>NC_090265.1:146644643-147844643 GCF_040414725.1 Anabrus simplex | reverse complement strand
ACAAACAATTACGTGGTATATTCGGAGTCTTTATACAGAAATCAGCAGACGTTCTCTATACAGTTTCAAAATCACGTGCCACCACTTTGAAGTATAACTTATCGGGCTACTATGCAAATAACACTCAGCCATTAAAGAAGGTTATGTGGGTGATAATTATTAGCTCCTTTGTCGCTTCTCTATGGCACGGGACATTACATTATGTGGTGCTGCATATAGAACACAGCACAACCCGTTTAACAGATACAAACCCCAAATATTAATTAACCATAGGTGTTTTCTGAAAGCGCGCTCTCTCTCTCTTCAATTGCTGGCAAACGGCAAAGCGAATGATTTATGGCTGGATACCCCAAGTCCATTTAACGCTTGATAATTACAGCAATTTTGCCATGCACATGTGAAATTCATGCGTGGCACTTTGAACTGTGAAACATTAACGACGTTTGGTTCAGACAGTCGACGTGTTTTTAAATAACAGATTTTTCGTTCTCTGTGCAAAGTCCAACGTGAAATAAAAATGTTTCACATATCAATCATTTATCCTCCTACTTATATTGTGCTAAATAGACTACATAGATTTTCACACCAAATCTTAATGTCACCAATGCTTCACAGACTGTTTTACGGCTATCATTTACACCGAGCACGACATTTATCCTTTTACGTCTACATAGCCTGTATATAATGTCTCTATTGTATGAGTATGAAATACGATGGTGAGAAAGAAAAAGATTTGGTGGTGCTTCCATTTTCTTGTATCTGATTCCTGACTCCAGGATCGGCCGATGAGGTTGGGGAGGGGGGGTAAAGGCAATGATGCTTATTCTACACATTAACACAAAGTTTTACCGAGAGCACATTCATACTCATAGAACAGGACACACATTTACACAGTTACACTCGCTAGAGCTTTCTCTTACATACTCTGTTCACAATAACCATACAGTACGTTCAGATTACAAATTAAAATACAACTTTTAAGGCTTCTTAGAAAATAGATTCGAGAGATCTGTTGGTTTTACAATACGTATCTGTATAAGTTCAAGTTGACTTTCACTTGTTTGTCAGTTTCTGTTTTTGTTTTTTATTAAAATTTCAATTCGAGTTTCTAACCACAGTAAACCCTCCACACTCCCCCCTCCTCCCGTTTGTTACGTCCCCTGTCTGACTCTCTCCGCCTTGATCCTCCTTGATAAATTCCGAAAAAAGTGCAGTGCTATGAAAATGTTGTGAGCGTTGGTCTGGGAAGACTTGGAAGTAAGGAGACGAGCTGCTCGATTAAGCAGTATGTTCCGAACTGTCAGAAGAGAGATGACGTGGAATGACATTAGTAGACAAATAAGCTTGAGTGGATGTTTTGAAAGTAGGAATGACCATAATGTGAGGATAAATTTGGAATTCGTGAGAACTAATTTGGGAAAATATCCCTTTGTAGGAAGAGGAATTAGGGATTGGAGTAATTTATCAGGAGTGTTGTTCGTAAATTTTAAAAGTCTTCGAAATAATTTTAAGCAAAGACTAGGTAAATACCTGTTACCTGGGTGACAGCACTAAATGCAGATCAGTGGAGACTCATCGATTTTTTTCTCCTCCACCCTTCAAGTTTACAAATTAGTAAGTTCCTGTAAATTAGTTAAGTCGAAAATTCCATGCTTGTAGCTAGCAGGGTAATATCTGCTTGATCTGCCTTCCATAGTCTTTCCATACCTCGAGGCTTCGTATCTCTTCCAATTTTGCAATGAAGGCAGGCTGGTAATCCATTTCCACTATCCCTTGAAACAACAAACATAACAGTTAGTCTCCCACTCGCTTTCACTCCACAAACACACGCATACTCACTATGTATCCACGCATAAATTTCCATTACAAGTTTTTGCAAATACGTGATTCTGTACTTACCTTATTCACATAGATTTTCAGACTCGTACACTCGATAATGACAGGATTGACGGAGGAAATGAGTTTTTCTAGGGACGTCGTGTAGGAATGATGGATTATGGGAACCAGACACAATGCCAACTTGGCCCAGTGGTCATACTCAACGGTCACACGCCATGACTAACTGTGGGATAGAATTATGGAATGCAAGTCTGACTCCAGCGCATCAATGTAATGCTTCGAGCGTGGCATCAACCCGAAGAAGAAAATGAAAATATCTGATTGACTGGAACATAAGGCAGGCAATAGAGATGTAAGAATTCATCAATTTTACCGTCTATACAATTAATAAAATGAAATACAATCATAATATTTTCTACAACTGACAAGCCTTTCCATATGTTCCAAAATTAAGCTTATCACTCATCTGTGTAGTCTAAATTCAACCATTTGCCTCACCCAACACCTAATCTGAAGTAGATTCATGTGAATAGTTCACTCGACGTATTTAATATAAGTTAATTTCGTTATTTATTTACTTATTTTTTATTCTATTTTTTAATTTATTTATGTCTTTACAAGTAAGAGGGCGCAGGTCCTGGGTAGTCTCCTTTATTTAACCACATCCTTTATTATAGATTAGACTATTTTTGTACAAAGTTATAAGGTGATGACTATGTTCATGATGACGATGAACGTCAGGGAGGAGAGCTTGCACCGCTCAATTAGCAGTGAAGAACAGAAAATATGATAACATATTGACTAATGTTTCTTGGTATTCTTCTTAACATGGTTTTTCAGCGTTGTTCGTGGGATGTTAAACGCTTTACCTGCACGTTTGTAACCTATTATCTTGTCCCTCACTGCCTTAATAGCCTTTTACATTGCCTGTTTATTCCACTGCTTGCATATTCTTCTCTGAAAATAATAATGAACATAAATAACAAATAAAATGAAGGGGGACGAAATTACGAACATGTCTTGATTTATTATAATGGCCGCTACAGTAACTCACGCCAACCACCTCACTGTAGCGATAACACGCCAGGAACTACACCACACGACTGAAATACAGTTCACTGTTTCATACACATGTCCGTGTTTAATTTGAATGCTCAGCATGAAAAATGAATCCTCCTTGTACACGGAAACTAAACGTGATGCACACAACCATCTCTCACAACAAGACAACGGGATGAGGCTACGCGTGTGCCCGTGGCTATATATTAGGTAGCAATCCTACAAACTGGGAGTCCCTAATGGGACGAAATTAGGTGCGGGGAAAGAATTTGGCCCTCCTACCGTACTAACAATAATATCAAATCTTAAATAAATACTCGTACTCATCATTTTCAGCTGGTTATTACATTACATTGCATAGAGCAAAGCAAAGCAAAGTCACCTCCGTACAGGCCATGAATGCCCTTGGAGGAGTGGAAGGTACAGGCTTCCACCATTGTTAACCTCGGCACGTTATGGGTAGAGTGGTTAGCTCTACGCCCGTCCGCCTTTGCCTCCATGAATTAACCTGGTACTCATTTTTGGTGTAGGCGGAGTGAGCCTCTGAGCCATATGCACCTCCGGAAGTGAAAATCTCGTTTCTTAAATTTTACGACTTCCTGACGGGGATTCGAACCCACGTCCTTCCGGGAGAACCGAGCACGCCTTTACCGCCTCGACCAGGCAGCCCCTACATTGCACAGAACCTTGATTAATCATTTTTGTCATAGTTCCCAGAACGTAAGGGCTCAAACTGAACTGCAGTTTAACATTAATAAGACCTATATAATGCTGATAGAGCCAATAAATCATCCGGCATAGGCATTTTCAATTAATTCGAAATTTCCAATTCATGTAGCCGTGATACCGAGATTAAAAAGGAACTACTGCAGAAAAAAGGGGTAGGCTTTAATGATGAAATCGTCCCATTTGTGGAAGGATCGTTCTGTATTGATATAGTAATATACAGAGTGGTATTTAGATGTTTCTTCAATGGAGATGAGACGTCGACTTAATGTACTACAGACCTGAAAAGATTCGTTTGTTTTGAAATGTGGTACTGAAGGAAAATGTTATACATACTCTGGCAAGCATTTCGCACCAATTTCTTCATTGTTAATAGTCCAACCTCAGAATCAGATTATCATAAATATGTAAATTAAGAATTTTAAAATTCATCAGACACTGTGTGACTTACGAATGACAATTTAGAAAAACTGGTCATGTTAGAAAATAGTGCCAGGAAGAAAGATCGCGGATAAATCCCTACCAACTGGTCCTATATATCAAGAATGTACCTGGTTTGAATCTCTTTGGTGTAAGACGTCTTACAGTCGACGTGTAATATATATCGTCGCTGCTGGGCCAAAATCATGACTGTGACATTGCCCTTCCTATCCGTTATTTCCCTTAAGACTGGTCACACCTCCCAGCCACATATTGATATACAGTCCATCAGGAAAATGTTCGTTGAGGTCACTTTCCTATGCGCGTGTGTTTAGGAAGATGAACCTTTCTTTACTGTGCTGTAGGAATGTTTGTTTGCATGATATACAGGGTGTTAGGGGTATACGTGCAGATATTAAGCTAGTCGGCAAAGAAAAATACATCTCACAATATATGCTATGTACTTTTTACCTTGTCCTATTAGTTTGCCCATAACTGAGCCAAATATTTCAGGAGCTAATGTGTTTTGAACGGCCGTAGTAGGATGCGCCGGTTACGTCATTCTGTCCACGCGTAGTGGAAGTACAGTAGCAGAGTCTAGGGCTTGTTGAACCTGTTTCTTATCGCAGGCCAACACATGTTGTTGTGCACTTCCCCTAAAGGCTTGGCAAGTAGGAGAGGTTGACTCACGTGCCTGGCCACTTGCTGTACTCGAAAACCGGTCTAGGGTAGTCTGTGTGAAAAGTACACAGAATTCTTACAGTGACGTCGAAGATCCGTACCACCACATGCATGCGAATCAAGTGTTGTGTAGTTGTGTGTGATTTATAAGACGTCATTGGCATTACTCAGTGATCCAAGCTGACAAAATTACAGGAAATAGTTAATAAGTAAGGAAAAATGGGCGCAAAATTTCTGTGCTGTTATTGCGACACTCTACGATGAACTTCTGACAATAGACAATGCGAGTTGTCTATGCTTATTCATAAACTTTTCAGGTCAATGAAAGGACGGTGGGCACTGAAAGAAAAGACTATAAGTATTCAGTGAAATTGTTATTAATGAGACAAATTTCAAAAACCGTAGTTTCATCCATCGTGAACATTGCTCGAAGGAAAAAGAGCTACTGTGGAATTGCCGCCGGGCATTTGTAATAGAAGGCTTATTCTGCCTTTTCCTAATATGTTTACCCTCCAGGGTTGGTTTTCGCTGGGACTCAGCAAGGGATCCCACCTCTACCGCCTCAAGGGCAGTGTCCTGGAGCGTGAGACATTGGGTCGGGGATACAACTGGGGAGAATGACCAGTACCTCGAGCAAGCGGCCCCACCTGCTAGGATGAACAGGGGCCTTGCGGGGGATGGGAAGGGATAGAAAAGGAAGAGGGAAGGAAGCGGCCGTGGCCTTAAGCTAGGTACTATCGCGGCATTTGCCTGGAGAAGTGGAAAACTACGGGAAACCACTTTCAGGATGGCTGAGGTGCGAATCAAACCACCTCTACTCATTTGACCTCCCGAGGCATAATGGGCCCCGTTCCATCTTTCGTACCACTTTTCAAATTTCGTGTCAGAGCTCGAAATCGAACCCGGGCCTTCGGGGGGTGGCAGCTAATCACACTAACCACTATACCACACAGGAGGACAGAAGGCTTATTACTGGACAGTAAGTGCCGATAGGTAAAGTGATGACTGTAATGGACCCGCTTAATTAGAACTTCCGTAATCATAATAATATTACTACTACTACTACTACTACTACTACTACTACTACTACTAATAATAATAATAATAATAATAATAATAATAATGTCTTTACGTTCCACTAACTAATTTTCACGGTTTTCGGAGACGCTGAAATGCCAGAATTTTTTACCGCAGTGTTTTTTAGTGCAAGTAAATCTACAGACACGAGACTGGCTTATTTGAGCATCTTCAAATACCACCGAACTGAGCCGCCATCGAACCTGCCAAGGTGGGATCAGAAGACCAGCGCTCTATCGTCCGAGCTACTCAGTCCGGCATTAGAGGTTAGAATAAGTTGGTCGTGTGGTTAGGGGCGCGCAGCTGTGAGTTTGCATTTTGGTGATAGTGGATTCGAACTCCGCTGTCGGCAGCCGGGAAGATGGTTTTCCGTAATTTCCCATTTTCACATCAGGGAAATACTGGGACTGTACCTTTATTAAGGCCTCGAACGCTTCCTTCCCACTTGTATCCCTTTTCTCTCCCATCGTCGCCGTAAGACCTACTTGTGTCGGCGCGACGCAAAACAATTTGTAAGTACATGTTTCGGTAATTCCGGAGACATGTCCGCAATTATAAGATTAATAATAATTCGGACTTGTTAAAAGTTCAGTGTTTTCTGTAGTGTTTTCTGACAGATTACCAGCTACGGAGTTTGAGTGTGGCGTTTAACTTTTATTTTAGTAATAGTTAGTAATAATGGAGTAACACAGTTTTTATTATAATATTGGTAGGTGGCTTTACGACGAATGCAAGCTGACAGCCGCGCGCTCCTAAACACACGGCCAACTCGCTCAGTAATAATAATAATAATAATAATAATAATAATAATAATAATAATAATAATAATAATAATAATAAATGTTTACGTGTCAATGGAGACGCGCGGTTTCGGAATTTTGCCCACGGGTATTCTTTAACGTGCCTGTAATTCTACCGATCAGAAGCGGACGTATTTGAGCACCTTCAAATACCAGAGGACTGAGCCAGGATCGAGCCTGCTAAGTTCATGAAACCAGAGTTTGAACCGTCTGAGCCACTCAGCCTGGCAACGTTTATTTTGATACGTTCAATAGGCTCTGCAAAAGCAGAATGCTTTAATTTACCATTAAACAAGTTCTTTTCATTTGGAAGCACGAAGAGGAGGTACGTTTAATTAATTTATTTTTATAACATGTCCCTTATTGATATGAAGCAAAACGTTCGATGTGCTTTGACAATTCAATTCTGATACTACTCACTTGGAAATCCTATCCCACGCATTCTTTCGTTTACGTAAGAAACTTTATTTACGTACACGTCAACACGGGGTGTTTCTGTATACGGCGAGTTGGTCTCCCAAGAATCCATGGTATTGAAATCACACTGTGGGAGAATATTTCACGTAAGCAGTTTGACAAATTCACTAGACCTGTCACGTGCCGGTTTGGTCGTGTGCTGTTGCTAGCGACGGGGGTGTGGTGGGACGGGTTCCCGCCCCTACATGAAACCACCGGACTAGAGGTATGAGCTGTCTGTCTGACCTTGATCTGAATAACAGCTGTCAGAGAGGCGAATTATCGTCCGTACTAGTACGCGAGTTACTTCGTAGTAGTACGAAGGCTATTTTTTTTCAAGGTCCGATCGGTCGCGACAGTCAAACGCCCGCGAATATATGATGAACCGCTGCGCAGATGTGTTGCGCAACGTCGTTGTATTTGAATAATTCCAGTGTATGAATATGCTGCTAGTGTATCGTGTGGCAGAACAGAACACGGGTCGCCCTCCATGAATCTATCGGAAAAGGCTTCCCAACAGACGGGTGCCGAATCCAGCAACGATACTAGCTGTACTTCAGCGTATTCGCGATGCAAGTTGTGTTACATCACGCTTTCAGAAGCGATGGCCTAAACGGCCACGTGTAATTCTAGACGCGGAAGAAGACATCCTGACAATAGAAATGAAATGGCGTATGGATATTAATGCCGGGAGATCCCAGGACGGGTTCGGCTCGCTAGATGCATGTCTTTTGGTTTGACTCCCGTAGGTGACCTGCGCACCTTGATGATAATCAAATGAGGATGAAGACAACACATACACCCAGTCCCATGCCAGGGAAAATAACCATGATGGTTCAAATACCGACCCTGCCGGGAATCGAACCCGGGACCCCTGTAACCAAAGGCCAGCACGCTAACCGTTTTGCCATGGAGCCGGGCATCCTAACAATAGTAAACGATGATACCGGGCGCCGTACGCGTAGTATAACACGTGCCGTTGGTGTACCAACTTGGACCATACGTAGGACACTGCATGAAGAACTAGTGCATCCTGACCATATTCAACGGGTGCAGTGTCTTTGACAGCTGATTACCATTTTCTTACGAGTTGATGTACGTCGCCACGACACAGATAGATATTACGGCGACGACGGGACAGGAAAGGGCTAGGATCGTGAAGAAGTAACCGTGGCCTTAATTAAGGAACAGCACCAGCATTTGCCTGGTGTGAACATGGCAAACCACGGAAAACCGTCTTTAGGGCTGCCGACAGAGGAGTTCGAACCCACTATATCCCACTCATGGGCTGTGGAATATCCCCATTCAGTAGGAGAAGGCAATTTCCAGCACCGGTTATGAATTAATACCTGGATGGGTGTAGTAGGAAGTCGGTTACGTGGACTAATCATCTTTTTATTAATGTTACCTTGCTCCTGTAGATACAGTACGTTACTTGAGCTTTCAGAGGACGTGTCGCTTCGACTACGCAGAACCACGTGGATTTTACACGATGGTGCAGACATTTCCTCAACGGTGGACAGGACGATGTGGAACTATCAATTGGCCAGCCAGATCTCCAGACCTTATTCCAATTGACTTTAATGTCTGGGGGAACATGAAACACAAACTATATCGAACTGAAGTACCCACTTCGGACGACTTCCGTGAACGTATTGTTTAAGCAGCAGAGGATATTCTGAACAACCCTGGTGAAATGAAATGAAATGTCGTATGGCTTTTAGTGCCGCGATATCCCAGGACGAGTTCGGCTCGCCAGGTGCAGGTCTTTCCATTTGACTCTCGTAGGCGACCTGCGCGTCGTGATGAGGATGAAATGATGAAGACAACACATACACTCAGCCCCCGTGCCATTGGAATTAACCAGTTAAGGTTAAAATCCCCGACCCGGCCGGGAATCGAACCCGGGACCCTCTGAACGGAAGGCCAGTACGCTGACCGTTCAGCCAACGAGTCGGACACAACCCTGGTGTCTTGGCTCGAATGCGTCGCAACTGGATTCGGAGAAGTGAAGCCTGCAGGGAAGCCCAGGGTGATCACTTTGAACAATTGCTACGAGTTTTACTTTGGTATGTCAGATGTTACGCCATTTGTGCAACGTAATGGCTTGGGAGTACAGTACAGTATCGTTATAGTATTTTGAGTCTCGACAGGTCGATATTCTCATAAAACCGAGCAGGGAAACTTATGTACCGGTAACAAAAATTATAATAGAGAGTTTCAGTGCGCGAGTGCGGAAGACGTGCTTGTTAAAACGCTAGACATTGACCTTAGACGCATTTCGGCAGTTGCTCAATCCTACACTGCATGTTGTTTTCTTTTTTTTTTTTGCTACTTGCTTTACGTCGCACCGACACAGATACGTCTTATGGCGACGATGGGACAGGAAAGGGCTAGGAGTGGGAAGGAAGCGGCCGTGGCCTTAATTAAGGTACAGCCCCACCATTTGCCTGGTGTGAAAATGGGAAACCACGGAAAACCATTTTCAGAGCTGCCGACAGTGGGGTTCGAACCTACTATCTCCCGAATACTGGATACTGGCCGCATTTAAGTGACTGCGGCTATCGAGCTCGAGTTAAAACAGAAGACACTTTGCGTTTTTAAGGGCCGATGACCTTAAACAGCAATCATCATCATTAACACGTATAAAAATTCAAAAAATGCTTGTTTTATATTCATCACTACTGAAATATGAAAAAAATTCGATCAAATTAGTTATTTCATTCCCACACTCGTAGAGGGGTGGGTGGGCCGTCAGCTATACGTGTAGCTCTTGGGCCATGGAGTAAGGAAATAGAGTTGTGAGGATGAAATAATTCAAGTTGGACGTATGTCTTGTACATACAATAAATTGAATTGAACATGTTAGTAAATACCTGAACGCACAGAGAGATAACCGCAGCAACAACACGGACCCCAGAGTGGGCCCGCAGAACACACCACCCAGGACAGAGACCCCCCAAACACCCCGTTTATTGAGTAAATATTCGTGGTACGATGTTGACATAGTAGGCCTACAATGTTGACATACATACCTGGGTAAATAAATAAACAAACAAATAGAAGTAGTTGGCCTTGAACTTGCTGTGCCGAGTGAGACGAGTTCTTAGTCCAGATATGTGAACAAAACAAGCACTGAGGTCATTGACCATGCTACACTTTTAAAGGCTACAGAGCAGATTAAAGGCGATCTATCACAAGGCCAAACTTAAACATGTAACAGAACGTAAGATGTAACTCTGTCACATGAGAAACGAAGTATACCGGCACACGACACAAACGTTGAATTAAAGACGGAAAAAGTATTGTGTCACATGAAGCTAAACTAAATAATAAAAATAATAATATAAAAATAACAATAATATTAATAACAAAACATCAAATATGAATAACAAGTATACGACTTAAAAGGAGAGTAAAAAGAGGAATAAGACGAAAGTGTGAACAGGTGAATAATAATAATAATAATAATAATAATAATAATAATAATAATAATAATCAAACGAGAAAAAAGAGTAATAAGAAGAAGTTCAATATGAGTAGTAGCAATAATAATAAGACTGAATAATAATAATAATAATAATAATAATAATAATAATAATAATAATAATAATAATACCGGTACGGTTATTTGCTTTACGTCCCACTAACTACTCATACTGTTTCTGGAGGCGCTGTAATTTAGTCCCGCAGGAGTTATTTTTACGTGCCAGTAAATCTACCGACACGAGGCTGACGAGCTCCTTCGAATGCCACCGGACGGACCCAAGATCGAGCCTGCTAAGTTGGAAACAAGAAACCAGTGCTTTAAACGTCTGAGCAAGTCAGACTGGCCACTTTTATTTTGCTTTATTTTACCATTACACATATGCTGTTCGTTTGCAAGCACAAAATAATAATGTAATTTTTACGTCCCAATAACTACTTTGGCGGGTTTTGTAGATG
This sequence comes from Anabrus simplex, assembly GCF_040414725.1. NCBI lineage: Eukaryota > Metazoa > Arthropoda > Insecta > Orthoptera > Tettigoniidae > Anabrus > Anabrus simplex. The sequence continues at coordinate 147,833,640 of NC_090265.1, read as the reverse complement.
CCGAGGTGCTGGAATGTTGTACCGCAGGACGTTTTTTTAATGCAAGTAAATCTACAGACACGAAACTGGCGTATTTCAGCACCTTCAAATACCCCCGAATTGAGCCTCCATCGAACCTGCCAAGATGGGATCAGAATACCAGCGGTCTATCGTCCGAGGTACTCAGCCCGGCATTAGAGCTTGGAATACGTTGGTCGTGCGGTTAGGGGCGCGAAATTGTGAACTTTCATTGGGAAGATACTGGGTTCGAACTCCACTGTCGACAGCCCCGAAGATGGTTCTCCGTGGTTTCCCATTTCCACATCAGGAAAATGCTGGAGCTGAACCTCATTTAGGTCACGAACGCTTCCTTCTCACTTCTACCCCTTTTCTGTCCCATCGTCGCCATAAGACCTATCTGTGTCGGTGCGACTTAAAGCCAATTTTGAAAATCATCATAATTAGGACATTATACAACTGTCGAGATCCATAGTTATAAACGATGAGAAGTATTTTCTAGGCAGACATTATTGGCGAGTAGTCAATAATAATAATAATAATAATAATAATAATAATAATAATAATAATAATAATAATAATAATAATAATAATAATAATAATAATAATGGTATTTGCGTTACGTTTACGGTTTTCGGAGACGATGAGGTGCCGGAATTTAGTCCCGCAGGGGTTCTATTTACGTGCCACTAAATCTACCGGCACGAGTGTGACGTATTTGAGCACATTCAAAAACTACTGGACTGGGCCAAGTTCGAACCTGCGAGGTTGGAGTCAAAAGGCCAGCACCTCAACCTTCTGAGCCACACAGCCCGACAGGAGGCACGAAATGTAGGTACGTTTAATTTATTTATTTGTATAACATGTCCATTATTCGTTTGAAGTAAAACGTTGGCTGTGCTTGCCTAATTCAATTCAATCCCATGCTTGCTTTCGTTGGCGTAAAGACATAGGTTTTCAGGTCATTTCCATACTCACTAGACCACGGGGCTGACGACCACAGATATCCCAATCCCCTAAGTGACGTAACAGCAAATGAACCAGTATTAACGCTGACAATTCGATACAGCTCCAGGGTCCGAAACCGATAACTAGGGTTGTCTGACGGAAACTAAATACTAACAACAAAACCAGTCTGGCGAGAATGTAACGTAACATGGTGAACACCGGTAGCAGCCTTCAGCTGTTATCGTAGTTCAGTTGCTCGTAAACATAAAACCAGTTTGGCAAGTATATTGCGTAACATCTCGTGGCATTACAAAGGTAGCGTTCAGCTGTTACAGTAGAACCGGTTTCGTACGGATGGCGCGTGACTTGCCTGTTGTCAACGGAAAGCTATTCATTCGCAGAACGAGGCATAGTACCTATTCTAAAAACATCATATCACTTTGCTCTCGAAAATAACTTCCGCGGATTACTAAAAGTTTGATATATAGTGGTTCGTCACATCGTTCTCTATTGCTACAAGAAATATCTGCACGTATACACCTAACACCCTGTATTTACTCTCTCTTAGATTATGATGTATTTAAGGTTCATTTTCCTTTACATACGGGAATTAGAAAATGAACTCAACGTGATTTATTCTGATGGACTGCATATCAATATGTGGCTGGAAGGCGTGACCCGTCATAAGAGAAATAAAGGATGGGAATAACATTGTCACCTTCGCGGTTTTCGCATAGCAGCGAATATACGTAATAGGCTCTTCGGCGATAATGGTCCTTAGAATTGAAGTAAGGATGGCAGATATGTATATAACTCGATATTTAATCAATTTATTTCCGCAAGAGCAGAAGGAGATCCGTTAGAGCAGTATTGAAATATTCTTGCTAAAGTATGAAAACATCGGTTATTCTGAGAACTTATTTACGATACAGAAAAATATTGTAAGATAGTCCCTTTCCCCAACTGATTCTGATTATTAGCTTTCCACAGAAAACGATTTAAACTGTATGAATTCGGTATTTCCTGAACAATTCTCTCCTTACCATCCCACTCAAGATGTAACTCGCGATATTTATGCATATAGCTTGTGAGATACGCCATTCGCTTTACTAGCTACTTGTAAGAATGCTATTTATAAAGTTTCTCTTAGCCCCACTTGGCACTTGAAGTAACGATTTCCTTGCAGAACGAACACTTGTTCGTGCGACGCGACGCGCCGCTCATTTGTTAGTAAAACAAAAGATGCTCACTGCCTACCATCCACCCAACTATTACCAGAGCAATAACTGAAGTGAGATCTAAAATCCGACGGGCATTTGTTTTAATGGTATATTACTGTAGCATTCACAGTAACACGAATAAATACTTTTAAAAGTTTCAAACAGTTGAATTTATCTCACCACTTCCAAACTCCGCTCACAAATTAATATTTTTGATTCATTACAGTTTTATTCTGATTCATCTTTATAAAAGCGCTACAGATTTGCCCTAAAACAAGACAACGTCCCAAGTTTGGCAAAAGTTTGTTAAGAAATTCTCTTTCCCAATACAACTCTGATGTTATAAATATTTCTACAACAGGATTAAAATTACAAATGAATATCATATACTGGCGGGTCCCACGGCTCTGCCTGTACTGAAGTCCTACAATAAACTACCCCTGATCTCTCCCTTTGTCATATGAAATCTCTCCCCTTGCCCTCTGGCCGTATCTAGGAAACGTTTCTTGTCTTAGAAACCGTACTTGGTAGATATTAGGCAGGTGTTCTCTCTTTAAGGTACGAGACGTACATTTCTTTCGGCTTGATCCATATTCCCTTCCGCCTCAACGAACTTATTCTCACACAGTTTAGCATGTTGGCTTTTCATCCAGAGGGTCAAGGGTTCTATTCCAGGCCGGATCAGGGATTTTAACTTTCATTGATTAATTCCGTCACCTCGGGAGCTGGGTTAAAGACTTACACCAGGCCTCATTCGAGACCGCACGCCATTCTCCTTCTTCTTCTTCTTCTTGGACTTACACCAAAAATGGATACAAATCAATATTTTCACCACCGAGCGAGTTGGCCATGCGGTTGGCGTTGGTAGCTGTGAGCTTGCATTCGGGGAATAGTGGGTTCGAATCCACCGTTAGCAGCTCCGAACATGGTTTTCCTTTGCTGCCCCTTTTTCACACCAGGCAAATAAAGTGGGATCAAGTCTAGGAAAGTTGACCAGCCGACTCTTCAACCGACAAACAACGTTAATACGAACGGTGCAGTTGTGCACTTGCAGGCACTGGTAACAAAAACGAAAGTCAAAATCCACAGTCTCTTTCCAGTCATTTAGCCGGGTCAGGAATGTAATGAATGAAGCCTCCATCTAGTGGCGAGGATATGAATTGTGCCGAAGCCTGTCGCACTCCTGTGGGGCAATGATTAATGACTGACAGATGAAATGAAACGAAGTATTACTGGAATGAAAAACAGCAGGGAAAACCGGAGTACCCGGAGAAAATCCTGTTCCACCTCCGCTTTGTCCAGCACATATCTCGTATGGAGTGAGCGGGATTTGTACCACGGAACCCAGTGGTCAGAGGTCGGCGCCCTGCTGCGTGAGCCACGGAGGCTCGACTGGTAACTTAATACTATAATATTATGCTTTTAATGTTTTTCAAACTGCATGGGACTTATCTATTTTAAATAAAACACAAAACATTTCTCTTCGGACCTACCGCCACACTTCTTCAGCAAGACACTAATGCAACGTAATACATTCAGCCTACATCAAGTCCTCTACTAGTAATCAAAATTTACTTATTCACATCTCACGCCTGGGTATTTAAATATCAATTGTATCCACAGTATATGAAGAGAATTGATCGCAGTGACAGAATTGTATTGAAAATGAAGTAAATTCGATATTCTTCATGATAATTTTGAATAGATTTTAATGTGAATATTTGGCACTTACGTTATAAACGATTTCTTCCTTCTAGAATCGTTGCAGCTATTTGGAAAAGTTGTACTACTACTACTACTACTACTACTACTACTACTGAAATTTACAATCCTATTGTTGGTTGGCAGCAACTCTCCAAATGTTCCATTTTTAAGCCATTCTCTTCAACTCTACATAAGATTGGCATCCCAGCTCCTCCAGCAGTTTTCCAATACTTTCCAGTCTAGACCTTCCCCTACAATTCCTTTCTTTCACAGAGCCCTCCAGGTTGAAGGCTAGTAAACTCTCATGTTTGACTATATGTCCAATCCATGTATTTCTTCCTTTCTTCATATTCATTGACAGGCTCGGGGTTTCTTCAACTCTTTCCATTACTTCCTCATAAGTAATTCTATCTGTCCTAGGAATTTTCAGTATTCATCTATAGGATCATTGTTCAAAGGCACCTACCCTTTCCCTTCCTGCCACCCTAGTGTCCAGGTCTCACTTCTGTACAGAAATACGATTAATACCATGCAAGAGGAAGAGCGTGATTGGTCACATAGCCATAAATTTGCGTTTGGGAGATAGTGGGTTCGAAGTCCACAGTCGGCATTTCTGAAAATGATTTTCAGTGATTTCCCATTTTCATACCAGGCAAAATCTGAGGCTGTACCTAAACAAGGCTACCGTCTCTTCCTTGCCACTCCTAGCCCTTTCTTATTCTAACGTCACTATAAAACCTACGTGTGTCGGTGCGACGTAAAACAAACTCTCAAAAACATGTCCTTCCGATTAGATTTGATAAAGCAGTATGAGTTGTTAATGGAAAATCTTGTCCATAGGAAAAGAATAGAAACATTACCTTTTTGTTTTGGATAATAGAGGAATAATCTTCCCCTCCATGGGATTGATGCCTATAGAAGACACGAGTTACATTTCACAATGACCATCTTCAGAGTCAACAAAATAACTCCAGGAGATTTTTGACTCGCACAATGAGCAGCGAATGGAAAATGAATTCTAGGACTGGTCACAAATGTTCACCATTTGTAAATCAAAAGCTAATGGCTTCAACGTCGTCAACCATTTAAGACGATCATATGTGAAGCCAATCTTGAAGAATACGTATTACATGACCATGCAATAAATATGATTTTCCTGAACGGTTTGCCTGCCTAAAAGAGTACACTTTCTGTTAAGACGTACTGAACTCTTGTGATCAATATAATGACTAGTTCTTAATGTATTACTCATGGTGCACGTTAAAAGTTTGCTTTGGTGATTTCCTGAACTCTGAAGATGACCTCCACCTCCAGAAGAACATCTTCCTACCCAGAGAAAGGTACGTTACCGAGCGAATTAGCCTTGCAGTTAGGGTTGCGCAGCTGTTAGTTTGCATTTGGGAGATATTGGGTCGAACCCCACTTTCGGCAGCCATGAAGATGTTTATCCGTTATTTACCATTTTCACACCAAGCAAATGCTTGGGCTGTACCTTAATTAAGGCCACTCCCGCTTTCTTCTCACTCCCAGGTCTTTCCTAGCGCACCGTCACTCTAAGATACATCTGTATCGGTGCGACGTAAGGCAAATTGCAAACAAACTGAAAGAAAGGTTCCGCAACATTCAAAGGAAAATTTTCCAGCATTCTACTGTGGACATTTTTTTCTTTAACAGCTAAATGTTTTGTCTGACGCTTCCAAGGATATCAACAACAATTAACTTTTCTCCTGAACTGAGATTGAACGTGTCATCTTGAGCTCAGAAATCCATCACTCTGCTCTGAGCCACTCGGCAAGGCACTGCAATAGCTCTTTTCTGCTCACTGCGGAATGTAATGGTAGACGTCATAACTCCCAAGCTGATATCTTGACAAGAATATTTGCTGCTAAAGAGTGCCAGATGATGTAAAATCACTTCCACCGGCACATACAGTATAATAGTTATAGCCTGTAGTCTTGATGATAGCATTTGTACGTGGTTGATATGCCATAATCGAGATATGATATTTAACCCGTCACTTATATTTTTAAGTTACGCAACCAAACATACTGGTTTACCATAGCCACCCTAAGAGCATTATTACCTGATCCTATATCGTCGTTCCTATACCAGAACCACCAATATCACAATATTCTTCGAATCCATTATTTCTCTTAATAATGGTCACGCCTACCAGCCACATATTCATATGCACTTCATCAGAAAAATGTTCGTTGAGTTCATTTTCCTCTGCGAAATTGTAAGGGAAAACGAACCCTAAATATATCATACTCTAGGAGTGGGTAAGTATCGCATGCAAAACAAATTCCTACAGTGAGGTATGGTAAGGTTATTTTTCCTTTACACACTGGTATAGGAAAATGAACTCAACGAAAATTGTACTGATGGACTGTATATCAATATGTGGCTGGGAGGCGTGACCAGTCTTAAGGGAAATAAAGGATACACAAAGGAATTGTCACATTCGTGGTTTTGGCATAGGAGCGACGATATTGCCTTAGTACATTCATACATTTAATGCATTTATGCTATTGAGTTCATGAATACAGATGAAATCATTAGCGACAATGTCATTTCAATGACGCAAACTATGATAAATGTTTAAAACGATCTCAGCTGTGAATAACACTACATTATGTTAGGACATGAATTGAATATTAGGTCTACGAACAGATTTCATACGTACAGGTTCAGTTCCCAAGCTGGTACACTTTCCTTTATCTTTATACCTTTTACTCAGACAGTGGATTTGAAATTACAATGCACCTAGTTGTTCCAACGAATACATTTTTATTTGGTCCTGAAAAGGACCGTTTTTATCGCATGTTACGAAGCCGGGTTGGACAGTAAGTGGAAAACAGGGTACCCTGTGTATTCAGCGCAATAACACTTTTGACCACCTTGGTTAGTACAGATTTCAGCATGTCGTTGTGATAACAATCTTTCTAGTTGTAACACACGTGGTGTTACAGTTTGGCATTCCTCGGTGGCTGCTGATCAGTCGCCGAAGGTGAACAAAATTTTCGGGATCCTGTGGCGTAAAATTGAGTGATCTGTTGGTCAATGGAATGGGTCGTCCCCTTCCTATCCACTCAATAAAATATGAAGCAAAAAGATGGTTCCGAACGACTACTGACCCCTCATGTGTGGCCCCGTCCTGTTGAAACCACATTCATGATCGGTAGAGCAGTGGCACGTTCTCCAGCAACTGTGGGAGTTTTTCTGAAGGAAATGTATGTAACGTGTTCCCATCAGATGGCTGTCGAAGAAGTATGGTCCAAATAGGTAGTCACCAAAGTCGCACGCCAAATATTTACTCCCCACTACACTTGAAATGCGCTGCCGAGGATTCTCCGCACTCCAATAGTGCATATAGTGTCAATTCACATTGCGATTTTTTAAAATCGTGATTCATTTGGAAACAGGGCTCCTGATAAAACAGGCTGTAACACATGGTCACACTGTGTAATGACCATTGACAAAAAATTACTCGAACATCGAAATCACGTTCCTGGAAATGCTGGTGTAACTGAAGATAGTAGGGTGAGAGGCTTTGATATGCAATATTCGCATAACAGACGACTGGTTGATGATGGATTCTCGTGCAAGTGCCCGTACACTAACATGAGGATTATTCCGGACAGCGTCCAAAACAGCTTCTTCATTTGGACCTGAGGTTATAGGAGCATCTGTAAAAATAGTTACACTTCCAATGGCTCCAGTTGACAGCAATCGTCGTTCAAAATGTCGGAACGTCTAGGTAGTCTGTATTCGTCTGTCATGATACCGCTCGTAATAGAAGATTTTTCGTCCACCTCTGTGGTTCAGTGGTTAGCGTGATTAGCTGCCAGCCCCCGGAGCCCCGGGTACGATTCCCGGCTCTGCCACGAAATTTGAAAAGTGGTACGAGGGCTGAAACGGGGTCCACTCAGCCTCGGTAGGTCAACTGAGTAAAGGTGGGTTCGATTACCACCTCAGCCATCCTGGAAGTGGTTTTCCGTGGTTTCGCACTTCTCCCCCAGGCAAATGCCGGGATAATACCTACAGTCACTTAGGGCCACGGCCGCTCCTTCCCTTCTCCTTGTCTATCCCTTCCAAACGTCCCATCCCCCGCTAGGCCCCTGTTCAGCATAGCAGGTGAGGCCGCCTGGGCGAGGTATTGGTCATCCTCCACAGTTGTATCCCCGACCCAAAGCCTCACGCCCCAGGACACTACCCTTGAAGTGGAAAATATGGGATCCCCTGCTGAGTCCGTGGGTAAAACCAACCCTGGAGTGTAAACAGATTGAGTAAAAGAGAAAAAAATACAAGATTTGCGACTTGAATAAATTCTGCCTTGTTTCTTCGTAAATTACCAACATATGTCTGACTCGTTGGCTGAACGGTCAGCGTATTGGCCTTCGGTTCTGAGGGTCCCGGGTTCGATTCCCGGCCGGGTCTGGGATTTTAACCTTAATTGGTTAATTCCAATGGCACGGGGGCTGGGTGTATGTGTTGTCTTCATCATCATTTCATCCTCATCACAACGCGCAGGTCGCCTACGGGAGTCAAATAGAAAGACCTGCATCTGGCGAGCCGAACCCGTCCTGGGATATCCCGGCACTAAAAGCCATACAACATTTCATTTTTTTTTTTTTACCAACATATCTACGTACTCATCAATGGAATACATCGCGAGCGAATGCATAAGAGCTAATATGTGACCTGTTAGTTGTGGATGAATACTATATCCCCGTTAAAATCAGGCTGGATCTATAGTTCAAATGAAATTACATATGGTTGGATTCGAACCACTACATTACCGATATTCAGATACCACAGGCGACTGACACATTGGTTACTCAATTACAAAGAGAACGTGCATAATGCCCGATAATATTTTAGTATGAAGATATAGTCCTTTCTCCTCAAACGTTCGTATCCTAGCCAGAGTTTCCGTTTACAGCGTTCATTTAACTTTCTCCCACTTCAGATCGCGTAGACAAACCTACTAATTCGATCGTATTACAAGTGAAATGTATCACCACGCGGTATGACGAGAATCTCCAACGTTGTTATCAGCCTCGACACATACAACATGAATAAGGTGATACATTTCACGTATGTGTGCCTAGAAAAATCGCTATATGATGTATTTCTGCTTAGAACTCTGACTAGAAAGGTCCTGTCATCTAAGGTTCAGTATTGCATGAACTGTATCAATGAGCTTTCGTTCTGTGATACATGTGCTGCGGGTCAGTATTTCTCCCCTTAACATCGTCATATAGCGGTATTTCGAGGCGCAACGACAATATGTTATGTCAGGGAATAATTGCATGTTTGTACATTGGTCCGTAGGATTAGGCGGGGTAATTATGCACAGGCGTTTTTCGTTCGCTAGTCCAATGGCCATTTACAATGCTGACGTATAGGCAGGATGCAGAGCAATATCAACCTCGAGGAGAAATTTAATGTTGGTTTGGCTTCATTAAACTAAATAATATCCGGCTTGATGGATAAATGATTAGCATGCTGGCCTTTGGTCACAGTGGTCCGGGGTTCGATTCCAGGCAGGGTTGGGAATTTTGACCATAATTGGTTAATTCCGCTGGCCCGGAGGCTGGGTGCAGGTGTCGTCTTCATCATTTCATCCTCATCACTTCGCGCAAGTCGCCTACATGAGTCAAATTGGAAACAAGCACCATGCGAGCCGAATTTATCCTCAGACACTCCTGGCACTAAGAACCATACGCCATTTCATTTCAACCAAATAATAAGATGCGGATGGGCAACGCTGTATGACGAGTATTTCCAACACTGTTATCAGCCTCGAAAGGTATAGCATGCATTTGACGTATCTGAGATGCTGGTTAACTCAAGAATGGGATATAGAGGTAGAAATCATAACCAGAATCAACATTACTGTATGTGTGTTTCTGAAAGTAAAATATATATTGTGCGATCGTAACCATCAGTCTGAATCGGATTTATGTGTCGAGAAGTTCTCTATGTTTCCGGTGCTGGACACTAAAGGCCTTTGAAATGTGGATATTCCAGATCCCAAGGGTAGGCCATGACTTCAACGACGACGGACTTCGTCGTGCTGAGAAATCGTATGAAGTCTCGGTTCGTCACAAAACATAGCAAATCAAACTGTTACTGAGCGATGATCTCCCAATATGAGGATTGCAGGTCATAGAATGCAAGAAAGAAGAGAAACCTGGAGAGAGTCGGAGAAGATTATGAGGATGTGGAACCTCGAATAGTAGTTCGACATCCATGAAAGGACAATTCTTTCAAGGCGGAAGAATTCGTCACTGTTCGGGCAAAAGTTCACATCTTACAATGCTCTTCCTGCCCATTATTTTCCTTAATACTGGTCACACCTCCCACCCACATATAGATGTGCAGTCCATCAGAAAAGTGTTCGTTGTGTTCATTTACGTATGCTAACGTGTAAAGCAAAATGAATCTTAAGTACATTTCACTGTAGGAGTGCGTAAATAAGTCATGCAAACAAACATTCCTAGAATGTACGGATAGGAAAATGAACACAAGGAATATAGTTCTGATGGACTAAATATGCATATGTGGCTGCGAGACGTGGCTAGCCTTAAGGGAAATAATGAATAGGATGAGCATCGTGAGATACGACCTTTTTCCCTATCGGCGACGAATTATTCCCTACAGATCCGCCAGGGAACGGCTCCAGGAGAAGAAGAAGTCAGGTTAACCAAGGCGACGACAATATATTGAATTTAATAGATCATGGAAGATTCTACACGTCCGACTCGTTGGCTGAATGTTCAGCGTACTGCACTTTTGTTCAGGGGGTCCCTGGTTTGATTCGCGGCTTGGTCGGTGATTTCAATCGCTTCTCATTAGTTCTTCTGTCTCGGGGACTGGGTTTTTGTGTCTGTCCCGACACTCTACTATTCATATTCAGACAACACAACACACCACCACCACCAGAGGAACAAATAATAGTGATTACATCCTTTCATATATGGATGACATCAAGAAGGACATCCGGCCGTAAAACTGGGCAAATCCACATGCGCAACGTAGTTCGCACCCACGACCCCACAGGTGGGAGAAAAGCGGTAGTAGTAGTAATAGTAGTAGTGGTGGTGGTAGTAGCAGTAATGGTATTAGTAGAAGAAGAAGAAGAAGAAGAAGAAGAAGAAGAAGAAGAAGGTGATTCTGATGATAATTTTGAAAATAGACATCATTTTAATATTACATTTCCACAGTGTATGAAGTCAAAATTCAAGATTTGTAAGCTTCAAAGAGATCATTTCATCGTTTATTATGCCCAGACAAGTACCGTCCAATGTTCTGCCGCTAATAAAACAAAAATAGTTACGACAGCTCTAGAAAAGCGCTTTGCGGCGCCGATTAAAATCCTATATGAGATTACATTAGAAGAACCAATTAAAAAGTTGTGTGGCACTACGATCTTAATTGAAGTTGCTGAAACGCTTCAAATGCCAGCCTCTGTATAGGGCAGTAAATTAAGCGCACAGCGAATGAGCTCTTCAGCAATTACTTGGAAGCATTTGCGCAATAAAACAGGACTATTATTGCGAATGTAGAATATATTAACGTCCCATATCCATCAAATCATTATTAAAATAATAACAAGAAGTATTACGATGATAATTGAGGTCATTTGTACTGCCCATATATAAATTTCAAACTTCCGATTGACTCTTCCAGATTACAGAGAAATCAACGAGCGAGTGCCTGCGTGGCTTGGGTCACGTTGTTATCAGCTTGTGCCGGCCCCGCGATGTAGGAATAGTGTGCCTGACTCTTACCCGGAGGTCACGGGTTCCATTCCTGGCCTGGTCGGAGACTTTTATCTGGATCTGAGGGCTGGTTCGAGGTCTTCTCAGCCTCCATAATTACAATTGCGGAGCTATCTGACGCGACCTGCGCGTCGTGATGAGGACAAAATGATTATGAAAACGCCACATACACCCAGCCACCGTGCCAGAGAAATTAACCAACTATGGTTAAAATTTCCGACCCTGTCAGGAATCGAACCCGGGTCCCCTGTGACTAAAGGCCAGCACGCTAACCATTTAGCCATGGAGCCGGACGACGGGACAGTATTGAATAAGGAAGCACCATGGCTCACCATCCCTTTTATTTTGGTATGAAAGGAAACTCAAATGTATATTATTAAGTGTTCAGCGGAATATATTGATCTCTCGACGTTGAAATGGGCCAATATTCATTTTTCAATTTCATTAAGAGGAAATTTAACCCGAATATTGATGGCAGTAGCATTATATGACCATAAAATTATCTTACATGTCATCAAAGTGATGAGCACGTAAAAATTATTCCTTATTTATTTATTCACTTATTTAGTGCATAGACTTACAGTAATTAAAATAGCCCTGTGATACATTCTGTGAATACAACGCGTATTCTCTTGTTAAGCATCGAATGGTCGAACGAAAACGCTACAAAGTCATGCAAAAGACCTTGCTTCACTTATTCACTGCACCAGTAAAACCTCCATTAATTAATAGCAATATGAAGAAGAAATTTTTAATCTTAGTTACTACCAGTCCTGACAGTGAAATGTTTTCGTAGTTTCTGGCATAGCTAGACGCCACTTCCCAAAATGTGAGCACAATACATAAATTTGGGTTTTACATCAGAACACTTGATTGCAAACAATAAAGGTTTTAATGTCTTTGGTCTCCAGACACACGTTACATTTTCCAGACCTCCAACTGGCTACTGCTGGCTGAGTAGGTACCTAAACTTCCAGTTGCTCTACGATGGAAAGGCATTCTGATGGGATTTACAATAATCGCGACGTCCAAAATCTCACTGATATTTCTGCCAATATGGAAAGATATTCTTTATTTGTTTCTGCTTTGGGTTTAGCAAAAATAGTGTTGTCTATAAAAATGATACAGGCATTGACGCGTGCTCAGTTTAGCATACCGTACAACAAACAAAGCGGCATTTGACTTTTTTGTTGGATATTGATCTAAAACGTCGACTTCTCTTTGCAATTGAGGGATGTCTGTTTAAAAGAGGCTATTTCCATCGTAAGAAAGATGCGGTAAGAACGCGCGAAACGTATAATAAAAGGCACAAGGAACGTACCTATGATTATGTAAGGTACAATTTTTTAGGAGTCCGCCTCTGTGGTGTAGTGGTTAGCGTGATTAGCTGCCACCCCCGGAGGCCCGGGTTCGATTCCCGGCTCTGCCACGAAATTTGAAAAGTGGTAAGAGGGCTGGAACGGGGTCCACTCAGCCTCGGGAGGTAAACTGAGTAGAGGTGGGTTCGATTCCCACCTCAGCCAGCCTGGAAGGGGTTTTCCGTGGTTTCCCACTTCTCCTCCAGGCGAATGCCGGGATGGTACCTAACTTAAGGCCACGGCCGCTTCCTTCCCTCTTCCTTGCCTATCCCTTCCAATCTTCCCATCCCTCCACAAGGCCCCTGTTCAGCATAGCAGGTGAGGCCGCCTGGGCGAGGTACTGGTCATACTCCCCAGTTGTATCCCCGACCAAGAGTCTGAAGCTCCAGGACACTGCCCTTGAGGCGGTAGAGGTGGGATCCCTCGCTAAGTCCGAGGGAAAAACCGAACCTGGAGGGTAAACAGATGATGATGATGATGATGATGACAATTTTTTAGGAATTTATTCTTTTTAATTCGTCGGGATTGCTCGTGGAACTACTGCAATTAAAATGGAAGAAATACATTTTTTTATTCTGAAGGGGGAAAAGTACCTTTTGAACAGACAATCCTCAAATCTTTAGAACGCTGCAACCATATATCACTAGTAGACGCATCAGTGGAGGTGCTAGCTTCAATAGGTACTAGCATCAGTCTTAATGTCTGTCATACATATAGGCTTCTTTCTCGTAAAGTAGTCTTCCAATTTTCGTTTAAATCCCTCCCCACACACACACACTTCACCATGTGATCCAGGACTGTACACATCTTCTGAATCATCAGGGTCGTCACGCTCAGACCTAGCAAAATCTGTCCATCATTTTCTAGGTGATCCTGATCCATTTCAATAACTCGCAATTCGAAGTACAAAGTTGAGCGTTAATAAGGCATTAAAATGCCCCAAATATTCATTTTGAGACACAAGCAGATGCCACCCTAGAAAGAGTCTTAAGGTGAAAGAAAAATGACGGTGGTGGGAAACTATACGGGTTGCGACCAAATTATTTCGAACTAAAAATTATCTTATTTAAGAGTTAAAATAGTTTCTTGAAACGTCAGCAGCGAACGGTGTGGCCGCTCGTATGAACGCACTACGGTTATGGCGCTAAGCTCTGCATTTGAGACACGAGTGAGTTCGAAACCCACCGTCGACTGTTTTTCTGCGGTTTCCATTTTCTTTCCAGGCAAATTCAGAGACAGTTCCTATCAATTTTTAATTTCGTGTGGCTATTTCTAGCCGAGTGTAGCCCTTCTAAGGCAGACCCTCCGAAGAGGGTGGGCGGCATCTGCCCTGTGTAGGTAACTACGTGTTATTGTGGTGCAGGATAGTGTTATGAGTGGTGTGTGAGTTTCAGCGATGTTGGGGACAGCACAAACACCCAGCCCCCGGGCCATTGCAATTAACTAATTAAGGTTAAAATCCACGACCCGGCCGGGAATCAAACCCGCGACCCTCTGAACCGGAGACCAGTACGCTAACCATTCAGCCAAGGAGTCGGACACAGTTCCTATTCAGAGGCTACAACCGATTCCTTCCACCTGCTTACCAAATTTCATTCACCCTAATTAATTTCATCTCTATTAGCTCCTCAGCAAAGGCTGACGTCAGAAAAGGCATGCGTTCGTAAAATTATGTCAAAAATTTCACCTCATCCGTGACCCCGTATCAGGAAGTGGGACTAAGTTGCGGGCTTACATAAAATGTGAATGCTATACAGCGCTGTTGCAGTTAGGTCATTCAGTACAACCATCGAATATTGGGGTCGTGTAAGTTAAGAAGGTATCCAGCGTGGCCTTATTAAGGTACAGCGCCAGAATTCGCCTGGTGGGAAAATTGGAAGTCACGGAAAACCACACTCAGGGCTGCTGATGATGGGATTCGAACCCAGCATCTCCCAAATGCAAGCTAAAAGCTACGTGGCCCTAACTCCATGGTCAAATCATTCGGTTTATTATTATTATTATTATTATTATTATTATTATTATTATTATTATTATTATTATTATTGGTTTTCAGCAAAGCACGTTTCGACGGCGCAAGGATACGAAAGGGCTATGATGGCGAATGTAGCGTCCTTGGCCTCAATTATGGTTCATCCCCAGAATTTTCCTATGTGAAAGTGGAAAACCACTGAAAACCATCTTATTTACCGAGCTCCATAGCTGCAGTCGCTTAAGTGCGGCCAGTATCCAGTATTCGGGAGATAGTGGGTTCGAGCCCCCCTGTCGGCAGTCCTGAAGATGGTTTTCCGTGGTTTCCCATTTTCACACCAGGCAAATGCCGGGGCTGTACCTTAATTAAGGCCTCGGCCGCTTCCTTCCAATTCCTAGGCCTTTCCTATCCCATCGTCGCCATAAGACATATTTGTGTCGGTGCGACGTAAAGCAAATAGCAAAAAAAAATCTTCAGGGCTACTGACTATGAGATTAGAACCCACCATCCCCTGAATGCAATCTCACAGCTACGTGACCCTAACTGTCCGGCGAACTCGCTCGGTATTATTATTATTATTATTATTATTATTATTATTATTATTATTATTATTATTATTATTATTATTATTATTATTATTATTATTATTATTATTATTATGAGCGTTGTAGCATCTTGCTTTCATGTTGGAGTTGAATACTGTACCTAGAATCAAGAAGCACAGCTGAAGGCTGTGGTGTCCGTGAAGGACACCTGAAACTACAAATAGGGGCCGGATAAGGAATGAATCAATACTGACAATGGACAACGTGGCCGTTTAAAGTTAACATTCCGAGAACCACAACTAGGGTATTTTGACCATATTGTACAGAAAGACAATGACTACGTAGAAAAAAAAGAGTACTGGAAATGATTCCTCCCGGAAAGATCTCAAGAGGTAGACTTCGAACCTTAGATCTCAGAGAACTTGATTGTAAGCAAAAAGGAGTAAACACAGAAGGATCCACGTCAGCTACACCATGTCTAATGTGGGACTGATGCTGTGGAAGAGAGATATATTTTCGACCAACCTCGAGCAGTGTATATCAAACTGATCATTACGAACCCATGTTAACTCATTTAACCTCCCTTTCAGTCAGAACGTGCGCAATATATACCTGGAAAGATCAATCATAAATTTCAATGCTGGGGCTGTACCTTAATTTAGGCAAGGGCCGCTTCCTTTCCACTCCTAGCCCTTTCCTGTCCAACCGTCGCAATAAGACCTCTCCGTATCGGTGCGACGTAAAGCAACTTGTAGTTCTTTTTAGAAAATCTAATCGAATGAGGCACTAATTACTTCCGAGGGAAAATAAAATAAATGACAAATTTCGTACATTCTCTCCCCGTAAGAAGCCATTGTTGCATCCTACGTGATGACCTTATTCGATGGTTCGATGATTACGAAGTTCAATATCGTGCAGTATTTAGCGGTAACCCTGTAAAAGATGTGAAGAACAAACTTTCTGAAGACCATCAGATGAATTTATTTGAAAAATTGCATACTTTTCATCTCCTTCAAAACGGGCTAAAACACAGAATGTACACCATTTGTACGTATGGCGGTCAACACAGATTTGCTTTTATATTTCCTGTAAATGCTTTTGCAGGAAATATAAAAGACATAAACAAACCAAACCCCATGCCACAGCAGCCCCGGAGGACCGTGTCCTACCAAGCGACCGCTACTCACAGCCTAAAAGGCCTGCAGATTATGAGGTGTCGTGTGGTCAGTATGACTAATCATCTCGGCCGTTACTCTTCGCTCCCTATACCACGACCGACATCTCGCCGTCAGATAGCTCCTCAATTGTAATCAGGTAGGCTAACTGGACCTCGAACCACTCCTCAGAATCAGGTAAAATTCCCTGACCTTGCCGTGAATCGAACCCGGGATCTTCGTTTAAGAGATAGGCACGCTACCCGTACACCGCGTAGCCGGCAATATAATGAAACACTACTAACCTTAAAATGAGTGATGTGTTTCTTCCTTGGAACAATAATATTTTGGAACTATTACACGATCATGTAAATGTTCATAATTATCTCTTTCGGACTCCCTAATCACTTTAATCTGAAATGAGAAGACTTCTATAGATTGCAGAAAGTTTTGAAGAATGTTATCATAAGTTTTGATAGCCGGCATGGAATTGCAATTAATATTACTTTATAGTTCTTTGGAGACTAAAACACCTTTAGTAAAATTCAACCCAAACATATGCATTATTTTTTTTTCAGAGTTTCTTTATGTCGCATCAACACAGATAGGTCTTATGGTAATGATGGGTTTGGAAAGGGCAAGGAGTGCGGAGGAAGTGACCGTGGCCTTATTTAAGGTACATCCCCAGCATTTGCCTGGTGTGAAAATGGGAAACCACGGAAAACCATCTTCAGGGCTGTCAGCAGTCGAGTTCGAATCTACTATATCCCGAATGCAGACACGCAGCTATTTGCCCCTCACCGCACGACCAACTCGCTCGATGTGTATACATATTATTTATCATGAAACATTTCAAATGCGGTAAGCTTAACTACCAGATCAATGCAAAAGCCACATTGCACCTAAGAAGCATTGTGAAATGAAGTCAACCTTAAGAAGGATGGCCAATTTCATTTCATTTATCCTTGCTATCCTCAGCCTCGATTCCCTCTGAAATGCTCTTCAGAAATCTGTGAATTCTGTGCTCTATATATTCCATAAAAGGGATCAGTTTCAAATCAATATAACGATGTTCTTGAATGGGAAGGAAACAACATATTCAGATAGCATTTTTCCTGCATGTTTCTACAACAGGCTCGTGAATTATTCATTTCTCGCTGGCTTACTCGCCTTGTTTGATATGGAACTAGTTTATAGAGAATCTGTTTTGATATCATCCATTATTCTCCTTGTCCTATGTTTATCCTTCCCCTGAACTGTTGTTGGAAATTCAGACAGGTCACTGATGAATAAAAGTGGAGCATCCCTCGTATTGACTAGTTGTCGAATTCAATATGACTGCTTCCGTGTAAAGTGGAAAGCCCGTGAGATGCTTGACTGGCTGCAAACAAGAAACGAACACGTCGACCGCCTGTCAGAGAGATTGATTGGCGAGTACAGAAGTAGGTGTGAGAACACTGGCTCACAGACCAGGCACTTATAACATATTGGCAGGTAAAGATTGCCAGAGTATCAAAGATCAAGACCACATTTAAATTGTTCTAGTCTAAAAAAAAACAAGGTAGTCAGCTCCCGAACGAAGCTACCTCTACATTGGTCTGTTTACAGACCAACATTGCTTTACGGGAGTGAAATCTTGGTGGACTCAGGATATTTTAATTATAATATAGAAGTAAGAGACATGAAAGTAGCGAGAATGATTCCTAGTACAAACAGGTGGGAACAATGGCAGGAGGTTACTCGGAATGAGGAGATAAAGGCTACGTTAAGAATGAACTTGATGTATTGAACTGTACGCATCAACCGGATTCGGTGATGGAGTCATGTGAGGCGAATGGAGGAGGATAGGTTACCTAGGAGAATAATGGTCTCGGTTATAGAGGGTAAGAGGAGTAGAAGGAGACTAAGACGACGATGGTTAGACACATTTTCTAACGATATAAAGATAAGAGGTATAGAACTAACAGTTGCCAGAGAACTAGTTACAAACAGAGGATTATGGTGATGGTTAGTAAATTCACAGAGGCTTGAAGACTGAACACTGAAAGGCATAACGGTCTATAATGAAGATGTATGTATGTATGTATGTATGTATGTATGTATGTAAGTATGTATGTATGTATGTATGTATGTATGTATGTATGTATGTATGTATGTATGTATGTATGTATGTACTGTATGTATGTATGTATGTATGTATGTATGTATGTATGTATGTATGTATGTATGTATGTATGTATGTATGTATGTAGAGAACCCATTACCTAAAAAATCGGAAATGGAAAAGTTATATACCTTGTGTTTACAGCAGTACCTACTGTTCGGATTTACCGGATCTTCAGCCATTAATCAACGAAATACCCACACTTCCAGTCTATATCCTAGGCCATCACCCAGGAGGCTAATTGAATCCACAAATAGCACCATCAAAGGCTCAAAAACCAAAAAC
The DNA here is from genome assembly GCF_040414725.1 of Anabrus simplex. Classification (NCBI taxonomy): domain Eukaryota; kingdom Metazoa; phylum Arthropoda; class Insecta; order Orthoptera; family Tettigoniidae; genus Anabrus; species Anabrus simplex. Next base: position 147,814,503 of record NC_090265.1, on the reverse strand, counting down.
CAAAGGCGGTGCTAAAATGAAGCATGCCAAGCAAGATTAGTAGTTTTGCAGCTTTTCTCACTGACCAGAATGGGCTATTGCAGCCCAATTAGTAACACCTTTCATAAAATATAGAATCAAAAGGCGTGCTCCAAATGTCATTAGTCATTACTGAGCACCTCTCATACCTCACATTTTTCTGTACACTCACAGCCATATGTGAGACCGAAACTTGAGTGGAAGCTACATTTTGCTCTGGCAAGTGCCCAGATACAGTTGAAAACGTGCTGTATCAATCAAGAAATAGTATCAGTCGGGACCATTTCAGCAGGAACTTTGATTATCCTTGAATCCTTTAACATGCTGCTACAGGGTACTCCCACTCCACTTTTGGTGCAACAAGCATCTCAATTTCGATATTTGAAATGAAATGAAGTATGGCTTTTAGTGCCGGGAGTGTCCGAGGACAAGCTAGGCTTGTCAGATGTAGGTCTTCTGAATGGACACCCTTAGGCGACCTGCTGTTCGTGATGAGATTGACATGGTGATGAAGACGACACAAACATCCAGCCCCCGTGCCGGCAGAATTAACCAATTATGGTTAAAACTCCCGACCCTGCCGGGAATCAGACGCGGGTCCCTATGACCAAAGGCCAGCACGGTAACCATTTAGCCATACAGCCGGACTCGATACTAGAAATGTTATGGCACCTTACCTACTAAAAAACACATAGTAGAGTTAAAATATCAATTTTCTATAAGGTCGTCTTATCAAGATACAAGAATATGGTGTCTGTCTACTATGTCTTCAATGAACCTGACGTGTCGCACTAGATCACTCCTGTGAGCCAGAGTGGAACTCCACTGTACAAACTGAAATAGAATAGTCGATAAAATTAGCTTGCTAGGAAGACACCGTTATCTCCGTTCGTGTACGGGCATTTCAGTCAGCTTAATAATGAATAGAGGCTGCCTGGCCGAGGCGGTGATCGGTTCGCCAGGAAGGACGTGGGTTCGAATCCCCGTCAAGAAATCGTAAAATTTAAGAAACGAGATTTCCACTTCCGAAGGTGTACATGGCCCTGAGGTTCACTCAGCCTACACCAAAAATGACTACCAGGTTAATTCCTGGGGGCAAAGGTGGCTGGGCGTAGAGCTAACCACTCGTCCCCCATCAGGTGCCGCTGTTACATAGTGGAAGCCTTTACCTTCCAACTGTCCAAGGGCCTTCATGACCTGTACGGAGATGACTTTGTTTTTCTGGTAGGCCAAGGCCCTTCAACGGCTGTAGTGCCACGGGGTACATTCGAAACTTCGCTAACTTGTGCGTTTGCGTAATAAGTAAACTCGTGTCTCATCCCCAGGTGGTGCAGCTATTTTCAGGCACACACGAAATGGAGGTGTACCACTTAACCACATACCAGCCCCCTTGCCATTCTTAAATTTTTGTCAGTACCGGGAATCGAACCAGAACCTCCAAGGACGGCAGCTAATAGCGTTAACCATTACACTACGGAGATATATATTTTCGTAATGCCAATGAAAGACGAACAAGTTGAAATACGTCGGAAGTATGCGAATTCATTTCATTACTTTTACCATCACGTTGAGTCCTCAGCCGAAAGGTCGGTTATATCGCCAACAGACCCAAATGCAGGAATGGGTAGCCTATAAAAATGAGCGACGAGGTATTTTCCAGTTCCTTTTCTCAACCAGACAGAAGGTACATATCGACGACCTTATCTAACACCACATATCTATCATTTTCCTATCTATTATTCTCCTTGCCGGTCTGAGTGGCTCAGACGGTTAAGGCGCTGACCTTCTGACCCCAACTTGGCAGGTTCGATCCTGACTCAGTCCGGTGGTATTTGAAGGTGCTCAAATACGTCAGCCTCGTGTCGGTAGATTTATTGGCACGTAAAAGAACTCCTGTGGGACTAAATTCCGGCACCTCGGCGTCTCCTAAAACCGTAAAAGAGTAGTTAGTGGGATGTAAAACAAATAACATTATTATTATTATTATTATTATTATTATTATTATTATCCTTAAAACTGGTCACGCCTCCCGGCCACATACTACGTATTGATATGCAGTCCATCGGAACAAACTCCGTTGAGTTAATTTTACTACTCTAAAGTTTAAAGGAAAATGATCCTTAAATACATTATTATGTAAGAGTACGTAAATGCGTTATGTAAACATAAAGTACGGTGCGGTAAGGATCGTTTCCCTTTACACGTACGCATAGAAAAAATGGACTAAACGAAAATTTTTCTGATGGACTGCATATCTGTATGTGGCTGGGAGGCGTGACGAGTCTTAAGTAAAATAATGGATATGAATAGCATTGACAGATACGTGGTATTAGAACTAGGACGTCGATATGTTCATTTTAAACAGCAAATGTCACTGAACTTCGGCTATCACTAGGTTGCTTAGTAGACAAAACATTGCAGGTATATGTCTCGTAGATGTGAGAGAGTAAAATTTTGTAGGAGAGCAAGGTCAGCCGTTACGGGATTCTCCAAAATACAGTGAATTTAAAACCTTTAGAAGACCAAGAATACAATGTTCATAAATTACTTATCCGATCTCAACAGCCTAAAGAACTGCGCAGATATGGATGTTATCTAACTCTAACTACAACCGTATGTCTACTAAGTCCACTAAAATCAACCGTTCCTACAAGCTACCATTTCATGCCATTCACCACAAACGCTGGCTACAAAAGGAATGTTGTTACTGGCATCGATTATGCCTTTAATCCTTCTTTCTTTCCTTTCTTAATCCATTTATCCTCCAGGGTTGGTTTTTCCTTTGCACTCAGCCGGGATCCCACCTCTACCACCTCAAGGGCAGTGTCCTGGAGCGTGGGACTTTGAGTCAGGGGATACAACTGGGAAGAGAACCAGTATCTCACCCAGGCGGCCTCACCTGCTAAACTGAACAGAGGACTTGTGGGGGCGTGTATGGGAAGAGTGGAAGGAATATACAAGGAAGAGGGGAGGAAGCGGCCGTGGCCTTATGTTAGGTACCATCTCGGCATTTGCCTGGAGGAAAAGTGGTAAACCAACACGAAAACCACTTCGAGGATGGCTGAGGTTGGAATCGAGCCCCCGGAGTCCAACACGGGCTCTGTGGGTGGAAGCTAATCACACTGCCCACTACCCTACGGATTATACCTTTAGTACCTCGGTATATTCAAGGCCTCAGATCGGACTCGAACAGATAAATGAAAGTAACAAATTGAATTTATCCCAACCAGAAGATATGCTGCACTCTGAACACTATATCTTCCCAGAGATTGAACTGGGTATTACACTATCGTAGGTTTTTTAATTTAATCATTCAAAACATTGCACGTAAAATACATGAATGATTAAACTTCAGTACAAGTAGAACTCGGAAACACATTACAGAGAGTTGAATGTTGATGAGAAGGAAATATTTGTGTGGTTGGTTGAGCATTATGGTGATAAAGCGATTAATATTTATATTGAAGTTTATCAACTGAACTTTACACATGTGTGTAGCGGTCTCCTGACCCTCGCCTCTCCTGTTTTGCACGAGTGACGCGGAATTCATTCAGGGGAGGGTGAGGGTGGAGAGAAGGCTAAGGTTACGAGACGCACGATCCAGGTGAGCGACCCTCACTGAGCAGAATACAAAATAACACAATTGCGTGCTATCTTGTAGTTGCAAACCTCACGTATCTACTATGCCAACATGATTCGCTCGAAATAAAGTACATTCCACTCACGCTTCTAAACTATGTATACGAAACCCGAAGTTCGCCCTTAACAGTTTGTGTTCCTATAGTTCGGCTCTATAGTACATTTCCCCTCTTAAAGTCGATAAATCGCTGAGCTGACTGACTTAGTCGGTAGACGAGCAGATCTTCAGAGTCTGGGATTGTAGGTTCCACCATTGTTTAGTCCGAGAATATTTGAAGGTGCTTAAATACGCCAGCCTCCTTTTGGCCCATTTATAAGCACGTAAGAGAACTCCTATGGGAGAACATTCCATCACCTCTGCGTCTCTTAAAACTATAAAAACCAGTAACATTACTAAACTCTATACACAAATACTCGCATTACCTTCATGAAGTTGTCATTTCCTCAGTAAAAGTTATTATTATTGCCATTTTGCTTTACGACTCACCGACACAGACAGGTCTTATGGCGACGATGAGAGAGGAAAGGCCTAGGAGTGGAAAGGAAGTCGCCGTGACCTTAATTAATGTACAGCCTGGTGTGAAAATGGGAAACCACGGAAGACCATCTTCAGGGCTGCCGATAGGGGGATTCGAACCCGCTATCTCCCGGATGCAAGCTCACAGCTGCGCGACCCTAACCGCAAGGCCAAATCGCCCGGTCCTCAGTAAAAGCAGGAGAGTGTATAGGGACTTATCGTTTTAAGGGAAGAATAACTAGGTAAACATTATTTAATCAAAATAAAAATCTAGAAGAAAGCCGAACTTTAGAAAAATCAAGGTTTCGGTTGAAGTGTGGGGTCTCACACAAGCAAGAAGAAGCATCGCCAAACTAAGGACCCACTGCTCACCAACTAAGGCACAGAAGTTGAGAGCCCTTCGCGTTACCCATTTTGAGGCCTCTTAACACTGGCAGGAGACTTTTTGTTTTATTCTACCACCCTACCTCCGACGAATCTTTAAGTGCCAGTTGACTATGCAGCAGGGGTTGTGTAGTTATTACCATACGTAGCAATTTCTTCCGCGTTTTATCTTTTCAGCGTAACATTAAAGCTTTTGTCATGTTGCAAGAATTCAGAATCATAATTCCAACTCATTGTACCACGAGTTCTGATGTCATTTACAAATACACTTCCTGTTAATCAAAGTTAAGTTCCAAGAAGGTAAATCCATTTTCGAAGTAATTTGGTATATGGCCACTTGTTCAATGAATATAAAATGATCATAATTGCAATGATCTTTAATATCTAGAAAGGTGCTACCTTGCCGAGGCGGTACAGGTGCTTCATTCACATGGGGGAATGTGGGTTCGATTCCCCGTCAGGAAGTCGTAAAATTTAAGAAACGAGATTTCTACTTTCGGAGGTGCACATGGCCCTGAGGTTCACACATCCTACACCAAAAATGAGTACCAGGTTAATTCCTGGGGGAAAAGGCGGCCGAGCGTAATGCTAACCACTCTACCCTACCAAGTGCCGAGGTTAATGTGGTTAGGACCTCCAGGAGTGTTTATGGCCTGTACGGAGATGACTTTGCTTTGTTTGTAAAGTCTAGAACGGCTTACAGAGTTCATCAATTCTGATACGTAGATTATAATGGCATGATTAAGCATTTCGTCGTTGACGGGACAAAACCTCCTATGTGATAACATTTTTGGGGATATACTGACCCGCAGCAAACACATTATGAAGAGCGAGCATGCCTTGACAATATTCACACAATATTGCACCTTAGATGACAGAACCTTACCGGCCAAAGTTATAAGCTAAAATATTTCACATAGGAGGTTTTGCCCCGGCAACGACGATTTGCAGAGCGTCGTACAAGTCAGTTAACACAGAAATGTAAGTTAATTGAACACGGAGTATCTCTCAGACGCACTAGACAGAATTTCCATCACTTGATGAAGGTTGACTGAGACCACATTGTGGGTCTCCTTGAGGCCGGTTGGTCTTATCATGCAATTCCAATTGATCATGGCAGACCACTCCAAGAGAGGATGGCAATACAATACTCTACCTAAAGCTCTAAGCAATCCCATGACATCTGTTCCGGCCACCCACATAAACACAGTGTTAGCGTGACATTAACTTCTAGCAAAGCAGGAAAAATTTGTCGAGAAAAAGTGATGTATTTCTAAAGGTACCTACGTAGAAGACGCCTATTTAGAACCTAAGTATAGTTCCTGTACCACGCTTTAAATCTCTTCAAGAATGTTGAAAGAAAGTCTGTTAAGCTATTGAAATATATAATGTGTGTTAATATGCTGATTGTTTAACTTCGTACTAACTCAGATAGGTCTCTGTTGACGATTGAATAAGAGGGCTGTAAGTAGTTATGGGCTTAACTAAACGTATAGTCCCAGCACATGCCTGGTATGAAAATAGGGCAGTCAATGTTTTTCAGGGCTCCCGATGGTGGGGTTCGAACTCACTATTCGCCGAATGCAATACCACAGCCACGAGGTCTATACCCCGCTGCTAACTTGTTCGTTAAAGTCCAGTAAATATTTAAAAGATTGATGCTAGCTACGTCTCTCAACAACACCCCATAACTTCTAGCACTTGATATCGACGACTGGCAACAGACAGACTACGGCTTCACCCGCCAGTACGTAGGATGTCGTTAATATCTGAACTGAGACGGCTCCGTCTGGAATGGTGCCGTAGCAGTGACTGACCAATAACTAGTGGAATAGCATCACATTCCACGGTGAAACTTGACTCTGTTTTACGACGGATGACAATCGTGTGCGAGTTTGGTGACCGGTACGGGATACCAGAGAATTTTAACCCAGGTCAAATCTGGTAGTATCTGGAGAATCTTGACAGTACATTGGTATGTCATTGTCAATGCTCCCTTGTACAGTCCTTCAACGAAAACACGTTCGGCTGTACAGTGATGTATCCACGGATTGGCTGGGTCATGTTGAGGTACTCCTGAAGATATCTATCGTTATCGATATTATCTTTGAGAGAACATATATGGGACCGGTACGAACCTCACTTCCAACCTTGTGCCGATCTGCAGAATATGGGGAGTACGCCTAAGCTTCAATAGCTGGAATCCGATTCGCCTCGAAAGAGGGTATGACCACTGAATGATTGTGTAAAACATTGGTCCAAAGAGTGAACGACATTGAAAAAACAAGCAAAAAAGACAGAATGTAATAGCAAGAGAATACTTGGTAAATTTTGTAAAATAAATAAGAAATATGACTGTAAGGATCGAAATGTTACCAAAACCGGAAATGGGAGAAATAATTTGGTGCCAAAAATAATAGGAAAACCACTGCATTTTATGAAATAAATTTGTGGAAGTGGTTCACTTACTAAAAGACTGCAAGAAAGATCATAGCGAAATATATTGGTCGAAAACCACACGAACCAGGTACATGAGCGTTAGAGCGTTGGTCATACTGATAAGTAATTGTAAAAAATACATATCTCACGCCATTGTCATTTTATCAGGTACTGAAGTTAGCCAATCAGATCGCTTCGCAGGTGATTTGAGATGGGCTTTGCAGGGCGGTGTTGCTAAGTCTGCACGTGACTTGTGACTGCCTTGAGAGCGCCAAGAGAAGAAATAATCTTATCCAGGGGAGGGACTTGAACAAGGACCTTCCTTGTGATAGGCTCGGCCCACAGCAAGCTACTGTGGCATTGGATGAAACTCACGGTGTGTTAGTGCTTGACGCTCATTTCTCGGCATGACGCTCAAGCCTGATCAAGCCACGCGCAGATTTAACAACACTGCCTCGTCAAGTGCATTTGAATTCGCCCGCCAAGTGATCTGATCGGCTAATTTCAGCAGCTGATAAAATGACAACGGTGTGAGATTTCGACGTTATTTTTTTCAAATTACTTGTCAATATGTCCAACGCTCAACACATATCGTTGCTGCCGGTGAAATATTTTAGCTTAGAACTTTGGCCGGTAAAGGTCTGTCATCTAAGGTGCAATATTGTGTGAATATAGTCAAGGCATCCTCGCTCTTCATAATGTATGTGTTGTGGGTCAGTATATCTCCAAAAATATTATCACATAGGAGGTCTTGTCCCGGCAACGACGATATATTCCGTTCACGTTGTTTCCGACCAACCTATATAAGAAATAGCAATAAGACAAAAATGATGAAAATCTATCTATTTTTTAAACAATATTGAAGTGTCTCACCTACTAAAAGACTGTAAAGAAACAAGAAATATCAGAGCGAAATATATAGATGGGAAGAACATGGTAAAATCTAAAATTAACTTGAACTTTACACTATTGTTCAGTTATTAAACAGAGAATGAAACACAGCAGCGAGAGCAGCAAAACTATGTAATATTATAAGGGGCGTGCGGGGAAATAAAATAAAAAGAGAATGGAAACAGAGAAGATGCATGTAGCTAGTAGTAAGAATATGTATGTGGAGGTATCCTAGATTGTGTGGCGTAGTTGGAGTCTAGGAAGTGTCCCGCTCCATGGCTAAATGGTTAGCGTGCTGGCCTTTGGTCACAGGGGTCCGGGGTTCGATTCCCGGCAGGGTCGGGAATTTTAACCATAATTGGTTAATTTCAGTGCCACGGGGGCTAGGTGTATATGTCGTCTTCATCACTATTTCATCCTCATCATGACGCGCAGGTCCCCTACGGGAGTCAAATCAAAAGACCTGCACCTGGCGAGCCAAACTTGTCCTCGGTCACTCCCGGCACTAAAAGCCATACGCCATTTCGGTCTAGGAAGTACCTCAAGTGCTATGTTCATATCTGTGGTATTAAAGCAGAACCAGATATGTCAAAAAACCTGATTTTTCATGAGACGCATTTAAAAGTTTGCGAGATTACCCAAAATCAGTTTTAATTCCGATTATCTCGTAATTGATGTGGTAAGGTCGTCAAAAGGCTTTCAACCATTCTGTGTGGGCATTGTTGTAAAAGGGAGCGAAGATACTTTCACTCATTGTACATATCGTGCTTTGCCTCCCTAGATTCAACACTAATTTTTCCTTATGCTAGCGACATATACATTGTTATCCATAATGGGTTTGTTCACCTTAAACCTCGTTACTCTATGTACATTTTGGTATTCAAAATTAAAAAATTACTTTATGGACATGTCTGGGTCTGCCTTAGTACTGTACCGGGAAATGATTGTGGGGTTTGAGCATGGGAAGGATCTCAGGTAGTGTTCGGTGCTTTTTGGAGCAGGTAAAATTTATTAAAAATATCCGCAGATATATCACCATGCAATCTGAATGGAGAACTCAAATTTGTAGTTAATATTTGCCAAAAATGTAAAATCAAAGATTTATGTTATGATCTTCATGAAGTCTGTTTGCTTGAGAATATCAAGGATAATTATCACTCTTCCATAGAACATGAATAACATACAGTCATTCTAATTTGAATATAAACACAAAATATCACTTTGCACCTGGGATCGGTTCGTTATTTATGGTGTTGACCTACAGACGTTCTAAATTTATAAACCACAAAAATGAACAAACACTTGCCATGGAAATTTTGATAAATTAATAAAATATTTGGTCCCTTGCTGAATGTCTTTCAGGTCGTTTGAATTGCAAAAATGGAATTAGTAAAGCGCTTGAAAATCCTAAAGTTCCTCTAGGCAATATGAATTCAATTAAGTAATAACTTTTAAATTGAATTTATAGCAAAATATGAACTTCGTTTAAATGACGATAAAATTACAAATTGATATCCACACGAAGCACTTGTAATAGCACTGTACTGGACTAAGTGCTTTGTAAAAAGTCAGTCAGTTGTGATTACTCACTCAGAATACGAGAAGATCTGCTTACAAGTGTTGGAGTTGGAGACTTGATGTCTGGTACGTTCCGCGGAGTGCGGACGAAGACTCGAACTCAGCACCGGCGATGTTCAGTGCCACGTCAATCTCCCTCGTCGACGTCCCTCGATGGATACCATAACTGAAGAAACCATGAAAATCCCTCGTTGGAAGCGACGTTTGATGTAGCAGGATCTCGTAGCACTTTTGCCAAGATTTCCGTCGTTCTTGTAGTGATGTCGGAACACGGAAAGTTCAATTGGCACTATTGAATTCACAAATATTACGGATATTAATACTACACACCGTCGTAATGCACAGTCCTATTCTTACACTGATTTTACGATGTTGAATTAACATTCACAGTCCATGCTGCAGGAAACACAGTTCTTATATACACAGTTCATGGGTTTGAGAATTAACACAGTTCATAATCGTCACTAATTATGTCTGAAATACGATTGTAAAGTAGTAAACACAGTCCACAAGCACTTGAAAATGTGACTTGAAACAGTCAATATCACAGTCTCTGAGCCAATGCTATTCACAAATTAAAGTGATTTTATGGTTGTATTTACACCACACTAGTCTGTACTATTTAATATTATTGTAAAAAGTCCTTAGTGTTCACTGGGTTTCTCACAGTGGCGATCGAAAGATCGAGAAAGTGCACTAGGAAAATAGTTAAGTTTTGCCCTGTTATGGGACGAATGTCGAGTAAATAAAGTTACACACAGTTCACTGATATATTATCGTAAGGTATGTCTTAGACTGGTTGAAGTGGTTTTAAATTATGATTTCAGTTTACCACACGCAATGATTTAGGGTATTGTCACAGTTCAAAATTATGTAGATTTAGTAAAGGTCACGATGTCGTGTACTAGTCCGTAAAATATTGGACACTTCAATTTTCACTTCAAATTATAGCTTTACCCTGTTAATAAATTCACAAGTATTATATTACGATAATTCACCTTGAGAAATGTCTAGAATCTTACCGTCGTCGTGGCGCGACGGAAAATTCACGTACGGTACTACGTTTCACTATTTCAACAGCGTTCGATTACGGCCACGATTATGTCCTCGCGAATCGCGACGGAACATATTCTGCACACACTGTGCACACACACTAGTCTGTACACGGGACTGGTTATGGCCTTGGCCCAGTGGCCTATATATACCGGTCTGGCGAGCAGCGCTCGAAATCAGGTGATGAAGGGGCAAGTATTCCTTCCAAACTTTAAAATATCATATTTCGGAAACCACCGGATGGATTGATTTGCAGGGTTTTGTTTCCAGAACTTTAGCTACGATTCTGCGTTGGTCTCGTGTTAATCGGTCCAGGCGTTAAAAAGTTCATGAAAATAGCCGAGAAACTTCTGTAGGGGAAGTATGCTACAGGCGGCGGTGACCTAGCTTGACTCGCGTACTCCCTCGTGGAGTGCAGTAGGTAGGAGAACATTCTCTCACACAGCCGTTCACGTATCGGAACTAAATTATGTTAGAAAATAAAATTTATAGTTTATATGTGCCAGGGCCTATGCCTTCCTTGTAGAGTACCATAGATATAATGATTGATTAAAGATACATCCAAGTACTATTTTATAGGAAAAAATACTGCCAATTTAAATTTTTGTAATATTTTCCTTAGTTGGATTATCTTTAATATTGCGTATTGTAAAAAACTAATTATATTATTTTAATATTATGATTACAATAAATGAATACTCTTTCCTCAGTTGGTGATCATCCGTGACTAGGAGAGAAGAGTATTCTATTCATTCGTTCATTCTTAATTCATTCATGCTTTGAACGACTACCTTCCGGATCATATTGACGGATGTGTGAAGGACTACAGTGATACATCATACTAACCTGAGACTGTACCAAACCCGTACTCTGTTGTTCGTGTGACTTATGTTAATCACAAGACCTCCCAATTGTGCAGTTCCAATTCATTTCCACCAATAGTTTTAGACAATTATTTCCCCTGTCAGCGATTGTTCGTAAGTTCAGAAAAAACTTTATTATTACCTAATCCACACATGATAATCAAAAAAAACGATTTAATACCTATTTTTCCATTAGGATTAACAATATACAGGAAAGCTATTTTAATTCCCCTTTGCATTCTCAACCGTGATGAAGGGGTAGCGTGCCTGCCTATCGCCCGGTGGCCCCGGGTTCGATTCCTGGCCAGTTCAGGGATTTTTCTGTCTACCTGAGGGCTGGTTCGAGGTCCACTCAGCCTACGTGATTGGAACTGAGGAGCGATCTGACGGTGAGATGGCGGCCCCAGTCTCGAAATCCCAGAATAACGGCCGAGAGGATGCATCATGCTGACCACACGACCCCTCGTAATCTGCAGGCCCTCGGGCTGAGCAGCGGTCACTGGGCAGATCAAAGCCCTTTCAAAGGCGTTAATTGCCATGGGGTTTGGTTTGGATTGGATTTTCAACTTCACACCCAGCCGAAATTTACGAAGACTCCCTACTTATAGGCCACTGCCGCTTCTCGACCAAATACTTACAAACATAAACCATAATAACTTACAACATAGCCACACACACACACATTATTATGATAGCTTCGCACTAATTACAAAGGTCCGTTGACAGGATTATACATAAATCAACAATAACACTTTTCCGGAAGTTAATTTTTAAAACAAGAAATCGTCGTCGCGCCTAGAAAAACCGCTACGTGATAATATGTCAGCTTAGAACTCAGACCAGAAAGGTTCTTATCATCTTAGTTCAGTATTTCATGACCTACGGTGTGATACATGTGCTGCGGGTCAGTATTCCTCCCGTCAACATTGTCACATAACGGTATTTCGAGGCGCAACGACGAAATACGGGTGTATCATAAATATTCCTGTAATTATAAATACAGACATGGGATAGCTCTCGTGCTAATTCTAGTCCATAATCTGCTACATACACATGCTTTGTAGCTGTATTCCCATTTCATGTTGATTAATACACCAGAGAGTCTGTTTATAGTCAGTGCATCCAAATGGGTGATTCATGAGAAAATTACGAATCAGTCCATTAGAATAAGCAGTGCTAAGAAGAATGCAGGAATTCCAATCTGATCAGGGCTCATAAGACAATAACGTTAACGTAGTAGTACTGATCCAAATCAAATGAAATATTTATTCAGATTTGCATACTTTAAATTGAGTTTAGAAGTTATGGATTTTTTGGAAAACGGTAGAGGAGACGTTCAAAATAATTCTTTCCGTAGAAATGTTCATTTTATTAAATATGATTGAGATATAAATCATACTCTACAGTGTGAAGTCACAAACTTTGAAAACCAGTAAAGTAAATCATTCCATTTCATGGCCCCCCAGCTGAAGAATACAGAAAGAATTAAAGTAAGTTATAAATTACTACATGTAATGGAATGTTGGAAAATTTTGTCCTATTGCTTTATCATATAGGATACCAAAATCTAACGATTGCAAACATATAATGCAAGGGAAAATTATGCTATAGCAATGTTTCAGAAAGAGGAGATCAAATTCCAAATAAATCAAGAAGTGGGCAGGCATCCATAGGACCAAGAATTTTTTCATTAGGCAGTTGATAACAAAGCGTTTTTCAGAGTGTCTGCCGACATACGAGGCAACAGACTCATTTCATGAAAGAGAAACATTACAATTGGAGCAATAATAATAATAATAATAATAATAATAATAATAATAATAATAATAATAATAATAATAATGTTATTCCTTTTACCTCCCACCAACTATCATTACGGTTTTCGGAGACGCCGAGGAGCCCATGGGAGTACCAGTATATCTACCGACATGGAGCTGGTATATATAGGTACCTTCAAATTCCATCGGACTGAGTCGGGTCGAATCCATCTAATTTGGTTCTAAAAGCCAGCACTCAACCGTCTGAGCCACTCAGCCTGGCCATATATATTTGTGCAGAGCTGAGTAACTCGGCCGATAGAGCGCTGGCCTTAACCCAACTCGGCAGGTTGGATCCCGTCGCAGTCCGGTGGTAATTGAAGGTGCTTAAATACGTCAGCCTCGTGACGGTAATTTCACCGGCACGTATAAGTACTCATGTGGGACAAAATCCCGGCACCTCGTCGTCTCCAAAAATCGTAAATATGTAGTTAATGAGATGTAATGCCCATTTTTTTATTATTGCTATATATGTTTGTGTGTGTGTGAGTGTTTGTGTGTATGTGTGTGCGCGCGAATATTCGACTTCAACAAACGCGCATTTCGGAGAAATATACACGAAAATTTTAGTACAGAGATTTAGAACAATAGGTTGAGTGATGTCTCCTTAGAATGATTACACCACAGCGACAGCACTGATGCTCGACATACCCCATATTCGACGCTATGGGAAGTTGACTCTCCTCCCGCACTTACATCTGACTCCAAACGTGTTCAATGATGGGGCAACTGTGAACGTGAAGGAGTCATTTCCAACATCGCGAGGCCACTCAGAGGACACCTGTGTCCTATGAATGTTGCCAGACATTATCTCTTCGGAATATGGTGTGCTGAAACTGCTAATACTTCTTTCTATGATTATGGAGCAAGTGAGTTTATAAATACCGGGTGAATCACCTAAAACCGGTACCGGGTTAAACCCTATGTGAGGCCATAGGCAATTCAGCTCTTTGGGGACTCCTTGACAAATGCCTCCTACCAAGTACAATATTTGATTTCCCTCCCCACCACAAAAAAACTAACAAACTGATTTTTTCATTAAAATTCCAGTTACTCCAAAGAAAAACAGTATTACATAATATTATCATGGTTAAGCAGTATAATACTGCATTACGAAGGTGAAATGAATACGTTCATTTGATGACAACCCTGAAGTAGTTTTAACTGAAAATGTGCGTTCAGCAGAAGCATTTGTTATAAAGAGACTCCTCTTACGGCCATACTTATATTTCCATTTACTTTATTACATATTGCGCTCTGTTTATGCACTGCTTGTGTTTTTCAGTTTGTATCTTACTTTTTCATTATGACTTTGCCTGTTTCTTTTTATCTTTATGGTCCGGCTTTACTTTGTTTTATTGTATATAATTTGCTGAACCTTGATTTCCTTCTTCATTGTATGTTGTCCAAACCTGTAATTTTTAGTTTACTTTTGATTTTGTAATGGAGTAGTACATTTATTTCATATATGTTTATTATATGTATTATGTGGTTAAGTGTAAGAGAACACCATGAGCCCCAACTCGCCACTGATAAAGTCAATACATAAGTAAATAAATAAATAAATAAATAAATAAACACGTAAATAACAAATCGTCAATGTTGTCACATCATTTGGAAATACCGATTGCATTTTGTAAAAGGAAAGGAAGGAAGTTTGGACAGTGAAACTGGTCACTGTAGTCAGCCTTATGAGTCAACTATGGTAACAGGTATCGAGATGCATGCTTCATGAACTGCATGAAAAACGAGTGCTATTCACACGAAAAATATTATTTTAAAGAAACTCATCTCTCCATTGTAATTCAGGGTCTACTAGCAAATTTGTTGGTAAACGTATCCGCAGTTCGCACTGCCATATAATTTGCTATATGGGGTCTAAATGTGATCTGATGTCTTGGAGCCGCTAACAACGCCGGGCCCATAGGCGGTACCCTACACTGGTTATTGGGTAATCGGTCCTGCCTAAACTTTCCACTGGAAATATTTCCGAAATTTTCTACGCAATTGTCGCACTGTTTTCATAGCATAAAATTACAGAGAGTGGTTCACAAATGCAGGCGTTTCAGAGCCTCCAACAATGATTCGAATGATTTCGTAGAAGGAAATGCTTTTCTGTTTCTGTCTATTATATTTATTTAGAGTTTTCAGCCCGAAGGCTGGTTGCATCTCCGAAAGCTTCACCATCAGCTTTCTTGTAGATTACAATTATCTATGTAGTATATGCCGTCGTTAATTATATTGTATTTAACTAGATGTACATAATCAATCACTGAATTCAAAATATGGTTTGCTCATGGTCGTTGCTAAAATAATTGTGAATATGCACATATCAAGAATGTATGAAATACACTGACTGACAGAGCAAATGCAACACCAAGGAGGAGTGGTTCGAAAGGGATGAAAGTTGGGGAAAAAACAGAGTCGGCACGGAAGAATAATTGATGTTTATTTCAAACCGATATGCAGGTTACACAATGCGCACGGCATCGACTCAGTAGGATGTAGGACCACCGCGAGCGGCGATGCACGCAGAAACACGTCGAGGTACAGAGTCAATAAGAGTGCGGATGGTGTCCTGAGGGATGGTTCTCCATTCTCTATCAACCATTGGCCACAGTTGGTCGTCCGTACGAGGCTGGGGCAGAGTTTGCAAACGGCGTCCAATGAGATCCCACACGTGTTCGATTGGTGAGAGATCCGGAGAGTACGCTGGCCACGGAAGCATCTGTACACCTCGTAGAGCCTGTTGGGAGATGCGAGCAGTGTGTGGGCGGGCATTATCCTGCTGAAACAGAGCATTGGGCAGCCCCTGAAGGTACGGGAGTGCCACTGGCCGCAGCACATGCTGCACGTAGCGGTGGGCATTTAACGTGCCTTGAATACGCACTAGAGGTGACGTGGAATCATACGCAATAGCGCCCCAAACCATGATGCCGCGTTGTCTAGCGGTAGGGCGCTCCACAGTTACTACCGGATTTGACCTTTCTCCACGCCGACGCCACACTCGTCTGCGGTGACTATCACTGACAGAACAGAAGCGTGACTCATCGGAGAACACGACGTTCCGCCATTCCCTCATCCAAGTCGCTCTAGCCCGGCACCATGCCAGGCGTGCACGTCTATCTGTGGAGTCAATGGTAGTCTTCTGAGCGGACGCCGGGAGTGCAGGCCTCCTTCAACCAATCGACGGGAAATTGTTCTGGTCGATATTGGAACAGCCAGGGTGTCTTGCACATGCTGAAGAATGGCGGTTGACGTGGCGTGCGGGGCTGCCACCGCTTGGCGGCGGATGCGCCGATTCTCGCGTGCTGACGTCACTCGGGCTGCGCCTGGACCCCACGCACGTGCCACATGTCCCTGCGCCAACCATCTTCGCCACAGGCGCTGCACCGTGGACACATCCCTATGGGTATCGGCTGCGATTTGACGAAGCGACCAACCTGCCCTTCTCAGGACGATCACCATACCCCTCGTAAAGTCGTCTGTCTGCTGGAAATGCCTCCGTTGACGGCGGCCTGGCATTCTTAGCTCTACACGTGTCCTGTGGCACACGACAACGCGTTCTACAATGACTGTCGGCTGAGAAATCACGGTACGATGTGGGCCATTCGCCAACGCCGTGTCCCATTTATCGTTCGCTACGTGCGCAGCACAGCGGCGCATTTCACATCATGAGCATACCTCAGTGACGTCAGTCTACCCTGCAATTGGCATAAAGTTCTGACCACTCCTTCTTGGTGTTGCATTTGCTCTGTCAGTCAGTGTATGTGAAACAGAATTCCTGATCAAAGTAGGTGCACTTAATGAAGACTTACTGCAGGTAATCTTTCTAATTACACAGCTTCAACGTCGAATGTCCATTCGGGTTGTGTCTATTTTAATTTGGTTTTGGTTTTATATTTCGCTGACTCAGACAGGTGTTATCGTGACGGTGGGATAGAACATGGATAGGACAAGGAATTAAAAGCCCTCAACATTTTCCTGGTGTGAAATGGAAACCTACGAAAAACCATCTTCAGCGATACCGACAATGGAGTTCGAACACACCACCTCCTGAATGCAATCTTACAGCTCCATGAATCGAACCAGGCAGCCAACTCCCTCGTTCATGCGGCGTCTGAAACCTCTCTGATATGAGAAGTGAATTCAGCACATCCAGATAAAGTCCACGAGAGGTATACGAAGATAGGAGAACAATACTGAATGTGTACCAGACATGAACAATTAAATTAAATCCTTCGTCAATGTTGTGAAGTGAACATTCTTTAGTTCCCAGAAGTATTGTGGGCTACATCGAGTAGATGAACGTTCCATGAAGAACAGTCTTGGTAGTCTTCAGGTCGAGTGGCATCTTCTAGCGTTCTATCCCGATATGGGAGGTCGCTTGTGAGTGAAACAAAGTGGCTGAATGTTACAACGTGAAGGCCGATGGCACGAATGTTTGGTGTTTTTCTTCGCTAGCAGTTTAACGTCGCACTGACATATCGAAGGTTTTCGTCAACGCAATAATGGAAAGGGGCTGATGTTGGGAAGGTAGTGATCGTAGCGTTAATGAAGGCACAGTCCCAGCATTTGGCTGTTAAGATAATAGGAAACCACAGAAAACCACCCGCAGGGCCCCGGAATGGGGCGCGAGGTTAATAGGAATGGAAGTTGGCACGTGGTAAGATTTCTTCTCACCCATGAAATGAATGAAGAAACTCATCTTTAGAGTACAGTTTCAGATTTAATTGGTTAATTAAAACTTTCTGTATTTATTTTAATAAGAATTGTAGTTTTACAATACTTTAGTTACAAATGTAAGTTATTGACCTCGTTTAACCAGTATTGGGAAAATCTCTTTCCCATGTAATTTTTTCACGCTTTTCTGCCACTTTCAAACTGGTGTAATCCCAAATTTGTTTTATAGTATATTCAGGGAAGAATAAGTGGCATGCTTCCATTACCGAATTTACATTGCATGCTTGTCCTCTGGCACCCGATAAATGTCGCACGAGATTCCTATGCCTAGTTTTACGTGTCGTGTTTCTGCAGTGTACATACCATGTGGCAACTCCATCTTTCCGTGTGTATATGGGTCCATTTCGTACCACTCCGTCAGAATTTGCAGCAATAGGTTCCGTTTCAAATCCCAAAAACTCACTTTCGCTATTTTGTACCATTTGTTCAACATTGAAAATGAAAACCTACAACCTGTTCTCCAGTCATTGACCGGGTCAGGGATGGAATGAATGAAGCAGTTATAGGCTGTTGGTACGATGGGATCGCCATTACCAAAGTGATTTATAAATGACTGATAGATGCTATGAAATTAGAATGGAGAGTATTGCTGGGATGAAAGATGACAGGGAAAACCGGAGTACCTGGAGAAAAACCTGTCCCGCCTCCGCTTTGTCCACACAAATCTCACATGGAGTGACTGGGATTTGATCCACGGTATCCAGCGGTGAGAGGCCGACGCGCTGCCGGCTGAGCCACGGAGGCTCCTCGTTCAACATTATTACTGCAAATGACAATTATACCATCCGAATATTCTTCTCAATATGCTTCGTCCTTCCTATTCATTTCGTTTCCCAGTTCATCTATCCTTTGTAACACATTCCCTGAAGTCTCGTCACCCACAGTTTAATGTATTCACATTATAGTCAATATATTTTCAGTATTCAATAACGCCAGATATACTAATGTAACAAGGCGCAAGGTGAGTGAAAATATCACTGAACTGCAACGGTTAAAACTATGCACCGCAAACAAAAACAACGAACCTTCACCAACAAGCAACAATTGCAGAGTGTAAGGCAGACCCTCCGATGAGGGTGGGCGGCATCTGTCATGTGAAGGTAACTGCGTGTTATTGTGGTGGAGGAAGTGTTATGTGGGGTGTGTGAGTTGTAGGAAAGTTTGGAACAACACAAACACCCAGTCCCCGGGCCATTGGAATTAACCAAGGAAGGTTAAAATCCCCGACCAGGCAGAGAATCGAACCCGGGACTCTCTGAACCGAAGGCAAGTACGCTGACTATTCAGCCAACGAGTCGGACACGAAGAAAATAATGAAGTTGGAATACCTTGACGTGCGCAAAGTAATTGCGCAGTGGGACATGATGAAATGAAAGAATGAGGGATTCCCTCACCACGCGCCCGATGCCGTGTTCAGATACAGTCCTAGTAACTGACTGTTGTGAAAATAGGAAACCACAGAAAGCCATCTGCAGGGCTGTCGATGGTGGGATTCGAACCCACCCTCTCCCGAATTCAAGCTCACCGCTAGGTGACCCTAACTCGCTCGGTGCGAATGTTTTGTGTATTTGTAATTCATACCTCAATTCCTTTCGCTTTAACCATAACTTACTTGCAATAGTGAAAGCAACTTGCACTAACTCCATAGTAAGGGAACCGCGATGTATACCACCTGAATTAGCGGTGGCCAAACGGTGCACCGTTAACAGTGCGTACAGTTAACACACACTGACTTCGCGCGTGAAGAGCTTGTTAGGCGTGTCCGCTCTCGGGGGGGGGGGGGGCGGAGAGAGACGTAATGTGTCCAGTATATAGGAGGATGGCTCAAACGTCTCGCATCGTAGGAAGGACAACTTATATTACAATACTTGTTGAAAATGATTGCCTGATATATCAAAATACAATTGTAGGATTTCTTTCTCGCTCGGCATTTTCTTTTTTTTTTACCCTGATTGGAGTTATAGCACAGCATTCAGCAGCTATTCGCTACAGAGCAAGTGGCTGCGTGGTTTGAGACACGTAGCTTGCATTCGGGAGATGGTGCGTTCGATCCCCAACTTTGCCTTCCTTGAAGATGGTTTTCCGTGGTTTCGTATTTACACGGCAGGAAAATCCTTGGAGTTGCATTTTAATTAAGACCACAGTCACTTCCTCTTCACTCATAGCACTTTCTCCTCCCTTCGTCGCCATGTCTGTGTTGGTGTGACGTAAAGTAAACTGTTAAAGAAAAATGCTATTCGCTCACGCAAATGGTTTCTATTCCTTACCTTCTCAGTCTAAACTTATCTTCAAAGTAAACCCACACAGCAAAATCCATGGACAGATTTTCGACCACCCTCTACAATTTTCCTTTTCTTTTTGAAGCATGCATTTTATTATATTAATTATTAACCACAATATTGTTGTCTTTCCCATGATGTAGGACTTTTTGGACCATCCTGTATAATGCAGCATCGTGACAGAGTGAATATCACCCTCTTCTTTTATTCGTAACCCAATGGGTTCTGAGGATACTGAAGAAATAGTTTGGGAACTTCTTCTTCCTCTCTTCTTGGCTCTCTCCATATTTCTTGGGGTAGGCACTTTGTGTGAACTTGACCCAGCTTTACAGCCAGATACCCATTCCGAAGCCAGCCCTATGTGGAGGAATGTATTCACTATTGCGTGAATACATTGGTAGAGTGTAGATCGAGAGATTTTCATTACCAGTAACGCAAACGCCTAGTCCCGGAGCCAAAGAAATCAACCATATACAGTTAAAATAACTGGCTCGAGTGGAAAATCTTACCCACGCCTGCTGAACCGAAGGCCAATACACTGGCCATTCAAGCAAGGAGGTGGACAGATTATTTTCAGACTATTTCTCTTGAATTGCGCAATGTTAACAATCATGATGGTGGTATTATTACGAGGGCGTACTATATTGTTTTACACTTTTTTTTTTTGTACATCCGGGTATGGTTCACATTTCACATTTCAAGTTGGTAATGTGTAACTAGTGTCTCGTTCTACTGTTTGGTAGCAGCACACGCACAGGGGCCAACGAATGCACTCGTTATAGCCATTTCATAACAACACTGTCACCGCAGGAGCAGACAATATGGAAAGCAACCGTCAGGGACAGCGCTATACGACTTGGTTCCGCTGGAAAGAAGGCGTGACCACTGCTGAATTTCATCGGCGCGTGGTGGCAGTCTGTGGAGAACATGCGCCATCATGGTAAACAGTTCACAACTGGCTGGAAGGTTGGAAAGCAGGGCGCACATGACTCATCACCAGTCACAAGCCTAGCCATGTGGATCTTGATCATGGCGTAGCAAAAGTTCCCTGCACACGTCCACACGCCTCTGCTTTTCGTCTGCAGACTAGTCACCCACGAGAATGATACCTTCCCCAGCTGTAAGTGGCCGTGCATGATCCGCTGCAGGGTGTATCGGCTAATTCCCGTGGCTGCCTCAATTTCCGTAAATTTGATGCATTTGTTTCCTTGGATGGCCTGTTTGGTTCGGGTAACATTGGCTGGTGTTGACACTGTCACATTCCTTCCAGAACTGGCTCTCATGTCCACTGATGTGCGACCGACAGACAGACAACCAAGCTACCGGTTACCATGACAACGTCTCTGATGCTTCCCAGCAGGGAAGAAACGTATTGCCATTTTCGTCATCATTCCTCTAAACTTGAGGTTTTCCTTGGGTAGAAAGCAAGAGACACGTCAATCGGCCCTTCTGCGGGATATTAGCTGAATACCGTTGGAGGTTACAATCGTCCTCGAATAGCACTACCGGGCGCTGTTACTATTTGAACAGTACCGCCCAGTGTAGCCTGTTATTTCACTCAGTAAGGTGTTTTCCGGCATTTACTACAATTTCTACTGTATTTCGATTCTACTTCTGTTTTCCGCTTTAATACCTGCGCCTAAATTTCTTCTCTTTTACCGCCTTCTTATATCCGTAACTCGTACCATCACAATTTTTTGAGGGACATTTTATTTTCCAATACATCCACTTGGTATTTACATACAGTATTTGTCCTATACGGCTGTCGTCAGTTATAATCCTATTTTATATTAATTTAAATATTCTTATTACTTTCTTCGTTAATTACTCCGTATGTATGCCAGTGGTAATCCTGAAACCTGGACACTCTTTTCTTGGAGGAAAAATTCGAAGCTGTTCAAGTGTATAAATTTTGGCCCTGGAAAATATCGAAATATGGATGCAAATTTAAGGATAGTGCAGACCTCAATTTTGGGATAAATTATGGCTAACGGTAAGTTTGGCTGAATGGTCAGCGTGCTGACCTTCGGTTCAGAGGGTCCCGGGTTCGATTCCCGGTCTGGTCGGGGATTTTAATGGTTTCTGATTAATTCTTCTGGCTCGGGGACTGGGAGTATGTGTCAATACCAACACTCAACTTTCCATATTCACACAACACACAACACTACCAACCACCAACGAAACACACAATAGTGATTACATCCCTTCATATAGGGTTGGCATCAGGAATGGCATCCGGCCGTAAAACAGTGCCAAATAAACATATCGTCGCTGGAACGGTAAAAGGTTGTATCCCACAATACTCTTCCTATCCATTATTCTCCTTAAGACTGGTCACGCCTCCCAGCCACATATGGATACGCAGTCCATCAGAACAATGTCCGTTGTGTTCGTTTTCCTATGTCGACAATTAAACGAAAATGAACCTTACATGCATTGTACACTAGGAGTGCGTAAATACGTAATGCAAACGTGCATTCCTACAGTACGGTACTGTAAGGTTCAATTTCCTTTACATATGGGCATAGGAAAATGAACACAACAAAATTTGTTCTGACGGACTGCATATACATACGTGGCTGGGAGGCGTGGCCAGTCTTAAGGAGAATAATTGATAGGAAGAGCTTTGTGGAATACAACCTTTTACCGTTCCAGCGACGATATGCGACGCAGTTCGCACCTGCGACCACACAGGTGGGGAAAAACGGTAGGAAAAGAAGAACAAGACGAAGAAGAAGTAGAAGAAGAAGAAGGTTTCCAACGGTAAGTCGTGTCACAAAACAGGTAGCACAACTGGTGTTCAATTTGGAGAGATCTACAACTTTTGTCCTATGACATATTGTCGTATCTCGATCCCTTATACTTTAGATAGAGCTGCATTTCTTAATTTTTATGTTAATTTTGTACTTTTTACACGTATATCTTATCGTTTGGCACACTTATAGGAAAGATAGAATCATCAAATGCGGTACGCAGATTGATACGTACGGTGGTCACATATTAGCCAAATTTTATGGTTCTAG
Organism: Anabrus simplex; assembly: GCF_040414725.1. Lineage (NCBI taxonomy): Eukaryota > Metazoa > Arthropoda > Insecta > Orthoptera > Tettigoniidae > Anabrus > Anabrus simplex. Next base: position 147,791,259 of record NC_090265.1, on the reverse strand, counting down.
CTGCTGCATAGGCATCCGAAAAAAAGTAATATGTGAAAACTGTACCCAGATTTCACCCTATTTAATGTTTCAAACTCAATCTAACTCATAAATATAGAATATACGAGAAAATGTCTTACGACCAGCCATGTACAGTACTAAAGGAGGCAGCTGATGGCGCAATCCGTTTGTTGATATGACCTACCGTTTAAAATCAATAAATCTCGAAATGAAGGTCTGCGCTTTTAAGCCCTTATAACTACATAAATACATTTCTAGGGGTCCGCTGTTTGAAATTCCGTTTGTTTTGCGAATTTTTCAGATATTTATCCGATGTAGGTCAACTGAAGACCGCATCTGAGTTTTTTAGCTTTCGTGTTTGTTCGTCTCACCTAATTTTCCATCTGTTCCACCATCACGGCGAAATGGCTGGATAGATATCGACCAAACGTCATATATATAGTACACTAATCCAGGGGAAGGTTTATATATGCATAAGGTTTAAAAATCACTGAATAGAATGGGAGTTTATAGGGAAACCACAGCTGCTTTTTCCATTTTCTCTTATACTATTGATTTTCTTTAAAATCCGTGGACTACGTGCGAAACGTCCCTTATACGCCACGTCCCTTAGTTTTATACATAATTTCGCTCGGTCACTGCACACTCTTTCCTTCGAGGGAATATTCCAGGCTTGTCAAATGTATTACTTTTTGGCGCAGGAAAATATCGAAATATGGAGGCAATTTCAATGACGGTTCAGACTTTCGTTTCGTGGTAACTGCTTTATAAACGGTAAGTCATTTCACAAAACAGGTTACACAATCACTGCTTAATATGGAGAGATCTGCAGCTTTGGTCCTATTGCCTTATTGTTATAGTCTCTATTGTGGATGGCAGCTGGCAAGTGAGCCTGCCGTTATTGCAGAAACTCCCGAACTAGATTGTGAATGGCAGCAGGAAATTTGGCCTCTTATTATCATCTAAATTTCCCCAAAACGCACCTTACATCGGAAACAACGTATGGGGTCCTTCCCGTTTTGTTTGTCGGATAGTGCCATGAGGTGTGCAGTCTAATATAATCTTACTCATTGCGTGTGCAGTAACTTACGTAGAACTCCGTATGCAATGTAAAATACCATAGCGAAGTACGGATACATATGCCAGTCAAGAATAATCACTATACTGCGGTTCTTGTCTTCAAAAACCAATGGAACTAGTAGACAATCTTAGCAAACCGCAGCACAAAATGAGGAGGTTTATAGCTTCAACGCAATTCCTTTGGCCTTTATTAAAACATAACTTCCTAAGGAAAGCACTATCGAATGGAATATAATTTTCACCATCAGTAAAACCGACAGCAACAAAAGAATTTTTTTTTTTGTTAATAAGTGTGTTTAGCGACTCGAATCCAAATTCTTCAAGGAAGCTTATATCTCTAGCCAGTTCATCAGCAAACAAGGCAAGTTCAAAAGTTATTTTAGATATTCAGGATACGGATAGCAGGCAATTACCACTCTCAGTACGGAAAACTCGAGCAAACGGTTGCTCAATATATTTTTTAATAGGCCTACCCTTTACATAGCTGCAACGGACCCAACTTACTTGCTCATTTGAGCTACTGTGAAGTTAACTTCTCACCACAACATAGAAGTGTATTTTAAAAATTATGTTGTTTTACTGCGTTTGTGAATTACTTGGAACAACTATTTAAAAGGCAACGGCAGTAGCCGTGTTGAAACACCGGATCCCGTGAGATTTCCGAAGTTAAGCAACATCGGGCGTGGTCAGGAGATGGATGGGTTGCCACGCGCTGTTGGTGGGGGTTCAGGGAATGGAGGAGCGGAAAGGAACTGGCCACTCTACCGCACGTAAACTCCTGCTCAGGAACACCTCTGCGGAGGTTCGGACCTGCCTTCGGGCAGAATAATCCTTACCTTACCTACTATTTAAAGAATTTTCGAAGAGATTCTAATCAGGTTCAGGATATGGACCCAGAAAACAAGTTATTTATATATCATGTCTCTCGAAAAAGTACGAAATACTTCTCGATCGATAGACAGTCAGAGGCAAGCTATTGGGAGCAAAAGGCATTAGCCCGAGTCATTTGAAAGTTCCATCTGAAAATGGAAAGAATATTAATACAGAATCTTAGGGAATCTCTGTATCTTTCTACATATTTCCATCTGTACCTCAGAACATGATTAACACTCCTCCCCAAAAGGAGAAGACAGTAACATAATAAAAAAAGTAACAAATAAGCATTTTCATATTTTGATGCTTCCTAAATTCTCTTGAAATTGTAACCTGATTGTATTCGAATTCCGAATGGTCACCCTGATTGGAGGATGGACGGTTTACATTCAGTAGAATTCTATGTATTTTTCTCTGTTACACAATATCAGTTGGTATCAAGTATACTTTGTCTTTTTAGGCAACCTCTAAATTGAGGAAGTGTTACCATGTAATAAATATATCTCTCATCTGAGAATGTTGTGTGATAGTTCATTATATTTTATTAAAACTCTAACTCTAACGTAGTTTCGTATAATACGTTTATGTATATCGGAGATTCAATAATAATAATAATAATAATAATAATAATAATAATAATAATAATAATAGTCATCATCATCATCAACATCATCATCATTCCTTCCCAGTTCGTAATAAATTCTCATAGAAATACAAGCAGTAAACCTATACAAATTACAAGACAGACTTTACACACGCCCACACTGATATTCCAATCCCTTACTCGAACGGCAACAAAGATTTCCATTCCCCTCCCTTTACGGTGCAGTTCACAACGTCGTGGTCTTAATGAACTCTCTTGTATCGGGCTGCTGTGACACGGCACTCTGTCCTTTTCACTGCCTCACACAATGAAAAGTGTGTCTCATTACGTACAGCGGGGAGCTTCTGTGTAGCCAGATCAGTGTAATGCTGGATACAAGTACGATACAAGAGGAGACGCGTGATAAAATATACCCACACTTCTGACGTACAAAATGACAGTTGTTTAGGAACCGTACGTTGGCCGGTCAGCGTTTCAATATGAAAGTTTTAACATCAAAACAATTTCTAGATAACATTGTGAAGAAGTAACGATGATTCTAGCAACAGGAGCCTGGCTTCGATATAGTGCTCTCAGTTGAGTCAGTGGCGCTACCATCTTAAGGAACTCGTACTACAAGTTCAAGTTTATTGACGCAGTAGTTTGTGAGGCAATGTATCGTATTCTTATTAAAATTAAGTTTTTGGGAAGTGGTCATCAGAAAAGCTTAAAAAATTTAAAGGAACCTGAATGATAGAAATTGAAATCAATCTCCCTATGAATACATGGCACACAGAGAATTGTAATATTTTAAATCCAAACTTAAGTTAATGCCACCTGTCACATTGAGTCTTAATCTAGTGGGGTTATGTTATTGTTAAGGATGTATCCAGGGGTATTTCGGAAGCCACGCAACGTTTTCTGTTACGGTGTAACTTACTCTCTTGAAATACGTTGTTTATTGTAATTATTGATTAGGTTATTGCATGATGTTTTGTTAAATTATACTTATTTTCATCTTTAGCACTGAAAATGTATGGAAGAGGGACGAGACATTATCTAAAAGATCCAGACTATTTGAAAACTGTCTCCAGTTTCTTGGGGGAAAAAGCAAATGCTGAAGCTGATTATTATGGCCCATGGACCTACAGTTAAAAATTAAGATGACTGTTGATATCGTAACCCAACCACGCGATCTCCAGTTTTAGGTTGAACTGGAACGACTGACACGCGATATTTAATTTCAACAATTCTACGTGCATCCGCCGGGAGACTCGCATAGTGAGGTGGTTGTAGATATAATAGATGAAAGGAATTAATATAACTATAAATAGCGAATAAGCATCAGGGAACAACAAAGATTCTTGAAAACGTGATAGTAACGACTGTGATATATATTTTCTTGGGCGAGATAAGAAACTAAACCATGACGAAACTTTCTCACACTGTGACAAAATATAATCATACACGCTAAAACTTCAATACGATGTTGGATATGTCTTTAGACGAACGTGCATTATCTACTAAAGTGGAGTGCGCAGATAAAAGAATAAATTGATATCTTTCTGTGTAAACCTCGCATATCCCAACGCTCTTCCTACCCATTATATTCCTTAAGATAGTCACGCCTCCCAGCCACACATTTATATGGAGTCCACTAGAATAATATTCGTTTTGTTCATTTTTCTATGCTAATATGCAAAGGAAAATTAACCTTGTATGCATGAGTGCGTAAATTCGCACTGCATATATCATCCCTACAATGCGGTATGGTATGGTCCATTTTCTTTTACACATTTTCATAGCAAAATCCACACAGCGAAAATTGTTCTGATGGACTCCATATAAATATCGTCGCTGCCGGGAAAAAATTTATATGTGAAATATTTCAGCTTAGAACTTTGGCCGGTGAGGTTCTATCACCTAAGGTGCAATATTGTGTGAGTATTGTCACGGCATGCTCAATCTTCATAATGCATGTGCTGCGGGTCAGTATAAATCCAAAAATTTTGTCACATAGGAGATTTTGTCCCGGCAACGACGATATGTGGCTGGGAGGTTTGACCTGTCTTAAGGAACATAATAGATAGGAAGAGCATTGTGAGATACGAGGTACTGATTCTTAGGTAACGATACTGTAGACTTAGTGTCAACGAATTTTGAAATAGAAAAGAGGAAATTAAAAAGTGAAGGGTATGGAAGAGAAATGCATATACCGATTTTTTAAAATCACCGTCAGCTTTGTAATGCTGATTTCATAATGTCCCTGTTAATGGTGTAAGCTTTCTTTGGTATTTCCACGGGATTTCGTATGATACTTGTACAAAAATGCTGTATTTAGCGAATACTTATTGGAAGAATATATGATGATACTAAGGTAGGATGTTCTTAGTTATTGGTGAATGGTCACCTGGTAGTGGTGTACATTTTCTTATAAAAATAATTAGCAGAATATTTGTTCATTTAGTTCAGGAGAGATTCGTATTAACCTGGCAGTCAACTCCATAAATGCTGTAAATGCTGTGTCACATTGCAAGAAGTAAGACGCTTGAAAGGACTTGCTTCCTAAATTAAGAGAAGGAATTCGATAGAATACAGCCTGGGGAACTTACTGAGAATACCATAAGAGTGATATGGATAGCATACTTATAGTAATAGTAGTAATTCTTTGACGTAACCAAAAGAATTGGAGCCCAGATTTCCCAAGGAAATAAAATTCGTCGCGTAATTCACCGGGAGTTACAGTTTATTCCCTCTCCTTTTTAAGTTCTACTCAGAAAAAATATGTCCGAAACATTGTAGAGTACAGCATCATGTTGAATGGAAAAAATAACATAGGTTACGTTATCCCGATGACACTGTACTACTGACATAAATAGTAAAGATTTACAAACATTGATCGGAAAAGTTTCCATCGCCTGCAACAGCAGAGGCTCCGAAGTTAAAGAAGACCAAAATTATTGATTATTAGTAAGGAACATCAACATGAAACTAATGTTTGGCAAAGAAATCTTAGGGCGTGTTTGACATTGCAAGTATACTGGATGCAAGAAATGAAATTTAGGATCAAAAGGGTCCTTTTCCATCAAATGGAAAGCCTACTGAGCACCAAGTAACCCAGTTGTGACCTCAGATTACGATTATAGGATGGTATATCTTTCCAACATTTCTATATGGAATGGAAGGATGTATTGTAACACAGAGTGGATGTAAAAGGCTAGAGATTATTTAAATGTGGTATTACAGACGATGTCAAGAAAGATTAATAAACCAACAGAAGCTTAGACCTATATTTATATATAAATGCTGTAAACTCGCTTATATCATGAGGGGACGATAGTAAACTCCTGCAATGTATACCACATGGTAAGTTTGCTGAGAAATGTGGATCTGGAAGGTGTCGAATTTCATGGCTTGGAAATCTGCGTTGTTTACTACGGAGAAACTGCAAATTTAGTCATAGAAGTTGCAGTTAAATTGCCAGAAACACCTCCAAACTTCGGTTGAAGTTGCCACATCAAGAAAGAGGAGGAGAAGAAGAAGAAGAAGAAGAAGAAGAAGAAGAAGAAGAAGATATTGATGATGATGATGATGATGATGATGATGATGATGATGGTGATGATGATGATGATGATGATGATGATGATGATGATGACCAAGAAGAAGAAGGTAAAAGTATTATGATCATGATGGTGATGATGAGTAAGAAGCATAAGAATAAGAAAAGCATATTCTTAAAATAATTATACAATTTTCGCGCAAGATAATTCCAATTTTTTCTACGAGTTTTATGTAAAACGATGGACTGAGGATAAGTTTTGTGGTGGCGAAATATTTTGTTTCCAATTTTAATTTTTGACATATCTATATCTTATGGTTGGGGGCTCGTTTGAATTTACCAATACACAATATGGGAAGGGATGTTACGTAGCAATCGTGGAGGCTGTGATGTGAAGTATTGATGGATGGCTATGACTAAGAGGTATGTAGACGTCCCTTTTATCAAAGAGACCTTATTTCATCGTACTCTAGACAAATTATTTCATTCGTAGTAGTCAGATTTCTCCCTTCAAGCCACTGAATCCCAAACTTGTCGTCTCCAGATTCAGGATATAGACCTATATGTCTCTCGAAAAGGATTCGTTAGTTGCAAGTAAATTAATCGTTATCAATTTCATTTATTGAAATACATGTTTATGATTAATTGATTTTACCAACGGGAAATTATACACCATTCTTTATTTTCACACCCTTGCTGTCATCATTTCCAACGACTGGAAGTGTTGTGATTCCCAAGGATGTAGTTTATAATATCCGTTTCACAAACGCGGAAGAGACTTATCTTGTCTCCTAGGATTACACTTCCCTCAGCTAATTTCACTAAACAGCGTGCGTTCCATCAACTTAAAACTAAGGTAAGATTAGCGACTTGCATCGTTAATCTCCCCATAAGATGCGAGCTAACGTGCTCTGCTTTAAGCCGACCAGCTCCTGCTCCAGGGCACTTCCCACTTCCCTCCGGCTCGCACCAATTACGGGCTGGAATAATTGCTCCGGTCTAACAAGAAGCCCTGGTCACTAGACAACCCCTGGTTACAACACAGCTGAGTGCTTGGGGCTTCCTTTGAAGGAAACGCTATCAGCTCGTTCGGTATCACTTTGACTCTTATTTATGCTATCGTCTTGAATATTTTGTTTGTTGGATATTCTGAGATAAGAATACCGTATCAAACGAACCCTAAGTGAAGATTTGTGACTATGTTACGATATACTTGATAAATATGTTATATATTACAAGAATATTAACAATAAATACTGGTACTCTTAAGAATGGAACTGGTTAATAGGGTAAATTATTTGAATGTGTCATAATAATATTCACCGGATATTATGAATATTCGTTGTCTCTTGATGGTAAGAATAATACATGATTCATGCCAGTTAACAACTGATTTACCGGTGCTAACAATGTGATAGAGGGAGAGTTCAAGCAAATTGTCCTTCAATGAGTGTGCTATAAAACCTTCCATTTTAAGAGGTGAAAAGTATCAAAGGCAATGTTTCCAACTAATATTATACTCTTTCCCTGCAGACTGGTCAAAATATCCCTATATTCACTCTCAAAGTTTCTATTCCGGAGACAATATCATGTAAATAAACTAAATGTATAATAACAACAATAATGAGTAAGAATAAGAATATTATATGAAAATCACGTAATAGAACTGATGAACGAAGTCAAAACCCTCCTTACAAATATGTAACTTATGCACTAAAGAAACTTATGATCCGGCAGATTCATCTTCTTCTTCCTCCTCTACTTCACTTACCTTCCTGCATTAGTTTCATTTTCGGCTCATTTCTCACTTCTTTCAAGTTCTCCACAAAACTGTATTTTTTTTTCTTTATTCCGTTGAAACAATCAAAACAATATATTACTCGCCAAACTTTTAGTGACACCTTGACTCCCTAGTGCTGACTCGGTAGATCTCGGCAATCTTCGAGATTCGTATTGGCAACCTTTGACCACAAACTATGAATCGCCGTGAGACATCTGTCTAGTACTATTACTGTTGTTGTTTACACAGCAAAGTAAAAATATAGAATCCATACTAGGAACAAGATTTGCATCGAGAAATGTTTCATATGTGTGTGTGGCACAGTTGTTGGCTTAAGATAATAAAAGTTAGAAAATTCCTACCGATCGATCATACTATCGATTCAATTCAGATTTCATTTCCATTCAGCTGTCAGTATTACGGGAACCGGGCTTGCTCCCCTCTTACCCATCACCCTCGTACAAAGAAGTATCACTAAACGTTTCACAAGTAGTAATTACCGCTACCGTACCCTTATTTTATTTTAGTAAACTTAATTATCGACTAAAACTAGACTGTATGAACTTCTTATCACACTATGTAATACAACTAATTGAATTCACTGCTTAATTACGGGCGGTAAAATACTACGGATGGGGAAATGTTAGGGTAATCACCTAGCATACATCTCTGTACATGATGAAAGTTTACCCACCAACTTAGCCAAACAAACACAGTAATTAGTATAACGAATAAGAATATTATATCGTCGTTGCCGGGACAAAACCTCCTATGTGAAATATTTTAGCTTAGAACTTTGGCCGGTAAGGTTCTGTCATCTAAGGTGCAATATTAGGTGAAGATGGTCAAGGCATTCTCGCTCTTCATTGTGCTGCGGGTCAGTATATCTCCAAAAATATTATCACATAGGAGGTTTTGCCCCGGCAACGACGATATGAAAAGCGAATAATAGAACTGATAAATGAATTTCAGTTATATAATAAGAAGTAATTTACTGAACAGCCGAATAGCCAACATGCTTTCAATAATTTGTTTCCGCTGTCCAAAAATCAGTTGCAGTGGAACTGTTGCTCACAGTTTGGCCTACCGACTAACATTTCCAAACAGTCAGTGCTTTTCATGATTTGTGTACATTTTATAGCTCTCTTCATAAATGGTACAGCAGAAGTTAATTTACAATACAAATTGTACAGCTGCACAAATAAAGTATTACGCCATAGTAAGAGAAGTCAGGATAAATAACTTCTGCAATTATGTTTGTGGAGCTCTGGAATCTCACAAATAACTGCATGAATATTTTGGCAGACCCCAATGAGTCCACAAACAATCTCAGTTGAGTTGGAGCATTCCCAGTATTCGCAATTGTGAATTCTCTGTGGGAATTTCAACTAACAGATGAATGAGTCTTGCATGCCTGTGGGTACGATTCCTGATAGTGTTGTGCCATATTTTGTACAAGACAATGAACTAACTATTAATTCAGTGTTGTCTAAAATTAATTGCAAATTGACTATAATTACTTTATTTCACGTTCGGAGTTTAGAACATATTAATGATAACTAAAACCTGTGATTAAAATCGAGTTAGCTAAGAAATGGTCTGTATTCAAATGGAAATGGCATATGGCTTTAGCGCCGGGAGTGTCCGATGATATATTCGGCTCGCCAGTGACCTGCGCTTCGTGATGAGTATGAAATGATGAGGAAGACGACACATACACCCCACCGCCGTGCCAGCTAAATTAACGAGTGATGGTTAAAATTCCAGACCATGCCTGGAATCGAACCCGGGACCAGTGTGACCAAAGGCCTTCACGCTATTTATCCATGTAGCCGGACAGGATTTGTATTAATGGTGCTCAATGAGGATTGTTGACTTTTAATTTGAATTTACTGAGGCTGAAAAGCCCCTTTATGTTGCGTCTTCGTATAATACAATACGGATTTATGACCACACCAGCTACATTTTTATAATATCAAACTATTAAACTAAACATTGTACTTAAAAAATGAAAATACAGATACCAAATCCAGTAAAATTAAAATTAAATATACATTATGAGAAATACTGTTTGACAGTATCAAGTGGCCATAGGTCGGTGGCACTTGCTTGTTAAGTTCGAGTTTAAAACAAGTGAGAAGAGTCGCAGGCAGTTGCAGTAGCAAAAATGCTACCATTAGGGTTGTACCGTTGAAATACAGACATAGCTGACAATACTGTAAGTAACTAATAGGACAACGAAGAGGTATCAGCACGGTATGATTTGGTTTTCGTATTAATCTATATAAATAAAAGTGTAGGGGGGTCGCTGTCTGTAATTTCTTTTGTTTTGCTAATTTTTCAGATATTTATCCATTTTAGGTCAACTCAAGACCGAATCGGTGGTTTTTACGTTTCGTGTCTGTTTGTCTGTTCCACCATCACGTCGAAACGGCTGGATAGATCTCAACCAAATTTCATATTTTGAGTATACTCATCCCGGGGAAGGTTTCGATATGCGTATCATTTTAAAATCTTTGAATAGACGGGGGTTTTATAGGAAAACCAGAATGGTTTTTCCACCATCACGTCGAAACAGCTGGATAGATCTCAACCAAACTTCATACTTAGAGTACACTCATCCCGGGGAAGGTTTCGATATGCATATCATTTTAAAATCTTTGAATACACTGGGGGTTTATAGGAAAACCAGAATGGTTTTCCTCCATTTTCTCTTATACTATTGATTTTTTGTAAACTTAATTTACCGTACGTGAAACGTCTCTTCATTATAAACAACTTTCGTTATGTTCATAATTTACCTTACTCTTTACATGACGGAGAAATTTACAATTTTCCGCTGGTATGATGCTCTGCATTGAGTGACCGACAGACCGACAACGAACTTACAGGTTACCATGGCAACGTCTCTGACTGCATGCCAGCAGGGAAGTAACGTATTGCCATTTTCCTCATCATGCTTTTAAATTCGTGGTTGTTCCTTGGGTAGAAGGAAAGGGAGGCGTCAATCGGCCTATCTGCGGGATATTGGCGGAATATCGTTGGATGTTGTAACCGCCCTGGAATAGATTAAGTAATAACACCATTAGTCATCTTCTTATTATTTGTTTACCTAGGAATCACTGGACCTAAGTTTCTCCTCTGTCACCGCTTTATTATATCCATAACTCACACTAGCATAATTTATTGAGGGGCATTTGATTTTCCAATACATTAACTTGGCATTTACAAATTTGTCGTTATCGGGCTGTCCTCAGTTATAGGCCTAATCCATTTTCTATTACTTTCAACTTTCTTAACTGTATTATTTTCTTCCTTAATTACGCCGGTGTACGCGAGTGCTACAAACTACTGGATGTATTTCCACCAAGACTCCAATTTAGAATACACCTGTCCTTGATAGGTTTTAGGGCAAATATTGTTTCTAAATCTCTGAACTGACTGGGGGTTTATACGAAACCGAAACAGTGATTTTGCACTTCCACAAATTATACACAACCAACGTTAATTTAAATCTACCTGCCTTGGTAGAAATTAATTTCTAAACCTTTTTTCTCATGTGCATCATTTCGATACGAGGATTAATGAGGGAGATATCATTAACGGACCGTTTTTCTGTACAAGTCCCATCGGACTTAACTCACGAGCGGGTGCGTGTAAAGCGTATTCCTTACAACTTGAAAACTACTGAAGACATTCGAACCAAAATTTATATTTAGCATCCACCTGTTCAAAGGTACGTTTTAAACATAAATAACATTTCATGTTCCGGAATGGACTGGCGGTTTATAGGGAACCGAAATGGTGATTTTACTCTGACCAACCTGACTGGAAATCGACAAAACGTGATGGAATTCCACCTCTAAACCTTTTTTTCATGTGCATTTTTTCGTCAGGAGGATTAATAAGGGAGATATCATGAATGGTCAGTTTTGCAGGTTAAGTCCAGCGGACATAGCCCAAAAGGTGTTTTACATGGAGCAGATTCCTTATCTATATAAATCAAATCGTAACGACTGTGTGCCTCCACACTGACTATTTTGGCGAAATTTTCGTACAGCTTTCCGTTTAAGGGGTAATAATGACCATCTGCATAAGTTTTGGTTTAGTTTCCTGAAAGTCCTTAATTATTACCCGCCTCGCCCAAAATCCAGATTGCGGCATAATCTGCCAGAAGAAAAAGAAGATAATTGAAATTTGACAAAATTATACGTTTTAGCCTGTAACGAACGGAAAACATCCAAGATCATTAAATTTTTCATTTTTATCCCCGAAGAATGTCTAAATATGCAGGCAATTTTAATGATGGTGCAGACCTTCGGAAATTCCTATCACATAACGGATTGCACAATCTCCGTTCAATTTGGAATGATCTGCAACCTTGGTCTTATGACTTTTTGCCGTATCTGTATCTCTTTTACGTTTGATTTTTCTCTATTAATCGATGTTAAGTAAATTTGGAATTTTCACATGCATAATTCATACTTTCGATTGCTTATATGAAATACAGAATCATCAAACTCTTCACGAAAATTGGCCCACCCAGTAGCCATATGTGAGCCAAATGCTATGTATGTAGCTGTCACATAATTATCCGAAAAGTAATGTAATGTGAGATAATCTTACAAAAACGTTACCCTGTTCCACGTTTCTAACTCAATCTGACCCAAGAATAGATGACATATCATAGGACCAGCCATTTAGGCCACTAAATCCGGCGTGTCTTATGGTATAACCCTTTGTCGATATGACGTACGTTTAGTAGCAGTTAATCTGTAAATGAAGGTCTTCAATATTGTAAACACGCATATACTTTCGTATGTCGATCTGCCACTCATGTCGATTTGTAGCGATCGAGAAAGGGCGGGTCTGCTATTGTAATCAGTACTCCCCACACCGACTTTGACTGGCAGTATGAAAGGGTTCCTTCTCCAACTCCTGTGTAGCTGTCATTAGTAAGGAAGGCCTACAATTTTAATGAATAGTTCACTTCTCGATTTGACCTGCAGAAGGCAAGTGAGCATGCAGTTTTGTTGAAAACTCCCCTACCCGATTGTGTTTGGCAGTAGGCAAGGGTGCCCGCCATTATAAAGAAATGTCCTCATCTAAAATGTGACTGGCATTAGGCATAGTGGCCTGCCATTTTGATGGAAACTCACCAATTTGGTGTGACTGGCACACTGATCTCTATACCTGGATGGCTGGTAGCTTGGGTAGCAGTAAGCCGAATAGAAGATGACTGGCGCAGTAAGATGGCAGTGAGCGCACGGTGCAGTAGACCACGAGAAGCGCGCTTGCTTTGTTTATGCTTAGTTCAGTGACGCCAGGCCTCTTGATTGTAGTTCCACGAGTGTTCTGTGCTTTGTTATTGCAAAGTAAATAGTTGTGTATTTTACGAATGTAGGTTCGTTGCCTTGTAGTATACTTGTGGATTACAAGATTCAATTTAAATATGTATGTGTATCTGAGTCCGCCTCTGTGGTGTAGTGGTTAGCGTGATTAGCTGCCACACTCGGAGGTCCGGGTTCGATTCCCGGCTCTGCCACGAAATTTGAAAAGTGGTATGAGGGCTGGAACGGGGTCCACTCAGCCTCGGGAGGTCAACTGAGTAGAGGTGGGTTCGATTCCCACCTCAGTCATCCTGGAAGTGGTTTTCCGTGGTTTCCCACTTCTCCTCCAGGCGAATGCCGGGATGGTACCTAACATAAGGCCATGGCCGCTTCCTTCCTTACCTTCCCATCCCTTCACAAGGCCCCTGTTCAGCATAGCAGGCGAGACCGCCTGGCCGAGGTACTGGTCATTCTCCCCAGTTGTATCCCCGATCAAGAGTCTGAAGCTCCAGTACACTGTCCTTGAGGCGGTAGAGGTGGGATCCCTCGCTGTGTCCGAGGGAAAAAGCCGACAGATGATGATGATGATGATGTGTTTATCTGAAATATGAATGAAGAAACATTCTACGGGGTACTAACATACCGCAGTGTTCAGCTTATGGATGTACAAACAGAACCGATCAGTAGAAGGAGAAATCATTTCATCGGGGAGTTTTATACTATACATAAGAATCTTCCTAGGGTAGTGTTTTGAGTTTTAGATTTATTGTATCTTATTTCGCATATTCCGGGAGCAAAATTAATTTTTGTAGGTTTCCTTTCTCGAGACCCGAACATCTAAGTATCAGGCGGGAGAATTGGGAGCCTTCTAAAACAGCTGTTCTCTGCTCGGATCACTTAGAGGAAGACTGTTTTGATAGAAATGGACAAACTGTACACCTTAGATGTGATGTACAGCCAACTGTTTTCAATTTTACTGAACATTAACTGCAAGTAAAAATTTACTTATATTTTTTTCTATTTCTCGTAATTAAACTGACGGTTTCGATGAAATAATTGACGTGACCTTATAACAATCTTAGAAAATGAAGTCTGGGGGAATTCTAGACCTTATTTACATCAGTAATAATTATGGGTGGGAGAAGGGAAAGTGTGGTGGGTGTTTGGGGCTATCCCATTATACAATTCGTGGTATTTGGGACTCTTTTAACTGGTGTTACATATATCTGATGACTATCAATATCGCTTTGCTAGCTGAATTTAATTAAAGAGGTCTGTAATAGTAAATTAAGCTGCAGGTAATGTGATATACAGTATTGACAAGTTTTGAATATTTGCTGGTTTTATAAATGTGTACATTTGCTTCACTGTTATTTTAACTTGATAATTTGCGCGTTATTTCATAGAAAAAGGAATTCATTATCAAGCACCGATTATGGCATGTCGAATCTAGGCCTGTATAGTGAGCACTTTTATAGGTACATCATTTTAAGAATGCATAATTTCGTGGCATACATGTATGCAATTTACAGCAATGTTTTCAGAAACTGGTTTTCACTTGTATTGTGTAACCGATCGCTAATTGCATGTATTCAGCACCTAAGTTAATATTTGTCGCCCGTTATTATACACTCATGTTTATTGCTATCCCGGAGATTTAGTGACCTCGGAATGACGTGTCAGTGATCCCAATGTCCTTATTCTTTGAGTGAACATGTCCCTATATTTTTAATTATTCCAAATCGCCATTAATTGCGACTTAAAATTGACTATATTATCATTGCTTCCCCATAAGGAGAGCTCTAGGTTGGGTACGCCAACATGGCGAACCGCGCACTCAACTTGGCGTACTTTCTCCTGCAGCGGAGACCTGCCATCAGCGATCCATGTATAGAGATCAGTGGACTGGCAGCAAGCTGGCTGGAAGCAGGAAAATGGGCCTTGCATTATAATGATAACTGCACAACTCAATTTGGAGTGATAGTAGGGTAATTGCCTGCTATTATAATAAAAACTCCTTAACTGTAATCTGTCTGGAAGTAGGAAAGGGGGGCTGCCATTTTAACGAAAACTCCCCAAATCGATTCTGTCCGCGTAGTAGGCAATGGGGCCTGCAATTGTGATGTAAACTTCCCAACTCGATTGTGAATAGCAGTAGGCAAGTGAGCCTGCCGTTATATCACAAATCCAAAACAAACACTTTACATTGGAAACAACGTACGGGGACCTCCCCATGCTCTTTCTCGGATAACGCTAAGAGACATGCAATTTTAAAACAATCTTATTTCCTACATGTACACTATTTACTTCGATATTCGAATACAATGTAGAATACCGTAGCGAAGCACGGGTACATTCACTAGTAGATCATAAACTTCACGTAGAGAGGATAGTTAAGGTAACATTCGTGTTTCTTGGTTACCTCTAAATGAATACAACGTAGAGGATCAATTCTTGAGCAATAAAAGTGCTTTTTCTAGGAAAATTTTCAGGAAATATACTTATTCTCCACGATGACACAAATTAACACACTACCGACGCAACCGTGGACGGTCGGTGCTGTTTCATCTGGTCTTTGGTTTTCTGAAGAAAGCCATAGAGGAAGTGTTTTATCACCGACTAAGCGGTTTCTGATGACACGGTAGAGTGATTCAACCAGCAACAAACCTCCTTCATTGCGGATGGTATGGAGAAATTTATTCAGCACTGATACAAGCGTCTGAACGGTAGGGAAATCTGTAGACTTTCTCAAACTAACATCAGTTTGTTTTGATATAGGGCGTGTTATACAATATACTATAGCCTTTGAAGACATAAGTCAATGTTTCAATTGGACAACCCTGATAGTAATGAGTGTCACAGAGGTGAATATCGACCGAGAGAGTTTTTCCCCTTGGTTAGTTAGGGACATGGTGGGTTTCATTCCCAACGTCGGCAGGCCAATAATTTTCCCATGGTTTTCCATTTTCAAATGCTGACCCTGTACCTTAATTAAGGCCACGACCACTACCTACCTAAACTTAGCCTTTTCCCATCCTTGCTTCGCCACAAATCTCACTTATCCCACTAGCAGAAAGTTTCTTGATCATGATCCTGAACCAGTGGGACTTATTGGGTGTGGGTGGGAAGAGAAAGAGTAAAATAGTGAGAGAGGCTTATCAGGCTAAACAAACCAGAGATCTCATACACAAATAGTATCATGAAACTATCTAATTGATTCATATGTAACAGAAAAGGCGTTATTGATTAATATGTAACAGAAAAGGCGTCCGAAGGCGAGGGATATGGAGTGTCACTATCAACCTTTGTTACACCACCGACCTCAAGAGCCTATCCGTATCGCCAGTTGTCTCTGTATTATGGGAGTTATGATATCCTTAAAGTGATGTTAATAATATTCGTAAGGCCTAAGCTACCAAATCCATGCATTTTAATTTGTCACCGTCTAGGCTCATGCTGTCTTTGTTTCTTTCATTCATTCTTTCTTTCTTTCTTTCTTTCTTTCTTTCTTTCTTTCTTTCTTTCTTTCTTTTCTATGTTGCAATTTTCTTTATGTCGCACGGACACATAGAACGTATGGCGCTGGTGGGATAAGAAAGGGCTAGGATTGGGGAGAAATTGGCCGTGGTCTTAATTAAGTTGCGGCTTTATGTAAAAATTGTAAAACATGGAAAACCATCTTCCGACCTGCCCGCATTAGGGCCAGAACCCACTATCTCCAGAATACAAGCTGATAGCTACGTGACCGAAACGACGCACCCACTTGATCGGTAGCCTCCAGCGTGTTACTTTCGTCGTGGTAGGATAGCCGAGTAATTGAAGGTAGAAGCTAGTCGAATTTAAAACCACACTGCCAGACCTACGGATCGTTCATCACTCACCATCAGGCCTACTACGCCTCATTTTGGCACTGCGACCGGTTTTCGCACTCTCCGTATGACCTCATAACCTTTAGGATTGCTATCTGAGTATCCAAGCCGTCTCTGTGCTGATGACATGAAAGACAGACAGGCAGAGGGTTATGAAAAAAGGAAATGCAAATGAATTATAAATTACGAAAAGGAAGATTTGTGATTAGCGACAAATTGAGCACACATAGGATGAATGTAAATGATATCTCACTATGCTGACTGATTCCTTCAGTGCTGTGAGACAAACTGCATGGATGACAATCCTTGCTGATTCTAAGTCTGCTGCAGATGTCGACAACAATAATATTATTGGATTTACGTTCCATTAACTACTTTTAGGCTTTTCGGAGAGACGTCGACAAGGAAAGGCGTAGTTTTGCCTCCGGCTTCAAACGCAAGTTCCATAACTTCAAGATTCTTGATGAGATATGCATTACATTCGTCACAATCAGTATGATTATACATTGTTAGTTATGATTCTCCTACGGCAAAATTTAAAATTTTTCCACATATCGTCGTTGCGCCTAGAACTCTGACCAGAAGTGGTCTGTCATCTAAGGTTGAGTATTGCATGAACTATATCAACGAATTTTAGCTCAAAGTGATACATTTACTTAGTATTTCTCCAACAACATTGTCACATTTCGAGGCACAACGGCCATATCTAATATTCCATTCATTTCTTCAGCGCCCTTTAATACTGTAGTCAGTTTGTCCGTTCGTACTCTGATAATAATAATAATAATAATAATAATAATAATAATAATAATAATAATAATGCTATTTGCTTTACGTCCCACTAACTACTTTTACGGTCTTCAGAGACGCCGAGGTGCCGGAATTTAGTCCTGCAGGAGTTCTTTTACGTGTCAGTAAATCTACCGACACGGGGCTATCGCATTTGAGCACCTTCAAATACCACCGGACTGAGCCAGAATCGAACCTGCCACTTTGGTGTTAGAAGGCAAGCGCCTTAATCGACTGAGCCACTCAGCCTAGCGTTCGCACTCTGAGATCTATGAAAACTACAAACTCACATAGCTTGAAACTACACTGCTAGGTACGAAGTGAAAAGACATTCACCATGGTATTAAGCAGAATGACAATTCCAATAGGAACAAGTATTTAAATATGATAGGTAATCAATCCATACTGTGTGATGGATTACGAGTTTAAATTATTTTGTCAAATGGTTTACGGAGGTATGTATTCAAAATCGAATAATTACGAAAACATAATTATTTTACAATCTAGCCGACAGCAAACAAATGGGGAAGTGATATGTAACGTTCCTTTACAATTTCATTAAAATAACTCCATTTCAGATCAAATAACTGTGTGTTATGATTTTATTGGTAAAAGTTTTGGTATGTGGTCGTTATTTGAGTGAAAAGAAAAATGTAATTAAAACCGCAAATTCATTTACGAACTACAACATATTAATATGGTATGTAAACTGTTTTCAAAGCTATTTCATCAGGTATTGCCGAGCGGATAGATCAACCAGATAAGTCAATTAAAGTAACTTACTCCTGTATTGAATGTTAAATCCATTGTTTAAGATACGAGAATTTGAAAGTGATTTAGTTCTCAGCTTTATGTTCGTCTGGGGAATTTATTTCAATGGTACCACTTGTCAACAATATGTCGAAGAAATCCTAGTTTCCTTATGACTCGAAATTCAATTCACTTGATCATTTGTTTAGCCAGTTACACCAGCAACGACTTAGATTTCGAATGATTCATCCTGAGCCTTAGCGGTCAACAAGCTGCCCGTTCGATTCTCGGCTCGGCAACAAATTTAATACTGACTTCATGATCTGGAATCGAGAGCACTCTGTCACCCAAACCAAATCAAGGAGTGAAATTGGTGATACGTCTTCAAGTCAGTGTACCAAGAGAGAAGGAAATCAAGATCATTCTTTTTGAAAGGCAACGGAACTCTAGACTTTGAACGTTCAGTTCACAAATAATCATTTTATACGAATGTTTTTAAATAGACAGCATCTACATTTATAAAATCCATCATACTTTCCGAGAACTGTAGGTTGTCCGGGGATTCTGACTGACATTCGGACAAGCTAGGAAGTTCAAACTCCGCGTTATTGTTCATCAGCATTGCACATTTTGTCGAAAAGATTATAACTTCTAATTGTTTGACGGAAAATATTTAAATAATAAGAAAAATATCCGAGTATATCACTGTCTATCATTTCCCTCAATGTCACTAGCATGCAAACGTATTTTCCTGTCAACTACACACCTTTTACTCAATGAGCGCTTTTCCATATCAGGCGGCAGAAACGAGCAAATTTCAGCCTAGTAGTATTCATTCTCCTTACCTTATTGGAATAAATTTGGAAAATAACTGAAAAAGAAAACGTTAAAAACTTATTGTACCTGAAAAGAACACCATTAATTAAAATCAGAATGACATATTCCGTTCTTGTAATAACAGCACCAGATTCTATAAGAATACAGTTTTTATATTTTTAAAAAGCTGTTATACGTCGCACCGACAAGATAGGTTTTATGCGCGGTGGGATAGGAAAGGAATGGGCGCCAGCCTTCAAACTTATGGCTTGAAGACGATACTTGAAAATTAATAATAATAATAATAATAATAATAATAATAATAATAATAATAATAATAATAATAATAATAATAATAATTGGTAATGAGACTCTAAATACTCCCAGAGGTGGGGTGACAGAACACTAACCATTTAGTACGTACTAACTTGGAAATTGAGGATCATTAAGAGGAATTTATGAAAGTACCAGTTAAAATAGCTATTTGTCAGGATGATGAACGTGACGTTGTATTTACGAACACTGAACTTACGGATATAAACGAAAAATTGAGTGAAATAAAATTGAAGGTGCATATCCAGTATTTGCCTGGTGTAAAAATGGAAAACTATGGGAAACCATATTCAGGGTTGCCGACAATGGGGTTCGAATCTAATACCTCTCAAATGAAAGCTCACAGCTGCGCGACCCTAACCGCATAGCCAACTCGTTTTGCTTTTAAATATCATTGTATTTAATACTATGAATAATTGATGAATAATTTTCTTGATTTTCGTTGTCACATAATGATGTATTAAATACATTTCGCTTTTATACCAATAATTATAATATTATGATTTATTTATTTACTTATTTGGTAGTACGAAGGTACACAGGCTGCGCCCAATTACGTTCCTTCATGACATATGCGTTTTGAACTTTACATACATAAAACAAAAATTAATAACAACAGGAATAATAATAGCAAGAAGAAGGAAAAGGAAACTAATAAAATTATTACTACAAATGAGAAACATAATGATATAGGCTATACATCAGCCATAGACAACTACTAAACAAATTAGAAAGAGAACACAAACAAAAAACAAGTCTTGTGAGTACCTAGTATTCCAGCAAAAAGGAATTTAATCATGATTACGATTTAGTAAAAAATAGCCTTCACCATATTTGCTTACTGAACAGTCTAGCGCCAGCAAAAAATCAACTTCTGCACTAATTGAATTATAAACCGATAATGTTTTAACTAGTGGTGAATTAGAGTGATGAAATCTTCTAGATCTTGGGATGTGATATAGTACTTGTGTGATGTACCCACTCTTGCCCACAGATGTGGGAGAATATGTGACGTGCCGTATCACCTTAATTTTAATATAAATAGTCGTTCATTTCTCTCTCCATAAACAATTTCCCATGGGCGCCAGCCTTCAAACTTATGGCTTGAAGACGATACTTGAAAATTAATAATAATAATAATAATAATAATAATAATAATAATAATAATAATAATAATAATAATAATAATTAGTAATGAGACTCTAAATACTCCCAGAGGTGGGGTGACAGAACACTAACCATTAAGTACGTACTAACTTGGAAATTGAGGATCATTAAGAGGAATTTATGAAAGTACCAATTAAAATAGCTATTTATCAGGATGATGAACGTGACGTTGTATTTACGAACACTGAACTTACGGATATAAACGAAAAATTGAGTGAAATAAAATTGAAGAAAATGAATTGTTACGTGGAGACTTGCAGCAGTTTATGCCACTAGCTCACCATTTGTATATTCTGGTATCTGGACACGTTCGCTGACGTAGAAGCTGTTTGATGATCCCTCATTCTGCAGTGGTCATTTCTCGTAGTAGGTACCTATCCTATTTCTGATTCGTGCATTGCCCACTAACTAGACAACGACTTTCCTGACTTTAACACGTCCTATAATACTCATTACATAATGCTGTAACGAGCCCTAATTTCAAAATCAACCTTTCAATATCAATATCAATATAACTTTTGGTTACGTTCATGGAGAAAATACACTTGTATTCTTTCGTTTTACAGAACTAACCCATAACTAAACACATGACAAAGATATCTCCTGTTCTAGACAAGTCAAAACCGGTCTCTCGTTGACTTTTTCTCTCGTCATTGAGATAACCAAGTCTCAATGAGAGTAACTTTCAGTATTGCTCTACACAGATGTGAAGTGAACTAAGTTAGGACCTTCAGACGTTCAGACCTCCTCTGATATAAAGACGCTCCGATGTAAAGGACCTTCTCCAATGTCAAGACGTTAAGCTATTCAGCTATTAAAACCCATTCGAGCTCTTGCTGTTAATGTATTGTCCCCGACGTAGTCAGTCAGCGAACACGAGACACCCCAGGGGTGCTCAGTTCGATGGCTGTAGGCTTATAAAATAAATGAATGTGGCAGGATTAACATAGGGTTCATCAAATAAGCATGTTCAAGGTATAGAACAGATATGACACTTTTATTTAATTAAATGAAATTTTTGCCATCCTGAAGTCTGTGATTATGACTATGATCACTACTTTATGTGATTTAATATGGCTCTTGATGTAACAAACCTAAATGCAAACAAATGGGATGGTACACGGCAGTTGTTTTCCCTAATATTCTAACAGAGTATTTTACATTGTTAATTTTCTTTATCGCCTTTAAAATCATTAAATTATTTATTTAAAGTTGAATCAAAAATTGTTATTCAGAAAAATGAGGTCTGGGCCAAGCCTGCATCGACAATCTGGAAAAAAATGCAGTAATTGTAAGAACGAGTATAGTAAAGAAATATCTAAGGTTCAATAAGTTAACATTTATAGCAAAATAAAATTTACATTCGTTATATTAACAATTTTGTAGTTATAAAATGGAAAGTTGAATTTGCCTTGGTTTTCTCTAAGTTAATCCGAGACGTCGGATATACCTGTTCACGTCGTCTCACATCTCTTTTCGTGAGAATTAATACTGAACTTTAAGCATCTGATCAATAATTAAACAAAATAAAACGCCTTCTGAGCTTACGAACATAAGTAAATGGGGAGGATATCATCCATGTGGAAATCCCATCCACTATCCATCGATAATATCAAAGTGTCACACATTATCAGAACAGAACAAATAGAAAGTAATTCTCTAACTACTAGCAAATTACTACATCTACAGCTAACTACGGAAATTATCAAGAAGACTGTGATTACCAAGAAGAAAATATCTACACTATTTACATGTCGACGAGTGTCGATCAACTATATTACTCTCCTGTTAACAGATTTATTACGTTCCAACAAGATCGAGTTACCTCATGAGAGCGAAAAATGGCATCAACGAATGAACTTGCATAGTCACGAATCAAATATTATGGAGATATTTCATCGAAGATCTGTTCTTCAGACCTAAGGCATTCGCGGACATTCACCTGTACCTCCAACTTGAAATTATTGAATTACTTGAGAAAAATTGGGATATTCCCACGAATTAAGAAGTACATCGATTAACATGGACTTTCATTTTCTTCATCTGAAGACACTAATATTAGACTACACTGCACTCGACTCGAATAATCCATATTCACCTTACAACCTAATCAACATCAGGCTTAATAATATTACGACATTAACATGTGAAAAACTCAGTTTCACGAAAATTCATATCATGCGCAATTATTCCATATACTTTACACGTATAGTATACCACAATGACGACTCTAACTTGTCGCATCCTAATCTCAGATATGTGTAGCCACGAAATATCAGGACCTACCATCGTCCGACAAATACATAACCCACTTAAATGTGTCTCGATGATTAATTACTCCAATTAATTACCACATGCCCCAATGCACATATTCTCATGGAATTCAGACTTAATATCCCGATGACACGTTATCTCAGACACGAGGTACAAGTAGAAGTTCCATTACAAGGAAAATATTGAAAATACTGACAAAATATCCTATCATTAAATCCATCGGACATAAATCAACTCATATTCGTGACGAAATTCACTCAATAAGCAAAGATGGTGTCGATAACACATGGATAACTCTATCAGAACCCTCGCTGTCAAATTCATGGCCACATTGTCGTTAAGCAATCGCATGTGTTAATTTTACGACATATCCGAGCAAATATACAACCATAAAATGTGTCAAAATAGATTACTAAGAAGAAAGAAAGAATAGAACAAAACTACATAGAACAGATATAAATGAGACGTAATCGACTTAAGGAGAAATCTTCACGTCTGGAAGTCTGGATTCTCAATCAGCCATGCTAGGATGAAAGAATCTGCATCCCGACGCCGCCGACGGTGGTCGATGGTTTAGAACTTCATGGTGAAGCACTGGTAATCCATAATGCGAGATTCCGTCCTCTTCTGGAAATGATCACGTTCTGGTCGTCCACGTTCACTCGTGAGAAAGCTGAAACTTACACAAAGTGCTTTAGAATAAACTCCAAACACACACGTAACTGTATTTTGGAAATGACAGGTACTTAAGGGATTAATATCTGCACATTCGACGTCTGATCACAGCACTGTTCTAAGTTGTATACAATTATCAGAAGTGTAGAGCACAGGAGAGAAGCCACTGTTCCTGACGACAGTATTCACGATGTTCTACGTTGAAAATCTTGCTGTCAAGGGCTCTGAGCGACTGAAGATGATAGTTCGGGCACACGTCAGTATGTGAGAGTGAGTACTCTTATCACATGACTTAAATATCGTGTCTGGTACACATGCACGGAAGTCAAGTCAATTTAGATACTAAATTCTTCTACCGTATGAATATATAATTTTATCACCATTTTAGCCAAAGGGTCGTGTAAATTAGTTCAAAAATTTTAGTTTTTAATTTATATCCTCTAAATGTGTTTTATTTATCCAGTTTACTTTAATTTAATCCTTGAGCATTCCGTAATTATGCATGTCACGCCACCAAAGATATTATAAATATTTCATTCATATCGTTCCACGCAATTACAGGTGACACGCGCTAGCATCTTTTTTCTTTCGCCAACCTTCATTTTTCTTTTTCTTTTTATTTTGTTAGTCAACCGGCCGCCCTCTTCACGTAAAAAAAAATTGTTCTCGTCCTGTCCAAGGTCGCGCACACCCCACCTCGCCGACAAGTGAACACAAGCCACACACCAACACCTGTCCAGCGTAGCTGTGACCAACTCACGGTCACAGTATATAGGCTCCAAAATCTCCCCCCATCTCTCATATCACATGGTTCAGTAAGATCTGATGTTCTATCTCTTCTTCTATCCATCGCTGTATATCCATCATCTTGTTTCGTAACGTTCATTCACATAGATCGAAATTTGGCGGCCAATCAAAGCGTCATGTAGCAAATTTCGAAAAGTAGTAGTTAACAAGTTATAACCGTCTCATCAGAATATAGAGGGGGCTAAGAAATCTTGCAATGTTGATGACGTCCTTTTCCTGGTAACGTGCTGAAATTAGCATGGCGTGTCCGGCTACTTTACCTCGGGCTAATGGAAATTTATTGCAAGAAATGAATACGAGAGATGTTGTAATACCTTACTCAAGAATCAGCTCATTCAGAATCGTTATTGCCGTGATACAATGAAATGAGAAGATAATATGAAATGGAAGACTGAAAACCATATATATAAGCATAATAATTTAGAATAAACTACCACAAATTAAATATATACATCTTTCCAATGATGGTTCATGTTTGTGGGTTACTGTAGTCACCTCCTAGTTCGTGAACCACGGGCAACGGCTGAGTGGCCTAGTAAGTGGTCCTGAGAGTCGAGATACCAGTTGCTATGGAATGGGAGTGGGCATATCGGACATATTCTGAGTCATGGCCCTCCTTGTGCTCAGGCGGCTAGGCCTATACAATTCATCAGTGGTTCATAACCCGTTAGAGGAGAGATCCTCACTTGGACTATGTGCAAGTAGGGTAGCATCCTGCTTCATGAATTTACCGAGCTCAGAACATTTTAAACAAGCCTCGGGCCTATGGAAGTAATAGAGTCCCACTCCCATTTGACAGGCGAGGAACTCCTGGGAAATAACTTGGCGAACGAAATGGAATTCGATGGGGGTCTATCAATATTAATGGGGCTTATGGAAGAAAGAAGGTAGAACCGGCTGAGTCAGCAAAGAAGATGCATCTGGAAGTGCTAGGAGTAAGTGATATTCGGGTAAGGGGAGATAACGAGGAAGAGATAGGAGATTATAAAGTGTACTTGACGGGTGTTAGAAAGGGAAGGGCAGAGTCTGGGGTAGGCCCCTATATCAGGAATACCATTGCACGCAACATAGTTTCCGTTAGGCACGTAAATGAGCGAATTATGTGGGTAGATTTGTCAGTTGGAGAAATTAGGACAAGAATTGTCTCCGTGTATTCATCATGTGGGTGCAGATGAGAATGCAGTTTACAAGTTTTATGAAGCATTGAGAGTCATCGTGGTCAGGGTCAACAGCAAGGATAGAATAGTGCTAATGGGCGATTTCAATGCGAGAGTTGGGAATAGAATGAAGGATACGAAAGGGTGATTGGTAAATGTGGGGAAGATATGGAAGCTAATGGGAATGGGAAGCGTTTGCTGGGCTTCTGTGCTAGTATGGGTTTAACTGTTACGAATACATTCTTCAAGCATAAGGCTATCCAACGCTACACATGGGAGGCTAGGGGTACCAGATCCATAATAGACTATATCTTAACAGACTTCGAATTCAGGAAATCTGTTAGGAATATAAGAGGTTTTCGAGGATTTTTCGATGATGAAGACCACTATCTGATCTGTAGTGAACTAAGTATCTCTAGGCCTAGGGTAGAAAAAGTGAAATCTGTCTGCAGACGAATAAGGGTAGAAAATCTCCAGGACGAGGAAATTAGACAGAAGTACATGGATATGATTAGTGAGAAGTTTCGAACAGTAGACAGTAAGCAGGTTCAGGATATAGAAAGTGAATGGGTGGCATACAGGGATGCTATTGTAGAAACAGCAAGGGAATGCCTAGGAACAACTGTGTGTAAAGATGGGAAAAGGCGAACATCTTGGTGGAATGATGAAGTGAGGGCAGCCTGTAAACGTAAAAAGAAGGCTTATCGGAAATGGCTCCAAACAAGGACCGGGGCAGACAGGGATTTATACGTAGATGAAAGAAACAGAGCGAAACAAATAGTTGTTGAATCCAAAAAGAAGTCATGGGAAGATTTTGGTAATGACCTGGAAAGGCTAGGTCAAGCAGCAGGTAAACCTTTCTGGACAGTAATAAAGAATATTAGGAAGGGAGGGAAAAAGGAAATGAACAGTGTTTTGAGTAATTCAGGTGAACTCATAATAGATCCCAGGGAATCACTGGAGAGGTGGAGGGAATATTTTGAACATCTTCTCAATGTAAAAGGAAATAATTCTGGTGGTGTTGCAAACAGCCAACCTCATGGGGAGGAGGAAAATGATGTTGGTGAAATTATGCTTGAGGAAGTGGAAAGGATGGTAAATAAACTCCATTGTCATAAGGCAGCAGGATTAGATGAAATTAGACCTGAAATGGTGAAGTATAGTGGGAAGGCAGGGATGAAATGGCTTCATAGAGTAGTCAAATTAGCGTGGAGTGTTGGTAAGGTACCTTCAGATAGGACAAAAGCAGTAATTGCACCTATCTATAAGCGGGGGACAGGAAGGTTTGCAACAACTATCGAGGTATCTCATTGATTAGTATACCAGGCAAAGTATTCACAGGCATCTTGGAAGGGAGGGTGTGATCAGTCGTTGAGAGGAAGTTGGATGAAAACCAGTGTGGTTTCAGACTACAGAGAGGCTGTCAGGATCAGATTTTCAGTATGCGCCAGGTAATTGAAAAATGCTACGAGAGGAATAGGCAGTTGCGTTTATGTTCCGTAGATCTAGATAAGGCATATGACAGGGTACCGAGGGAAAAGATGTTCACTATACTGGGGGACTATGGAATTAAAGGTAGATTATTAAAATCAATCGAAGGCATTTATGTTGACAATTGGGCTTCAATGAGAATTGATGGTAGAATGAGTTCTTGGTTCAGGGTACTTACAAGGGTTAGACAAGGCTGTAATCTTTCACCTTTGCTGTTCGTAGTTTACATGGATCATCTGATGAAAGGTATAAAATGGCAGGGAGGGATTCAGTTAGGTGGAAATGTAATAAGCAGTTTGGCCTATGCTGACGACTTGGTCTTAATAGCAGACTGTGCCGAAAGCCTGCAGTCTAATATCTTGGAACTTGAAAATAGGTGCAATGAGTATGGTATGAAAATTAGCCTCTCGAAGACTAAATTGATGTCAGTGGGTAAGAAATTCAACAGAATTGAATGTCAGATTGGTGATACAAAGCTAGAACAGGTCGATAATTTCAAGTATTTAGGTTGTGTGTTTTCCCAGGATGGTAATATAGTAAGTGAGATTGAATCAAGGTGTCGTAAAGCTAATGCAGTGAGCTCGCAGTTGCGATCGGTAGTATTCTGTAAGAAGGACGTCAGCTCCCAGACGAAATTATCATTACATCGGTCTGTTTTCAGACCAACTTTGCTTTACGGGAGCGAAAGCTGGGTGGGCTCAGGATATCTTATTCATAAGTTAGAAGTAACAGACATGAAAGCATCTAGAGTGAATGCTGGTACAAACAGGTGGGAAAAATGGCAGGAGGGTACTCGGAATGAGGAGATAAAGGCTAATTTAGGAATGAACTCGATGGATGAAGCTCTACGCATAAACCGGCTTCGGTGGTGAGGTCATGTGAGGCGAATGGAGGAGAATAGGTCACCTAAGAGAATAATGGACTCTGCTATGGAGGGTAAGAGAAGTAGAGGAGACCAAGACGACGATGGTTAGACTCTGTTTCTAACGATTTAAAGATAAGAGGTATAGAACTAAATGAGGCCACAACACTAGTTGCAAATCGAGGATTGTGGCGACGTTCAGTAAATTCACAGAGGCTTGCTGACTGAACGCTCTAAGGCATAACAGTCTGTAATGATAATGTATGTGTGAATGTATGTATGTTCCAATTAATTCCACAGTTTGATAATTTTACGTTCATGCTGTGATGTTCAAAACATCACATTTGCTGTCGTGATGTTACTTGTGGTTCATGGAAAGGGATTACGGTATGTACTTCTTGACAGTCAATTTTTCAATTCGAAATTTTCCTCAATATCTGTAACGAAATTAATGTTCTCTTGTTTTTCAAAGACGTGAAATTGAACAAATTTCTTAAATACTGAGTGAAATGTCAAATGGGCAAAATACATTAACAGTTTCATGATACAAATATCTTAGATATTTATTTTGAAAAATCTGAATGTGGCGCGTTTCGTCTCATAAAGGGGGCCCAAGGTTACCGGTGAATATTCTAACTTGCTTCATAGTAATCTTATGTACAACTAAAAAATTACCTCTAGTTGGGTAAATAATTTGGAATTTCTGATAGTAAAACCAAGCATCTTGTTACATAGACTCGTTACTTTTGGAATATGGCTATTAAAAGTTAATTTTCCGTCGAAAATAATTCCAAAATCATTAATAGACATTACAATTCCAAGTAATAATAATGATAATAATAATAAAGTTGGACCCGGGATTACAATTTTTTATAACAGCCTCATTAATTTCAGAGAAAGGATATGTCTGATGTGAACGAGCTGTCACTGAAGTTGCGGTCAATGAGAACACATAGGCAAGACATCATGGTTTTGTGTGTGTGACGTTGAGAATGGTGAGTGGGAACGAGGACAAGAACAAAAGAGATCATACAGCATTCATGCCACTGTACTACAGACCAGAAAGTATCAACGACTGAATGCATGACATATGTCACATAATCAATGGTACTTCTGAAATGTGAAACTCAGATGGCACTTGTCGGTCTTTCAATGTTCATCACAATACGGCTGAAGGGTTATAACCAATGAGACTGTGAACTAGATCAAACAAATACCCGTAACTAAAACTGTCTACTTTTCTCTACCTTTTAATAACCCCTTTTAATTGAATAATGCTAAACATTCTGTGAAAGTCACAGTATAACTCAGTCTAAACGCAAAATGGCATATCATAAAACGAAATCATTCAGTTTGGAAATACAGAGGGATGCCATGTTCCATCATGGCTGTTTACGTTGTAAGTATTGTGGACGGTTAATAACATTGAAGAAGCTGAATAAGTTAACATTGTGGAATATTCGAGCACAATTTGGGACGTGCTCGAGACTAAAGAGTACTAGAATGCGAGATGGAGCTAACCCACACAGACATAGAACTGAGATATTTTGAGTTTTGCGTTTGTCTTTATTGCATGAAATGGAGCCCATTATCAGTCACATTTTTGGTTCATAAACAATCATTTATAGACAAAAAGATACAGGAAATTTAAAATCGTCTTTGTATGTCCATTGTTTATCTGAAAAATGTCAGCTCTTGTTTTAAAATGATGTTAGGTTCATATTTACTTAAACATGGATATTATGTTACGCTTAAGGTTTACTGATAGTGTCCGGGGTTTAAGTCACACCCATTCTAAGTAGTCATCTGACACTATCAGCCATGATGTTATCACTAAAACAAGTGATAGCAAGCGCGTGTGCTAATGGCTACCACTAGCTGACGTAATATTACCGCGTGGCTTACCTCCCTCTCGCACTGCAAGATTGCTATTCAGAGATATTCCAGAATCTTTCTTTTGACAGTGGGGGAGTAAAAGTGAATAATAATTCTTCACATAGTGTGGGATATTAAATATATAATAGTAATATCCAAATATATCAATAAATCCTTTTTTAACAACTTGTGGGTTAGCTCCCTCTCTCATTATAACACACATTTCTCCTATACATTCCTGAGGTACGTTAAATTTCATCTTAAACTTACAATAACATGGAAAGTAACAAGTTACTATGAACAGACTAAAATTCACATTTGTTATTTTCACATTCCCTAAGGGCGAGAATTGTTTGCTAGCATCATATCGTCGCTGCCGGGACAAAAGCTCCTATGTGAAATATTTTAGCTTAGAACTTTGGCCTGTAAGGTTCTGTCATCTAAGGTGCAATATTGTGTGAATATTGTCAAGGCATTTTCGCTCTTCATAATGTATGTGCTGCGGGTCAGTATATCTCCAAACATATTATCACATAGGAGGTTTTGTCCCGGCAACGACGATATGTAATTTTAACACAGAAGAATTTGTTTCATTATCCCCTGCTGAATTATTCCCCGTTTCGTTCAAGCAATTTTCATTCAAATAATTTTTATGAAGTAAATAATTTGTATAATTCATATTTTGTGTACTTATGTATTTTTGATAAAAATAATATAACATGGGTTAGAATTCAAGAATGTCACTACAAGGATTTGCAATGATTTGCTCAGCGATGCTCTTACCACGCAGAGTGCAAAAATGAACTGCAACTGGGTGTAGTCATACAGTCTACTGACTTTTCCCAAACTTACGCTCAGTGGAACACGAAATTGTTATTATTTCTATTATTATGATTTGTAGCGTTACAAAAAATGTTGCATAGTTTGGGCTGGGGAGACTTAGGAGAAAGGAGATGAGCTGCTCGACTAAGCGCTATGTTCCTAGCTGTCAGTGGAGAGATGGCGTGGAACAATATTAGTAGACGAATAATTGTGAGTGGTGTCTTTAAAAGTAGAAAATATCAAATTATGAAGATAAAATTTGAATTCAAGAGGACAAACTGGGGCAAATATTCGTTTATAGGAAGGAAATTAACCTTAAATATATTATTCTGTATATGTGCATAAATTCGCCATACAAACAACATCCCCACAGACGGTATGGTAAGGTCAATTTTCCTTTAGAAGTTAGCATAGGAAAATTAACTAATAAAAATTATTCTGATGAAGAGCATATACATACGTGGCTAGGAGGCGTGACCAGTCTTAAGAAGAATAATGGATAGAAGAGCATTGGGACATACGAGGTTCTAAAAGTAAGCCATCGAAATATTCCATGGCAAGTATAGTGTCATAATAATAACCCAATGATACAGATATTTACTTAAAATGTGCATGATATTTTAATGATTCCTTGAGGCAAAAGGCTCTAATTGTAAAACTGCTTCGGATTAAAGATTTCAATTACTAATTCGCCGATTTATAAATAAATATATCAATGTGCTTTCGGCCGTCTCTTCTTTGCTTTACGAGTAGGATCGTTCCTGCATATATAACAGGGCTTTTCAACGCTGACCATACTTACAAGACGTATTATCGTTTAATCATCACATGACCGACCAAATTCTAATCTGCATACCCAACTGGAGCTTTACAGTACTCCCGTACGGTGCAGTAATTTCAATTTTGAATGTATAATACCTTAGGCACGGATAGGTCAGAAAAATTCTTAGAATGGAGTGTGATTGTACATAACACTGAAAGTCGATAAAGCTAACCAGTGTCGAAAAGTCATTGTGATGAATATACTCTAAAATAACCCTAAGTATAATCCTGGATCCATTATAATTTTTATTCCATTAATTTCACTTCCATCCGCCTCTGTGCGGTAGTGGTTAGTATGATTGGATTTCATACCCGGAGGCCCGGGTTCGATTCCCGGCTCTATCACTGGAACTGGGTCTACTCAGCCTCGGGAGGTCAACTGAATAGATAACGTGTTCGATTCCAACCTCAGCCATCCTCTTACTGGTTTTCCGTGCTTTCCGACTTATCATCTAAGCAAATGCCGGGATGGTACCAATCCTAAGGCTACGACCATTTCTTTCCCTCTTCCTTGTCTATCCTTTCCAGTCTTTTGATCCCACCACAAGAACCCTGTTCAGCATAGCAGCCGAGGCCATCTGGGTGAGGTACCGGTCCTCCTTCCCATTGTATCCACCAACCCAAAGACTCACGCTCCGGGACACTGCCCTTGAGGCGATAGAGGTGGGATAGCTCACCCAGTCCGAGGGAAAAAACAACCCTGGAAAGTAAACAGACTAAGAAAGAATAAATAAATTAATAAATAAATAAATAAATAAATAAATAAATAATGAAAGAAAGAAGGAAAGAAAGAAAGAAAGAAAGAAAGAAATTCCACTTCCATTAAATTCATTCTCGAATGTTTACTGAGGTTACAATTTCCTATGCGAATGAACCTATATTTTGCAGTAAACATTTTATGTAACACTCACATACTCCGAATTAAGCCACTAATGTAAACCAGACCAGCTGTTCTGGAAGAGCTTAGCCTTTATCCATTTGTGCTCAAGTTAAGACATATCCGCAAGAATACCTGACTGAAGGTGGCAGATCCTGTGGAGTTCCCAAGCATAACAACGTTGGCTTACAACTTCGTGGAAAGATTATCGAGCTAAGAGAAGGTGGCTGAGTGCGGGGATGTTCTCATTAAGGGGGTACAGCACCTTAGTCCCAGGCAGCCTCACAGTGTGCTGCTGAGTGTGGATCCGGGCTGGTCATTAGGGAAGGTGATATCTGAGTACTGAGATTCTAATAGCGGTTATGGCCTTCTGGCAGCAAACTGTGGAGTTCCCTGCTCTACCAGAGATGCTTCCATTCTTACCTAAATTAGCACGTTCACTTAAATAGCATTGTTCTGAGTGCCGAGATTAGAATTAAATTTCGCTTTGAGTTCCTTCATGTGTTCCATTCAATGATGATTTATGCTAATGGAAATTTTCGCAAGAGAAATCCCGTTAATTACTGGCTCAATTACTGTTCTCTCCTTGGTCACAGCTACGGGGTCATCGATTTCGTTCAAACTTCGGGAGGTCGATCTACGTCAAAATTAAACAGCGTTTGTACAATTGGACCTTATTTAACGAGGGACAGACTCACTAAATTCAACAGCTACCGGGCGAGTTGGCCGTACGGTTAGGGGCGCGAAGCTGTGAGGTTGCATCCGGGAGATAGTGGGTTCGAACCACACTGTCGGCAGACCTCTAGATGGTTTTCCGTGATTTCCCATTTTCACATCAGGCGAATGCTGGGGCTGTACCTTAATTAAGGCCATTCCTAGGTTTTTCCAGTCCCATCGTCGCCATAAGAACTATCTGTGTCGGTGCGACGTAAAGCAAACAGCAAAAGAAATACTAACAGCTTGCATACATGTGGGTAGTTTGTATGTACCTGCTACACTACTGGTCTAGTGTTAAGCGTTCCTGATATCCACACGGGAGTTTCGGATTTCAGGCCCACCACGATTTAAACGATCTAAGTTGTTTTTTTTTTTTTTTTTTTTTTTGCTAGGGGCTTTACGTCGCACCGACACAGATAGGTCTTATGGCGACGATGGGATAGGAAAGGCCTAGGAGTTGGAAGGAAGCGGCCGTGTCCTTAATTAACGTACAGCCCCAGCATTTTCCTGGTGTGAAAATGGGAAACCACGGAAAATCATCTTCAGGGCTGCCGATAGTGGGATTCGAACCTACTATCTCCCGGATGCAAGCTCACAGCCACGCGCCTCTACGCGCACGGCCAACTCGCCCGGTACGATCTAAGTTTTACTGTTCTCTGGACACGTTATAACTCCAACACTGATTAGCTGAAACCTTTCTAATAAATCGAAGAGTCGATGGATTATAATCGCAGGTATTCAAATTCGAACGATATTTCCTGCGAAATTTGGGCTCTGGTGTATGTTAGGGCAAGTTTGCAAGTAGTGTTCTCTTCACACTCTTGCCATAAATTTGAGGGACGTTTTTCTAGACGCTAGTAGAATGTTATTCTCCCTCCTCTCTTATCCAGGAACCAGTGACGTTGCATTATAACGTAGGCACTATAGTTTCTCCTTTCTCCTCCCTTTGTAATCATAAATAACGTTATTTCACGGGTTAAGAAATAATAGCAAGTATTGGGCAATGCTCTTTCTGTCTTTTATTTCCCTTAAGAGTGGTCACGTCTCCCAGGCGCTTGGATATTCAGTCCACCAGAACATTTTAAAAATATTTTTCCACGCCTATGTGTACAGGAAAATGAACCTTAAATGTATAATACTGCAGGGTTGCATAAATAGCTCATTCAAACGAACATACCTACAGTAGAGTACAGTAAGATTCATTTTTCTTCACACATCGTTTTTGGAAAATGAAATGAAAATGGAAAATCACAGCCTGTTTCCGGTCATTCGACATGGTCAGGAATGAAATGAATGAAGCCCGCATCTAGCGGCGAGGAATAGGAATTGTGCCGGCTGGTTTTGGGGTAATGATTAATGAATGACAGATGAAATCAAATGATATTGGAGAGTGTTGCTGGAATGTAATATGACAGGGAAAACCGGAGTACCCGGAGAAAAGCCTGTCCCTCCTCCGCTTTCTCCGGCACAAATCTCACATGGAGTGATCGGGATTTGAACAACGGAACCCAGCGGTGAGAGGCCACCCAGCGGTGAGAGGCCGGCGCGCTGCCGTCTGAGCCACGGAGGCTTTTAGGAAAATGAACACAACAAAAATGTTCTGATGGACTGCATATCCATATGTGGTCGGGAGGCGTGACCAGTGTTAAGGAAAATAATGGGTAGGAAGAACATTGTCCGATAAATGACACTGTTTATTAACCTGTGATATGTTTTACATGCCACTAAGTACCGTTTACGGTTATCGAAAACGCCGAGGAGCCGAAATATTGTTCTGTAAGAGTTCTTTAACGTGCCAGTAAATCTACGGATATAAGACTGGCGTATCTGAGCATCTCCAAATACCATCGGACTGAACCATGCTCGAACCTGCCAACTTGGAGTCAGTAGGACAGCATTCTACCGTCTGAGTTACTGAGACTTGCTCCTTCCTTTTTATTCATCTTGTATCTGCTTTTATCCTTCTTCATGTTGACTTACTGTTAGGAATCCAGTTCAATGGCTAAATGATTAGCATGCTCACTTTGGTTCAAGGGGTCCCAGTTTGGTTTTCAGGCAAGTCTGAGATTTTAACCGTCATTGGTTAAGTTTTCTGGATCGGGGGTTGTTTGTTTGTGCCATCTTGAACATCGGCATTCGTCTTAGATAGTGACCCATATTCACAGACGATCAGGTCGCCTACAGGGCGTTAACTTGTAACACCTACACCAGACCTCAACCGGGACTATAAGTTACTCAGTTATATGCAGGATGAAGTCGAACACCACCGATAAACTTTCCGAGGCTGCTCAGGGATATCTTCCGAGTTTAATGGTATACGGGACCTTGTCCAGGATCACACGTTCTATATCACTCAATGCCAATATTTGGGAATTTTTTGAAGACAGAAAAATCCACTTTTACTCATCTTGCTCATGTTTATTTGTAAGTAAATATGTTTGTTAATGTTGACCTATACAAATGTTGTAATCCATCTACGCATATATAATCCTCGACTTAAAGTACCTGATTCTAGGTTCCTATCTACGTATATTATTCCCATGACTACTGTTGTTTTTTTTTGTTTTGTTTTTTTTGCAAACTGCTTTGCGTCGTACTGACACAGATAGGTCTTATGGCGACGATGGGACAGGAAAGGGCTAGGAGTGGGAAAAAGGTGGCCGTGGCCTTACTTGAGGTACAGCTTCAAAATTTGCCTGGTTTGAATATGGTAACCCACGGGAAACAATGTAAAGGGCTGCCGACAATGGGGTTAGTCGATTAGTCGATAGTGGCCGCACTTAAACGACTGCAGCTATCGAGCTCGGTTGACTACTGTTAACCTGTGTCATATTTGTGTGGAGTTTTCAAAATTGATTTCTTCCCGAAGAAATCACTCTATAGTAACTCAAAAGAGAACGATGGCATGATACTGTATGTTCATCGCATTAAATAATTTGTCAGACTGAACTTTAATTATTACCTAAATAGAACTCATCTCCCATTTAGATACAAACTAGAGTACGGTTCCAGTACGGTTCTTCACCAGGATTATTTGATTCGAGAACTCGAAAAATTCCAAAGAAAA
Organism: Anabrus simplex; assembly: GCF_040414725.1. Lineage (NCBI taxonomy): Eukaryota > Metazoa > Arthropoda > Insecta > Orthoptera > Tettigoniidae > Anabrus > Anabrus simplex. Next base: position 147,754,884 of record NC_090265.1, on the reverse strand, counting down.
ACAGCACGATTTCTTTTGGGTGATTTCCGACAAGAGAGTAGCGTTTCGAAAATATTGCAAAGTTTGCGCTGTTAAGACTTGGGAGAAAGGAGACGAGCTGCTCGACTAAATGGAGAGATGGCGTGAATGACATTAGTATACAAATAAGTTTGAGTGGAGATATAGTCGGAATTCAATGAGACAAATTGGGCCAAATATTTATTTATAGAATTATGAGTTAGGGATTAACATAATTTACCAATGGAGATGTTCAATAAATTCTTTGCAATATTTTAAGAAAAGACTAGGTAAAAACAGATAGGGAATCTGCCACCTGGGCAATGCCCTAAATGCAGATCAGTGTTGTTTGATTGATTGATTGATTGATTGATTGATTGATTGATTGATTGATTGATTGATTGATTGATTGATTGATTGATTGATTGATTGATTGATTGATTGATTGATTGATTGATTGATTGATTGATTGATTGATTGATTGATTGATTGATTGAACTCCGTAGATACCCACCACAAACATTATATCTGTAGGTTGAGTTGATTCTGGGAAGAGTGTACCCTGAGGATCTTACACTATACCATGTGGTCATTCTCTTCTTTTGAGCGGCTGTACTTTAAAAATTAGCACATCGTCGAATTTGTCCTAGTTAGCACCACTGTGCTCGTAAATGAAATATGTTTAATTCCATTTAAGTTTTTATCAATATTCCCGTGGATTATTATTATTATTATTATTATTATTATTATTATTATTATTATTATTATTATTATTATTATTATTATTATTAGCTCATGTACCCGTGCTTCGCTACGGAATTCTGCATTGTAAACAGAATTCTAGGTAAAATTCACGTTATGAGTAAGATTTAAATAGTTTGCATTTCTCTTAGCGTTACCCGAGAAACACCGCAAAGAAGTCGCCATTTGTAGTTTTTCATGTAAAGTCAGAGTTGGAGAGCATTCATTAAAATGTTAGGCCCAATTTCCTACTGCCAGTCACAGTCCAGTTTGGGAATTTAGATTATAATGGCATTCAGCCTTTCCTACTTCCAGTCACATTCGAGTTTGTGAATTTTCATTATAATGGCAGTCATCCTCGTCTACGTAATGTAGTCCTATCCTCAATAGGCTCTTCAGGCTGTATTATCACATTCCCTTCCCGATACTTCACCTGATGGTAGGAGTATATTTCACCAGCAACCACACTTTCGCTGTGGGTGGCGTATAAGGTGGGAATTGACATATAAGCCTGGTACTTAACCACGTTTCCACGCGGCATCATAGTAAACACTTGAAACCCTTTGCCAGTTGTTACAAATGCGCTGTACGACATCAACCCACACCTGAGGCACCAGCAAATCAGTGCCGTACATTTAGTAAGATAGGGAATAGGAAAAAAGAGGACTCGTCTCCCTTCGTAGATACAACACAGCGAGCTACCATAAAATTGTCAATAACAATGATCTCCATGACTGATGAATTTTATAATGGAAATGAAAAGGAAAATAGAGTCAGCTATGAGAAACAGGACCTACAGTGCACAGGACCTGTAGATAATCAGGAATAACTTTATGACGAATGAAATTGACTTCAATGAGCTGTATGAAGCAGTATGAAACTGAGTGATAGAAAGCACAAGCACGTCTGATCGTACTGCTGTAAATGAGACAGCTGCACGCAGAAGTTAGGTATAGAAGATAGATACGGAAACGGAAATAGAATCTGGTATGAGTAACAGTATCTACAATATAAATAGCAACGAACTACAGTATAGAGGATCTCTAGAAATGGCTGGTAGAAAAACTATAGCACTGTGGCTTAAATGAGTCAGGAAAGGTAGCAAGAATAAACGATAGAAGACAAATATAAAAGAAAATAAGATGTGTACGACGAATAAAAGTTAGTTCAATGGACAGTACAAGACTTCCCGATAAAATGCAGAAGAATTTCTGATCGTATTAGAATAAATGAGAGAACTGACGTTGAGCACCGTGAAATTTCCTCACAGAATATCTTCTTCCTGCAATCTCTCTGCATGTCTTACACAATCTGCCCAAGTGGCAATTGTCATGCTCGCCTCGTTCGTCCGTGAGTCTGTCAACATGAGTTGTCCATCACGTAACGCTGAAGAGGGGTGGCAGTATGGTAACAATATCTCGAAAAAAGTTTGATTTCAGGGACTTAAAACGCGTTTTTCGCTCCCATAGAAACTTACTGATATGTGTTCCTCGCGTCGTAAGACTTAAAATGAGCGTGGCCTCTTCCTTGTACTACAAACTCATTTTTTCGCTTATTATAGACTGTGCTATTGTGCAAAGGGCCTAAATCTAGGAAAGAAGCTTAAGTTTCAACAATCCTTTCTCAGTGCACCTCTAGAGCAGAAGATGAACCTATATTCCTAATTACAGCGTTCTATGTCTTTTGGATATGGAGATCTCATGATTAGTAAGAGGTGTTTGGCTTCTATATCTTATTTATTATTATTATTATTATTATTATTATTATTATTATTATTATTATTATTATTATTATTATTATTATTATTATTATTATTATTATTATTACGGAGTTTCCCGTGAGACTCAGGGGGAAGGAAGCCTGAGGGTTGAATGGGTAAAGTAAACTAAACTAAACATTAGCTCCGATAATTTATTTTAAAAATTTCGAAAAGCCCTGTATTTCCATTCTTTTCAACAGATAACAAATTCACAATGATGATTACCATCAAACATACTGTAGTTCATCAAATAACTCAGATAACAACCATATAAATGGGAATACCCTACCCCTGATTTTTTTTTTGCTAGGGGCTTTACATCGCTCCGACACAGATAGGTCTTATGGCGACGATGGGATAGGAAAGGCCTAGGAGTTGGAAGGAAGCGGCCGTGGCCTTAATTAAGGTACAGCCCCAGCATTTGCCTGATGTGAAAATGGGAAGCCACGGAAAACCATCTTCAGGGCTGCCGATAGTGGGATTCGAACCTACTATCTCCCGGATGCAAGCTCACAGCCGCGCGCCTCAACGCGCACGGCCAACTCGCCCGGTCCCTGAATTTTTACGCGAAAGGAAAGCTCAATATCTCTGAAGCCTTTAAACCCAAATAGCCTCGGTAGGAGGAAATAAATCACAATTACAGTATGCTGGATGTAAAATAACACCAAGAAACTAATAGGGGTGAAGCCCCAAGTACCATAAACATAGAACCTTATACACAGCAATACTTTAGGCCAGCTTTTACAATCATAACCAATTCCCAGTAACACACAGAAAAGGAGCCGAAGTACCCCCTCCACACATTTCACGGGTCTAAAAGTAATCCAGTAGTTTATCAGACCTAGGAGGTCATACCACAGAAAGGGGTACATACACCCTTAGCTTACGGCAATAACACTCGTTACTTTTAACAAAGGATGAATGAAAAGATCCAAAGTATAGGAGTGGAATGCCCATACTACAAGACCGTAAAGAGAAATGGAAAACGAATAAGTACTGTAAACTTAGATCGAGACCGAAATGAAGGGAGGCTAACACAAGCACTCCTAAAAAGTTTTACAAAACGACCCTAACTCGATAACAGCCCAGAACGAGTGGCTAGTCCATTGGCCTATTACGTGGTGACAAAAATAAAAGAAATATTGAAATACCGAAAGAGAGAAATAATTGTAAAGTTTAAGGGAAAACTTGGCTACCAACCTTAAGGTGCTAGGAAGTACACGAAGTACCATTACTCGTGCTTCCCCATACTTTACAGAAGCCCATCAATGCAACATACCGAGTCAGAAGACGAAGAATGGAACCTACATGAATATTATAAAGTTATCAAAGAAAACCCTATATTAATTTTTTTAGAAAAGCGAGAATCCCACAGTTACATTCTAGAAGGGTCGTAGTAATCTTCCCAAAACAAAGAAAAGTCCATAAGTTTAGTTTTCTGCTGTACTTTTTGATTACTGCCACTGTCCGCCAGCCCCACCACCATACTTCTTCCGACGGCTGAAACACACCCACCGATCCATCGTTGAAAGAATGTCTTACACTCAAGAAAACCCCAGTTTATATAGGGGGCTGGGAATACTCCAGAACAAAATGACGCAATGCCTTCTACCATTGGCTCAAATTTACTCGAGAAGACCGACGAAGGCCGAGAACTTTTACCACCAACAAACAATAGATTGTCAAAGTAGGTTATCAAACCTTGAAACATCAATTTTCTCCCAGATAGTTAAAGTTAATCATCACAAGGAGGCACTAAAACATGACGCTAGAGACATCTAAACATCTAGTCCAATATTCACAAATCATTAAGAGTTTCAGTCTTTTCTGAATCAAATAGAGTACAATAGCACTAGGGGTAATTGCAAAGTAGCCGAGAGTGCCAAACTACCGATACAGTTATTATTATTATTATTATTATTATTATTATTATTATTATTATTATTATTATTATTATTATTATTTACATAATGAAATAAAATAGCTAAAATTTAAAACTTAAACTGTGGACATATTCAGTTGCCTGAGGTCTTAGAAAGAGGAAGTCTTTCGGGTCTCCTGCATACAGGTAAGCATAGAGAACACTCCCGACTGTTGTGCTGAACTGCCTTTCTATCACCTTCACATTCAAAGTGTGGAGAAGACATTTCTTTTCAATTGTACAGGAGGTTCCCACACACTCATTGTTTAGTCATTAGTGTTAATAATCCTGAATATCAGGGGAGTGTACTACTTTACAGGCCAGCCCATTGGTGTAGGGGTAGCGTGCCTGCCTCTTACCCGGAGGCCACGGGTTCGATTCCCGGCCAGGTGAGGGATTTTTACCTGGACCTGAGGGCAAGTTCGAGGTCCACTAAGCGTACGTGATTAGAATTGAGGAGCTATCTGACGGTGAGATAGCGGGCCCGGTCTAGAAAGCCAAGACTAACGGCCGAGAGGATTCGCCGTGCTGACCACACGACACCTGGCAATCTGCAAGCCTTCGGGTTGAGCAGCGGTCGCTTGGCAGGTCAAGGCCCTTCAAGGCCTATAGTGCCATGGGGTTTGGTTTGGTTTTTATATTACTTTACGCGCACCTTGATATCTTTTAAGAGTATGATGAAATGTCGTGTGGCTTTTAGTGCAGGTTTAGGCTCGCCAGGTGCAGGTCTGTCTATTTGACACCTGTAGGCGACCTGCGCATCGTGATGAGGATGAAATGATGATGAACTCAACACATACACCCGGCCCCCGTGCCATTGGAGTTAACCAATTAAGGTTAAAATCCCCAACCCGGCCGGAATTCGAACCCGGGACCCTCTGAACCGATGGCCAGTACGCTGACCGTTCAGCCAACGAGTCGGACTAAGAATATGATAACAGAATGTTAATATGTTTATCAGTTCTGGATATATTTTAGGTGAACTTTCTCATCGACTAAGGCTGGATTAGGCATCGTAAAGTTGGTTTTACACTGAGTAGAACAATTTAAATATTTCAGTAAGTACTTTTAAAGTAGAATATGACTAGTTAATCAATACGTTGTTGGTGTTGGTGCACTTGACAGGTTAGAGAATGCAGCATTCCCAGAGAGCTTGGTATAGTTATATTCGAAGTAGGGTATCTCATTACACTTGTACGGGCATTATATATACCCCCTGGAGTTGAGCGTATTATGACTCGCTGACCAGAATATCACTGCCCGCTAACCAACTCTGTGTAATATAAATAAGCCAGTGCTTTTTTATCCGTTTGTTTAAATTAACATCAAACTAAAAATACGTAAAACAAGATATGATGAGACTACACTAAAATATCCCAGAATGTATACTGTATAAAAATGCGGAGTGTATTCATGGTGAGTTACGACTTTGATCTTTTGCGAAAGGATAGTTTGAATCCTCATAGAGCGTTTCGTTCGAACAGTGGAATATTGACAAGGAAGATGATTCCTTTGGGGAGTTCGACCCCATGGCTAAATGCTTAGCGTGCTGGCCTTTAGTCACAGGGGTCCCAGGTTCGATTCCCGGCAGAGTCTGGATTTTTAACCATAGTTGGTTAATTTCGCTGGCACGGGGGCTGGGTGTATGTGTCATCTTCGTCATCATATCATCCTCATCACGACGCGCAAGTCGCCTACAGGCGTGAAATGCAAAGACCTGTACCTGGCAAGCCGAACATGTCCCCGGACACTCCCGGCACTAAAAGCCATACGCCATTTCATTTCATTCCTTTGGGGAACAAGGAACAGCGCAAGAAACCTTCTTTATACCCGAAGGCTTTAATTACCACTAGGCAGCGCGTTGTTAATGCAAGTCTACCTGTTTTCATAACAAATCATCCCGACAGAAGAGGAGAAGATCGGCGAAAACAGCTTACTTTCAAAGTCAACAAAGATCAAGTGTAGACACAACTTATTTTGAAACTTGGAACATCATGCATATACAGGATGGTAGGAAACAACGCGAACTGGGTATATGAGGTAATTTGAAGAAATTGCGTCGATATCTCGCACCTTTGAAGTTTTATCAGATGCTGAAATTAGCCAATCAGATCTCTACGCGGGCGACTTCAGATCAACTTTGCGAGGCGGTGTTGCTTAATCTGAACGTGGCTTATGACTGTTTTGAAAGCATCAATAGAAGAAATACCCCTACAGAAGAGGGACTTGAACAAGGACCTCCCTGCTGATAGGCTCGGCCCACAACAAGCACGCTACGGTAGCACTGGCTGAAACCTACGGTGTGTTAATGTTTGATGGCTATTTCTCGGAATGGCTCTCAAGCCCGACACACAACACACTACACTACCAAGAACCACTGAAACGCCCAAAAGCGAATACATCCCTCCACATAGGGTTGGCGTCAGAAAGAGCATTCGGCCGTAAAACTCAGCTAAATACATATGAAGTACTGACAACAACAAATTGGTATTAAGGCCAGGAAAGTGGAAGAAGAATTATTAGGTTTGCCAGGTCTTCGGAGTCTTTTATTTCTAAGCTCTTCGCGGTCTTATCATTTCGATCCACTTGTTAATTAGCTTAAATTACCACAGCCGATAGATTATGATTAAAATTTAAAAATGTGTTCTATTGCTATCTAACTCACCATATTTCAAGCATCACTGTACTTGACAGTTTCAGAGGATTTAGAAGTCCAGAAAGTGAGATTTATTAAATTCTCCCCATGAACGTATCCTATAGAATGAACTTAATCTCGCAGTGAGAAACAATGAGCGCCAGAAATTACTTCCACTGTCTCCGACGAATAACTCAGACGTATTAAGGGAGAGGAGGAAGTGACCTAATTATGGAGGATAAGGTTTTCGGCTTGTCACGACATCAGGAATTCTAAATGATGTCTCTGACACTATTCAGCACGGAAGGGTAGACACTGCTTTGAGGTCGACAATTACTCATGTCACTTTCAGGTGCATGCAAGGAAGTTCTCGATAAGCAAGTGCACGCTTTCTACATTTCTCATCAGCAAAAGTATATCGCAGACTGTGACGCCAGAGTACAACCACCTTGTCGTGAGGGAAGGCGGGCAGGTCACGACTTTTTATTCTATTCCTGACGTGGCGCAGTGAGACCCCCTGTAGTGTCGAAAAGATCTCTACTTGCAATAACTTCCAGCAGTAATCTGAATCGAACTTCTTGCCTCTAATGAATACTGATGATATACAGGATGAACGAAAACAACGTGAAGCGAGTATAAGAGCGTTAGAGCGTTGGTCATACTGATAGGTAATTTGAAATATTTACGTCTATATCTCACGCCCTTGTCATTTTATCATCTGCCAATCAGATCGCTTCGCGGGTGAATTCAAATGGGCTTTTCGAGCGGTGTTGTTAAATCTGCACGTGGCTTGATCGGTCTTGAGAGCCATGCCGAGAAATAAGTGTCAAACGTTAACACACAGTGGGTTGCAGCCAATGCCACCGTAGCGTCCTTGCTATTAGCCGAGCTTCTTAACATGGAGGTCCTTGTTCAAGTCCCTCCCCTGGAGAAGTTTATTTCTCCTATTGCCGCTCAGACTACAAGTCATTAGAATCAATTAAACACTCTATGTTTCCCTATTTGCAATTAGATCGGTAACTACTTTCAGTCTCACACATACCTGTAGATAATGGAAACTGAGTTTATCCATCCTTATCTTCCTCTGCTCTGCTTCTCTTACTCTCCATTACTAATCTCCATTCGCCTCGCACGAACTCACCACCGAAACTTGTTATGTGCACAGCTTAATCTACCGAGTTGATTCCCTCCCTAGCCTTCGTTTGCTCATTGCGAATACCTTCTTGCAATTGTTCGCACCTATGTGTACCAACAATAATTCCCGCTGCGTTCAGTCTGTTATTTAAATCTTACCGAGACGGTTTTGGTCCCCTAGCTGAGAAACTGGTTTAGACAAAAGGTTAGAAGCCCACTGTTTAAACCCTGAAAATAGTTATCCATAGTTTCCCTATTTTCAAACTATGCGAATGCTGGCGATGTACTTAAATTAAGGCCACGGACGTTTTCTTTCCAGTCCTAGCCCTGTCCTATCGCTTTGTTGTCATTAAGACCTTTCAGAGTTGCAGTGACGTAAAACCAATAGAAGAAAATTACTTACAACTTATAAACAAGATGTGCTGTTTTCACCCGACTTTCACTCCTGTACAGTATCGTCGATCTGTACACAGATTGCTGTTAAGATAATTGCACCTGAGAGCTCTTATGTTTCACATACCTCCGTTGATTGGCTCTTTGAGCTCACGGTACCAGCTGTGATTCTATTTCAGTTAGCACAATTGTGCTCATTATCTCAAACGAGTTAAAATGGAACAGTAGCATTATAAAAGTAACACCTCCTTATACGACTGTATGCAAGAATATTAATGTGTATATAGCACGTTTACTGATTACACACCAGTCACTAAATCCTAGTTGTCACGCACACAACGTAAGACTTCATTGTCATGATCTATTCTGTTCGAGTAAGCATAGCCTATATTCCATGTAAATAAGTCGTAAGTAAGGAAATGACAATACCTCATGTAGCAAGGGCAGGCCACGCGGTGTAGGGGTGGTGTGCCTGCCTATTACCCGGATACAGGTAAAAATCCCTGACCTGGACGGTAATCGAACCCAAAGCCTCCGGTTTGTAGCATGCCTGCCTCTAACTCGATTCCCGGCCAGGTCGGGGATTTTTACCTGGATCTGAGAGATAGTTCAAGGTCCATTCGGCCAATTGAGGAGCTAACCGGCGGTGAGATGGCGGCCCCGGTCTAGGGAGCCAAGAATAACGTCCGAAAGGATTCGTCGTGCTGACCACACGACACCCCATAATCTGGAGGTCTTCGGGCTAAACAATGGTCGTATGTGCTGTTGCACCATGGAGTTTAGTTTAAATTTTTCGCTAGTGCAAGCCAGTATACAGTGGAGTGGCCGCACGTGTTAATGCGCTACGGCTGTGGAATTTCCTGCGATTTCCTACTTTCACATCCAGACAAATACAGGGGCAGTTCTTGTTCACAAGCCACAGTCGATTCCTTCGCCTCCTTACACAATTTCAATCTTCATTAGCTACCGTCCTCCGACTCATTAGCTGAACGGTCTCAGTGAGGGATCCCACCTCTACCGCCTCAAGGGCAGTGTCCTGGAGATTCAGACTTTGGGTCGGGGATACAACGGGGGAGAATGACCAGTACCTCGCCCAGGCGGCCTCACCTGCTATGCTGAACAGGGGCCTTGTGGAGGGATGGTAAGATTGGATGGGACAGGCAAGGAAGAGGGAAGGAAGCGGCCGTGGCCTTAAGTTAGGTACCATCCCGGCATTTGCCTGGAGGAGAAGTGGGAAACCACGGAAAACCACTTTCAGGATGGCTGAGGTGGGAATCGAACCCACCTCTACTCAGTTGACCTCCCGACGCTGAGTGGACCTTGTTCCAGCCCTCGTACCACTTTTTCAAATTTCGTGGCAGAGCCGGGAATCGAATCCGGACCTCCGGGGGTGGCAGCTAATCACGCTAACCACTACACCACCGAGGCGGACTCTTTGAAATTATTGGTGATAAAAATCAGCAAGTCCTCCTCTGTGACGGGGACCACTCAGCCTCGGGAGGACAACTAAGTAGACGTGGGTTCGATTCCCACCTCAGCCATCCTGGAAAGTGGTTTTCCGTGGTTTCCCACTTCTCCTCCAGATAAATGCCGGGATGGTACCTAACTTAAGGCCACGGCCGCTTCCTTCCCTCTTCCTTGTCTATCCCTTCCACTCTTCCCATACCCACCAAGGCCCCTGTTCAGCATAGCAGGTGAGGCCGCCTGGGCGAGGTACTGGTCATGTCCCAGTTTTATCCCCCGACCCAACGTCTCACGCTCCAGGACACTTCCCTTGAAGCGGTAGAGGTGTGATCCCTCGCTCATTCCGAGGGAAAAACCAACCCTGGAGGGTAAGCAGATTAAGAAAGAAAAGATAAGCAAAATGTAAATTTTGCGGTCGCATTTACGCGACGGGTGGTGGCGTATCAAATTTGTGGGATTATATCAAGAGGCATCACAAGGATGAAATCAGCAGGTCGGCCTCTGCAGTAGAAAACAATATTGCTGTACTCAGCAAAACAGTTATGTTGTGAGAAAAGGGCACTGAATTAACGTTTTCATACCAATAACGTGTTCAAACGCGCCGCCACAGTACACTCGTTCGGTAGTTCATTCGGTACAACCGAGTGATGACGTCAAAACAACTGCTCCTCTCCGCACCGCTCCGTCTCCACCACTACTTCTAACTAATCCATGGGAGAATATCGCTGAAGAGTGGTTTGTATTTTATACCCCTCTGTACCTATCACGAGAGTTCGACTTTTTCCCAGATTTTAGATAAAATACTCTTCTTTCTTTCTTTCTTTCTTTCTTTTTTAATCTGCTTACCCTCCACGGTTGGTTTTTCCCTCGGACTCAGCGAGGGATCCCACCCCTACCGCCTCGAGGGCAGTGTCCTGGAGCTTTAGACTCTGGGTCGGGGGATACAACGGGGGAGAATGACCAGTACCTCTCCCAGGCGGCCTCATCCGCTATGCTGAACAGGGGCCTTCCGAGGGGATGGGAAGATAGGAAGGGATATACAAGGAAGAGGGAAGGAAGCGGCCGTGGCCTTAAGTTAGGTACCATCCCGGCATTTGCCTGGAGGAGAAGTGCGGAAACCACGGAAAACCACTTCCAGGATGGCTGAGTTTGGAATCGAACCCACCTCTACTCAGTTGACCTCCCGAGGTTGAGTGGACCCCGTTCCAGCCCTCGTACCACTTTCCAAATTTCGTGGCAGAGCCGGAAATCGAACCCGGACCTCCGGGGGAGGCAGCTAATCACACTAACACTACACCACAGAGGCGGACAGATAAAATATTAATTACAGTAATAATGTTATTGGTTTTACGTCCACTAACTAATTTTTTGTGGTTTTCGAAGGCGCCGAGGTGCAGTAATTTAGTCCTGCATGAGTTCTTTTATAAGCCAGTAAATCTAGCCATGCCTCTGAAAATGACCCCCTGTGGGTGGGGGCGGTAGAATAACACCCACGGTATCCCCTGCCTATCGTAAGAGGCGACTAAAAGGATCCTCAGGGGCTCTGAACTTTGGAGCGTGGGTTGGCGACCACGAGGCCCTTAGCTGATTCCTGGCATTGCTTCCAATAGTGCCAGGCTCCTCACTTTCATCTATGCTGTCCGACCTCCCTTGGTCAACTCTTGTTCTTCTCCGGCCCCGACGCTATTAGGTTTGCGAGGGCTAGGGAGTCTTTCATTTTCACGCCCTTCGTGGCCCTTGTCTTCCTTTGGCCGATATCTTCATTTTTCGAAGTGTCGGACCCCTTCCATATTTTCTCTCTAATTAGTGTTATATAGAGGATGGTTGCCTAGTTGTACTTCCTCTTAAAACAATAATCACCACCACCACCACCACCACCTCTGAAAATGTGTATTTGAGCACCTTCAAATACCACCGGACAGAGCCAGGATGGAACTTGCCAAGTTGGGGTCCGAAAGCCAGCGCCTCAACCCTCTGAGCCATTCAGCCCGGCATGAAAGTATTGAGTAAGTTTGTCCAATTTAAGTAGTAAGAGTTGTACAATATAGGAGGAATATTTGAACTTTTCACGAGCGTTTTAAAGCATTCTAGTATGTATGAATGTGTTACATTACAACAGACATTAACAAGAAAAGAACACTGTTTATATGATATGGGTTAGAGTTAATATTAAATCAGTGCTTCCTAGAAAGGATTTTAATATCAACAAGATTTAAATTCGACGATAAGATAGTTGATTTTTAATGGGTCTACGCTTAATAGGCAACAACAATTCAAATAGTGACAAGAATCAGTTTATCTGTGGCCGACTTAGCTAGTAAATCCATTTAAGTTTATGATACATATTTGTAAGAGTTGTACAATATAGGGGGAATATTTGAACTTTTCACGAGCGTTTTAAAGCGTTCTAGTATGTGTGAATGTGTTACATTACAACAGACATTAACAAGAAAAGAACAGTGTATACATATATGGGTTAGAGTTAATATTATAGATGGCAATGTTTAATGTAAAACAGAGTGATGTTAGATCTTGGTATTTGGGGAAGATTGTTATTGATGTAGAAAGCGCTGATGAAGGGAGTTAAGGCTCCCGAAACATGTAGCTGTAAAACATTGTAAAAAATCAAATATTGATAATATATTGACAGGGCGAACTAAACCATCACCCGTTGTACATTATTAAATTAGTAGAACCTAAAGCCTTCTATGTTCATTGCTTTCTAAAATAGAGAGGTTTCAATAGATGTATCTGAATATAGAATAATGTTTTATTAAACTTAGTAAACAACAGAAAGGCGTTTCTAAGACGAGCCTTTTAACAAATGATAAATCAATTTTGTGATGAAATTGTGGGCTTATGTTCCTCAATAAAAATTTAATGGTTTCCATTTTCAGGATCCAACTGTCATTGTATAATCATTGCCCCTGAAAGTGTGTGGAATGATATGTTTCTTAGTCAGTCATAGATAACATTGGCCATTCGATTCGATTATTGCTAATAACATCGTAATATTCACTTCAACAGACACCAGTGTGACGCCCACTGAGGACTACTTTTCAATTTCTAAATAATTGACTAACATCATCTTCAATAGAGTGCCTTAACTCAATATTACTTTGCAAGTTATGTCCAGTTTGACGTATTGTGGAAACGCAATTACTCCATACTTCTTCGGCAGACATACTCTTGTGAATATTTATTTTCTGGATATATTCCAACAGGACTTTTTTAGGAGCTATTACAAAGCATCCAGAAAGTACTGTATTGACAAATGTTTATACTTGAATAAAATCCACAACACACACTGATATTTTTCGTACATGTCTTCCCAGACATTGCGCCTTCTGGTATCAGAACACCGGTATACATGGAGATAATAATAAAAAAATAATATTATTATTATTAATAATAATAATAATAATAATAATAATAATAATAATAATAGCCGGGCTGAGTGGCTCAGACGGTTGAGGCGCTGGATTTCTGACCCCAACTTGGCAGGTTCGATCCTGGCTTAGTCCGGTGGTATTTGAAGGTGCTCAAATAATGCAGCCTCATGTTGGTAGATTTATTAGCACGTAAAAGATCTCCTGCGGGACTAAATTCCGGCACCTCGATGTTTCCGAAAACCGTGAAAGTAGTTAGTGGGACGTAAAGCAAATAAAATTAGTATTAATAAAAAATAAAGATCTTAAAGAAAATTCCTGTTCAGTTAGAGACAAAAATGAATACAGTATAGACATAACTATGAGCTGTATACTCATGTACAGAAGATCACTTGCTAAGTACGAAACCAACACGATTATCGAACCAGTTCTTTACCTCCTTTAAAGATAAGAAGACCCAGCCAACTTGATTCAAGGAGGTGGAAAGGGACCTGCAGGAGCTGGGGATCAATTTTATTAATAGTAATGTTATTGTCTTTAAGTTCCACTGACTACTTTTATGGTTTTCGGAGGCACCCAGGTGTCGGAAGTTTGTCCCACAGAAGTTCTTTTAGGTGCTAGTAAGCATATCGATACGAGGCTGAAGTAGCCTATCTGAGCACCTTCGAAACCACCGGACTGGGCCAGGATCAAACCTGTCCACTTGGCATCAGAAGACAAGCACCTCAACCGTCTGAGCCATTCAGCCTGGCGGGAACACTTATGAAGATACAGAAGAACGCATCCCACTCAGGAGGAATTCGAAAGGGCATCAAGGATTTCAAGAAAGGACAAAACTGAAGACGGGAAAGACGTGGACGTAGGAAAGAAAAGAGCAACATTGGCAACGAATGAAGGAGAACTGGGCAAAGATCAAAGCCCAGAGTAGACAGCTGAAATAACGTGGTCCTTAGTACACTGAAACGAACAAAGGTAAATAATAATAATAATAATAATAATAATAATAATAATAATAATAATAATAATAATAATGAATATCCAAAGCCTGTTTCCAGTCATTCGAACGGGTCATAAATGGAATGAATGAATCCCCCATCTAGTGGCGAGGATGGGAATTGTGCCGACTGCCGAAGCCTGTTGCACTCCTCAGGGGCAATGATTAATGAATGACAGTTGAAATGAAATTATATTGGAGAGTGTTGCTGGAATGAAATATGACAGAGAAAACCGGAGTACCCGGAGAAAAACCTGTCCTGCCTCCGCTTTGCCCAGCACAAATCTCACATGGAGTGACCGGGTTTTGAACCAGGGAACCCAGCGGTGAGAGGCCGGCGCGCTTCCGCCTGAGCCAATGAGGCTCTAATAATAATAATAATAATAATAATAATAATAATAATAATAATAATGCAAATCACACGCGATCTACACTTCTTTTGTGTTAAAATTTTGTACCATTTCCCTCACTAAAATTTTACCCCTGGAATAAGAACAAAAGTATTGCTCTGAAGACTAAAATATGCCTGTTTTTCACACATCATCCCAACATTTCTCCATGAATCTGAAATGCAGACACTTCTCAAGGTTGAAATCTAGAAGCTCGAGGAAGTTAAATGTGGCGCCTGCATCAGATACTGGAGATTTCCATACGTGACCATTTTCGAAGGGAAGTCGAAAGGTGGTGCAAACACCAGGCATAAGTCGAAAAATACAGTCAAAAGCGGTGAGAGCAATGGCTCGGTTATGTTTGTCGAATGATCACAACTCGACATCGTCCATACGTTTGGATGATGCAACGAACGTCACCCAAAGAGAACCTCCCTCAAGCACAACGATGAAGGTCTGACATGCCACCAAGTTAACATGAGTGACACCACGGTCTTAGCCACCCACCGTTAGAAATGGATGAGCATCGTGAACATTATCTGGAGTGTAGCAGTATTCACTTTTAGCAGCTATCAGAGACTGAGAAAGAGACAAGGAGACAATATCGGACAATGAACGTAAAATACTTCTGTTCCCTTCGGAAGTGATAGCGAAAAGTTTCGCACTTAAATGTACGTTTAGTCTCAGAAATTTGTATCCATTTATTTTTAGGTTAGTGTAGCCTCCGTGGCTCAGGCGGCAGTGCGCTGGCCACTGACGGCTAGGTTCAATGGTTCAAATCCCGGTCAATCCATGTGAGATTTGTGCTGGACAACGCGGAGGTGGGACAGGATTTTTCTCCGGGTACTCCTGTTTTCCCTTCCATCTGTCATTCCAGCAACACTCTCCAATATCATTTCATTTCGTCTGTCAGGCATTAATCATTGCCCCAGAGGAGTGCGACAGGCTTCGTCAGCCGGCACAATTCCTATCCCCGTTGCAAGATGGGGGCTTCATTCATTCTATCCCCGACCCGGTCACTGACTGGAGAACAGGTTGTAGGTTTTCTTTTCTATTTTTCGGTTAGCATCAGGAACACTGGGAGACTCGTCTCAATTACAGTAGCCAGAATAGACTCAGCTGTGTGACGCTCCAGTGAAGGATAATAAAGGATGAGAATTGTCGATTGTTTGCAGATCGGATTTTACAGTTGAATATATAGATTAGCTCTAAGACTGGATCTTTGTTACCACTCTCCATCATACTGCGAGGAGGGGTAGATAATTACGCAATATATTTCGAGAATTTCTCCTGAAGTAAGGAAGTACAAGTTGGCAAAGTCTCTTTGTGATGCTCAATGATCATTTTTAACTTTTGTTCAAATACGAATTACCCTTGAGAATTCTCATACACATACACTTGTATAATCCCATATTGCTCGGTTGTTTCAAAGGAGCTAAATTTATGACATACTTAGAACAATTTTAGGTGAAGTGGTTACGTTTTAAACTGATATTGTTTTTTCCTTTGTTTCAGGTGAGTATGATTCTTTACTCTCATTGAGTTGTGGAGTAACCATTGAACCCGCATAAGGTAAGATATTTCTCATCATAATGGCGGGTTAACTGAGAAAACCTCGTATTAATTTCATAATCTTCTAATCCTCCAGGTTTGGTTTTCCCGTCGGACTCTGCGAGGGATCCCTCCCCTACCGCCTCAAGAGCCGTCCTGGAGAGTGAGACATTGGGTTGGGGGATACAACTGAGGAGGATGACCAGTACCTCGCCCAGGCGGCCTCGCTTGCTATGCTGAACAGGGTCCTTGGTGGGGGATGTAAAGATATAAAGGGTAGACAAGGAAGAAGGAAGTAAGCGGCCGTGGCCTTAAGTTAGGTACCATCCCGGCATTTGCCTGGAGGAGAAGTGGGAAACCACAGAAAACCACTTCGAGGACGGCTAAGGTGAGAATAGAACCCACCTCTACTCAGTTGACCTCCCGAGGCTGAGTGGTCCCCGTTCCAACCCTCTTACCACTTTTCAAATTTCGTGGCAGAGCCCGAAATCGAACCCGGGCCTCCGGGGGTGGAAGACAATCACACAAACCACTACACCACAGAGGTGGACGAAAGTTGGCTATACCGAATAATCTCGTTCTTTTATTTTTGAAAATCATGTATGTATGTATGTGTATGTTCAGTCTTCAGCCCTAAGGCTGGTTGGATCCTCAACAGCTCTGCCACCAGCTGTCATAGATGGCCGAGGCATTGCTGAAGAGGCGTACTAGGGAAATGAGGAGTGAGGTAGTTTCCCGGTGCTTTCCTCACCGAGCCAGAAGTCGCTATTACATATCAGTCTGCCAAGCCCACTGAAATGCATGCACCAACCGACCCTATGAGCAACGTTTTCACACCAAGCAGCAGGGACAGGCTGCATATGGAATGGCATTACTAGCATCGCTCATACCTCAGTCACTTTCATATAGTCAAAGCCAAGGATAAGACAGAGACAGATCAATGAAAGTAACAAAATTGCTCTAGCCCATACCAGAAGACATAGTGCACTGTAAACACTAGGTCCTGCCAGCAAAGGCCTTTGAAAATCATATACGTTTATTATCTTGCGCCGAAGAATGCAACAGTCAACATTACATTTAAAACAGTTTTCAAAAATGTTACGGCTTGTTTTCTTTCCTCCTTTGATAAGTAAAAGAAGCACGAGGGATAAGACAGATCTCTCATAAATATGTCTTTCTTAATTTTAAGACAGTATAAACTTGATATACTTGATATGATTCCAAAGATTGTAAACAATTATGGAATTTTAATAATGGCCGCCTCTGTGGTGTAGTGGTTAGTGTGATTAGCTGCCATCCCCGGAGGCCCGGGTTCGATTCGCGGCTCTGCCACGAAATTTGAAAAGTGGTACGAAGGCTGGAACGGGGTCCACTCAGCCTGAGTCAACTGATTAGAGGTGGGTTCGATTCCCACCTCAGCTATCCTGGAATTGGTTTTCCGTGGTTTCCCACTTCTCCTCCAGGCAAATGCCGAGATGTTACCTAAAGTAAGGCCACGGCCGCTTCCTTCCCTCTTTCTTGCCTATCCTTTCCAATCTTCCCATCCCCAACCAAGGTCCCTGTTCAGCATAGCGGGACCGGGCGAATTGTCCGTGCGGTTAGGGTCGCGCAGCTGTGAGCTTGTATCCGGGAGATAGTGGGTTCGAACCCCACTGTCGGCAGCCCTGAAGATGGTTTTCCGTGTTTTCCCATTTTCACACCAGGCAAATGCTGGGGATGTACCTTAATTAAGGCCACGGCCTCTTCCTTCCCACTGCTAGGTCTTTCCTATACCATCGTCGCCATGAGACCTATCTGTGTTGGTGCGACGTAAAGCAAATAGCAGCATAGCGGTGAGACCGTCTGGGCGAGGTACTGGCCATTTTCGCCAGTTGTATCCCCGACCCAATATCTCACGCTGCAGGACACTGCCCCTGAGGCGGTAGAGGTGATATCCCTCGCTGAGTCCAAGGAAAAACCAACCCTGAAGAGTAAGCAGATTAAGAAGGAAAGAAATAATTTATGAGTTTAATTTTGTTGCATAATTCAATATAAATATGAATAAAAATATGACGTTGCTTTTTAAATATAATTAAATGTATGAACGAATCAGTCTGCTTTTGGATACATTGTAAATCCCTTTGTCTTGTTTTCACATCTTCACGAATATCAAACATATCGTCGCTCCACCGTCAAAAACTCCTATCCCACAAAGCCCTTTCTGTGGATTATTCTCCTTAAGAATGGTCACACCTTCCAGTCATATATGGATATGCAATCGATCAGAGCAATGTTAGTTGAGTTCATTTTCGCATGCGAATCTGTGAAGGTTATTGAACCTGACTATACCGCGCTGTAGGAATGTATGTTTGCATTACTGATTTACGCACTCCTAGTTTACCCGTCAGCATAGGAAAATAAACACAACAAAAATTGTTCTGATGGACTACATATCCATATGCGGCTGGGAGGCGTGATTAGTCTTAAGTATAATAATGGATAGGAAGAGCATTGTGGAATGCGAGGTTTTGTCGGTGTAGTGACCATGTGGTCATAAATGGAACAGGTTGCACGGAATTACCTTTTACGTACTGCGCACTTAATCCATACAGATTTAGATTGATTTTCTTTTTAGAGCTCCGAACATGAAACGAATTAATCATTAAATTCCTCTGATTCATTATCGGAAAGAAGGAATAACTCTTCGTCGGTGTTCCGCTGTATTTTAAGCGATCTCTACTGGACGGAACAAATACGGCAGCTTGAAAGTCAAGAATATGTTTCGCAACATATGTTTAGTATAATTTCCTAATTGATGTGGAGGTCCAAATCATCCTAGAGCAAATTATGTTTTATTCTCGTTCTTTTCGCGTATTGAATTGATTTGTGGCTGTTTTCAAAGACAATGTTTTGCTGGGTAGTACGTAGGTGGATCAAAAGGTTAGTTGCACTAACGCACCGCAGCAGCGCGCTGTATGTCGCAAACGTGGGCACACAGAGAAAGGGACAGACACTGCCCACACGTCTGTTAGGCAGGTCGCTGTGGTGTTTCGTCTAGTATTGTGTGAATAGCGGCCAAATGCATTGGCGCGTCAACTGGACATTCACTCCAAATATGAGGTGCGTGCGACAATCCGATTCCTATGGGCCAAAAGGAAGAATTGCACGGATATTCATCGTGAAATTAGTGCTGTGTATGGGGAGCGGGCCATTTCCCGGCAAGGTATCGTAAAGTGTTGTCAGCATTCGAAGCCGGATGCACGGATATCATGGACAATCATCGCGAAGGCAAGCCCGCAACGTCCAGCACCCGTGCAAAGGTAAACAGTGTGAATGCGATCATTAGACAGAACCGGGGCATTAAACTGAGAGAAATCGCAACGCAACTGAACATGTCGTATGGCAGTGTGTTCGCCATTGTTCACGAGGACGTTGGATATCGTAAGCTGTGTCAAAGATGGGTCCCACGTCTTCTCACCGATGAGCACAAGGGACAGCGTTTCCAATCCTCCCTGGTATTTTTGCAACGCTATGCCGCAGACGGCAACGCGTTTCTGCGGCGAATCGTCACTGGCGACGAAACGTGGGTTCACCACATCACCCCAGAAACGAAGAGAACATCAATTGAATGGGTGCACCCCTCATCACCACAACGGAAGAAGGCCAAGGTTCCACCTTCAGCCGTTAAGGTTATGGCGACAGTGTTCTTTGACATGGAGGGTTTGCTGCACGACGATCAACGCGGGGTCGTATTTTCAAACGTTGCACCGGTTGCGTAAAGCTATTAAAGAGAAGCGCCGGGGGAAATTGAGCGCCGGTGTGAATTTGTTGCACGATAACGCAACATCTCACAAGGCCCGCCGAACGAGAGAACTGCTGCAGCGTTTCAAGTAGGAGGTCTGGCAACATCCACCCTACAGTCCCGACCTAGCGCCATGTGACCTTCATCTGTTCGGTAAGCTCAAAATGGAGCTCGGTGGTCGACGTTTTCAGACCGATGAGGAGGTGGAGACCGCTGTCTCCGAGTGGTTGCAGAACGCTGAAGGAAATTTCTATGCATCCGGCATCGACAATTTGGTCGTGCGTTCGCAGAAATGTTTGGAATTTCTTGGAAACTATGTGGAAAAGTGACGTTACAGTGTATGTCGTTATAGTCGTGTTGCTGTTGTATAGGTGGTGTAATACATGGCCATAACTGGGAAGTGAAACATTTTTTGATCTGCCTTCGTATATTAATTGCCTTTTTTAAATCATCTTCGATCAAGAAGTACAATTTACTTTGGTATATGTAGGCTATTTAGTATGGCGAGTTAAGATCCTATTGTTTTAAAATATGCTACAATATATATGATGCCATATTCCTGTGCATCCGTTTATGTTGGACGAACATGTAGGAAAGTAACATGGAGGGTTAAAGAATATCGCAGACACTTAACCTTTGCCAGCCAGCGAAGTCTGCTGTGGCAGAGTATGCCATATACCGAGTGGTAGGGCTGCCCCTGTTCACTCAGTTTTATGCAGTCCGAAGACTATAGTCTAATCTAAAACATTGACCTTGGCTACTCACAGCGCTGTCTGGTCTTTCTACGCTTTCTGTATTCGTTTATTCATGTCAACGATTTCAGTATTAATGATATAATACCGAATAATTGTAAAGAATCATGAAAATTCTGCATCACAGAAACTTCAAGTACAGAGAATATGATGGCTGAATGAGTAAAAGTAGTGTTGATATAACGCTGTAGAACGACAGCTCGTGATAGCTGAGCGTGCTTGAAGTTAGAGGAGGAAAGCGGTGCTAAGCCTAGTTAGTCGGAGGTTCCAGACCGATATAGCACGATTTTTATTCCGTTGTTAAATGTTTCTATAAGTCACGTTGTTGAAGACAGTTCTAAATCATGATCAGTTCTCATGTTGCAGGTGCTCTGTTATGTTAATTTCTAAGTGGTTCTTAAAAGCGCTATTTGCAGTAAAATAAGCTATTACCGACAAAGGTGCATTGGGCTCGTGCATTCGATTAATGAAGGAAATCTTCAAAATGACCAGCTCCTTCGTCAATGCATATCTGAGTACGGTACAGGTGAGTAATTCTTGCTTGCTGCAAAGTATGTGATACAACCTGCCTGCACTGTGTTCTTTTCATGTGCCCTACGTACGAAGTCGATTCGTTCTTCGAGTCGAACATGTACAGTTGCTTGGTTGAATGGGTGTGTTATTATGCTGACAATAAGTGCAGTACGCTTCATTCGTTGTAGCCGTATGGCATATAAAAGTCGCGTGTTATTCTTTTCTGATGTATGCTTTCTTTCGAAAGGTCATACTGACTTTTGAGACTTAAGGATGTCAAACCTTAATTAAGTTAAATCTTAACTACGAATACCTTAAGAGTATAAAAGTAAAAATTAAAAATTGTCAAGCTTTTTGAAGATATCTGGAGAACTGGGATGATACCAACTGAATGGCTGGCAGCACTAATTCACCCTCTGTAGAAGAAAGGCGATAAAAGGAATGTCAACAACTATAGGGTCATCTCATTAGAATCCGTTCCCTATAAGAGTCTCTACAAAGCAGTTAAAACAGAATAGAAGCTCACCTTGACCAACAGATTGAGGAATACCAGGCTGGCTTCAGAAAAACCGTTCGTTCCCAGAACAGATCTTTGACCTGAAGAGCATTATCAGGTATAAGAAGACAGGAAGACACAGCTACGTGGTTGTGTTTGTTGACTTTCAGAAAGACTTCGTTGACCACGAGTCATTAATGAATATTTTGGAAGAGTTTGGAGTGGACGATACGTCAAGAAATTTGATCAAACAAACTCTAACCAACACAGTGTCGAACGTAAAATTTAAGGGTGAGATCCCAGAACCGTTTACAATCAGAACGGGTGTCAGACAGGGAGATGGACTATCCCCATTCCTCTTCAACTGTGTTTTGGAAAATGTTATTCGAGAGTGGATGAAGTTTTAGACCAAGAAGAAACAAAGGAAGATCAGTTCAGACTTGGTCCAAAGCAGAAAGGGGTGTACGTTGGCTGCCTGGCCTTTGCGATGATCTGGTCACTTTTGCTAACAATATAGTTTCAGCAGTCAACAAGATCAATAGGCTGTCAGAAGTTGCTGAAGAGGTAGGACTCCAGATTTCTATTCCGAAAACAAAATATATGACAAACATCTATGATGGACTTTAATGGTCGATCACTGATCTTGGAAAAAAATCGGTCGAGTCAAGAATTTCAGATATCTTGGTGAAGTCATCCAGCAGAATGGATTAGAAGAGGAAGCAATCTATGTCAGGATCAGGAAGTTAGACCAGGCATACCAAATGACAAAGAATATCTATAATAAAAAGTCTGTGAGTATAGGGGCCAAGTTCCGACACTATAACACAGTTGTAAAACCTGAGCGGTTATATGCGTCTGAAACTTTGACCTTAAGGATTAAAGATCAAGGTGACCAGCTGGAAAAAAGAGAGCGCAGGATACTAAGAAAAATCCTAGGTGATGGACAGTGGCGAATGAGACCAAATGATGATTTTTACAGCAAGACAGAACCTTTCACAGCGTCATTTAAGAAGAGACGGGTACTATTTTACGGTCATCTCTTGAGGATGAATGATGATCGACTAACAAAAATAATATGGAATTTTATTCTTCTAAGGCAATAAGGCCTAGATGGTTCCAGGAATGCGAAAAAGATCTGAGGCCAAAATGACCCTCCGTGGGTGGGGGCGGTAGAATAACACCCACGGTATCCCCTGCCTATCGTAAGAGGCGACTAAAAGGGTCCTCAGGGGCTCTGAATTTTGGAGCGTGGGTTGGCGACTACGAGGCCCTTAGCTTATTCCTGGCATTGCTTCCACTTGTGCCAGGCTCCTCACTTTCATCTATGCTGTCCGACCTCCCTTGGTCAACTCTTGATCTTTTCCGACCCCGACGCTATTAGATTTGCGAGGGCTAGGGAGACTTTCATTTTCAGCCCTTCGTGGCCCTTGTCTTCCTTTGGCCGATATCTGCATTTTCGAAGTGTCGGACCCCTTCCATATTTTCTCTCTAATTAGTGTTATATAGAGGATTGTTGCCTAGTTGTACTTCCTCTTAAAACAATAATCACCACCACCACCAGATTGGTATTTCAGACCAAGAAATTCCTGACAGGAACGCATTCAGAATGGCGACCATCTATCAAGGTTTCAAAATGGCATCAATTTCCAGAAGACAGAGAGGACCTTTGTCTGAAGAGCATAAATAGGCACTCGTAGCAGGGCTCAGAAGATACTGGCAGAAAGTCAAAGCCGGAACAACAACAAGACCTAGACACTGAAATGAAGTTGGTTGTTACCACGCAGTACATAGAGGCTCAACTCGATGTATTTAAAAAAATTGAAATCTCGTAGCAATTTTCGAACTCTGAATCCGTCAGAAAAATCCCATGGTGGTTGCGATTAGTACCATTTAGCCACTCCAGGCGACGAAGACTAGATATCGTATATCCGTACTAATGGAATAATCTGCGATACCGCTTCGAAACTGATCTTGTTTGTTACCATTTCTGAACTCGAATGTGCAAAACGATTTACCTTGCTGCAAACACCACTGTATGCTAAAGAATCATGACTCTCTTAAGCCGAGATAGTTGCAACCATTGCCTAAGCGTAGAGTATGTTCCTATTACTTGATTCAATGAGTCCAGCATTAAGTTTCAGGTGGTATTCACAATGAATTTGTCCGTAGTCGGTGCTCACGTGGCGATAATTATTATGTCTGTTTGTTATAACTTCCTCAGAAGAAGATTTGAGTCTTCAGAAAAGTCAAGTATTCGTGAAGGATGCCGTGAAGAGTACAAAATATACATTTAAAAAGAAGGCATGACTCAATACGGTTTCGAAACCTCGCTGCTTCCTGTAACTTATGCAGGTACATCTAACATGCTTACTTCCGCGCAGCTACTCGCTGCTTGTAGCTCTTACAACTCTGTATTCATGACAAGAGCGAATGTTCTCGCTTCGTAAAGTTACTGATGTGTTACAGCCTTATTGTCCTGTTTTATGACTTTATTGAACGCTGTAACGGGAGTAATTGCATGGCGTAAGCTATCACATCTGCTGTACAGCATTTTCGTGCCGTAATTTATAACATACGGTAAAAAAAACGCGTTTCTATCAATTTCTATGTGATGAGACTATACAAAATGGCAGTGAATTGACGTGTCTCTAATTGGTCCTAACCTATCACGTTTTCTATGACACCGTGACCACCCATTTCTGTCAAAATAAAATGGCCTCGTGAACCAATCACGTGCCCAAATCTCTACCGACTGTTAAAGGAGTGGCTACGGTTTGTACAGTACAGTAACATTTCGTAAAAAATTACTGGAGGATTGGGACCCACTCTACATAAAATGGTACAGTGTTCTTGAGATGGGCCTCACTTACTGTCTCTTGTGCCTTTTTTTTTTTTTTTTTTTTTTTTTTTTTTTTGCATTGTACGGAGAAGTCTAGATCGGACTAATGGCACATAAAATTGTTGCAAGATGTTGCGCAAGATAGGACTAAGAGACAATAATTCCTAGCTAGTTGCATATGTTTGGGAAATAATAGGGGCAGCTTTACCACCCGGTATAATGACCATCAAATCATTGATGATGCAACATTTGTAATTTGTAAAGAGAAAACTTTACACCTCAAATCATTCTTGAGGTGATAGAATTTCTTGTGGTATCTGAAGCCATTGATTTTCAGTTTAGGCTCAGTCAATTTATAACGGTTGGGTTTCTTCAGTCTGCCGAAACTAATTTTGAATAAATAAATTTATACACTACCTGAAAAAGAAAATGTCGATGGCTTTCTTTTAAAACCTCGTATGTCCAAATGTTCTTCTTACCTATTATATCCCTTAAGACTGGCCACGCCTCCCGGTCATATATTTGTATGCAGTCCATCAGAATAATTTTCGCTGTGTTCATTTTCCTTTGCTAATGTCTAAAGGAAAAAGGACCTTAACGTACCGAATTGTAGGGATGTTGATTGCATGGCAAATTTACACATTCCTACAGTATAATGTATTTAAGGTTCATTTTCCTTTACAAATTGGCAGGCGAAATGACCATAACGAGGATTATTCTTTTGGACTGCATATAAATATGGGACTGGAAGGCGTGACCAGTCTTAAGGAATATAATGGATAGGAAGAGTATTCGGACTTACGAGGTTTTTAAAGAAAGCCATCGATATATGGTAAGAGAATTATACCCGAAAATTGTTTACTTTGAGGGAATAATAATAATAATAATAATAATAATAATAATAATAATAATAATAATAATAATAATAATAATAATAACCTTGTTTCGTTTCGGCAAACTAAGGATCACGTCATTTCAGCTGTTCCTTGGAGATTTAATGTTGATCCAGTATACCTTCATTCGTATACGGTGTTGCTCCTTTCCCTCTTTCGTCCATGCCTTTCCAGTTTTCAGCTTCGGCTTTGGTTGTAAACTCTGATGCTCTTGGAGTTTTTTCTTAAGTGGGTCACGCTCCTGGACATCTTAAAATGAGATCCCAGTCTCATGCACATCTTTCTGAACCTCACACAACCATGCCCCCTTTACCTTTTTCTCTTGGAGGATAGTGAGAATGTGGTTGGTTAACCGTGTTGCCTTCATTCGGGCCATGTGTCCATAAAAACTAATCCTCCTTTTCCCCATCACGTCAGTTATTTTCTGCACATGCGAGTACAACTCCTGGTTGTGCCATCACCTAAACTCGCCATTGTCTTTGACTGGACCCAAGCTTTTCCTCAACATCTTCCGTTCCTTAGCCTCCAATTTCTCAATCATGCCTTCTTTGTTCACGGCGAGACATGCCGCTGCATAAAGAGCCTATGCAGTAGCGTATTATTTTCTCATTCGGAGATCGTTATAGACATTTTTGTTGTAGACATCTTTCGCTATAGACATTTTTAGAGAGATCATAAGTCATTTCAAATTTATTCATGCGTGACGCAAAGGCTTCCTTTTTCGGATATGTTAGGTTCTATCGATTCACCAAGATACCTACATTTTTCAACCCGCTTGACTTTCCCGCGAGTCCCTTCTAGCTCACTTGACTCCAGTTTGATGTATGTAATGAATTTCGTTTTCTCAAAGGAGATTTCGAGGCCCGCCTTTGCAGGTTGTGTTTGAAGCTGGTTGATCTGCTTCGTGGCCACATCCAAGGAATCACCGATAACTGCAATAACATCTGCGAATGCTAGACAGTCAATTGAAAGGTTCTTGTTCTTATGGCATAGACTGACTCCGCTTTTGACTCATTCATAACTCATTTCTCTGCACCAATCACTGATCACTTTCTCAAGAACGCAGTTGAACAACAGAGGTGAGAGACCATCTCCCTGCCTAACTCCTGTCCGTATTTCAAAGGCATCTGAAGTCTCTCCTTTTGAGATGGTTATGGTGAGAGTCTGTTGGATGATCGCTCTTATTTTACCGTCCAAGCCAAATTCCTTTAAGTCCTGAATTAAGATGGTCCTGCCAATTGAATAATAGGCCTTTTTAAAGTCGATGAACGTTACTACAAAAGGCTTGCTTCTTAGCTTAAGGTATGAAAGGAATATTTTCAGATTCATAATCTGTTCCACATATGACCGTCCTTTCCTGAAACCTCCTTGGTAATCACCCAGCTCTGGATCTAGCTGTTCTTCTGTCCTGATTTGGAGAGCTTTCGAGAGAATTTTGTAGGTTATGAGTAGAAGGGAGATACCGCGATTGATTTTAACATTTTACTTGTCGCCTTTCTTATGAAGTGGGTGGATTAGAGCAGATGTCCATACTCTTGGAGGTCTTTCCTTATTCCGGATTTAATGTATGATGTTAGTTAATTTCTCCATTGCATCGTCACTAACAAACTTCCACAATTCAGCTATTATAGAATCTTTAAAGGATGCTTTATTGTTCTTTAAGAATTGGATAATCTGCCAGATTCCCTCTTTCGTGGGTGGGGCTGAATCCGGATGGACTTTTGTTTTATCTTCAAATGTGAATCTGGATATTAGGGGCACGTAGTTAAGAAGGGATTCAAAGTATGTTGCAAGGACCCGGAAGTTTTCCTTGTAGTTATGGGCTAATTTTCCGTTGGAATCTCTGAATTGTAGGCTCGGTGGATCGTATTTCCTCAAGTTGCTTTAGAATGTTTTATAAAAATCGCGTGTATTATTTTTTTTCTTTAAATCCTACTCCTGCCAGCTGGTGTTTATCGAAAGCACGTTTAACACGGCGGATGGATTTTTCTTCACATTTTCTCTCATTCAAGAAGTTTGTCCAGTTGATTTGGTCCTTTAGCGAGTACCACTTCTGCCAGGCGAACTCTCTATGCCTTATCGCGGCATCGCATTCACTGTTCCTCCAAGCATGCTCCCTGGGGTTAGTAATCTGAACCATCGCTTTAGCTTCTTCGACCAGGGCCTCGTGCAGTTGTTCCCAGTTCTCTGCATCCACGGATTATAGTTTCTGCGAGATCATAGTTTTTCTATATCAAATATTTCAATCTTTCGGCTCGAACACTATTTGTGCTTCTCGGGATCAGTTTGATTTTTATATTGGATAGATAGTGATCTAAGTCCAGCTTTGTATTTCTTAGAACTTTTACATTCTGAATTTCTCTTTGAGCCTTCCCTGCGATCACGACGTGATTAATCTGGAATTCGCCAAGGCGAGTATTTGTGGATTTTCAGGTCTTTCTTTCTTGGTCAGGTGTTTGAGGTGTTTAGGAGGTTAGATGCCTTACACAGCTCTATTAGCCTTTCTCAATTACGATTTTTCCTCTGGGGAGCATAATAGTTTCCAACGATGTTTCGAAACTTTCTCTCTTTGCCTGCCTTGGCATTGAAAATCCAAGCAAGATGATGGTATATTTGTCTGAAATCTTGTACAAAATATCCTCAAGCTCTTCCCAGTATCTATCAGTTCAATCAATCAATACTGATCTGCATTTAGGGCAGTCGCCCAGGTGGCAGATTCCCTATCTGTTGTTTTCCTAGCCTTTTCCTAAATGATTTCAAAGAAATTGGAAATTTATTGAACATCTCCGTTGGTAAGTTATTCCAATCCCTAACTCCCCTTCCTATAAATAAGTATTTGCCCCAGTTTGTCCTCTTGAATTCCAACTTCATCTTCATATTGTGATCTTTCCTACTTTTATAAACGCCACTCTAACATATTCGTCTACTAATGTCATTCCACGCAATATCTCCGCTGACAGCTCGGAACATACCACTTAGTCGAGCTGCTCCCCTTCTTTCTCTCAATTCTTCCCAGCCCAACCTTTTCGACATTTTTGTAACGCTACCCTTTTGTCGGAAATCACCCAGAACAAATCGAGCTGCTTTTCTTTGGATTTTTTCCAGTTCTTGAATCTGAAAATTCTGGTGAGGGTCCCATACACTGGAAACATACTCTAGTTGGGGTCTTACCAGAGACTTTTATGCCCTCTCCCTTACATCCTTACTACAACCCCTAAACACCCTCATAACCGTGTGCAGAGAACTGTACCCTTTATTTACAATCCCATTTATGTGATTACCCCAAAGAACATCTTTCCTAATATTAACACCTAGATACTTACAATGATTCCCAAAAGGAACTTTCACCCCATCAACGCAGTAATTAAAACTGAGAGGAATTTTCCTATTTGTGAAACTCACAACCTGACTTTTAACCCCGTTTATCAACATACCATTGCCTGCTGTCCATCTCACAACATTATCGAGGTCACGTTGCAGTTGCTCACAATCTTGTAACTTATTTATTACTCTATAGAGAATAACATCTTCCACAAAAAACCTTACCTCTGATTCCACTCCTTTACTCATATCATTTATATATATAAGAAAACATAAAGGTCCGATAATAGTGCCTTGAGGAATTCCTCTCTTAATTATTACAGAGTCAGATAAAGCTTCACCTACTCTAATTCTTTGAGATCTATTTTCTAGAAATATAGCAACCATTCAGTCACTCTTTTGTCTAGTCCAATTGCACTCATTTTTTCCAGTAGTCTCCCATGATCCACCCTATCAAATGCTTTAGACAGGTCAATCGCGATACAGTCCATTTGACCTCCTGAATCCAAGATATCTGCTATATCTTGCTGGAATCCTACAAGTTGAGCTTCAGTGGAATAACCCTTCCTGAAACAGAACTGCCTTCTATCGAACCAGTTATTAGTTTCACAAACATGTCTAATATAATCAGAAAGAATGTCTTCCCAAAGCTTAAATACACTGCATGTCAAACTTACCGGCCTGTATTTTTCAGCTTTAGGTCTATCACCCTTTCCTTTATACACAAGGGCTACTATAGCAACTCTCCACTCATTTGGTATAGCTCCTCCGACCACACAATAATCAAATAAGTACTTCATATATGGTACTATATCCCAACCCATTGTCTTTAGTATATCCTTATCAATTCCAGCCGCTTTTCTAGTTTTCAAATTTTGTATCTTACTGTAGATGTCATTGCTATCATATGTATCTTTAACCTTAGTCTCCTCCTCTATCTGGACATTATCCTTGTAACCAACAATATTTACGTACTGCTGACTGAATACTTCTGCCTTTTGAATATCCTCACATACACACTCACCTTGTTCATTAATTATTCCTAGAATGTCCTTCTTGGAACCTGTTTCTGTCTTAAAACACCTATACATACCCTTCCATTTTTCACTAAAATTCGTATGACTGCCAATTATGCTTGCCATCATGTCATCCTTAGCTGCCTTCTTTGCTAGATTCAATTTTCTAGTAAGTTCCTTCAATTTCTCCTTACTTCCACATCCATTTCTAACTCTATTTCTTTCCAATCTGCACCTCCTTCTTAGACTCTTTACTTCTATATTATAATAAGGTGGGTATTTACCACTCTTTACCTCCCATAAAGGTACAAACCTGTTTTTGCATTCCTCAACAATTTCTTTAAACCCATCCCAGAGTCTGTTTACATTTTTATTTACCTTTTTACACCGATCATAGTTACTTTTTAGAAACTGCCTCATGCCTGCTTTATCAGCCATATGGTACTGCCTAATAGTCCTACTTTAAGACCTTCCTTTCTATCACATTTATTTTTAACTACGACAAAAACAGCTTCATGATCTCTAATACCATCTATTACTTCCGTTTCTCTATAGAGCTCATCTGGTTTTGTCAGCACCACATCCAGGATATTTTTCACTCCGGTTGGTTCCATCACGTTCTGAATAAGTTGTCCTTCTCATGTCAAATTATTTGCCATTTTTTGGTCATGCTTCCTGTCGTTCGCATTTCCTTCCCAATTGACATCTGGTAAATTCAAATCTACCGCTACAATCACATTTCATTCCTTGTCGTTTCCTACATAGCTGACTATCTTATCAAATAATTCTGAATCCGTGTCAGTGCTACCCTTTTCCGGTCTGTACACTCCAAATATATCAAGTTGCTTATTATTCTTAGAAATGAGCCTTACACTTAGAATTTCATGTATCTCATCTTTAACTTTTTCGTAGCTTACGAATTCTTCTTTCACCAGAATGAATACTCCCCCTCGACCATTCCTATCCTATCTCTACGATACACACTCCAGTTCCGTGAGAAAACTTCTGCATCCATTATATCATTTCTCAGCCATGATTCAACTCCTGTTACAATATCTGGTAAATATATATCTATTAAATTACTCAATCCTATTCCTTTCTTTACAATACTTCTAGAGTTCAACACTAACAATTTTATGTCATCCCTACTTGATTTCCAGTTCCCTGTTCCCTTATCACCG
The DNA here is from genome assembly GCF_040414725.1 of Anabrus simplex. Classification (NCBI taxonomy): domain Eukaryota; kingdom Metazoa; phylum Arthropoda; class Insecta; order Orthoptera; family Tettigoniidae; genus Anabrus; species Anabrus simplex. Next base: position 147,723,725 of record NC_090265.1, on the reverse strand, counting down.
CCCCTTAGGCCACCCCGTTTACCTGAATGTACCTCCCTATTACCCTTCTAAACAAATTTCCTAACTTATACGTACCACTGCGGTTTGGTGAAGGCCATCTGAGTGCAGATCCCTATCTCCTACCCACCCATTAGGATCTAGAAATTTCACTCCCAGTTTCCCACATACCCACTCCATAGTCTCATTTAACTCACCAATCACCCTCCAGTCAGTATCCCTCCTACACAGTATTCCACTAATAACAATCTCTGCTTTCTTAAACTTCACTCGTGCTGCATTTACCAGATCCCACACATCTCCAACTATGTTGGTACTTATATCAGCTTGCCTTACGTTGTTGGTACCAACGTGAAACACTACCACCTTCTCCTTCCCCTCCTCCCTCTCTTCTACTTTCCTCAACATCTGCCTCAACCTACTTTCTGGATAACATTCTATCCTGGTTCCCTTTCCTCCACACACTTTCCCCACGTGTCCAACGGTGGAATATCCCCATGATCAGAGCCTCAACCCTACCCACCTCATTTGATCCCCTCCCCTCCTGGTCAGCCCTATCTTTCCTGATAGCTGCAGAAGCTACTTCCTCCTCCCTTTTCTCCTTCCCATGACCCTGTTCCACCTGTCTTTTCCTATCCTCTACTCTACATTTACCTTTTCTACCTTTTCCCTTCCTCCTACTTCCACACATCTCACCAACAGTTCCCCGTCCCTCAACTTCCCTCTGTTGTTATACCTGGAGTGACTCGTACCGATTCCGCACAGACACCTGTCCTGAATTCTGATACTGAATAAAGCCGTTAGCCTGCAATCGCCTTCCCCATAGAACATTAGACCACCTGTCTTCTACAACTCCCCCCTTTCCTTCCCCTCCCTCTTGTACACCTACTGTAAACTTTACATTGTCTGAGGGAGTCCTATCTTCCTTCCTGTCTTCTGTGAGAATCCTAATTATCTCCCTCAAACTCTCCAACTCCTCCCTCATACCCCTCAATGCCTCGCCACACCCACATTTCGTACACTCGCGCTCCTTAGCCAATCTTTACGGGAAAAATTAAATTTAAAATAAAATGACTTATTTGCAAAAAATAAATGAACGGAGTAGTATATTGTCTGGGATAGTACTCAAAGATCATACAATAATAAGGTAATGAATACACGACTACACTACAATACTACTCTATTTTTTATCCTACAACCCCTAACAGGATAAAAACTGCTGTTAATTACTGAATATCTAAAGGAATACGCAAGAACTACACAATTCCAAACTGCAGTTAAGCCTATCCTAATTACAACAACAGAATTTTAGTACGAGTTTCTACGGATACTTCTACTACACCAGTACTACACAAATATTTTACAATAATAAAATAAGCACACTAAATTCTGATAGAATATTAGGCTACTCGTATACTACTGTACAGTATACTACAGTAATTATTAAACTACTTTCAGACGTATCCTAGATACAATACCGGTACCATATGTCACTACTATGCACAAACAGAAATGAAATTTGCAGGAACTACTGTACTCAACGATTACCAACAAAGCTAAATGCTTAGACAAATTATTATTAGAACCAATTAGAACTACGCTCTAATAGATACACACGAAAGATAACACACGAATATAGCAGGCAAGATAGGGCACTATCTAAATATACTGTATCTACACTACAATGTACCTACAGTACAATTTTCAGCTGAAGTGTGGTTATATGAACTTTTACCGCTGGTGGATTAGTATTACTTTTCCTACTACGCGGGACGGAGAATAAAAGTGTCCTTAAATGCTGAGAATAAGAGGTTGTCTGCTATAATTTCTGTCAAAACCACGCCGGAGTCTTGAAATGCAGTATTATTGGGATATAGGAATTTGATTATTAACTTTTACTCGATGAATAAATGAAGGTGGAAAGTTTAAAGTACGCAGGGAACTAAGACTACAAATTATGGGAATAATGAATCAGCTGACTTTGTATTTATTTACACAACTATCATGTGCATGTAGCAAAAATCGTCAACAATCCAAAAAACTTTTAAGTACCGTAATTGTCCAGTGAAATAACCGTGAATTCTCTTTACCTTTCCTTTAAATCGATGTTTACAGGCTTATCGTGTTATTCAATGCAACAAACTATCATCTTCGCGATAGTTTGAACGGATATCCGTGCGCAATATCGGAAAAGTAGCGGCGGAAATTACAATAAGTTACAACTCCTTATGATAATCTGCCTTTCTAAGTATTATACCAAAGAACCTACAGATATTTAAAAATATTGTTTTAAAATTTAATATTTTTACCTAAAGTATTTCCTAAACCTAATTTCGAAATAAAGTACACCTAGCTAGCCTACTTTACCTAGAAAACGTAATCTACTGAACACCAATTGAATTACTTGTTATAAAATTCAAATAAATAATACTTCTCCCAATTTCTACCGACAAGCACTAAACACCAATATGTAAATAGCTCTAAATGGAACGCACACGCAAAATTTAAATAATTTTTATAGGTTTTAACTACTTCTTCACTACAATAATGCAAGAGCTCTCTCAACAGCCAACCTTTCACAAGCGTGTCCAACAACGCTTGGATGCTCTTGGTCGATCGGCGCAAGAACATTCACAATACTATATTGTTTGCTCCTCGAAAGGAGAGAATCAAGACTCTGCTATTCACAGAGGTGAAATTTGTGATTGAGTCCAGAATCATTTTGTTGACTACAAATCCTGTGCCTAGGTGGGAGACAGATTGTATGACACGTTTATCAGGTTTACTTTGAAGATCCTGTAACTTTCAAATTCGAAGGCCTGCTCATCTGTAAATCTCGTTTCCTAATTGCTGCAATCAAAATTTGCTGTTAAGACAATATACATGCGAGCTGTTTCAATTTTCCAACTTTCTGGAGAGAATTGGCGTTAAAGGTAGCAAAGAAATTCTTGGCTCTATATCAAAACTTTAGTGGAGTCTCCGATACCTCCGAGCATGTCGGTCCAGGCTTCACAGAATCCGAAGGCCCGCTAGCGTCGTACAAGACGACGGTGGATTTGTTACCACCTGGGGTAGTAGCTTTAGCAGAAATTTCCTCCATGCTTTGCAGAGTTGAAAAGCTGTACACTGGGGTCGGTGATAGCCCCCTGCATTGATCGGTTCACCGACCCAGTTTCCAGCTGGGATTGGTTACCCAACCTTCCACTGGGTTGCTCGGCTTAACAGGGGCAACTCTTGTAGGTTACGTGCGGGAGTTGGAGTGAAAGAGGCTAGTTGTATTCTCTTGCTGAATCCAATAGTTTATTGTTGCAGATGGTCGCAACGACGCATTTCACTCCTATTTCCCAGGGCCATAAATAATAATAATAATAAACACATATATTTTAACAAAGGGGTATGGCTACTTAAAGCAGATAATTGCTGTCCTCCATAGTTAAGTCTTCAACATATCTCTAACAGAGTATTCCTGTTATGAATCTAGTTACTGGAGTACAATTGTCATTGCTTATTATTATTGCTCTTAACCTTTTCCCTCCCAAGTTTCTTTCAGCCTTATGCATGCCCCATACCAGATTTTTCTGGACGTTTCGACAGTGGTTGTAATAGGCCATAAAGACTTTGTATTTACACAGCTACTGAAAAGGCATGGAACGACAATATTAGCAATAGTTTTCTCCTAACATTTTTCCCAAAACTTGAAAGAACTTGGCGTGATAAATGTCGACAGCTTGTTTCACTGCAATTTATCTCCACTATATTCATAAAATATCAGACTCGTCATAATTGCCTAAAATTTCTAAAATATTCTTTCGTTATGCTTTCTTTACACCCATCTCAGAAAACAGCTGTGAAAGAAAAACACCAGGCATATAATTATCGTCAAAAAAACGGTAAGGCGATTTATGAATCGTCCGTCGTTTGAACAAAGCATGTCAACAGCGTTGGACTGAACTTGGAAGTGAACAAGAGCGCATTGCTTTAAATCCGAATTAACTCGTGTTTGGGACAGCGGGAGAAATGTTGACATCCGAGTTAACTCGGGCATGGGATGGAAAAGGTTAAGACAATCCTGGTAGCAAGATCGAGACTTTCAGCATCCACTGGATATAGTACGACCTTATATCCCCAAAATATTATCATTGTCTCTTGAAAGGTCATCAAAGTCTACGTTTTAAGATCGACATTTTGTTCACCATTGCTTCTGGACCCTGGTAATAAAGTGTGTCCAAAGTTATATTTATTATAAATAAATCACTCCCTTCATTATTAAAATGGAATTTAAAATGGAAAACAACGAAGAAACCACTTCAAGAACGATCTGCTAGTAGAGTAGCTTCGAATTACGCGTCTCCACGCTGAACGTGCTCTGTCACGTTAGTCAGTAAGAAAGAACGTAAAACTGAGTCCTTATTCAGAAGACTACAGACGAATATGCGCAGCAGTCGGAGATCCAGGCCACTGTTTCATGAAATAGCAATGCCGCAGGTGACTCCAACGCAGTGGACTACTGAATCTCTCATGTGACCTATTGAACGGTCCGAACTGCCACGCATGTAAGTGAAGCTGGTCCGTAATCCCCGTATGAGTCTCGTTAGTCGAACAGGTCGGTCTGATAACTCAATTATACGGCGCAGCTATGCAATGCCGGAGATTCCGAGTTTAAGCCTTGATTGATCCCACTAACATACCTCGTTCAATTACACGTGGAATACCATAGACTGTTCGTTTCTTTAGAAACAGAGGGACAGAGCGTTGTAGGTAGATATAAAAGAGCCGGACTGAGTAGCTCAGACGGTTGAACTTCTGACCCCAACTTGGCAGGTTCGATCTTGACTCAGTCCTGTGGTATTTTAAGGTGCTCAAATACGTCAGCCTCGTGTCGGTAGATTAACTGGCATGAAAAAGAGCTCCTGCAGGACTAAATTCCGGCACTTCGGTGTCTCCGAAAACCGTAAAAGTAGTTAGTGGGACGTAAAGCAAATAACATTATTATGATATAAAAGAAGTTTTCAGTTTGTTATGAAAATCTCCTTTTATATCATAATAATAATGTCACTTGCTTTATCATAATATCATAAGAGAAGTTTTCAGTGTGTTATGAAAATTTGGCCGATGACCTGCGATGTTAGGCCCCTTAACACAGCAAGCATCATCATCTGTTATGAAAATCATAAGCAGTGCAGATACAGAAAAATGTATCCGGAGGAAATGAAACAATCAAGTTGTCTACGAAGACGGTTTTATAGGGTATGTTACTGAAGTGCCGGGCCCGTGGTGTAGGGGTAGCGTGCCTGCCTCTTACCTGGAGGCCCCGGGTTCGATTCCCGGCCAGGTCAGGGATTTTTACCTGGACCTGAGGGCTGGTTCGAGGTACACTCGGCTTACGTGATTATAATTGAGGAGCTATCTGACGGTGAGATAGCGGCCCCGGTCTAGGAAGTCAAGAATAACGGCCGAGAGGATTCGTCGTGCTCACAACACGACACCTCGTAATCTGAAAGCCTTCTGGCTGAGCAGCGGTCGCTTGGTAGGCCAAGGCCCTTCAAGGGCTGTAGTGCCATGGGGTTTGGTTTTTTGTTCCTTAAGTTGCCTAGGAGAAAGCTGGACTTGGGAAGAAAGTTGCAAGAACGTTGAAAACCTTGGAGACTGCTGAATAGTCATTTACAACTGTTCAGAGTATTTTAAAAAAATGATATTTCGGCTTCTTAGCTGAAAGGTCAAAATCGTAGACTTTGGTTTATAGGGTTCTGAGTTTGAACCCCGCCAAAATCGAGAACTTTAGGCACGTCTTGTTAGTTACTCCGTCTCTGGTACTGAGTGTTTGTGCTTGTATCAATTATTCCTTTTGATACGAATGTACTGTACATAAAACACACCACACTACCAAACTCCACAGTAACATACAAGGGTGAATATATCATTTCATATGTCAGAATGAACATCAGACCGTTAAACTGGGCCAGTTTCACATATACGACACAGTTCACGCACACGATGTGACGAACGAAAAATAAGTTGTAGTAGATAGAAGTAGTTCGTCGAATTAATCCCTCTCTTTAATCCTGAACTGTACGAGGTGTGATGATCATTGTGATATCACAAATCAGGTTTATCCATGATTCTTTGTCACTAACTTGCTTTCACGTATTGTTCTTACATATGTCGACGGCTTACTTCTAAAACTTCGTATCTTCTAATGCTGTTCCTATCCTTCCTTTCCTTATAACTGGTCACGCCTCCCAGCCACATATTGATACGCAGCCCATCAGAACAATTTTCGTTGTGTTCATTTTCCTATGCTAATGTGCAAAGGAAAATGAACCTTAAATGTGTTATACTGTAGGAGTGCGTAAATAAGTCATGCAAACTACATCCCTACAACAAGGTATGGTGAGGTCCGTTTTCCTTTACCCACACGCATAGGAAAATTAACACAACGAAAATTGTTCTGATGGACTGCATATGCACATGTGGCTGGAAGGCGTGATCAGCCTTAAGGTATATAATGGGTATGAAGAGCGTTGGGACATGCGAGGTTTTAGAAGTAAGCCAACGATGTATCGGTAATCTGACTAATCCACAATGTTCGGATTCAGTCATGGCCTCTGTCCCTTGGTTTTTTACCTGAACGATCAACTTCTCCACACTGGCATTCCTATGCCAAAATAGCCAATGTGACAATTCTCTTCCTATCCATTATTCACTTTAAGACTTGTCACGCCTACCAGCCACATATTGATATACAGTCCACCAGAACACATTTCGTCGAGTTAATTTTGCTATGCGCGTGCGTAAAGGAAAATGAACCTTAAATGCATTATATTGTAGGAATGCGCGTTGACATTTCTACAGTGCGGTACAGTAAGGTTAATTTTCCTTCACAGGTTAGCATAGGAAAATGAACTCAACATCATTCGTTCTGATGGACTGTATATCAATGTGTGTCCGTGAGGCGTGACCAGACTTAAGGGAAACAATGCATAGCAAGAGCATTGTCACATTCGCGGTTTTGGCATAGGAGCGACGAGATTTTCTTGTCCTCTGCTTACTACATGGCCAGAATATTTCATCCTGAGTAGTGGAATCTGGCCTGAGATCTCCTGAAAACCTCCTTTCATGTTTAAGCTCTTGTAGGATCGAATTTTTTGTGCGGGCCAATGCCTATGGAATTCATAACATCCTTCTCCTGCAAAACATTTCATTTTCATCGATCTTGTTCATCTCCTTTCTAATTTATTGTCTACGACTCGCTTCCATAAATTGCTATGAGAAATGCTAGAGAGTTTACCAGTCTAATTCACAGGTCCTTGGAAATCTATTGGTCTTGTTTATTTCTTCATTTTCACTTTAGCCAAACTGCATCTTCTTTTCATCTCTCCTCCTGATGACCAAGCATTATTTTTAATCAGAGATCCAAAATAGATGTATTCACTGACAATTTCAAATCACTCAATCCGCTTTATTTCTGGATGGTTGTTATTCTGCCTGTCCACTATCAATATTTCCGTTTTCAAGGTGATACAATACCAAGTTTTGGGCTCTCATTTTCAAGTTATTCATAATGTTATGGTTTACAACCCACTAACTAATGCTGACAGTTTTTGGAGACACTGAGGAGCCAGAATTTTTTGCAGCAGGAGTTCCTTTTAAGTGCCAGTAAATCTGACGACACGAGGCTGACGTATTTCAACACCTTCAAATACCACCGGACTGAGCCAGGACAGAACCTGCCAAGTTAGGGTCAGAAGGCCAGCGCCTCAGCCATCTGAGCCACACAGCCCGGCTCAACATTATTAACTAATGATACAATTTAATTAATTTCCCTGAGTATGAATATGTTTATATAATTAAGTAATCCACCATTGCCCCATTAATATACGTTTACAGATTATATCATTTAATATTCGCTCATCGTCAAGAACAGGGACACTATCCCTAAATCATTCTTTTAGGTAAAATGCAATTAAATACTTAGGACATAGAGACAAAAGTGTTTCTAATTCTATTTCCTAGCCTCTTTCCAACTTTTTGGAGTCGGTACTTTGTGTCAATTTGACCTATTTTACAGCCGGATGCCCTTCCTCACGCAACACAATACGGAGGGATGCACTCACTAATGCGTGTTCTTGTGTTGGTTAGTAATGAGGTCTTTTATGTGAATGAAGATATGTATTAGTACTAAAAATAAACAGTCCTCGAACTATAGGAGTTAACCTTAGGCTGTTAAATTTCCGGAAATGGCCGGAAATCGAACCCGGGGCCCTTTGAATCGAAGTATACAACGCTGGTCAATCACCAAATGGCCCTACACGGCATGGAAATATGAAATTAAAAATTTAGTTCAAGTTCTTGAATAATGGTAAAACATATCGTCGCTGTTACAGCCAAAGCTTGTATCTCCCAGTGCTCTTCCTATCCATTATTCTCCTTAAGACTGGTCACGCCTCCCAGCCACAAATGAATATCGTCGCTACCGGGACAAAACCTCCTATGTGAAATATTTTAGCTTAGAACTTTGGCCGGTAAGGTTCTGTCATCTAAGGTGCAATATTGCGTAAATAGTGTCAAGGCATTCTCACTCTTCATAATGCATGTGCTGCGGGTCAGTATATCTCCAAAAATATTATCACATAGGAGGTTTTGTCCCGGCAACGACGATATGCAGTCCATCAGTACAATTTTCACTGGGTTCATTTTCCTATGCCATTGTGTAAAGGAAAATTAACATTAAATGCATCATACTCTAAGAGTGGGTAAATGTGAGGAGTGTCCGTTCAGGGGGCGTCATTTTCAATTTAGAAAGCTGTGGAAAAAGCGCAAGAAATGTAAGGTACAAGGCACATTGAACGTACCCATGATCGGATTTGGTAATACTTTGGTACTACACGGCAATCGATAATATTCAACTACCGTAATGCATGATGACGAAATATTGATTTACATTTTGGAAGTAGAAATAGAACCTTCTGAACAGACACTCCTCAGATGTCAGTACGGTATAGTAAGGTTAATTTTCCTTTACGCACATGCGTAGGAAAGTCAGCTCAATAAGAATTGTTCTCTTGGACTGTATGTCAGTATCTAGTTGGGAGGCGAGAACAGTCTTAAGGGAAGTAATGAAATGTAATGTCGTATGGCTTTTAGTGCCGGGATATCCCAGGACGGGTTCGGTTCGCCAGGTGCAGGTCTTTCTATTTGACTCCCGTAGGCGACCTGCGCTTCGTGATTAGGATGAAATGTTCATGAAGACAACACATAGACCCAGCCCCCGTGCCATTGGAATTAACCAATTAAGGTTAAAGTCTCCGACCCGGCCGGGAATCGGACCCGGAGCCCTCTGAGTCGGAGGCCAGTACGCTGACCGTTCAGCCAACGAGTCGGACTTAAGGGAAGTAATGAATAGGAAGAACATTTTCACATTCGTGGTTTTGGTACAGCAGCGACGATATCATGCGAGGTCGACATTTAAAACATCTTTGGAGACACACACACGCTTTATGCTCGAAAGATTCCATCAAAACTCAGTAATGAACTCCCGGCAGATTTCTGGCTTCACTGTCAACTGGTAGAGAATAATGGAACGTCGAAATTAACACGCAGACAACATAAATGGCGTGAAATCAAAATGCTTGCACGTAAAGCGTATGCTTTAAGATTATTATTAATATTATTACCCATCCATGGATCAGACAGGTAGACATTGCTATTTCGCGACCGAATTATTAGATCATACACAGACTGACAGAGCAAATGCAACACCAAGAAGGAGTGGTCAGAACTTTATGCCAATTGCAGGGTAGACTGACGTCACTGAGGTATGCTCATGATGTGAAATGCGCCGCTGTGCTGCGCACGTAGCGAACGATAAATGGGACACGGCGTTGGCGAATGGCCCACTTCGTACCGTGATTTCTCAGCCGACAGTCATTGTAGAACGTGTTGTCGTGTGCCACAGGACATGTGTATAGCTAAGAATGCCAGGCCGCCGTCAACGGAGGCATTTCCAGCAGACAGACGACTTTACGAGGGGTATGGTGATCGGGCTGAGAAGGGCAGGTTGGTCGCTTCGTCAAATCGCAGCCGATACCCATAGGAATGTGTCCACGGTGCAGCGCCTGTGGCGAAGATGGTTGGCGCAGGGACATGTGGCACGTGCGAGGGGTCCAGGCACAGCCCGAGTGACGTCAGCACGCGAGGATCGGCGCATCCGCCGCCAAGCGGTGGCAGCCCCGCACGCCACGTCAACCGCCATTCTTCAGCATGTGCAAGACACCCTGGCTGTTCCAATATCGACCAGAACAATTTCCCGTCCCGTCGATTGGTTGAAGGAGGCCTGCACTCCCGGCGTCCGCTCAGAAGACTACCATTGACTCCACAGCATAGACGTGCACGCCAGGCATGGTGCCGGGCTAGAGCGACTTGGATGAGGGAATGGCGGAACGTCGTCTTCTCCGATGAGTCACGCTTCTGTTCTGTCAGTGATAGTCACCGCAGACGAGCGTGGCGTCGGCGTGGAGAAAGGTCAAATCCGGCAGTAACTGTGGAGCGCCCTACCGCTAGACAGCGCGGTATCATGGTTTGGGGCGCTATTGCGTGTGATTCCACGTCACGTCTAGTGCGTATTCAAGGCACGTTAAATGCCCACCGCTACGTGCAGCATGTGCTGCGGCCGGTGGCACTCCCGTACCTTCAGGGGCTGCCCAATGCTCTGTTTCAGCAGGATAATGCCCGCCCACACACTGCTCGCATCTCCCAACAGGCTCTACGAGGTGTACAGATGCTTCCGTGGCCAGCGTACTCTCCGGATCTCTCACCAATCGAACACGTGTGGGATCTCATTGGACGCCGTTTGCAAACTCTGCCCCAGCCTCGTACGGACGACCAACTGTGGCAAATAGTTGACAGAGAATGGAGAACCATCCCTCAGGACACCATCCGCACTCTTATTGACTCTGTACCTCGACGTGTTTCTGCGTGCATCGCCGCTCGCGGTGGTCCTACATCCTACTGAGTCGATGCCGTGCGCATTGTGTAACCTGCATATCGGTTTGAAATAAACATCAATTATTCATCCGTGCCGTCTCTGTTTTTTCCCCAACTTTCATCCCTTTCGAACCACTCCTCCTTGGTGTTGCATTGTCACTGTCAGTCAGTGTATTCCAGTGCTTTCATGTGAAACGTGTGCTGAACACACTGGATCTCCGATTACCTCAGTCAAATTAATTCCAGTAACACTCCATAATCATTAATTTATCATTGCTCTAGAGGTGTGTCGTGTATGTCCGGTCTCGTCAGTCGGTACGTTTCTAATCCTCAGAGCTAGTTAAAAATTCATCGCTGGAATTGGTACATTGCTGGGATTATTATTATTATTATTATTATTATTATTATTATTATTATTATTATTATTATTATTATTATTATTATTAATTCGTAAATTGTTTCTACAGATAATTACACTGTGTGGGGATTTACTGTGCCGTAAAATTTTATTTATTCTGTACATATGGATATTTTCAAACGCTGCATAAATTAGTAGTCTATTTAGAAGCTAAAGTACTCCTTTAAATATCACAGTTACATAAAGGGGATTATTTTAAAATTCCGAATACGATATTTAAAATATTTTCGTTAGCGATAACTAAGGTTCGGATGTTAAGGAAAATAAACATTTCATTCTTGAGGTCATTTTACCCGAATAAAATTTAAGAAACGAGATTTCCACTTCCGAAGATACACATGGCCCTGAGGTTTACACAGTCTACGCCAAAAGTTGGTACTAGGTTAATTGCTGGGGGCAAGAGCGGACCGGCGTAGAGCTAACCACTCTACCCCACCAAGTGCCGGGGTTACAGATAGTGGAAGCCTTTACCTTCCGCACCTCCAGGGGCCTTCACGGTCTGTACGGAGATGACTTTGCTTAGCTATTTTACCCGAAACCATAAAAATAGAAGTAAATGATGGTTCCCTGACCCCGTTTAGAGGAATTTTATATAGCAAAAAATGCATATTTCTGGCATTTACGGTCATATTTGTTTATATTTTGAGCATATCGATGGCCTAGATTGAATACCTCGTATCTCGAAAAGTTCTTCCTATCATTTACTTCCCTTAAGACTGGTCACGCCTCCCAGCCACATTTGGGTATGCAGTCCATCAGAGCAATGTTCGTTGGGTTTATTTTCCTATGGTGACGCGTAAAGAAAAATGAACCTTATAAAAATTATACTCTAGGAGTTAGTAAATACGTCACGCAGACATACTTTCCTGTAGTACGGTACGGTAAGGTTCATTTTCCTTCACACGTCGGCATAGGAATAAAGAACACAACGAACATTGTTCTGATGGACTGCACATTCATGTGTGGCTGGGAGGCGTAACCAGTCTTAAGGGAAATAATGGACAGGAAGAACTTTGTGAGATACGAGGTTTTCATTCTAGGCCATCGATATTTGTTTAAATTGAGGCGTCGTTTTTAACATGGTACACGTTATCTGTGTCCATTTACAAACATAGGATTTCAAAATAGTGTTGTAAATGCATTTTCCTTTCTTTTTCCGAAACAGGGGCCGATGACCTTCGATGTTAGGCCCCTTAAAACAACAAGCATCATCATCATCATCACTTTTTTCGAAAGAGACAGGTAGCAGGTTTTATAAAACGTGATTCCGAGAAAGAAATGAAGTAACGCCGACAGATACCAAAAAGCATGCTGATGCTTCATTTTTTTTTTTTTGGAAAACGGAATGAGAACTACGTTTCAGGGCTACGATACTAATTAAATGTATTTTTACTTTACCTACTGCAGATCTGTCAGTTTTCATGATTAAATAAGTGTATTATCGGTAGTCACTTTGTGACTCGTTTCCTGTTAGTATTACTCTAATATTTGCTACCTATCCCTAAAATGCTTAATCATATTTTACCTTCTTTTAAGGTCATATTTAACTAGTTTTTAGGGCATAATTCCTTGCATATTTTATATTTCTTTAAGTCAAATATTCCGAACACGTGAAGATAATCATGCAACAAATCTTTAACATATCGCTGCAAAGGATAATGTTCTTTTTTTATCTCAGAGAAACTATATGGTCAGTATGGTCATACTGTATTTATCAATATACTTTAAGCTTTCCCCTACTAGTGTTTCACAGCTAAGAAGTTCCAAGTGACCTCTTACTTGGAGAGTGGGCTGTAATGTAACTCCTGTTGGTTAGACTCCCCTTCCAGCAGCATCGACTGAGCTCTGGGGGCGAATTCCTGGGGCTGCTTGGTGCGCTGTCCCTCTATTGATTGTTCTCCTGGGCCGTGCCTGGCGGGGGGATGAACCGTGGACACAGGGGTTAGCACGATCAATTTTTCTGACACACTTTTGCAAAATATCTGTTTTAAACGATGGGAGTCATTAAGAGCCTTTTTCCCTCAACTTATAAATATAGTGCTTAAATTGTAACCATATCACTCTCAGTCACTGCAGTTTTGATTCGTTAGTGCCAGAAAACTATGCTTCCATATATTTAACATCATTTTACTTCGCGCCCCTAACTAAAGAATGTTTTATTCCTTCCTTGATTACATGATATTGTCAATTTGTGTAAAGGTTTATAGTTCTTGCAGTCTGAAATTAAAAGACAGAGAAAAAATACACATTGATATGCAATTCACATTACCTTTCAGTATCCAAAGCAATTCAACAATATGGGTTTAACGGGTGCCATGTTTTCATGTATCACCTTTAAATAACTTGCCCGTTTTTCAATCAGTACCCTCATAGTCGAAGTTCATACAGTAACATATACACACATAATACATGTTGTTTCCGTTTCCGATGGAAACATCTCTTCTTCTGTGCATAATTACAATTTTCTGAACCACATACAGAATGCTTTACACAGTGCTGAAAGTTTGGAATAACTAGATATTGGTTTAATATATTTATTCTTTGTGGTTCCCTTTTATTGGTAGGTATGTGGAATAGAGAACCCATATTCCAATCCAGATCCATGACATGGTTATGAGTGCTGGTTACATATTTTTTTCCATATGAAAATCCACATATTGACCTAATGGAACTAATATTTCTTCCTGCCTTCATGCAGGTACTGTCCCTTAATTGTATGAATGTTTTCTATGATAACTCGGTGGTCAGTCTTCTACCTGTGTTTGCTATTCCAGAGCTTCTTTATAGAGAATGTTAGATACATCATTCTCGGAGACGGTGGGGGGAGGTGAGGGAGTGTGATCTGACCGTGGAGCAAGACACATAGAGCTGGCAATGAGAGAAATATCCATCCCTGTGTTCCAACAGTGCTAGCCCCAGGAATTTTTCTACCCAGTGCGGTAACTCTATATGCAGCCTCCCACCCCCATCCTTCACGTATAGACTAATCTACATTTATCCGGGCAATCTTCCGTAATCACAACGTAATTTCCTTTTAATTACGAACGAACAAGATGCTTTTCCCCAGCTCAAGAACGAGAACCGAACAATACGAGCGGTGGTGATGACGATAATGAAGACAATGATTTGAGGCAAAATCTATCCATGAATCCAGCAGTATATTGTATTTAGCATCGCCTGCTACACAGGGTGTTTCTGAATTATACCGACAAAATAATCAGGCATATTCTTCGTGTTATGTAAAGAATGATGGCGCAATTATGATTGGCGGAGAAAATGTTTCAATTAAAGAAAATCAGGCTACTTTGTGAGTTCCGGGCGCGCAATTCAAAACGACTAACTCGCCGTGTTTGCTTTACCATAGCGCATACCACAGCTCGCTTCTGTGCTTCAGGTACGGGAGGGGAACTGGGGGTGATATTGCTCCGCGCGAATGTACAAGTTTCTCGATCGTTTAGCGCAGTCCCCTCCCAGCCCCAGCAGGCAGTTCTGTCCTTACTGGCTAACACGTTTGTGATATAAATTAGTGAGAACGGCTCCGTTTAGGTACACGAACGAAGAAACGGCTGATATACACCTCGCGTATGCCGCAAAGAATGTCAATGGGAGAAAAGCCTCGCTGATTTATGGAGTCTGAAACCCGAATCTCCGCCAATCTCATCAATCAAACTTCGTGTCCATTCGCAGGTAATTTTATGAAGGAGGGCAGAAGAAAACCCTTATGTGACAGTAGTGAGCACATTTTACCATCGGTTTGGTAACAATATTTGGGCCGGCATTGTTGGTGACTATTTACTTGGGCCGCATGTCCTTCCTCCATACCTGACCGGTGAGGAATGCTACTGTTTCTTGGTAGAATCACTGCCTATATTATTAGAAGATGCTCCTCTGGGTATTCGTCAGCGATTTGGCTGTGTATTAAGGGCACTTTATCGCATTCCACTCGCTGGGTAACACAGCACTTAAATGATCATTATTCCAGCGAAATGGATAAGCCATGGTGGGCTAGTCAGATCGCCTCCGCACTCAGCTGATTTAACTCCCATGAACTTCTTTTGTGAAGATCAAAGTTGAAAGGGAAAATATCGAACATTTACTGTAATCAAATCACGGGGCGTATTGTTTGTTTCGTTCATTATATAATTATTTTGACAATGTTGTGAGTAAATGAATGCACGTTCGTTCGTGTGGCAGTAGCGATACACCGTTGCGCATGTTAAACAATAAAGAACGTTACTGAGACCTACAGACGAGACGAGAAATAAACTGGTGCATGGTGTGTCTTAATTACTGTGTGTTCTTACACTGTGTGTGCAACTATGGCTGCTCACTAAACAAACTGTGGATATTGTCTGTGAGAGACAACGACAATTCTGCACGAGACGAACAGAGAAACTTGTGCATTCGTGCGGAGCATTATCAACACTTCCCCTCCTTTCCCTGAAGCACTGCAGCAGGCAGAGGTATGCGCTCTGGCACAGCAAATACGGTGAGTTCGTCAATTTTAATCACCCACCCGGAAGTAACCTCATTTTCTTGAAAAGAACAATATTCTCCACCAATTCGATTGCGCCATCGTTCTTTATATAGCAGGAAGAGTATCTCTGATTTATTGTCGGTACAATCTATATACACCCTGAATAAGCATCAATACATACTGTATGTCGTTGCGCTCTATTTCTACACATTGTGATAAATGTTTGTTATTGAGAACCAAATTATAATTATTCTCCTTCTGGTACCGACTCCTTACCATAATTGAGTAATTCTACCTATTTCGCGTTTCTCGTCTCAAAGTTTACGTATCGTGAATGTCAAACCATTGTCGGAGTTTCAATTTCCATGATGACCTTTTCCATCAATGTACACACTTCTCTTCGGTGTTGTCCCGCTCCATGGCTAAATGGTTAGCGTGTTGGCCATTGATCACAAGGGTTCCGGGTTCGATTTCCGGCAGGTTCGGAAATTTTAACCGTAATTGGTTAATTTCTCTGGCACGGGGGCTGGATGTATGTGTCGTCTTCATCATCATTTTATCCTCATCACGATGCGCAGGTCACCTACGGGAGTTAAATCAAAAGACCTGCACCTGGCGAGCCGAACATGTCTTCGCACACTTCCGGCACTAAAAGCCATATGCCATTTCATTTCTTCTGTATTCTCTTCTATTGTATATTCAATTGCATCACGTTGTATTTGTTTCGGATGGTGTGACCAAAAACAGATTACTTTCCTACGCTTTGCGAGGATTTACCAGCACGACGAAGTACCTCTAAGCATAAACCTCAGACTGCTGATGAACTGCTAATAAGCGCAGGTGTAAATTAGATCTCCATAGTTTGTTACCGTTAAGTAACTAGAAGATTTATTTTACACTTGTTATTCATATAAAAGCATCAAAGTCCCATTTCACTGTGCAAAAACGTTGGTAACACACAAGATCAACAGACTCTCCCCAAAATGAAGTAATAAAACTCATAGCGTGAATAAAATGTTTGTAGAATTTACTAAGACCTTAATATCTCGGCTTGAAAGTGGATGTTGCACGTCATATTACGCCAGACTTTAAGGTAAATGAGAGAGGTAATGAGATGCCCTACAGAGATAGCCTAATGCAGCGCCTCATTTCCGAGCTTGGCTCTTATCTGCGATCTGATTAGAACCTACTTCTGTCCCACTCCAGATCGCATTGTCAGCGGCTCCTTCACTTACGCTGTGAACGGGGATATGCTGTCTTGATGTTAAAGGGAAAGTACCTCATGGCAAATAAAGCCTTCTGCGAATGGATTCACTTTCGTAACAAAAGAAAAAGCAATTCCTGTATTGGAGCTCACAGCCCGATTGAATTAAATTACTTAGATATCCCAAACAAATTCTATTTTATTTTCAGTCAGCTTTAAGCTATGCATCCAGCTCTATGTTATATCCGTTTACACAAATCATTAAATTTTTCCTTAAGCACCATTAAGTGGTTAATTAAATTATTTCAAAATGTCACCACGAAGATGAATGGGCCTAAAATCCTTCAATTTGTATTAACAGTCCGTAATTTACATCCGATTCTGTCATTCTTCAACTACAAGTAAACTCTGGGTTCAAGAGAAGAACTGGACAATAATAATAATAATAATAATAATAATAATAATAATAATAATAATAATAATAATCATTTAAATGGCCATTCTAGCTGCTAAAAATAATAACAACCCGTATTATTTCCGAATTTTGTCCCTCAAGAGGTCTTTCATTGGAATTCAACAAAACATAGACCACTCATTCCCTAACACTCTTCAATGGAGGAGATATTTCACGTGTTAGAAGTCAAGTAAATGCAGATTAATTGTAACACCCCTTAAATTGCCAAAAACAAATATACTATGTTTAAGCCCCTCTTTTACAATCAACCAGTGTCAGCCTGGATAGAGTAAACTGCCTTGGGTACTGAAGACCACTGACAGACGAACTCTACCAATGACGTTGGCAAGGATTGGATAAGACATTAAGATTTAGTCATCAAGTTTTTAAGTTTAACATTACATAATCTTCAATTACTGTAATTATTAAGTAATGAAGTGAGTTGGCATTAATATCTTAACGTTAGGCGCTGTTTATAATTCTGAGGAAGAGTTCTACTTTCAATACTACCAAGAAAATGTCATCCCTCCATCGCTATCCACCTCTCCGTCAGCATTTATTCCTCTCAATCCGGAAACTCTCTTAAGTTTTATATCGTCGCTCGACCGGTAAAAGGTAGTATTCCACAAAGCTCTTCCTATCAATTATTCTCCTTAAGACTGGCCACGCCTTCCAGCCACGTATGGACATGCAGTCCATCAGAACAAATTTTGTTGTGTTCATTTTCCTATGCCCACGTGTAAAGGAAAATGAACCTTACAGTACCGTACTGTAGGAATGCACGTTTGCATTACGTATTTACGCACTCCTAGTGTACAATGCATGTAAGGTTCATTTTCGTTTAATCGTCGACATAGGAAAACGAACACAACGGACATTATTCTGATGGACTGTATATCCATATGTGGCTGGGATTCGTGACCAGTCTTAAAGAGAATAATGGATAGGAAAAGTATTGTGGGATACAACGTTTTACCGGTGAAGCGACGATATTCTTCAGAATGAAGTTGATCGATTAGACAGTGTTCTTATCTACAGTTACTTTTGGCTAGGAATTCTTTGTTGCCAAAAATCCTTTGAGAGGTTTCGAGCCAGGTTGAATATCTTTAAACTTACATAAATAAAAAGAATGATGATGCACAGTCCGTATGAGCATTCATTTTGCAGTAGTTCACGGTGTTTATCTATTTGAATTCAACTTATTTGATTAGACATTTGGCCAACTCTTTACTTATTGGTATCTTATATAATTGACAAAGCAGGTTAATATGAATTCTCATATTTTCTTTCACCACTCTTTTGTAGGACAGCCGATATAGTTATTACAGTATTGACAAATCAAACTGCGAAACAGCAGTTGTATAGAGGTTAGTGATACCAGACTCGAGCAACGAAACAATCGAGTCGTTGCGTTGCACGTTTAGTCTGATACCGAATACAAGAGTGCGCTTGGACTCGAGCTCTGAAACAATTGACTATTTTGAGAATTATCGAAACACAGTTGTTATTTATTTATTTATTTATTTATTTATTTATTTATTTATTTATTTATTTATTTATTTATTTATTTATTTATTTATTTTTTATTTATTCCCGAGCTCAGATAACATGGAAAGTCGGTTAATCGAGGCCCTGATAATTGAGCCTCTAATGTACGTATTCCATTTTCTGTTAGCCTGGTTCTCGTCGCCATAAGACCTATCTGTGTCGGTGCGACGTAAAGCCCCTAGCAAACAAAAAACTGTTAGCCTGGTCCATCATCACGGGAACACGCTAAATATATTTCGCCCAAATCTTAAATTTCGAATCAACCCATCCTGTAGCAGATTTTCAGATACAGATGATTTCAAAATTACTAAATGGACTAGGCTTTTACAAAAAGAGCTAAACACTTGTTTAATATTTTTTAATGTTCTATTGATGGATATTTTGTAAAATGTGTGTGCTTATTGTAAAACGAATGATTATCGTAACGTTTTTTCCAGTACATTTTCATTCTTATTCTGAAAATTGTGGAACGTTCTTGAGCAGAATAGTTTCTCGAGGTAGGATTATGGATCCTTTATGAAAGAAATGCAGCTTATATTCTCAGAAAATGTACAGGAGATGGGCGATGTCCCCACTGACAGTGAAGGCAAAGAAGTAGTGCTGGCGTATGTGGCAACCATGCATGCATTTTAGGGTTTGTGCAAATTGCACGGTAGCGTCTGATACAGGATATCGATGGCCTAGAATGAAAACCTCGTATCTCACAAAGTTCTTCCTATCCATTATTTCCCTTAAGACCGGTTACGCCTCCCAGCCACACATGAATATGGAGTCCATCAGAACAATGTTCGTTGTGTTCTTTATTCCTATGCCGACGTGTGAAGGAAAATGAACCTTACCGTACCGTACTATAGGAAAGTATGTCTGCGTGACTTATTTACTAACTCCTAGAGTATAATGTTTATAAGGTTCATTTTCCTTTACGCCTCAGCATAGGAAAATAAACCCAACGAACATTGCTCTGATGGACTGCATATCCAAATGTGGCTGGGAGGCGTGACCAGTCTTAAGGGAAATAATGGATAGGAAGAACTCTTTGAGATACGAGGTATTCAGTCTAGGCCATCGATATATGGCTGCCAAACCACCCCGAATAGGTGCATCCCACAAAAATTAGATAGTGGGTAGTGGTACCTGTCTGTACTAGTATGAAGAGTACGAAAATTGACTTTGGACTTGCTCATCACTGGATTATTGTGAGAGTGTCTGTGACACTCCAACGGAATCCAAGGAAGAAATCGTGGCTCTTTCACCGGCAATGTTACAGAGCTTGTACAGAAGTAGGAGAAAACACTTTTGAATAGTTTTGTAACAAATTATAGTTAAATTAAAATGCAACAGTTTTTATTCTGAAGCATCTCAAAATTTACTTCAACTGTTGACATCAGACCTATAGTTAATTAATACAAATCGATGGCTTTCCTTAAAAACCTAGTAAGTCCGAATACTCTTCCTATCCATTATATTCCTTAAGACTGGTCACGCCTCCCAGTCCCATATTTATATGCATTCCAAAAGAATAATTTTCGTTATGGTCATTTTCCTATGCGGGTGGGTAAAGGAAAATGAACCTTAAATACATTATACTGTAGTAGTGTGTAAATTTGCCATGCAATCAACATCCCTACAATTCGGTACGTTAAGGTCCATTTTCCTTTAGACATTAGCAAAGGAAAATGAACACAGCGAAAATTATTCTGATGGACTGCATACAAATATATGACCGGGAGGCGTGGCCAGTCTTAAGGGATATAATAGGTAGGAAGAACATTTGGACATACGAGGTTTTTAAAGAAAGCCATCGAAATATTGTTTGTATATTCTGTCATCCATGGAAATTTTAGTACTGAATTTACACAAAAGGAGATTTGAAATGATCGCTTCTGCCTCCTAATATTTTATTAAAATTCTCACCGGTCTGTTATTCATCTCCTTGGTTACACTCGGATTTGCACTATGTAACATCTGTAATCCTACTGTCGACGAGTTACCTTCCATGTTACATTCTTGCCTTGCTTGTCAGTAAACTCACCATGTGATACTGAAGTCACGTATGTCTTCAAAAGTGACGTTCTGAAAATATCTGTGCCACGCCCTCACCTTTTTCCACTGTTCGCATTCTGAATTTTACACTGCCCTGAGTCGACCACAGGAAGGACACACTACTGTCGGGATACATTCATGAATAGACAAAGTAGGTCGACATTATGCTGGAAAGGACTTAAATTCCTTCATCCTCCTTCACTTAGATGTACGTACATGAAAACAGCATATTATGATCTGGAGAATTTCGCTGTTTGTGCTATAAGCAATGTGAAAACTTTAAAACTAATCGTATCGTTTATATTGATATGACAAGCGTTTTCTAAATTGTGTAAACTTCAAAGTACTTTGATTCTTCGTTATTAGTTCAATATGGACAAACGTTGGAAAACAATAATCTAACTTTGAGCTTTACTCTGGTAGTAGCCTAACCATGAGTTTAAATGATATTAGTGCCTCTTTCCTGAGGACCTTAAAATTACAAGTATGTTATCAGAATGGGGTGACTTCCTCTTTCACCTTTAGGGACTTAGGTACTTTAATGCTTGTTCCAAAGTGTTCACTGAACTATCTGGCTCCAGTCCTCGAATGTTTTACGCGCACTGCGGTTTTTTAGTATTTTTTTGCCTATTCAAAATAGTCATTCACGAATAGTTTAAGGTTGTAATATTCTACTATGTTGTAATGTGTACCATAACTTTCTGGCAGCTCAGCTCCTCGCCCTTTATAGCTCTGCCTTATTTTGTAGGCAGTTTCTTGTGCATATTTCACGCTGATATCTTGAATTTCTTGTAAATATTGTAAGAATTTCTGGCATTTATATTGTTACTAGTGCTGGTTGCTATTTTCATTCTGATTTGATAATATACTATGTATTTGGCCGATGACCTAGATGTTAGGCCCTTTAAAGAACAAACATCATCATCATCATAATATATGTATTGAAGATTGAAAGCCTGAAAGTGTCAAGGTTTGTCTTATACCCCCTTTTACCTATGCCGAAACCTTTGGATACTCTTTGGGCCAGCTTCTCTGCTCTTTCCGTATTCTGTCGTTGTACGTTGCACTCTGTCGCTCCCGCCCCCTGTGTCTCTTGCTGTGTGCGCTCTGCTCTGCTGTGTTCTCTCTCCGTTTCTTCTCGTCCGCTTGAATAATGTAGTTGTTAATGTTGTAAGTCACTATCCCAGCCCTGTACTTATGCTACACTCTCTAGTCTTTATCTGACATGCTAGTAAGATCACGATGCAAATTTTGAAAGAGAGGCTTCACTATTTCATTACATCGTAAATTTCCCCAAAGCAAGTGGGATCTAACAAAGTAAAGGTCACGATGACCTAGATGTTAGGCCCTTTAAAGAACAAACATCATCATCATCATAATATATTCGCCGTTGCGCCCAGAAAAAGCACTATGTAATAATATTTCTGCTTAGAACTCTGACGAGACGTGTTCTGTCACCGAAGGTTCAGTATAGCATGAAATAAATCTACGAATGTTCGTTCTATGATACACGTGCTGCGGGTCAGTATTTCTCCCCTGAACATTGTCACATAACTAGGGCCCGGACGTTTATGCGGTAATAGGTTAGAATGCAAACTTACTGAAGCGAGTAACAAGTAGAGTCTACCTGCACGACGGTAATGTTGTGAGGTTTTCATAAGCAACAGGGGTTCTAATGGGCCGAACCCCTATTGTTTATGCAAACCCCACAACATTACCGTCGTGCAGGTAGACTCTACTTGTTACTCGCTTCAGTAGGTTTGCATTCTAACCTATTACTGCATAAACATCCGGGCCCTACACATAACAGTATTTCGAGGCGCAACTTCGAACTATTGAATATCTGACAACTAACTAAAAAAGTAGGGAATTTCAACTTCCCTTAATCATCTTCTTTTTAGACTACAGCAAGGCTTTTAATGTGACGTCCACGTTCTGTCGTTGGATTTACTGCCGCGTGAAAGAACACCTATGAGGAAAAATTCTGACTCATCAGCTTCTCCGAAAACCGCAATATTAATTAGTGGGGTGTAAAACAAACAACAATCACTGTTTATAACCTGATAGGGGTGGTTATGATGATAGTGTTGGCTCCTTTAATAGTCCAAACAGTGAGATTAGCAATCCCTCCACGGTTTACAGCGGCACTGTGCACATGCAACAGAAGTAAATAACAGTTAACAAATAATTATCGAATAGAAAAGAAGGTGGAAGAAAGATACTAGTAAAAGTATTGTCAAACATCCCCACCAATGAATGATCATCACAAATATCTCACCAGATGCTAAAAATATTGTATATGTTTGGGAGAGGTTATAGAGATACTGCTGAATTGATGTTTGTGACTTAGAGTAGTGAGCCTACACCAAAAATATTTTCCCATTACTGTGGTCTGCCGGCTTCTAGAAATTATCGGCTTCCATTTCTTTCAGATGACGTCTCCTTAATTCAATTCTAGAATTTCTAAGTATTCTTACGTGCTTCGAAAACACAACAAATATTAAACACGTCGTACTCCAGGAGAGGGTAAATATGTCACGCAAACATACATTCCTACAGTAGGCTACGGTACAGTACTCAACGAACTCATCGAGAATTGTTCTGATGGATTGCATATCAATATGTAGCTGGGAGGCTTGACCAGTTTTGATGGAAATAATGAATAGGAAGAGCATTGTGACATATGCAGTTTTGCCAAAACAGCGACGATAAGTATACTAGACGTAACTAACATCACTAGCTTTGCTATGAATAGATCTCCTCTTTGACTATACTTTCAATGATCCTGGCACCGAAAGTTCCTCTAAATATCGCCAATATGTTTCCATGTGATATCCTAACAAATAAACAAAACAAACAAACATGGAACTGAATCAGTTTCCTGTGTTTCTATGCCTAATGAGATAATTATGAGTTTTGGAACAACAGTTAAAAATTTGCATACAAAACGCTTTCATGATAATTACTAATTGGAAATCTGTAATGAAGTCTCTGATTCAGATCATGTACCCGTACTTCAATTTATTTATGTCTCATTGATGAGTAACAAAGGATTTAAAGTTTGCAAGCTGATAAATTTCGAACGGGCATGCATCGGGAAGTGCAGAATAAACTGAGTATTCTAAAAACCTGCAGCTCGCATTAGTTCATTTACAACTTATCATGGTAAGTCAAGGATTGATGGCTTGTAGATGAACAGGTCATTTTAAAGAAGATTAGTTAATTTCGACATCACTCCCTTATTTCTTCGATATTATCACTAAAGTTATTTTAAATAGCGTAAAATAAGTGCTTCCTTTTCTTGACGGTAGAAAGTGGAATCCTGCTCATCAAACGCCTCCATCTGAGAGTCAGTGCCCTATATCTGTTCTTCCGCATATTTTGTAAATGGTATTAACAAATGTGATTGATGTTGATGGACGGCCACTCAACTATTCGTCACTCAAAGTCTTTCCCCCGCCCGCCAATTAAGGACCTCATTTCGGCACTTATTCGACATATTTAACTTTAACTTTCTGTATAAAGACACAATATCCATTGAACGTTGACAAGTTCTGTGGATTTACCTCGAAGAACACAGATCATTCTCCCCTTTACCACTAGGTAAGTACTGTTCCAGCGTTATATCTCTGCCACTGAGTAACCGTTTTATTTATAAGAAAGTGAAAGGTATATTTGTTGTCAGTGCTTCTATTCCCATTCGTATTATACTCCTCCATATTTTGGGTTTCGGTAATAGGAATAGATGCGTTGACAGCAACGAACCTTTCTGCTTTCTTAAAAATGCTACGGTCACTCAGCGGCAGAGATATAATGCGAGGACTATAACCTTGACACTTTACAATTGTCGCTGTGCCAAGGTACTTGGTACCTATTTGTGTGACTTCAAACTGTCGAATAGATAGATCGAATAGATCTTCGTTCTTTTGTTTCATAGAAATAAGACAGAGAAAACTCGAGAGTTTTAACTTAAACTCCTAGAAACATTTCCGATTTTCTTCTTCAGCACATGACAACATTTACAATTCGGAAATTCATTTGTGAAATGCATACCGGTACATGTTCCTTCCAGTGATTTCAGGAAACTGAAGATGTCCTCTTGACTGGACGAAATATGTTTTTCTGTGTTTAATAACGTATTTTATATCGGCTCGTTTGTTTTAATTCTTTGTACATATTACAAATTGTGTACGGCCGACTGGAATGCTTTTCACGCTCTGACTGATGATGATGCTTGTTGTTTAAAGGGACCTAACATCGAGGACATCGGCCCCACACGCTCTGACTGATAAGACGTTGACACTAAAAGCATGGATCCTAACCAATTAGTTTGAGTGTATAATTTGTTCCTGTTTTCTGAGTTATAGTTACCTGAATGGAAAATATTGTGACTAATACACCTTAATGGATTCCAGAGAACCAACTGAGCATGAAAGAGGTACCAGAGAATTTATCAAAAGTTAGCACTCCCAGAAGCGGAGAGGAATTAAGTAAACGCAACAAAAGCAGGCGTGCAGTAATGCCGGTCGTTTGTTACCGAGGCTGAAAATGGAGGGAGAAAGAGAGGGAGGATCTTCTACTCTCTGTATTGTGTCTTCTGATTAAATAGTATAATATTCTGAAATTGCTTGCCTCTTAGAGCGCGGTTCCTCAGCAGCTTTTACGATCAACCTAATTCTTAGATACTAATGTTACACAATATAGAATCTGAGGAGGTGAGTATTCAGCTGTGAAATCAAAACGATATATTGAACACGAGGGAGCAAAATGCTGGAATTTAAGAAGGGCTGGAAAGGTGAGAGCTTAATCAAAATAAACTAATTAAAAGTTTTATGTTTGTTGCTGCCTAAAGTAAGTGACAACTACTGGAGCTACCTATGCGTACAAAATCCAAAATTTATCTATTAAACTCCGAATTGATTCCGTGTTTCTTTGAAGACCAGTCAGTGGCTTGGCCAACAACGGGCGACTTGCACGCACTCTACAGTGTGGTGACCGTACTGCCAGACCTGTAGCTTAGATCCTTTCCAGCAGAAAAGCTATGACCAAGGCCACTATAGCTCAACTGGATAGATCGACGGAAATAAAATAAGGTGGTTGTGGTTTAGCATCCCCCTGGTGTCCGGTTGGCCATTTTTGTTCTCTCCAGTATGTACTATAAGATATATGTGGCTGGGAAGTGTGATAGGACTTAAGGAAAATAATGAATAGGAAAAGAATTTTGACATTAGAAGTAGTGTCCCTTCACAAACGATATCGTCATCGGAAGCAATACTCCATACTCTTTTATAGGTAACTATAGTTCTCAAAAGAAACCTTTGGTTTCAAACAGATTTGATACTTAGCTTACAGGTACAAATACCAACCAAGAACTAAGATCAAGCAAGACATTAATGAAATGAACCATTCTAGGAAACGTTCAAAGATACAGGACATTCTATGTCTGAATTAGACTTACAACCTCAGTGAAAGATGTGATTGCTACTGTCAAGGGAAGGAAAGGAAAGGAATTGGAGGCCGAGCAGGTCGCAGGGCAACACAATCAGATGAAAGGCGGACACAAAAAACCTTGCATTGAATGTCTTACGACAGCAAACGAGCTCGTTGGTAGACTTCACAAGGGGTAGCTTAATGAGATCGGAGCATTTGCCAGGAGCGTCTGATTACAGATGACCAAGAATTGTGACCTGTTACGGAGAACGAACTCTACATGACGGTAACCTTAAAGAAATACACAATTGTTTCTTAATTCTATACTCGATGACCTCTAAACTATCATATTCTTGGATCTATTTTGAAATGCAACCACATATTTAGATCTCGTTTTACGATTACTTTTCACCGTGTGCTTCTTAACATTGGCTCTTCATTCTTGACCCATTTTACTACATAAAGGATCATCTATTAATATTAATATATATCGAAAAATATCTGCCATTGATACATTTTGTTGTGGTATTCCATTTTGTTTTATCTATTTTTTCATATGTTACGATCTTTCTTTCTTTCTTTCTTCCTTTCTTTCTTTCTTTTTTCTTTCTTAATCCGTTTAGCGTCCAGGATTGGTTTCTTTCCGGACTTAGCGAAGGAATCCTCCTATACCTCCTCAAGTGCACTCCTGGAACGTGAGGCTTTTCGTCAAGGGATACAACTGGGTTGGATTAGCAGTGCCTCGCCCAGGTGGCCTCACCTGTTATGCTGAACAGGAACCTTGTGGGGTGATGGGAATATTGTAAGGGATAGGCAAGGAAGAAGGAACAAATCGGCCGTATCCTTAAAATAGGTAACATCCCGCCATTTGCCTGAAGGAGAAGTAGAAAACCACGGAAAATCACTTCGAGGATGGCTGAGGTGGCAACTGAAATTTCTATACCCAGTTTACCTCCTGAGGCTGAGTGGACCCCGTTCCAGTCCTGGTACCACTTTGAAAATTTCACGGAAGAGCCGGTAATCGAACCCTAGCCTCCAGGGTGACAGATAAACACACTAACCACTACATAATAGAGGAAGATCATTTGTTACGACATCAAAGGAAACGGCAAAATAGAATTACTCGAAACTCTGAATTCAGGTTCAGGGTTAACCGGGTTGTACATTTCTACCATCGATGGTCCGGCATATAATGTGGGCCTACACATTGTGTACTTTCAGGGTGTACTATCCACCTCCGGATTACATCGCACCTGATTTGGGAACACCCCGTATATACTTCACCGTCTATTCATTTCGTGCTAGACTCAACTGTTGAGTTTTACTTCCTTAATTTCCCTTGATTTCTATTTTTCAGTACATTTTCTGAACTTATTTTTGCCAATCTTTTTATAGTAATTTTTCCGGCGCCTAAGTCACTACCGAGAGTCAACATGACCTTCATTACATAATGAGCAATCTAGTAAGGAATGAGGATATCATTGGATCAATAGAATAACGGGGAAGTGGAATTGCAACCTTTCGGCATTATTAAAACTGTGGTTCACTTCTGAGCTAACTCCTCTCGAAAAGCCAAATATTTATTAATATTAGTCTCCCTTCGCACTCATTCATTTTAACTTACTCCTTCAAAACATTCCGCTAACAAAACAGTATCAATTGTAAGCAGTCATATAGTCCTGGGCCCGTCTAGAAAGCCAAGAATAACGTCAGAGAGTATTCTGCATGCTGACCACACGACACCTCATAAACTGCAGGCCTTCGGGCTGTGAAGCGGTCGCTTGGTAGGCTATGGCCCTCCGAGACTGTTGCGCCATGGGGTTTGGTTTATAATCCTGGAGCGGAAGGTAGTTAAACTCATCAAGTGAAACGAAATCGGTTTGAAAAAGCAATTACTATGCAACGTATGGGGATATATTTTAGTTGATTATCCGAATGTAATCGATCACCCAAGATCCATATTTAACTCAGCAATAAAAGGAAGCTTAAAATAATATTAAAATGAAATTTATTTATAAACTGATGTACATTTCAGGAATAGTACAATCTGCCCTCATAACTAAATCGAATAATTGATATCAAGAATTAATTACATTCAGTATTTAAAAATTGTATTGAAATTTAATTGATTTATATCCCAGTGTATCTTTCAGGGGTGACATGAGGTAACTAATGTCAGTAGGTCTAAAAGTGAACTTATAAGGAAAATAAAATGAATTGTTTTAAAATAAAGGAAACAAATGTGACGTTCCTAGGAACCCAGTCGTATTGCCAGATGGAACTACGACTGTTGGTTGAAAGATGGGTTATTCTTAGTAACAGTCGCAAAGTGCAAACGATTAACCAAATAAGGTTATGTGCATTTCCAGACAAATTTATTTGCTACAAGTTCTATGCTGATATGGTAAAAGCTTGTTCGAATCACCCAGGAGGACGGAGGTTCAATACACCGTCAGAAAGTCAAAAGAATTTAAAACGACGCTCTCATTTCTGGGATGCACTAAACTTAAACCAAAAATGAGTACGAGGTTAAATCTTGGGAAGAATCCAGCTATGTTAGGTTAACCACCCTGATAATGGAGGCCTTTACCATCTACTCCTTAATGGGCCATCATAACCTGTACTGAAATGATTTTACATCATTTACGTCAAACGCATGCTCATTGCAAGTGTGAAGCACAGTCACTAAAATTTGGTTGAGGTACTGATCGAAAACTTAGCTACACTTCGTGAAGGAAGGGTAGTACCGAGCTGTACTGTGGATGGCAAGTTATGATATTTTTAACTTCACCTGCATTTTGTGGTCTAATTCCTGACAATTTGAAAATGTATTTAGTGATAATTAATTTTGTGTGGCTATTTCTAGGCGAGTGCAGCCATTGTAAGGCTGACCCACCGATGAGGGTGGGTGGCATTTGCCATGTGTAGGTAACTGCGTCTTATTATGGTGGAGGATAGTGTTATATGTGGTGTGTGAGTTTCAGGGATATTGGGGATAGCACAAACACCCAGCCATTGGAATTAATCAGTGAAGGTTAAAATCCCCGACCCGGCCAGGGATCGAACCCGGGACCCTCTGTACCAAAGGTCATTACGCTGACCATTCAGCCAACGAGTCGGACTATTTAGTGATGTAGGTTTGCTTGAACAATTTGTCACCGGGTCCTGCCAACCATGTCAGAACCTTACTAATGTGAATCACAGTAATTGGGCTCTTGTGTATCGTTTCACAACGGGCTATTTTGGTGTCAAAAGGAGGAATATGGTTCTCAAGAGAGTAGACTAACGTGTAGAAATCGGTTAACGTATATACATCCAAGAAGTGAGGAAGGACATAATGATTAGCCAGTAAAGGGAACCCAGCTCGATAGCTGCAGTCGCTTAAGTGAGGCCAGTATCCAGTATTCGGGAGATAGTGGGTTCGAACCCCACTGTCGGCAGCCCTGAAGATGGTTTTCCGTGGTTTCCCATTTTCACACCAGGCAAATGCTGGGTCTGTACCTTGACTAAGGCCACGGACGCTTCCTTCCCATTCCTAGGCCTTTCCTGTCCCATCGTCGCCATAAGACGTATCTGTGTCGGTGCGACGTAAAACAAATAGCAGTACGTGAAATACTTTTCGGATTTTATTCGTTTTTTCTTTAACCTACATATTATGCGCCATGTACAACGCCTATACGGAGAAACCAGATTGGAGAGCGTTCAGCAGTCGATTAGCAAAACCCTGTTACATAACAGGACCGATCATTCAAGTAAAGTAAAAAGGTGACCGGAGGAAACAATACTAGAGCAAATATTCACTTTTAAGTCAGGGAACTGAAAATTAGAATGAATTCTCAGAACCGTTTTCGCAAAAAAAAAATGTTGGATATTAAGAAAATGACTCAATATCCTGATCATTTGATTGTCAATTTCATATGATGATTTAATTGCAGTGTTTTGCGAATAGCAAGGTACTGTTCCACTCAATTTACTGTAAATCTTTGGCATCGGAAATATTAAGATCTCTCTCTCTCTCCCTCTCTCTCGTTCTCCTCAACCTGATGGTTGGTGGGTAGCATGACTGTCCTCGTCCAACGACCTTCTATCCCGAGCCAGCTGCTTGATTAGTTGATATGGACGTTGCCCTTTAATGCCATCGAGGGACCTTGCTCTTGGTCGTCTTCTTATAGTCTTTCCTTCCAGTTCTCTTCAAGCAGTGTGGTGTACCATGGTGCGTGCCGGAGTAAATTACCTATCCAACTACATCTTTTCGCGATCATTTACTCTCGACTGATGGTTTCTTCAGCTCTCTTGAGAACTTCATTTGTTAGCCTGTGAGTCCAGGGTATTCGTAGCATTCGACGCCAGCACCACATTTGGAATGTATCTATTCTTTCCTTATCAGCCTTTAATAGAGTCCATGTTTCAGAGCCATAGGTCGCTATGCTCCAAATGAAGCTCTTAATGAAATGCTTTATTACTGGTAGGGATATTGCCTTGGAGGTCAACAGGCTTCTTTTTTATTGAAAGCTTCCTTAGCCTGGGGTATTCGAGAACGGACGTCCTTTTCACACCTCCCATCAGATGTAATGATGCTTCCCAAATAACTGAACATTTACTTGAGTCAGTCTTTCTCCTTCCAACCAAACATTAACATCCTGTTTACCGTCCGGAGTACATTTCATACATTGGTTTCTGTTTTTTAACATTCATGTTACATTTTAGTATTAGTAGATCATTCAATTTCTTTAGTGAGGTCTCTACCTCTTTCTCAGTTTCAGCTATGAGTGCAATATCATACACGAAACGTATTGTTGGTATAGTTGGCCATTGATTTTTATTCCACGGTTGGAGGTGGCTGAAAACCCTTTCTTTGCTTGTTCTAAATACATTGAATAATAGAGGTGACAGACCACATCCTTGCCATACTCCTTTTCTTATTTTTCGTTGATTTTCTCCTTTCCTATAAACGCTGTCTGGTTCTTGTACAGCTGATAGATGATTTTCCGATCTCCGTAGTCCACGTTGAGACTTCTAAGGGCTTTAAACAAAAGATTTCAGTAAAACATTATCAAACGGTTTCTCTATATCAATGAAAGCAATTAGGATGTTCTTATTGATTCTTAGGGCTTGTTCAATAATCGTTCAATAATCGTTCTCTTCTTCCTCTGTTTCTTCTAAATCCGAATTGATCCTCTGAGCGATTTTCTTCTATTCTATTCACCATGCGATGGTAAACAATTCTTGTAATAATTTTGGCGGCATGTGTTACCAGGCTTAACGTTCTATAATCTTGACATCACTTTGCATGATTATTTTCTCAAAACCTTCCGGTATTTCTTCGCTAGTACAAATATAATTTACTAGTTGATATAAAGTAGTTTTTGCCTTATCCCCTAGAGCTTGTAGTATTTCACCTGGAATTGAGTCTACTCCAGGGGCTTTCCTTTGTTTTAGCTCATTCAAAGCTTTATTAAATTCCTCTCTAAGTATACATGGTCCCAGATCATCTTGTTCTATCTCACTTTCATTTTCTATCATATCGTCATAAATTTGTCTTTGATACAGGCCTTCTACATATTCTTTCCATATTATGGCTATCTTATAATTTATTGAAATTAAACACAATGTGTACATACGTGTTAAAGGTTACAATTTGTCATTATATTCTTTTGGTACATCACTTCGTTGTTGGTTTTTTTACCAGTCTTTGGCAAGTGTGCTGATGCGTTGTGCTTGTTCAGTACAGTTCATCAGGTGGTACCTAGGACACGTCATTCCGCAGAGACGGCAGATACATTCTTCGTTTGGGGCGTGAAATCTGTTGGTTAGGCATATTTTCCCGTAGAATCCGTGGACACCGAAGCGTGTGTATACATGGCGTAGTTTGTAGTTTGGGCCCTTCCATTCACTGTTCTTCATAACTTCCGTTTCGTAGAAACCTTCAGGTATCTGCTGGGCTTTCTGTCTCCTTTCTTCAAGGACGGCAGTCGATGCGGTGGTGTCTGGTAGCCCAAATATCCTGCTCTACTATCACATATCCGTTGCTTCCTTTTATTGTATCTTTCTTTGGAACTGCCTTCGGATTTTTGAAAAAACTTTTTCGGTATTATATTTTGTTATATCTTTTGTTCGTATTTTCGTCCATCTGTTTGCCTTGTGTTTCGACCCACTCTTTCTTAGCTTTCTTTAGTTTCTCGATGGATTTTATTTCTTATTTTCTTGTATTCTTCATGATTTCCTTTCCTTTTGGCCATCTGGAGCGCGTTTATTAGTTCCAAAATGTTGGATGTAACCCATGGCTTATAGATTTTCCTCTCTTCGTTTCCAAAACAATCTTCTGATGCATCAATTATTTGTTTCTTAATTTCTTCCCATTTTTCTTGAGCACTACTTCCAGCCAGTTCTTTAGTATTAACTTTGTTATTATATTATTCTTTGAACATTTTGATAGCCTCGCTGACTTTCTTTAACTCTCAAATTCCATTTTGGGGGGCGTCTTTCTATTCTTCTCTTCTTAAGTTTCAGTTGGCCTGTCATTACCACGGGGTTATGATCGGAGACAGTATCAGTCCCAGGATAGCTTTTACTTGATTTTACTTGATTTCGATACCGTTCTCTAACTATTATATAGTCTATTTGATATCTACTACCGTTTTCAGGCATTTTCCATGTATATATTCTCCTTTTTGGCTGTTCGAAGAGAGTATTTGTAATTACAAGAGAGTGACTTCGACAAAATTCAATGAGCTTTTCTCCCCTTATGTTTCTGAATGCAAGATCATAATCGCGCACCGTTTTCTGCCTTCTCCAACAACTGCATTCGTATCTCTGAGGATGATGAGATTTTCTTCATCCTAGACGTTTTGTAACACTTCTTCCAGTAGTTCGTACACTTCCTCCACTTCGTCATCTGTGTATGTAGAGGTGGGCATGTACACCTGGATTAAAGCTGAATCTCTAGGTTCTGTCTTTAATTTTATGAGCAGTATTCTTTCATTCTATCCCCATATACCTGACACTCGCAGTCCTAACTGCTTTATCAGTATAAATCCAACACCACATTTTCCGTATGAACAGTCAGAGTAGAAAATTCTGAAATCTCCGCTCCACAGATCTCCGCTATCTGGCCATCTTACCTCATTCATTCCTAAAACATACATTCCTATTCGTTTCATTTCGTTCTTCACATTCTCCAGCTTGCCACACTTTTTCAAGGATCTCACGTTCCATGTACCTACTTTGTAGGATTTGCTCTTTGCCTTCTCCTGTATTCCCCTCGGGAGTTCCGAATAGGGGGCTATTCCGGAATATTTTAATTTCGAAGACTTCATCATGCGTTCTATTCTTGGGATATCACAAGGATCTTTAATGTGGTGGTTTCCCGTTGCCTTCCACATACTATGCCGTTGATCTACAATTAGGTTCATCCGTTCATCCGCCTTAAGAAGTAATATCTTACTCCAAGGTCATCAGGGTGGCCTGCCCTCTTTCCGCTAATGCGCCCTCGACGAGGCCGTTGGCACTTGGAAGAGGTGAACCACTTATACCGGTGGTTACTCAGTGTCATACTCTATCAGTCCCGAGTACCGTACCGAAGTACATCTTCTCCGCCATAGATGACGTTGAGTTCTTCACTCGTAACCCTGAGCTGAGACTCTTACCAGATAATACACACCGGGTCAGTGCGCTCTGGGACTCACATTGGCAGCGGCGCCACTCCCTGTGTAGGGCTGCAGGGTCCCTACCTGTTACCTGTTTAAGATATCTACGGTACTTACGGAATATTTTAAGTTATATTCCATATGCTCAGCGTGAAATTCTGAGTGATTGTTTTATAATAATACTAAGCAGTGTCTCGTGGGCTCACCAGAAATGTATCGTGTTGTTCATTAACACTCTCACACAGAACGGTGGGTCAGTAATTGACCCCAGTGACAATTATTGGCCCTAACTCTCATTTGCTTGCTTAATTTATTTTAAGCGATTGTGATATATCTCCCTGGCGGATACTCTGTGGATAGAAGAAAATGAGAGCCTCAGGTGATAGAGGGTTGTCGTGTTATTTCTATTCTTGTGCTACGATGTGTAACTGGGACAAGAATATTCTGTGGACTGACAAAAACGATAGAGTCCTGTGAGAGTTCCTTGTTGCTTTATTTCTATTGTTGTATTTGAATGTGTAGCTGGAACAGTCAGCCACTCAATAAATAGTGCTGGAAGAAAACGAAGCTCTGTGTTTATTCCATGTTCAAAAATCTATAAATGGCTGAGAATGACAGAGGAATAAACTGACAAAAGTACTCGACCACTCAATGGTGAATTAAGTCACAATTTACGTGAAAGTTCATGCCGTGAAACTGAATAGGTTGCTCAAGAAATCCCTACTAGAGAGGTTACATATCATCGTTCCTGTCCCGAAACCGCGAATGTGAAAATGCACTATGGAGATAAAAAGAGATTTTTATCTAATGCATGGATTATCACAAAACTTTGTGGGAATGTCACCTAGATAAAGGCAGAGATATCTCGAACATTTCTTTCATATACAATTAATAGGTTTTCCAAAATATTCTTTTTGAAATTTTTAATTCCATTTTTTCATTAAATTTAATAAACATGTTAATTTAAATTCGTAATTAGGTAGATAATACTTATTTTAAAAGCAATAGATATCGATTTTTCTGTACATGATTTATCTAAGGAGATATATCGTACTAAAGTTTGTGTAACTTTTACGTTCCAAAATTTTACACTTAAAAGTCCCTACTACTCGAAAAATGCTGCAATCGAAAATTCTATACGCAGGTTTCTTAAGATAGCTCTGATACATATACCATACAAATTTTGTTGCGTTTGGCAGAATGTTATGCGAGAAAAATGGGATTTAAATGTAAAATTAAAATTGGTAAACAAATCTGTATTACAGTGATAACTTATTTGAATTCAGCGGAATAACTTCGTGACAAGGAAAACGAAACTCAATCCTTTCAATTTCAGTCATAAAGAAATTTCACCAAAAGGAACAAAATATGGTTTTTTTTCTCCGGAGTGTCGCCTTAAGACTGGCCACACCTCCCAGCCACATACTGTATGGAGTCCATCGGAGCCATTTTCATTGAGTTAATTTTCCTATCCGCGCGTGTAAAGGAAAATGAGCCTTAAAGAGATCATTCTCCAGGAGTAGGTAAATATGCCATGTAGACATACATTTCTATAATACGGTACAGTAAGGTTCATTTTCCTTTACAAAAGCGCATAGGAAAGTTAACTCAATGAAAATTGTTATGATGGATTGGATATCAGTTTATAACTGGGAGGCGTTATTAGTCTTAAGGGAGCTAACAGATAGGAAGAGCATTGTCGCATTCCGGTTTTGTCACAGCAGCGATGATATACTAGTGAGTCAGAAGAAACTGATGAAGGTATAGAAATATTTATCTTATTCCTCGACTCATTCGTAACAGTCTTCATAATTTTTGGATATCGCTCACGTTTAAGGGCACAAAAAAGTACATGTTATACCCAGCCGATTGTAAAATGTAACTCCGTACACAATAAGCCACCTCCTAATACTGGAACTCAATTTGATAATATTTTTTCCTAACGAAGACGATTTCGTTGAAAAACTGCTTTATCATCCCATTTCATGAAAATCTAACGGAAAAGTAATACGTTGAATTCCCAGATCATGAATAAT
Organism: Anabrus simplex; assembly: GCF_040414725.1. Classification (NCBI taxonomy): domain Eukaryota; kingdom Metazoa; phylum Arthropoda; class Insecta; order Orthoptera; family Tettigoniidae; genus Anabrus; species Anabrus simplex. The sequence goes on along the minus strand of NC_090265.1, from coordinate 147,687,489 downwards.
AAAAATTTTATAATTTGAATGGGCTTAACAAACGAAATACACAGGAAAATCGTAGGTGCAGTCGTTGACGCCCGTCATTGGTATTTATTGGTGTAACACTTATCATTGGGAAGCGACTGTTAATATCAGCACGATGAACTTGCAAAGTTTCAGGTAGTGAAGTAATCCACAAGAACACTTGTGGTAATGGGAGGTAATATTATATCAACAAACACTTGAAAATAAATCACAACTATAAACAAAATTATATTCGTTTTTCTGCAGTTTGGTTACTTTTTGAAGTTATTGCGATTTATTGATATCGATTCGTTAACTTATCGACGACGCTCGGGGGAAAGATACGCAAATTCCTTGTGGAATTCTGGGATCGACCGAAGCTCAATCCGACCCACTTATATGATATTGCAACAAGTGCCATCAAAGGTTCGCTGACCAAACTCCGACATCAAGTGAACAGTTTGCCACAATAGGGCACATGTGCTTTCTTCTTCTTCTTCTTCTTTCCGTTTCTACTTCGTTACGTATTCATTCTATTGTTCTTTACTTTCTGTTTCTGTTTTTTGATCCCTCTTTCAATACATAACGTTTTATCCCTTGTACTTTGTCTTGTAGCAGTCTCCTTACAGCGGAAGTTGTAATAAAATAAAATGAAATAAAATAAAAACTAAGCATGAAGTTACGATTTCCTTTACATTAAGTGGAGGGGAAAGATTCATATCATATTTTTCCATTTCTGCAATCTTCAACTAAAGCGAAGTCTCTACAATTCGGAATAAACAGGGTGGAGAAAATACGTACTAAAGTAATCGTTTTTAGAACTAAGGAACAATGAGGAATGTGTAATTATGGCACATCGACTGAAGCAAGTAATCCGCACTTGAAAGCAATCATTCCAAATTCATTCATGGAATTGAGGTTAAGTTTCTAGAAATGAATTGCTACATTGTAGTATAGACCAAAATCCAGCTGTAAAGTAAGATAACACTTCAGGCCTTGAAAGCTTATAGTAGATATTTTTAAGGACGTCGAGCGATAGCACCACAAAATACGCAGTTGTTGAATTTATCCCTGCCACTTTTTTGGGCACTTCCTGTTACAGAGCTACTGGGAAAGTGAATGGGGCACTTGAGTTGGCATTACCATGGTTACAGCTACAATTTCCAATAGCAGTGGTTTATTGGAAATAACTTGGTAACTGTTGATTTTAGAGCCCTGAAATGTTGTTTCCGCTATCCCTTTAGGACGAACCGAGTGTTGGTTTTCGCAGGAAGGGCCGTAAAATAAGCTCTGCCCACTACTTTTACGTCAACTTCGATATTTTGTCCATTGCATGGATTTTTTTTAGTTTCCTAACAACATACAGCTATTCGACAATATAACTACATAATATACGACCCGTCTAAATTCTTTATGCACCTTGGTGTAAATGTTAGTACACCGGGCGAGTTGGCCGTGCGCGTAGAGGCGCGCGGCTGTGAGCTTGCATCCGGGAGATAGTAGGTTCGAATCCCACTATCGGCAGCCCTGAAGATGGTTTTCCGTGGTTTCCCATTTTCACACCAGGCAAATGCCGGGGCTGTACCTTAATTAAGGCCACGGCCGATTCCTTCCAACTCCTAGGCCGTTCCTATCCCATTTTCGCCATAAGACATATCTGTGTCGGTGCGACGTAAAGCCCCTAGCAAAAAAAAATGTTAGTACCGATCAGTGGAGGCGTGCAAATTTTTATAAAGAACAAACGAATTTTCACTACATTTTATAGGTATAGATTACAACACATGGAAGTACTTTACAGTAAATTTCCTTAATAAATACCTGCGTGAGAGTTTGCAAGTATTAAGTTACAGCACTCGCAAACAATTTTTAACATTTATGTATTTTCGGTTCATTGTTTTCACGCAAGTGTGTTTTATCTTTCTTCGCTCGTTACCAAGAAATTTCCGTAATATTTTGTTTCTTGTGATTGTTTGTTGTTGTGCAACTTATTTTTCATTAAATTTTGTCACATTACTACAGTAGACATTACCATCAGGATATCAACCTATTGTAAAAAAGAAAGAAATCCAGTCAATGACTTAAAATAGTAGTAGTAATTCTAGTAATTTAAAAAGGAAGGTCATCTCCACACAGCCATGAAGACCCTTGGAGGATTGGAAGGTAACAGCTTCTACTATCCGTGACCTTGGCACTTAGTGAGGTAGAGTGGTAGATCTACGCCCGGCCGCCTTTGCCCCCCGGAATTAACCTGGTACTCATTTTTGATGTAGGCTGAGTGAACTTCAGAGCCATGAGCACCTCCGGAAATGGAAATCTCATTTCTTATTTTTTTCGATTTCCTGATGGGGAGTCGAACCCACGTCCATCCAAGTGAAACGAGTACGCCTTTACAGCCTCGGCCAGGCAGCCCCTAATAATAGTAACAACCAGTTAAACGAAATGTTATTAATACTACTAAAATGTTTCCATTCCTCCCCTGAAGGGGGAGGCGGGCCTCTTAGACGGTAACGCCGTCTCTGAGGCCGGGAGATTTGTTACGGTGAAAAAGATGCTCGAAGAAGGTGAAGGGGTTGGCGGCCGTGGCTTACACTAGGAACTGTCCCGGCATTCGCCTTAGTGGAGGAGAAAGGAAAACCTCGCAAAACAATTCTCAGGACAGCCGACGGTTGGGCCCAGCCGTGAGGTCCAGCCCTCTCCAGTCTCACGAATGCAGATGCGTAGAACCACGGTAGGGCCGTGGCCACCCCTCCTCTGGTCGGTTGGCCGGTGGGAGTGCAGAGCTGTTGGAGCATAGCTCAGCCGTAACCACTTGTGGGCCGAGACCTACTCTGCTAGTGGCTCTACGTCGCACCGTCACAGAGAGGTCTTATACCGACGATGGGATAGGAAATGTCTAGGAGTTGGAAGGAAGCGGCCTTGGCCTTAATTAAGGTGGAGCCCCAGCATTTGCCTGGTGAGAAAATGGGAAACCATGGAAAACCAAATTCAGGGCTGCCAACAGTGGGATTCAAACCCGCTATCTCCCGGATGCAAGCTCACTGCCGCGCGCCCCTAACCGCAAGGTCAACTCGTCCGGTAAACCAACTCTGCATTCACCGATCTAACTAATAAGGATATTTTGACTTTTACTTTCCTTGAACAAGCATTGATGATGGACGCAGAATGGTATACAGCACAAATGCAGGATGTAGCCAAAGAGGGTCCCCTTAATAAATAAGAGAAGATAAAACTAGAGTTATAATTTACTCACCGTTGAAAGTGGAAAAATTCATTTAGATTAGCGACGGAAATTTGTTTATATCCAACACACCTGCAACATTAATGATCTACAGCAGGGCCTCTCACCCAAAATCTCACGCGTGCAAATAGCGGCGCAGAGTTCCTGTGCACAGCGCATCGGTCCCGCTCGGCTAGGCTCGGACCAACGCTTCGTCTCTGGGATACTTGGCTAAGCTCGGCTCGGATTTGGAGCGCTACGGAGCAAGTGAGGAAGAGGGAGACAGGGAGAGCGAGCGGGACAGGAGTGGGGAAAGGAGAGAGACAGCGCTTTTGCTCCAAATCGAGGAGTGGGGGTCTGCACTCTAGTCAACCAAGCAAAGTCGCCTTTTGCACCGTGCACAGTGCATGCACCCTGTGAGGCCAAGGTCTACAGTATATTAGAAGAGAATTCCTTGTTTTTATCAATGCATTGTAAGTTAATAACTGGAAATTCCTTGTAACTACTATGAAAACCCCGGCCAAAACCAAAATGAGCTTGGGTGGCTTCAGTGACCCTAGAAAAAACTGGGGCAAGCTGAAGGAAGTTCGAGTATTATTATTATTATTATTATTATTATTATTATTATTATTATTATTATTATTATTATTATTATTATTGTTGTTGTTGTTATTTGTCCAACCCCTGTCCTGTTTCTCTACTGAGTTGATTAAGACGTGAGATGAATCTGTCGTGGCGGGTTTTATGATCGGATGCCCTTTCTGACGTCATCGTCATCAGATGAGTTAATGAAGTAGGAAGGGACAAATTGAAACCCGGTACCGGCACATAGGCTACTCCTGTCGAATAGCACCAAGGGGTCTGCTCAAGGTTTAACGTCCCCATCCGACGGACGAATCACCATCAACAGCGTCATATGCCCTCACTCCATATGAGCACTACGGAGTGGTCTGGAATTTAATCCAGGCTTTTGGCACGCAATGTGGTGATTAGAAATTGTATACCACCAACTCCCGTACCCTGCCGGCCAGCACCTGTTGGAGACATTTTTTCGACCAACGGGGCTCGAACGAGCTAACCACGGTGTCAGACCACTTAGACTTCAACGCCTTAACGATCATGGCCACTAGTCGGGCTATTATTATTATTATTATTATTATTATTATTATTATTATTATTATTATTATTATTATTTCTGTATGAAAAAGAGTTATTTTCTCTAACTTCGGGATAAATACTTTATATCATCTACACTTCTTTTTCGCTTATAGCAAAGCTAACAGTAGTTCCAATTTTTCGGGGGAGGAGTGTATATTCTGAAGCTGTTTTCTCGAGTTCAGCTTATGGGGTGTGCTACATGTACCGCTGTGTGAAGGTGCTGTCTGTGCATGCATGTGTAATTGTACGGGCTACAGGTGGGAAGGAAGCGGCCGTAACTTTGAGAATGGTACCATTCTAACATTTTTCCTATAGTTGAATTAGAAAACAACGAAGAGCCATTTCAAGGATGGCCGGCGGGGGATTCGAACCCGCTACGTCTCGATTGCCGCATCGTACTGGTTTAACCTGTTCGGTAGCAGAAGATCTGGAAATGTAGTACTGGATAAACGGAAGAAGCAACATTCTTCTTGTACCTCATTGGATTACTCTGACTGGGAGGGCAGCATAATACACAGGAGCATCATTAATTAATGGATAATGAACCCAAGCGACGTCAGGAAATTAAGGGAGTGAGCTAGTAAAAGTCTGGTGTAGCACCTTATGGAGAGTAAATTCTTACTTGAGAAGCATAAAGTACTCACGACCAGCGATGGTGTTAACACGTCGTACAACCTGATCTGCATATCTCGAGACTCGACAACGCCACATTGTTGGTTCATTTACATTGTGCGCTAATGAAAAGTAAACTAAATGAGACAGTTTTAATAAATCTCATAACAAGGTAAATATACAGGCTGTTAGGGGTATACGTGCAGATATTAAGCTAGACGGCAAAGAAAAATACATCTCACAATATATGCTATGTACTTTTTACCTTGTCCTATTAGTTTGCCCATAACTGAGCCAAATATTTCAGGACCTAATGTGTTTTGAACGGCCGTAGCAGGATATGCCGGTTACGTCATTCTGTCCACGCGTAGTGGAAGCACAGTAGCAGAGTATAGGGCTTGTTGAACCTGTTTCTTATCGCAGGCCAACGCATGTTGTTGTGCACTTCCCCTAAAGCCTTGGCAAGTAGGAGAGGATGACTCACGTGCCAAGCCACTTGCTGTACTCGAAAAGCGGTCTAGGGTACTCTGTGTGAAATGTACACAGAATTCTTACAGTGACCTCGAAGATACGTACCAGCACATACATGCGAATCAAGTATTGTGTAGTTGTGTGTGATTTTTAAGACGTCAATGGCATTACTCAGTGATCCCAGCTGACAAAATGAAAGGAAATAGTTAATAAGTAAATTAAAAATGAGCGCAACATTTCTGTGCTCTTATTGCGACAGTCCACGATGAATTTCTGACAATAGACAATGCGAGTTTTCTATGCTTATTCATAAACTTTTCAGGTCAGTGAAAGGACGGTGGACACTGAAAGAAAAGGTTGTAAGTATTCAGTCATACTGTTATTAATGAGACAGATTTCAAAAACCGTAGCTGCAAATATGCGTGAACATTGCTCGAAGGAAAAATAGCTACTGTGGATTTGCTTTGCTAGTTACTTTACGTCGCACCGAGACAGATAGGTCTTATGGCGACGATGGGACAGGAAAGGGCTAGGAGTGGGAAGGAAGCGGCCGTGGCCTTAATTAAGGTACAGCCCCAGCATTTGCCTGGTGTGAAAATGGAAAACCACGGAAAACCATCTTCAGGGCCGCCGACAGTGGTGTTCGAACCTGCTATCTACCGAATACTGGATACTGGCCGCACTTAAGCGACTGCAGCTATCGAGCTCGGTCTACTGTGGAATTGCCGCCGGGCATTTCTAATAGAAGGCTTATTCTTCTTTTTCCTAATCTGTTTACCCTCCAGGGTTGGTTTCCGGACTCACCACTACCGCCTCAAGGGCAGTGTCCTGGAGCGTGAGACATTTTCCTAATCTGTTTACCCTCCAGGGTTGGTTTCCGGACTCACCTCTACCGCCTCAAGGGCAGTGTCCTGGAGCGTGAGACATTGGGTCGGGGGATACAAATGGGGAGAATGACCAGTACCCCGTCCAGGCGACCTCACCTTCTATGCTGATCAGGGGCCTTGCGGGGGAATGGGGAGATTGGAAGGGATAGACAAGGAAGAGGGAAGGAAGCGGCCGTGGCCTTAAGTTAAGTACCATCCCGGCATTTGCCTGGAGAAGTGGAAAACTACGGGAAACCACTTTCAGGATGGCTGAGGTGGGAATCGAACCACCTCTACTCATTTGACCTCCCGAGGCTTAATGGACCCCGTTCCAGCCCTCGTATCACTTTTCAAATTTCGTGGCGGAGCTGGGAATGGAACACGGGCCTCTGGGGGGTGGCAACTAATCACACTAACCACTATACCACAGAGGTGGACAGAAGGCTAATTACTGGACTGTAAGTGCCGATAGGTAATGTAACGGACCCGTTTAATTAAAACTTCCGTAATAATAATGTTACTACTACTACTACAGTACTACTACTACTACTACTACTAATATCTTAACGTTTCACTAACTAATTTTCACGGTTTTCGGAGACGCTGAAGTGCCAGAATTTTGTACCGCAGTACTTTTTTAAATGCAAGTAAATCCACAGACACGAGACATTCGTATTTCAGCACCTTCAAATACCACCGAACTGAGCCGCCATCGAACCTGCCAAGGTGGGATCAGAAGACCAGCGCTCTATCGTCCGAGCTACTCAGACCGCCATTGGAGCTTAGAGTAAGTTGATCGTGCGGTTAGAGGCGCGCAGCTGTGAGCTTGTATTCTAGTGATAGTGGGTTCGAACTCCACTGTCGGCAGCCAGGAAGATGGTTTTTCGTAGTTTCCCATTTTCACATCAGGGAAATGCTGGGACTGTACCTTTATTAGACTTCGAACGCTTCCTTCCCACTTGTATCCCTTTTCTCTCCCATCGTTGCCGTAAGACCTATTTGTGTCGGTGCGACGTAAAACAATTTGTAAGTACATGTTTCGGTAATTTCGGAGACATGTCTGCAATTATAATATTAATAATAATTCGGACCTGTTAAAAGTTCACTATTTTCTTTAGTGTTTTCTGACAGATTACGAGCTACGATGTTTGAGTGGGGCGATTAACTTTTATTTTCATAATAGTTAGTAATAATAGACTAACACAGTTTTTATAATAATATTGTTACTGGCTTTTCGACGGATGCAAGCTGACAGCTGCGCGCTCCTAATCGCACGGCCAACTCGCCCAGTAATAATAATAATAATAATAATAATAATAATAATAATAATACATCTTTACGTGCCAATGGAGACGCGCGGTGTCGGAATTTTGCCCACAGGTATTCTTTAACGTGCCTGTAATCTACCGATCAGAAGCGGTCGTATTTGAGCACCTTGAAATACCAGCGGACTGAGCCAGGATCGAGCCTGCTAAGTTCATGAAACCAGTGCTTGAACAGTCTGAGCCACTCAGCCTGGCAACGTTTATTTTGATACGTTTAATAGGCACTGCGAAATCAGCAGTAAGCTAGAAGCCTTTCATTTACATTTAAAGTTCTCTTCGGTTGGAAGCACGAAAGGAAGGTACGTCTAATTCATTTATGTTCATAACATGTCCCTTACTTGTATGAAGTAAAACGTTCGATGTGTTTTGACATTTCAGTTCCGATACTACTCACTTGGAAATCATATCCCATGCATTCTTTCGTTGACGTAATAAACTTTATTTACATAGACGTCAACGCGGGATGTTTCTGCATACGGCGAGTTGCACTCCCAAAAGACCATGATATTGAAATCGCACTGTGGGAAAATATTCCACGTAAGCAGTTCGACAAAAGCACTAAACGTGTCTCGTGCCGATTCCGTTGTCTGCTGTACCTAGGGAAGGGGATGTGGCTGGACGGGTTCCCCGCCCCTACATGAAACCGGTCTGTCTGACCTTGACCTGAATAACAGCTGTCAGAGATGCGAATTATCGTCTGTACTAGTACGCGAGTTACTTCGTAGTAGTAGAATCAGTAGTATTACTTGAATAATGCCAGTGTATGAATACCACGAATACCATGATATGCTGCTAGTGTATCGTGTGGCAGAACAGAACACGGGTCGCCCTTCATGAATCTATCGGGAAAGGCTTCGAGCAATTTATATTTTGTTTTTTATTCACTACGAGTTAAAACAGAGGACACTTTGATTTTAAGGGCCGATGACATTAAGACAGCAATCATCATCATCATCATCATCATCGTCGTCGTCGTCATCATCATCATCATCACGTATAAATATTCAATAAAATAATTGTTTTATATTCATCATTACTGAAATAGGAAGTATAAGTTAACATTTAACTTAAGAAGGTTGCCTAGAGTGTTTTGTTAATTTACAAAAGAAAAATTAAAATTTCTTTTAGTGTAAGGCAATCTGTATGTTTTTGTTTTCTAAACTGTTGTACTGTAATGTTTAACATAGGTACATTTTGTTGTTCACAGGCGTTTTCGTGTACTTTCGTAAATCCGTACTTTTCTATTCGAGATAGTCTTGTTACCGTCCACCTGGAATTACGGAGCCCGTACTGTATGGTAGTTATTTTTCTACAACAGAGTGTTACTCATGCGACTGTAGTTCCTACGACCACGCCACTCTTATGTCTGTGTCACTAATGTGCGCTTTGTTCGGCTCTGTACTGCTTGACCATGTGGCTCTCGTTACCTTCTTCTGCCACTTCTTCTACTGCAGCCTTATGTCTTATTCTACCGACATCATCTTAACACGCAGTAGCGTAATCTGTTGCGATTTACCGAGCTCGATAGCTGCAATCGCTTAAGTCCGGCTCCATGGCTAAATGGTTAGCGTGCTGGCCTTTGGTCACAGGGGTCCCGGGTTCGATTCCCGGCAGGGTCGGGAGTTTAACCTTAATTGGTTAATTTTGCTGGCACGGGAACTGGGTGTATATGCCATCTTCATCATCATTTCATTCTCATCACGACGCGCAGGTCGTGGATACAGGTGCTTATGTACCACAACATCACCGGCTTTCAGGCCGGCTCCTTGGCTAAATGGTTAGCGTGCTGGTCCTTGATCACAGGGGTCCCGGGTTCGATACGCAGCGGGGTCGCGAATTCTAACCATCATAGGTTAATTTTGCCGGCACGGGGGCTGGGTGTGTGTGTTGTCTCATCATCAATTCATTCTCATTACGACACGCAGGTCGCCTACGAGTGTCAAATCGAAAGACCTGCTTCTGGCGAGCCGAACTTGTCCTCGGACACTCCCGGCACTAAAAGCCATACGACATTTCATTTCAGCGTGGCCAGTGTCCATTATTCGTGAGATAGTGGGCTCGAACCACTCTCTCGGCAGCCCAGAAGACGGTTTTCCGTGGTTTCCCATTTTTACACCAGGAAAATGCTGGGGCTATACCTTAATTAAGGCCACGGCCGCTTCCTTCCCTGTCCTAGCCTTTCCAGTCCCATCGTCGCCATAAGGCCTATCTGTGTAGGTGCGACGTAAAGCCAATAGCTGCTGCGATTTGTTATTAGCACCATCATAGTAAAATGTAATATAGTTGTGGCGGAATCTTCTTAGATACCTTCGATATCTGTGGATTGTGTATAATTTGATAACTCATCTGTACTCATGAAAGCGACCGTCGGCCTGGCGTTCAGGTTAATAGCTACATCTCTCTAACGCGTAACCTTGATTATGTTTCTTAGATTTGTTGATGTGTATGTTTGATGTTTATACCCAGTACGAGATTACAGCTGACTCATCCCCACGAGCTTGACCTGGTTCTCGTCTTAAGCATAGTAATCTGTAGGTAACTACTGCGTCCGATGCTAACTCACGTGACATACATTTCATCTTGTTTCCTCTTAAACCACGCGTATTTTACTATTTTCTTCCACGTATTTCAGCTTTTAATTACGGTACCTGATAATAATAATAATAATAATAATAATAATAATAATAATAATAATAATAATAATAATAATAATAATAATAATAATTGCTTTACGTCCCACTAACTACACCGAGCTCGATAGCTGCAGTCGCTTAAGTGTTGCCAGTATCCAGTAATCGGGAGATAGTGGGTTCGAGCCCCACTGTCGGCAGCCCTGAATATGGTTTTCCGTGGTTTCCCATTTTCATACCAGGCAAGTGCTGGGGCTGTACTTTAATTAAGGCCACGGCCGCTTCCTTCCAACTCCTAGGCCTTTCCCATCCCATCGTCGCCATAAGACCTATCTGTGTCGGTGCGACGTAAAGCCCCTAGCAAAAAGACCTATCTGTGTCGGTGCGACGTAAAGCAAAATAGCAAAAAACTACTTCTACGGTTTTCTGAGACGCTGAGGTGCCCGAATTTAGTCCCGCACGAGTTCTTTTTATGTACCAGAAAACCTGCCGACACGAGGCTGACGTGTATTTGAGCACCTTCAAATACCACCGGACTGGGCCAGAAGTTGGAGTCAAAAGGCCTGCACCTCAACCGTCTGAGCCACTCAGCCCGGAAGGAGGTACGAAATATTGGTACGTTTAATTTATTTAGTTGTATAACATGTCCATTATTCATTTGAAACTAAACGTTCGATGTGTTTCGATAATTCAATTCCGATGCTACTCATTTGGGCATCCCATGACTGTTTTCGTTGGCGTAAGGAACTGCCATCTTTCTTCTACCTTTACGCAATGCACAACGGGGATCGTACCGTATTTCACGTCCTGGCGCGCTTATCCCAACCAATAATTATATCAGTCGTACTGGTCCCGCACCGATACAGGTTTTCAGGTCATTTCCATACTCACTAGACCACGGGGCTGATGACCACAGATATCCCAACCCCCTAAATGACAAAACAGCAAATGAACCAGTATTAACGCTGAGTATTCGGTACATCTTCAGGGTCCGAAACCGATGACCAGGGTTGTCTGAAGCCCCTAAGACGGAAACTAAATACTGACAACAACGAACCCAGTCTGGCGAGAATGTAACGTAATATGGCATACACTACTGTAGTAGTCACCTTCAGCTGTTATCATAGCTCAGTGGCTCTTAAACATAAAACCAGTTTGACAAGTATGTTACGTAACATCACGTGCAATACATTGGCAGCGTTCAGCTGTTACAGTAGCACACTTGCTTGTAAACATAAACAGAAACCAGTTTGGCACGAATGGCGCGTGACTCGCCTGTTCTCAATGCGAAGCTATTCATTCACAAGAACAAGTCATACTACCTATTCTAAAAACATCGTATCTTTTTGCTCTCGAAAATAACTTCCGAGGATTACTAAAAGTTTGATATATGGTGGTTCGTCACATCGTTCTCTATTGCTAGAAGAAATATCTGCAGGTATACAACTAACACCCTGTATATCACCTAGAATCTGTCGAGTATTAGGTGATTCCGCTGTGTTTATCGAGTGTTACTCCGAAAGGAATATAATTAATACGAAACAGTTTTACAAGCATTTAGGCCCTACTTCGTTTTTAGAATTTCAATTTTAAAGATGGGAGGCCCGTGATATAAATACGTGTATATTGATGACGTAACTTTATGAAATCATCAATACTCCGCCAAGGGAGTTGGTCTTGCGTTAAGGATCGCGTAGCTGCGAGCTTGCATTCGAAAGATGGTGGGTTCAATTCCCACCGTCTCGGAAGCCATGAAGATGGTTCTCCATGGTTTCCCATTTTTCACACCAGGAAAATTCTGGGAATGTACCTTAATTAAGGCCATGGCCACTCTCTTTCCAATCCTAGTCCTTTCTCTTCTTTGAGTCGCTGATTATATTCGATAATAATAATAATAATAATAATAATAATAAAATTAATAATAATAATAATAATAACCCCATGGCACTACAATCCTTGAAGGGCCTTGGCTTACCAAGCGACCGCTGCTCAGCCCAAAGGGCTGCAGATTACGAGGTGTCGTGTGGTCAGCACGACGAATCCTCTCGGCCGTTATTCTTGGCTTTCTAGACCGGGGCCGCTATCTCACCGTCAGATAGCTCTTCAATTCTAATCACGTAGGCTGAGTGGACCAGTCCTCAGATCCAGGTAAAAATCCCTGACCTGGCTTGGAATCGAACCCGGGGCCTCCGGGTAAGAGGCAGGCACGCTACCCCTACACCACGAGGCCAGCAATAATAATAATAATAATAATAATAATAATAATAATAATAATAATAATAATAATAATAAACTTTGAGGGTTAGGGAAAATAATTTTCCTACAGTATTTCCTGCTTGTCTCAGAAGGCGATTAAAAGGTAGGGCTGTGTTAACAGGGCAGGACTGCCATCGTTAAGTAGCACAGACGCCCCATCGGCGGCACTGTAACATGGCGAGTAACCATCACCATAAATAAGTGCTGCCCCTACTGCCGTGTTGAAGCAGCAGAATGCATGGTCTGCTCTTTTGAAGAGCTTTAATTGTTTAATCCGCACATCTCTGTGTTATAGGGAGGATTGTTAGAATAACGCCATCTAGGAGACGGAATATTGTGGCTGGTATTTCATTCTCAAGAAACATATCGACGTCTAAGAAGTAATATTTCGTACCTCCTGTCCAATATTTTCCTCAAGACTGGTCACAACTCCCAGCCCAGTAAAGATATGCAGTCCATCATAACAATTTCCGTTGTGTTCATTTTGGTGTGCTCATGTATAAAGGACCTTATACGGAGTGGTCGGGAACAACGTGAACCGCGTATGTGAGCATTAGAGGGTTGGACACACTGACAAACAATTGGAAAAAAATAATTAGGTACCTCGTGCCGTGGTCATTTTATCAGCTGCTGGAGTTAGTCAAGCAGATCGCTTCGCGGGAGAATTTAGATGGGCCTGAGCTTTCCAAGGCGGTGTTACTAAACCAGTACGTGGCTTATTACCGACTTGAGAGCGCCAATGGAAGAAACAAACTTCTCCAGGGGAGGAACTTGAACAAGGACCTCCTTGCTGATAGGCTCGGCTCATAGCAAGCACGTTACCGTGGCAATAGTTGAAACCCACGGTGTGTTAGTGTTTGATGCTCATTTCTCGGCATGGCTCTCAAGCCCGGCTAAGCCAACGTCGGATTCAAGTTGTTTCTGACCAGCCTGTATATAGTATACTGCAGGAGTGCGTAAGTACGCACATACAAACGTACATCCCTACAGTACTGCACGGTAAGGTTCATTTTCCTTTACACATCATCATAGGAAAATGAACACAACAAAAATTGTTCTGATGGACTGCATATCCACAAGTGGCTGGGAGGCGTGACCTGTCTTAAGGAACATTGTGAGATACGAGGTATTGCTTCTCAGGCGACAATGTATGAATCGAGCTCGTAAGGTCTAGCAAAGTCTTCTTAGTCAACGAACCACTCACTGATGATGAGAGACAGGTTCAGGTATCTGTTCTCGGTCATTAGCACTGATGCTAAAATCAATGGCGAAGTCAAGCACCTCATCAGTGATGACTGGGTGAAATGGTGATCGCAGAATAAGCCATGATCAGCAAATGAACACCATAGAGATGAGAATGATGTGATGATCTACAGACGTTAACTTAACCGACAGAGTACTTAATTAGCACATGCGAGGATCTTTGGCTATCCTTGATAGCTGTGACAAACTGAAGGAAAGATTCTTCCCGTGCGGAAATCTCTTGCCATCCCTGATCCAACGTGAGGTCAAGGACTGCTAAGAGTAATGTGATGGCAAACGGCTGAAGCTGCAATGTGGAAGAAGTACATCCCAGTTGCCCGCATACAGAAGCGGATCAGAAGAACCGACCGTGAGTTATACGTGGTAGTGCCAACACCGTGGACATTTGCTGTGGTGGTGGTGGTGGTGGTGGTGGTGGTGGTAGTAGTAGTAGTAGTAGTAGTAGTAGTGTATGCTCCAGCAATGTAAGACTCCAAGACTCCGATAGGGATCCTATGATCGCCACATGGAAGTAACCTTTGCCTATGTGTTAGTAATTCCAATACATTATTCACTTTGAGTTGTAGTCGGAAACCACGGAATGCTGCTGTAAGATGGCTGAAAGTGGGATTTCAACTCACTTATCTGTTCAATTCGGTCTTCTAGAACTGAGTACGCCCTATTTGTGCCCCACAACAAGTTTCAAATTCGTGTTGTGGTGGTGGTGGTGGTGATTATTTAAAGAGGAAATGCAACTGGGCAGCCATCCTCTAATAACACTAACTGGAAGACAAAAAATAGAAGAGGTCCGACACTTCGAAAAATAAAGGTATCTGTGAGAAAAAGACAAGAACACCAAGGACATCAAAATGATACACTACATAGGCCTCGCAAGCCTAATACTGTGGGGATCGGAAAAGAACAAGATTTGACCAAGGGAGGTCGAATAGGATATATAAAAGTTATCAGCCTGACATGAGTAAGCAGAAGTAATGGCATAACAAAGCTATGGGCCCCGTAGTCGCCCATCCACGCTCCCATGTTAAAAACCACGGGAGCCTATTCTAGGCGCTTATTAAGACAAGCAGACAGGGAGATTTAAATTAGTGACTGAGCCGGGACATGCACCCAGATCATGTGGGTGGGATGCTACTAAGCTAAACGATGATGGCGTACTGAAAATTTCATATCTTTCGCCACTCGGTCACGAAGTTTACACGCTGTGAATATTTGTATTAACTAGTTCCCTTAGAAAGCTTCACATATGGATGAGTCACTATTTCGAACATAACTAACAGCTCTCTGGAAAGCCTTCTGCAGAAAAACGGTCAATATACTGTAACTGTACTGCGGTAACAGACAAGCTAAATTTAATAGCCCCGAACTGCCTTAAGAGGACTTGTATAAGAAAAATGATCTCCATTTTAATTTCTGAAGTTACTTTTCTCTCATCTCCTTGATTGAGATGGTATTCTTTGTTGATTTTGCTGGTAGATTATTACACGGCAAATGATGTTATGTAGATAGGCTAAGTTGTGGGCCGTTGAGGGTCAAGTGGTGTTTGATAACTTCTACTGGCAGGTTAGCTCTGAGATTTGAAGGCAAATAGCTGATCCATCATAAATAACTTGATACACCACAGAGCGCCACATAGCTGACCTCACAAGCCGCACGAAAATAAATTGAAACTCTGGCGTAGCAAAGTTGTGTTCCTGTTTTTACGCCGATGTAATATTCTACTCCTGGAGCAACATCATGTGTTAATGTCAGAGAATTGAAACTTTCACAACAAGGGAAATTACCATATCGCACACGCTAGAACACAGTAAGGAGTAAAATCTTAGTGGATTTGAATTATCTCAATACCTCATCTTAATTTCGCCACCCACTTGCCAGACGTTTCTGACTTAACACTATTCGTTTATAGTTCCTTTAGTTGCTTAGTGTTTCAAGAGACATCTAAGTGTCAGAATTTTAATCCTTCGCATCTACAGTTTATTGCAGGAATTCATGTATATGAATGTGCTGCGTTGAGTGACTCAGGCGGAAGAGCGCTAGCCATTCGAGCCGATTTGGTGGGTTCGACACTGGCCTCGGTCCTGTGGTATTTGGAGGTACTGAAATACGCCAGTTTCTTGTCAGTAGATTTACTGGTACGTTAATCCGTCCTGTAGGACACAATTCCGGAACCTCAGTACCTCTAAAATCTTCAAAACGAGGAAGTTGGACATAAAACAAACATTATTATTATTATTATTATTATTATTATTATTATTATTATTATTATTATTATTATTATTATTATTATTATTATTATTATTGTCTATGTGTATAACATACCCGTCCTTGGCGAGTCGCAAGTTGACAATGTCACTGACTTCTATTTGTACCCGTCACTGAAGTGTAATTTTTAAGCAGCGAACTTCGCACACTCTGATGTACAGTCTGAATTAGAAGACCTATCAAGTACTGGCCAAATACCCAGCCGAACAATTGCTTGGCTCTATATCGTCGCTGCCGGGTCAAAACCTCCTATGTGAAATATTTTACATTAGAACTTTGGCCGGTAAGGTTCTGTCATCTAAGGTACAATATTGTGTGACTATAGTCAAGGCATTCTCACTCTTCCTAATGTATGTGCTGCGGGTCAGTATATCTCCAAAAATATGACCACATAGGAGGTTTTGTCCCGGCAACGACGATATGATGAGGAACGTGTCCTTAAACACGTAAAAACCAAGCTCGATAACTGCAGTCGCTTAAGTGCAGCCAGTATCCGGTATTCGGGAGATAGTAGATTCGAACCCCGTTGTCGGCAGCCCTGAAGATGGTTTCCCCTGGTTTCCCGTTTTCACACCAGGCAAATGCTGGGGCTGTACCTTAATTAAGGCCACGGCTGTTTCCTTCCCAGTGATAGCCCTTTCCTGTCCCATCGTCGCCATAAGACACCTACCTGCTTCAGTGCGACGTAAAAGCCACTAGTATCTGAGTCACTGAAATTGCTTCCAGTTACTTGTGCCAGGCCTCTCAATAGCAAAAAAAAAACGTAAAAATAAAATTTCCTGCAGAATCATCATAGTTGAAATAAATTACATCTGGCCAGTTATTTACATACATACTACATCTTCATTATAGACCATTATGCCTTTCAGCGTTCAGTATGCTAGCCTCTATGCATTTATTAATCGCCGCCACAACTATTTCTAAGTAGGTATTTAACCTCGTTTAGCTCTATTCCTCTTATCTTGAAATCGTTAGAAACTGAATCTAACCGTCGTCTAGGTCTCCCTCTATTTCTCTTACCCTCCATAACAGAGTCCATTACTCTCGTAGGTAACCCATGCTCCCCATTCGTCTGACATGACCCCACCACCGAGGCCGATTTATGCGCACAGTTTCATCCATCGAGTTCATTCCTAACTTAGCCTATATCTCCCCATTCCGACTAAATGCCTGTCATTGTTCCCACCTACATTTATCGGTAATCATTTAAGCTCTGCTACTTCTACCCTGGGTCCCCCAGCTTTCACTCCCGTAAAGAAAGGTTGGTCTGAAAACAGGCCGACGTAAAGATAGTTTCATTCGGGAGCTGACTTGATTCTTACAGAATACTGTTGATCGCAACTGCGATATCACTGCACTCACTTACAATACTTACAACACTACAATACTACCATCCTGGGAGAACACATGTCCTAAATACTTGACATTATCTACCTGTTCCAGCTTTGCATCCCCAATCTGACATTCACTTCTCTTGCATTTCTTACCTACTGACATCAGTTTAGTCTTAGAAAGACTAATTTTCATAATATTCTCATCGCACCTATCTTCAAGTTCCAAGATATTAGACTGCAGACTTTCGGCACAATCTACCATTAAGACCAAGTTTTCAGCATACGCCAGACTGCTTACAACATTTCTATCTCTCTTTTTTCCTTTTTACTTTTTTATAAATACACGTGCTGGGCTTTATTTATTTAACTATATGCCCGTTATTTTCATTGATGTAAACGTACACAAGTTCAATAAATACCTATATATTAATGGTCGCCATTTAGAAAATGTTAATTATTAAAAAATTATAATAGGCTCTTTCTTACTTATACTGAACACGTGGTATAATGTACTTATATCCAGCAGTTTAGGGGTGAGTGAGCGAGAAAAATATACTATTGCTACATATTTTGCAAATAATTTCGCAAATTAATATATTTTCAGATTCAAATTTTTCAGTAAATTGTAGATAGTCACGTGATAGTTCCCTCTGTTTGTTCCAACATTCATGAAGTTCCACCCAGTGGTTCAGGTCTGATGTCGATTAGAATGGCAGGCAGACAGGCGTCGTTTCATTCTTATGTATTGAGATTCAAATCAAATTAATTAAAAATACATTTGGTTAGATATCACAATTCACCTTTTATGTTTTTATTTTTTAAATGTGGCATGAAAACTAAGAAAGAGAGATAAAAGGAGTGGGAAGATAACCATAAAGAAGAGACAGCTTGGAAGTAGAAACGAGCATGCAGGGGAGATGAGATAGAATGGATGTAGACAAACAGGAATTGATGAGAACAGAGGCAATCTACGTGAAGCCCGTTTTCTTTGTCTCCCCATTCTGTCAATCCCTCTTCCAATGCTGACCTGCCATTGTGTTCACTCAACTACACATTCCTACTCATATTTGTGTATTTCTATATACGATCTTATTTTTCCACTTTGTTGTTCTTTTCCACTACTTGCATCGATAAAAGAAATAGATAAGTTGCCTCAGATAAATAACAGAGAAGTGCTGCAAAAAACATATCGACGGTGCGCGCGCAATACCTCGTATCGCATAATGCTCTTCCGATCTATTATCCTCCTTAAGACTGGTCACGCCTCCCAACCGCAATGGATATGCAGTCCATCAGAACAATGTTTGTTGTGTTCATTTTCCTGCGCTGAAGTGTAAAGAAAAATTAACCTTAAATGCATTATACTGTACGAGAGCGAAAATACCTAATTCCTACCGTACGGTGCAATAAAGTTCATTTCGTTTTACATATTGACGTCCGGCTCCATGGCTAAATGGTTAGCTTGCTGGCCTTTGGTCATAAGGACCCCGGGTTCGATTCCTGGCAGGGTCGGGAATTTTAACCATAATTGGTTAATTTCGCTGGCACTGGGGCTGGGTATATGTGTTGTCGTCTTCATCATCTTTTCATCCTCATCACGACGCGCAGGTCGCCTATGGGAGTCAAATCAAAAGACCTGCACCTGGCGAGCCGAACTTGTCCTCGGACACTCCCGTCAATTAACCTTAAATGCATTACACTGTACGAGTGCGTAAATATTTAATTCCTACAGAACGGTACAATGACGTTCATTTCGTTTTACATATTGGCATTTTAAGTTGATTTGTAAAAGGTACCGGGTGCAAGGGTCTCACTGAGGAGACACAGCGTATCAACTTCGAAGCGATTCAAGAGGTTACTGTGCTGTCGACACGTTCCTCACTATGTTTCCGTGTGTTATCTCCACTTGGTGAACCAACAGTGAAGGAATTGCAGTAAAACGTTTATTGTATTCTGGGTCATTATGCAACAACGATATTTACAGCGTCTTTAATGCTGTACGAAACAAACATTTCACCATTTTAATTTCCGGAGCGCGCTTTCAGATTACATGACTGTGTCGAACTTCTAGTTAGTTGTTACAGTCTAAAACATGGACACTTGGGTCCAATGGGAAGAAGATAGATGATGGTTTTGAGATGTGATCTAAGCATATCGTCGTTGCCGGGACAAAACCTCCTATGTGATAATATTTTTGGAGATATACTGACCCGCAACACATATATTATGAAGAGCGAGAATGCTTTGGCGTTATGCACACAACATTGCACCTTAGATGACAGAACCTTACAGGCCAAAGTTCTAAGCTAAAATATTTCACATACGAGGTTTTGTCTCGGCAGCGACGATATTCAGGATATCATAGGCGAGCGTAATAACCAATGAAGTTAGCGTACAGTGTGTTGGTAAAGTACATAGTCTGTGGAACACCATTCAAACGAGGAGAGACTCCCGACAGGCCAGTTCTTATGACATTAATGGCTACTAGACTCGATACTGAAGATCAGTGTAGACGGTTCCAGCGTGAGACGTAGAAATAAACTGGAATATATCGCCGAACTTCTGCAAACTACTCCTCAAAAATAAGGAGGAAGGACTTTCCCAGCAAGTGTGTCTGACTTATTCGGAGTAAGTGGTCCACTCTCTCTGAGTGAAATATGGCGGCCATCAGGCTCGATTACTGCAGTTGAACACAATCATACTCCAAGCAATGTTACATAATAAAAGCTTCTCATACCAATACTCCGTACCAGAAATGAAGGCCTATGTACTGTCTACATATCGAACATCTAATGAAAAGTTATTCACCAAGTTAGATCCCGTTGACGTTGATCTCCCTTTCTGTTAAGAAGCAACAAGCTGCGTGGTAGGGGATAAACGAATGCATGCGTTTTCCATAAGCTGCCACAGCACTTTAGGAGTCGGAAGCCAAAGCTCTCGGATATCTCAGTGGTTTCCACCAGCTACTATGAAGTTAAACTATGAGTTGTTTAATGTTTGTGGTCTAACTAAATTCTATGGTATTGCAAGGAAAAACGCAGGGATTTGAGTAAGTTAACAGTTTAACAACTCAATGAATAGATATTTTCTAACTTGACGTCATGTCTCTTGATTGCAGTCCAAAGTAGTCAATTCAGTCGGATGGATTTTAATATCACTAATTTGCCTCACTTAAGAAGAAATGTATGAAATTGTATCCAGCATTAGTCTAGAGTTTAAAGTTTTGGAGATAATCAGAATCAACATGATTACCTCTCTCGTGTCAGTATTGATTGTCATAGTGATCAAGTTGAAATATGTTATTATGATCTCTCAATCTTGTTGTGTAAGTTATTCCAATTGGTACTATAAATCCATCTTGAGAGTGAGCAATCTTAAATTTACTGCGATCTTGTCCGTGCAGAAACTAGCACAAATAAGGCAATTGTCAAGAGATGTTGTGTCCTACTTACCTACGATATCATTTTCTCTCAGAAATAAAATTCGCCTTTATTGACCTATGCTCTAATTGGCTGAGAGTAAACATCGGGTTTTCAAACTCTCACTCCTTCAACAGTTTGTATCTAAGGCAATTATAGGATTTTGACTAAACCATTTCAAAAGGTAACATGGCAGTAAGGTTTATACTTAACTACAAACATATCAATTTCCAAAATTTGAGCATTTATCGACTTTAGAAAAAAAACGCTCCTGAATTACAGATACGTGTCCTAGCTCGATTCGTCGCCGTTCGGGTGAAAGGTTATATCTCACAAAGCTCTCCCCATCCATTATTTCCCTTAAGACTGGTCACGCCTACCTGCCACATGTCGATATTTTTTCCATAAGAACACTATTCGTTGTGTTGATTTCCCTATTCTTACGTGTAAAGGTAAATGAACCTTACCGTACTACATTCTACGAATGTATGTTTGCATGACTTATTTGCACACTCCTACAGTATAACAGACGAACATAGGAAAATGAACACAACGAAAATTGTTCTGACGGACTGCATATCAATATGTGGCAGGGAGGTGGGACCAGTCTTAAGGAAAATAATGGATAGAAAGAGCATTGTGAGATATGACCTTTTGCCCGAACAGTGACGAATTATTCTTCAGTACGTAAATTAGAAAGAATTTTCTACTGTAATCTAGTGATCTCACGATTTATGTAGAAAATCTAGGATTAACTTTCTTTTAAAACCATAAAATATTGTATGATAAAGCTAAGGATCGAAACAGGTTTTATAGGTAAACTGCTGTTGCCGAAGTTCCAGAAGAAATTAATCGTTTGAAAATATGTAGAACAGAAATTCAGGGACCAAACACAGTGCTATAAGAAAATGTAACTCTTGTCACAGTTAATTACGCAGAGTATAGAAGAAACTGAAATCGCTAGAAAAGGAGATCTCATGCTGTAAACTAATCCTGGATATCCTGACGTTTTCGTCAACAACGATCAACTCTACGTTTAGGATGTTGTGCCCAACCATGATAAAACTTGTCCATTATTGAATGTTTTGTGATGTGAGCACAGTTTCCTCTTTTTCTAAAAACTATACAAATTATATTTGATCTGGACGGAGAAATTAAAGTAATTATTATGAAGATATTATTCTCAGAAATGGATAGACTCAGCATTTAGTTTCCACCCTTATACAGATTTGAGCAACTGTAATTCGTGTGAAATGTTTCATTGACTTTCACCTCGAATTCAATCTAGTAGCAGCATCGAGTGTTACGACCCAATATTATGTATTCCATTGTAATACGGATCTTGAGGTTTAATGTGTCTTCCTTCATTATCTGCTACAAATTACCCACTTTTACTTTAAGTGATCGAGTACCATTAGAGACACTTCAGAAGTGTGGTAAACAGAAAGCTTTCAAGCCCTGTGGACTCCAAGATTTCCGACGGAAATGTCAAATGTCAAATGTTAGAGTGTAATAAGAGGAGAAAAATATTTTTACTCGGTTTATCTCTTGACAAGGAGGCCTATCCATTGTTCGTGGATTGATGTTAAATTTTAGGAGACATCAATTATCATCCTACTTCAAAGAGAGCTCCAGTCCACTCATAAGGACAAAGTCAAGGAAAAGAGGTCAATACAAGGAAAGCTTTTAAAGAAAAATGCAAAATCTCCCTTCGCCTTGCAAAACTCCGTCGAAGTTTAAGAAGAAATGAGACGAAATAAAGCAAGGTATCAGTAAGAGGAAACATGACGAAATTTAAGTTATTGGATTCTTAGTTGCGTTCTAATTCCCCAAGGAAAGAAATTATGCCTGTAGTTTTTCAATTAGCCCAATCCTAAATAAAATTACAGTATTTCCAGACTTGCGAATGAAATCTGCCAGACGGCCCTCTACCACTCATATTCTTTTAGTGACACCTGCAAGGACAATTTTCTGTGCAGATCAGTTTCTTTCCAGTTCACCATCTTTCCCACTAGTTGTTCTCTATGTTCCAGGGAACTCCAGACTTAGCATATGAATTAATTTTGCTATAGTTTAATTGATATTCCCGCATTTATTTTTGAGAAAAAGTATGGGTGTATTGACACATATTACAAGATAAAACAAATGTCACAATAATCTTAAACTTAGTACTTTACATGATTACATAAATGATGCAATTGTTTAATTTGGTGATACCCTTCTCTTATTTAATTTTCTCTCCGCACTGCACGACTTAAAGAAAACTCCTCGATAAAAGACTAGTTTGTGGAAAGACACGCGTGTATTTTTCAGGATAAAATACTTAAATTACATATTTTTAAATTATTAAATAAATGTTGCAAATCTGGCGTGTAATATAAAATCTGAAATAACGGACCCATATACATACTTATTTTTGTTCGGAATAGAAATTAAGAAGTGATTTATAGTTTGTATTACAGTTTGGTGATCTTATGGTTTATTAAATATTTTTGTAAGATGAGCTTTCTTCTAAAATCAAACGTTCATGCATAATAAAATAAAGTTCTGAACTAGATTTTGGATTTCGTTTCAACTCATTTACATTCCACTTCTCTTAGCCACAATTTGTCTCGCTATCCTGAAAACAATATACCATGACTAAGTTACTGACTGGTAACCACAATCAGGCTGGTAAACTACCTTTTTTGGGGCGAAATTCATATGTGATCTAAGTAAATCAATTATTTTAATCAATCAATGTGCTATAAAACATTTTGTTATCAAATAACTCATTTAAATACTTGCTATTCTCTGTGTATGGGAAATGTATCTAGCTTTAGTTATTTTGGGGATTGCTGCGGCAAACGTAGATCATTTTCAGTTAAAAATAATAATCATTAATGTTAATAATTTTAGATCAAAACGTTACTTAGTGAAGTCAAACTGGTCAGAAGATTGTTTCGCAAGAGTACCCTTACGTGTCACTACATCTACCAAAATGAATATGAGGTGTTTGACTCTGAAATATCACCGTACTGAGCCAGGATCGAACCTGCCAACTTAGGATCACACAAACAGAGCTATGCTTTGACATTATGATTTGGAATTTAAGATAGGATGTCCATACTAACGTTTCGAGATACTTCAGGAGAAGATTTGTACCGATCACTAATCGAAATTTGAACCGGAGCAATCAGATTGCCCAGCAGCTAAGTCACTGTGATAATCACCTCCCCTTCCCTTCATACAGTTTATGTCAAAATGCATGTTAAATATTAGGCAGGAAGTATTCATCAACTCTCAAAACGAATATACGATTCTCCTAATTTCTGGGAATATTTTCTAGTTAATTTCAGAGTACTATTTTTTTGTCCCGGCAACGACGATATATTTTCATCAAATTGTGCATATTACTGCTTTCTGTTTACATGAACAACATACTTTAGTCGGTTTTCTTTGACACAATAATTTAATTCTTTTAATTATCAGAAATAATAGAAATAGAAAAATTTGTTATGACTCTTAGGAGTCTACACTACATTGTTAATAAGTGTTTGAAATATTTCGGCAAAAAAGAACGTGTAAAATTTCAATAATTTTGGTACTTATAGCATAGGCCCTAACTCGTATGAAGGTAGGAAGGGGAAACATTGCTAAATTGCTTTGATAAATTTTCCATCAGTTCAGTATTCAATTATTATTCGTTTATTACGGTCATAGCTTCTTACAAGAGACCTAGAACTCAGTCCTGCTTTATTTCACTAGCGAGATAGCATTAGCCACAGTTGCAGTAAGCATTATTTTTCGCTCTCATCAAAGCTGACCGGTGGATTTAGAACCGCATGCCAAATTCATGAAAGGAACCGAGACCTAACCTCAGTTTACCAGTTTCTAAAAGGATCGTAGCAGTCTGGCAAAGATTATAAAAAGAACGCCAAGCCTGTACTATAGTCTTTGTCTGGAAGCTGCAAAGTAGAATTTAGAAACGCTTGAAATATTTGATTTTTCAGATTATAGTTGCCAGCTGGCCTGGAATCTCTCCACATCTTCTGTAACGGAAACCATCAGGCAGGGAGTGTTTACTCATTTTTCTTTCAGAATAGGAAGTGCTTCAATTAGTTTTATCTCGTTCAGAGCACCACACACTCTCTCATATGCAACTTAATAGCTTGATGGCACAAGCTCTCAAGGCAGTTTTAAATATTTGTCACGTTTCCTGAGTACACATCCACTTTATTTTAAGTGAAATGAGTGGCCAAAGAATGAGGAGTAATTACTACATTCGCTTGCAACAAAAGCGTAGATATAGGACAGTTATTTTTTTGGAAACGGAGAACATTTGTAAATGTCCGATACAGTATTCGCTAAAATATCAGGTGGTAAAACCTCTGATGGCCCACAGCCTATAAACTTAGAAAAGGTCGGGTCGCTGGCCAACCTATGATCGTGAAATAAATGTTATACTATGTAAAACTGTTCATTCTATAGAACTTTATAGTAGCAATAAATAACACATTTCAACTACTTCGTACCTCAAGTTTAACTATTTCAACCTAAACTATCTGACAAACTGCAATTAACTGTCAGAAACAAACAACATAATAAGAGCACGGAAATTAATAAAGAAACAGTACAACTGTGAATCAGATAAAGACGCAGACAAAACTTTATCATTCCACTGCACAGAAAATCTTGTTCAGAAAGTCACAAAACTGAGATACAGAACCCTTGAACTAATCGTTCCATCGTTGGTCGTCTCCCTCGGCTGCTTCAGTAGAGCAATATCGTACTCTTAGATCTTGGGATCGTAACGGGGGTTTTATTTCTGTCACTACATCGACCAAACGATAGGGTTCATAAGAGAGCCTACCTGCGTCAGATAAAGAGCAAAAAATGTGCTTACTAAAATATTTATTCGATTTAAACCACGATAAAAATATGTATTAAATTAGCCAGAAAAATCACTTAAAATTTTGACAACATATTTTAACGCAGTCACAATACATAACAGAGTCTTACCTCTTTATTATTGTTTAACATTATATTTCAAAGAATGGACAGTAGTATAAAAGTCGAGAACAGCAAAAACCAGAAAACGAGAATAAAACCTAAAAATAGGACACCATTGATCCAAACGATAACCGAGAGTTAATCCACACGATCCGTGAAAAATCTGACCTTCAACAAGTAAAATTTCAGATTTACATTTAATGAAGGTTATCCACCAGTCTTCTATCCTATCGGATATCGTAACATCCCCGAATGGACCCTTAATAGAATCAAATCGATTATCAGTTAATTTGGATAGGTTGCGAAATATTACTAGAAAGCATGGTGTTCATTACAAGTTAACAGCAATTTTCACAATCGAAAATAAAACTCGATAGTATTGACATCTTGTGACACTGTTAAGTTACAAAAGAATCCCGTTGTTGAAACGTGCATCACCCAAACAGATGTTCAGAATTGACCAACAATACTTGATCCGATGGGATCTTACGTTACGTCGTCCTGAAGGAACAAAACTGCGAAATTCACGTAAACATTAATTCATTGTGCATTTAGAAGAAATGCCAAACACTGAAGTTGCAGAAAAGTGATATGTCAATTAAAAATGTTCTTACTAAACCAACTTTCAGGTTTTAAAACAATTATGTCGTTAAGATTGTAAACATACAAGTCCACAATATAAAAACATAAAAGGAAACATTTTCCAATATCCTATAACTACGACTACCATTACAAATCTGTCTACCAACACTTGTCCCATTAAACTGAACTACAAGTGATCAATAGATCAACGTCTCACTTAAAATAAAGTGAATAGTGAAAAATGAAAATAAAATATGTATTAACAGCTGACGAATATAAACCGCATTCGTAGTGTAAATCCTGCATAAATCAACTATGGGTCAACACACGGCATTATCATAATATATCGGACATCCGAGCAATAAATCTAAAAGTAAAGGAAGTAAATAGAAAAACGAAAGTTCAGCGTACTTGAACCCGCGCAGCTAAGCAGTAAAGATTAGTCTCCGTTAGCTAGGTTTCCATGTGGGACGACCCTTACATTCATGTCACTACTGATTCAACGCTATTATAGGAGCTCCTCCAGGCTAGTAAGAATTATGCTTAAACATGGCCTCAATAGTACCTACTAATACCTTTCACATTCATATCCACTACTGCAAACAATAAAACCGTCCTAGTCGATTCGCAAAACTGATTAACCTATGCCTTGACTATATACAAACGACGCCCAAATCCTGTCGTTGAGCCTACGTTAGTGTCTACTCACCCTTAAATTATATAATACACGCAGCATCCTAAATCTATCGTTGAGCCAACGTTATGGTATCTAGCATCATTTATACTGTCAGGCAAAAACGCTACTTTAAACACAATCCTGGTTATTTAAATCAAATCCCCGTTGAAACTCTAACACAATGAAGTTAAATTAGCCACAGGATGAACTCGAACCCTGAAATATAACTGTTTCCATTTCTTTCAATAAAGCGTGAAGTCGAAATTATACAACATGTCCGAATAGTGTAATCTATTCCTCAATACAATCTCAACACATGCAGTGAAATTCGCTAAATAAAAACGAACTCCACTCTCGTTTAATACTACGTAATATCACTGAAAACAATAATCACTACCATCATGATATCAAGGCATAACCCGAGTGTGAGGCTCCAAATGGTCTTTCACCTAACGTTCCAAACATGTATTACCGTGAACTGTCCAGTGATGTATCTTTTCATCGATCTACGAAAGCTAAACTATCGTTCTAATAAAACTCATTTTTCACACCCGCAATGTTTCTAGTCAGCGATAATTTCGTACAGTAACAATAAAGAATAGAATTCAATTTACAATAATCAAATATTACCTTGATCGTGCATCAGAATGTATTTTGTTCGTGAGGTCGGCTATCACAAAATGCACTTTGCTGGTATCAAGTAGAACAGTGACTTAGACTTAATTACCGAGCCCTAAGGTCTCACATAAAATAGTAATCATGGGAGAACATCAACTTGTACTTAAAATAGTTGCTTACAGGACATCGTCATCTTACACACCCTGTCTCAGAAATATTACATCTAAACATACACCCTGTCACAAAAATTCCTCTCCGTCGTAAAATAGGGCCTCTTATTCTCAGCCTCCTTTTCATTATACATAACTCTTAAAATACAGGCTTACTCTTCCTAACTATTCTCATAATATTTCATTTCCATTACAATCCATTTCTTCCTGTTCGAAACATTTTCAAATACAAGCAATCCAATGACCACACACCTTCATAATGATCTTACAATTAACTTCTCTAAATGTTCCTAATCTCTAGAGAAAAATAGCATACCGTTCTTTTCTGTTTCACAAATACACGGTGTCCCAAAATTTAAGTTTCCGAAGAATAAACGCCAACTTTATCATACTTCACTAGATTTCGGTATAAATTCCAAATCTCGTTTTACATTACTGCTGAACACATAATTTATAATCTCAAATTTATCCTGACGTGAACATTATTATTATTATTATTATTATTACTATTATTATTATTATTATTATTATTATATTTTATAACTTGATATTTGACTTTATCACGCTCACAATGGCTATTTATCATTATTGTACCTTTTACCTGCCTGAACACTATTTCATTGATTTTCACTACAATATTTAAAACTTCACATTTTATATTTTTAAAAGATATGTAAAAACATTTTTTTTAAGTTTCGCGAACAGATATAAATAATAGACAATTCGTCTCAATATTGCAATACACTTAATTTTTACACACGCTACATATTAATTTAACGGGACCTTAATGTACATTTCTAACTACAAAACATGACATTTAAATTAGAGAGACCTGTAACTTCGTCGTGGGCAATGGCGTTATCTTGGCTTATTTTTACGCCAGCAATCTAGTATTTAACCCAAATAATTGCATAGGATATTCTTCTCTTATACATTACTTATAATTACACAGATTCTACACTTTAATTGATTCAACACACGTACATTATTCTAGACACATATAATATTTACAATCACTCCGCTTCTTGTCGGGAACTCAACTCTCGTTTGCGGAAATCTCCAACTCCCCTCTCTGCCAGGTTTTTTAAAGATATAACTAGCGGTGAAAGCCGAAACTTTTCTCCGCCAGTCTACAGTTCCCCTCTACCGATTACATAAATACACCGTGTCGCAAAATTCACGAAAGCGATCTAGGAATTCGCCGTTTTCATTTGAGAAGTTCAGAAACCCTATACTAATTCAACTAATGATTTTTTTACTGATTATGACAGATGTCGTAACTACACGGTATCAACACCTAATTTAGTCTTCATTTGCCATTTACCACTTGGTAAAAATATTCTATCTCGAGCTAACTAACTTTATAAATTCCACAAGTTCATTGAAGGAACACTTGAAGACCTCTACTTGATGTTGCCCGACGCAGGCCCACACTCTCGGACCATGAAATAGTATGTGAAACTGCTGTCTGGGGTGGGAGTATTTAAAGCCTTTCTTGGGACGCTTTATTTGTCGTGATGTATTGTGGTGCAGTCATACTACTTGATAACTCCTGGACCGATTTCTTTGAGACTCACCCCAAAAATTACACCTAATTTGCAAGTCAGGATGGTGTTTTTTTTTTGCAGATTTTCCCGTTCCTTTAACAGGCGTAATTAATTAAATAATTTCTTCCAGGCGATTTCGCGCGCATTTCTACTGCATGCCCTTGACCCGTGCTTCCCTCACGGCCAATAGATGCCAACTTATCTCCAGGCCTAGTTAAATACATTTCCACCCTGTGGACTTCAGCATCATCAAATATTTCTTAAAAATTTTTATTACTTATTTCTTTGTTAATGATAGTGCCAAAATCTCTCGCAATGAGGGTTATTATCTAGAAGTTCATTATTAATTACACAGGTCTGTCGAAGTGTTCCGACCTCCTTCGAATGGATGGTTCGCTTCCGACTTCGAGCTTTCACGGCACGGAACGTGAGATGTGCTTTCAATAAAGAATTACGGTTGCACTCGAAGTGTCATCTTGTAGTTGCAATATCTAACAAGGTACAATTATGGGTTCAATAGGTTCAAAACGAAAAATATATCCAGCACCCAGGTTTATCTCGTGTCTACAAAAATGCAGAGATATTTACTAATTCTACACTGGATAAATATTTCTAAATTTGTAAAAGGTATACAAAACACAACACTCAACCATAAAATTGAATATGTAATTATACTTAAAAATTTAGTAAGTTACACTTAGAGACTTGTCAAAATACATTGAACGAAACTCAAACCTATGTAGTTGTACTGATTATATATAAACCATAAATTTTAATATTTCGAAAAGTTACTGAAGAATACTGAGGAATTCATTTGTGTTACACTTATCTGCTGATCTGTCTCATATTCAAGAAAATATATTATACTTTACAGATAAGAGGCACAAAATGTATCAATTGTTAGGAGCGTAAGTCAAATAGTACCTCTATTTTATTGTTCAGAAACAAAGGAATAGAGTCGACTCCAACTTACATATCCGATAGTTTGTAGTTAGCAGTCACATTGAGAGATTGCACACCGATGCAAAAATCAGTAAACCAGAATTTTGGCAAAAAGGCATTTTAAAAACAGCCGATTTACTGTATAGTGATCTGTATTGCTCGAGTAAAAGCAAGGAACCCGTTAACACTCACCGAGGGAAAGTAATATCTCGGAGGTGGTACGATGAATTTGTGTGTGGCCAAACGGTAACGAAACCGGAAAGCAGACAGGCCGTTCTTCAACACCAGACACATACTTTAATGTCATTAATGAAATGATACGAGAGACTGCAAAATGCTTAATCAGTAAGAGATGTTCAATGAATGAGGTAAGACTTTCCATCACCAAGGAAAGGAAAATGAATCTTAAGTACATTATACTATAGGAGTGCGTAAATAAGTTACGGTACGGTACGGTAAGGTTCATTTTCCTTTACACGCAAGCTTAGGCTATTATGACAACGAAAATTGTTCTGATAGACTGAATATCAATATGTGGCTGACAGACGTGACCAGTCTTAACCCGCGAGTGGTCTCTATATGAGATTTTCTCTCACATTATTTTTTATTGTGATATTACTTCACGGTGATGAAAGGGAGGTGACTGTACCCTCCTGCAACTGAGTTTATAACTGTCGTGAGTAGAGTGATTCATATTTGAAGGGTAAGCGCACCCTCCCCTAGTCAGAACAAAGGTTCCTGTATGTCCGTGCGCGCTGCGTGAGAGATTCTCTCATCGCGCAACTAATGACGTTGGTGTTATGTTGAAGTGGAGCGGGAAACTTACTTCTGTTTTACGCAATAGTATTTGACTTAGGTCGTGCGCGGAACATTCTCCATTTGCAGTTACTGATAAATGTGTCTTCAAAAATGTTGAGTCGAGGAAGAATGCGCTGTTAAAAAATCCAGGTAATTCACATGTTGAGAGAAGACCTAATGTACTTCATTCTTGTTTCTGAATTGCGACTGTCATAAAGTCTTATATTTTCAATATTACGAATATTACGTACTGACATGTGATTCAATTTAAGTATAATTCCCAATATTGTTATTTTCAGAAATTAGTGCATGGCGAGAAGCATCCTGTCTTAACTGCGTGGAAAGTTCTCAGGAGTAAAACCATAGATGTCATTACGCAACGAGAACTTGAGCACTTCTTGTTTTTGAAAATGTTATGTTCAGAAACCTTATATTACTAGATATAATGCATGTCTGACATTTTTACAACTTTCAAATAGTAATTTTAAGTAGTAATTTGTGTCTTTATTAAACAGCTAGTAATTTCATTGTTATTTAAAATATATAAGGTATAACTTGCGCTTGATTTAAGTAGTAAATTTCAGCCTTACGCCCCACAAAACTGTTAAAAATAATCATATTTATTTTAACGTAAGAGAAAGTCTCACGTGCGACCACTCACATATTTCGGCTAGCGACCACTCGCGGGTTAAAGGAAATAATGGATAGGAAGAGCATTCTCTGATGCGCGGTTTTGGTACAGTAGCGACGATATACGATCGTGGAATTTTTTATGTAGGTAAGGTGTTATTCTGCCCGAAGGCAGGTGCGAACCTCCGCAGAGGTGTTCCTGAGCCGGAGTTTACGTGCGGTTGGGTGGCCAGTTTCTTTCCGCTCCTCCATTCCCTCACCCCCCACCAAAAGCGCGTGGCAACCCATCCAACTCCTGACCACGCCCAATGTTGCTTAACTTCGGAGATCTCACGGGATCCAGTTTTTTAACACGGCTACGGCCGTTAGCATTTTTTATGTATAAAACCTATATATATGTTTTAACTTTCAATTTGATTTCTTTATTGCAAATATTTATACCGTTGAAAAAAATGAAATGGCGTATGGCTTTTAGTGCCGGGAGTGTCCGAGGACAAGTTCGGCTCGCCAGATGCAGATCATTTTGATTTGAGCCCCGTAGGCGACCTGCGAGTCGTGATGAGGATGAAATGATGATGAAGACGACACATACACCCAGCCCCCGTGCCAGAGAAATTAACCAATTAAGGTTAAATTTCCAGACCCTGCCGGGAATCGAACCCGGGACCCCTGTGACCAAAGGCCAGCACGCTAACCATTCAGCCATGGAGCCGGACATTTATACCGTTATATATCAAGTATCAAGAAGAATTGATACATTTTAACACAGGAAAAATTATGTATTTTGTTAATAAGACAGTAATATATGTCTTGGTTAAAAATAATTCTAATCATAATTGCATAAAAATGCATAAATTAATAGTCGAATTATTCCCTTCTTCAAAGTAATTAGATACAGGGAATATACAGTGAATGGATTGCATTTCTAACTGGGTCTTTGTATGTTGAATCTACTTAATATGGAGTGACAATTTCCAATAGCGGTTTTTCATTCTACATTATCATTGCTCTGAACACGATCTTGGTTGCAAGATTGAATAATTATAACCCGAACTAATATCCCCTAAACATTATAATTCCCATTAGTGGTCGTGAAAGTATACGTTTTAAGAATGTAACATTTCACCCTGATGGTTCATAGTCTACAATAAATCATCTGCTTGAAGTTATAAAATGGCAGGGAGGGATTTAGCTTAGTAAGAATGTAGAAATCAGCTTGTTCTTCACCGGCGACTTGATCTTAATGGCAGACTGTTCTGAAGCCTCCAATCTAATACCCTAACGACTGAAAGTGTATGCAGTGAGTATAGCATGGTAATCGAAATTCCTAAGACTAAAGTGATGCCAACTGAGAAGAAATCAGGCGATTTGAGGTAGACAATAAAAAGTGGATGGATTTCATGTACTTAGATTGTGTATGGTATTACTGTGACTGAAATAGAATGAAGATGTAACAAAGCTAATGGACTGATTTCGCAGTTCTCTTAGTACTCAACAACATTATCTGTACATCGTACTATTTTCAGACTAACTTTGCTATTCGGGAGTAGCAGCTAGGTGTACTCAGGATATCTTATTCGTAAGCTGAAGTTAACAGAAATGAAGGGAGCGAGAATTATTGCTTGTACAAAGCTATGTAAAACAATTGCAGGACGGTACCCAGAATCAGGGGATAAGAATGAAGCTGTACGCATAACCGAGCTTGAATGGTGGGGCCATGTGTGACAAATGGAGGAGGATAGGTTACCTAGGAGAACAATGGACTCTGTCATGGAGGGTAAGAGAAGTGGAGGGAGACTACGTTAACGATGGTTAGACTAATTAATGACGAGAGCTGTGGAAGTAAACGAAGCCACGGAACTATTTGCATATAGAGGACTATGGAGACCCGCATTTCTCGCAGAAGCTTGCGGAATGAACACTTGAAGTCATGACTTTCTAAAATAAAGTAGAGTAAATACTCAATACTGCGAAAATATTCGATGGTGCCAATGCAACACCTTGTATCAGACAATGCTCTTCCTATCCATTACTCTCCCTATGGCTGCTCACGCCTCCCAATCACGGTTACCCGTAAAGGAAAATGAACCTTACCGTACCGCGTTGTAGAAATATATGATTGTATGACGTATTCACGCACTCATAAAGTATGTATGTGAGGTTCATTTTCCTTTACACGCTCGCATATGAAAATTAACCCAACGAAAAATTGTTCTGATGGAATACGTATCCATATGTGCCTGGGAGGCGTGACCAGGTTTAAGGTGAATAATGGATAGAAATTGCACTGTCAGATACGAGATATTGCATTGTTACCACCGTACTGGTGTATATATTTCCAATATTCTGACTTCACAGCGTCCCAAAGGTCCGTTGCTTCACAATCTTAATTAGTTCACGTTCTAGTTTGTTCACTTAATAATTTATTGAATGTGTACATAATCACCCTCGATGCTGAGGGTGTAACGTTTGCGTTTTTTTTAATTTTATATAGTGACGAGTTTTCGGTTTCTAAACAAGTGTGAACACAGAACACTATGCCTCTGTTCTTTTTATTTTGTATAAAGCATTGGTTACTTCAAAACACTCGTATGTAGAGTAGATACGTGATATTAAAATAGAATGTTCCTGCAACGTTGTCTAAAGTAGAATGGTGGCCTTTGCCAAAAGATGGGTTATAATAATATCTGAGACGAAGCGGTGAAGCGACATGGGTCCTGCCAAGTGGAAGTACAAAAGAATGGCGAGGATAAAACCTCAAAGGACACAGGGGACGCACCTTTGTGGTTGGCTGTGGCGTTATTACTCGCTCTCTAACCCCTTGGTACTTCTCGTAATGTCCTAGTATAAAGTCTGCAGTCCTGTCAGACCTTCAGGTAGGCCTCTAGGCTGTTAAAAATACAATTCTATGTGTTAAGTATTAAGAGAGTGCAGTATGTAAAGCTCACTTTTCCGCGTAAACATTTCTTATTGCTATGATAATAGGATCCATTAAGACTCTTAAAGCAAAAATTGAGGTCATTATAAAATAAATTATTGATATGTAACTTTATTTATTTTTATTCATTCTAGGCTGCTAGGATAAAAGAGTATAAGTCAAAATTTAACTTTTACTCTTCTTCCCTAGATAGATATCAACATGTTTGCTTGTTTTATTAGGACCATATGGAATAGTGTACATACAGTAAACTGTAGTCCTGACTTATATACTTATATCCCATCCAGGACTCATACCGTGGACTTATCTTACTTTGGAAACTCTCCTACTTATATTCCTTTTCCCTGGCAACGTAGAATTAAAAGTGGGTGCTTGCTTTCAATCAGCGACTTTGAAGTATGATACTCCTTACATATTGATTCCCTTAATGTTTGGCTACCTATTTTGAGAATGGTTCGTATCACTCTAGATAAATACATTAGAGTTTCTTTTACACCGGATCAGTAAACTGTTGAACGATACTAAATTTTAAAATGTATTAAACGTTCAAGAGTAGGTTGCATGGTCACCTTCCAGATACGTAGTCACTAACTTTCTAGTCAGAAAATTATACAGAACTTGTCTCTGAAAATGTAATTATTGGACTCAAATCTAGACTTCTCCCTCGAAATATTGGGACAGTGTGCGACGAACATGAGGTATATTTTCGTCAGGATATGCAGAAATGGAAAGACGCTATCAGGGGAAAATGAAACCACAATATGCTGGCAGAGTTCTACATAATTAAAAGACATGTTCCTGAATCATAGCCTAAAATTGTTTTCATATACATTTCAAGTACCAGTAAGTACACATAATGTTATTCAAAAATTACAAGGTATCTATAATATAAAAGTTTTGATTATATTTCACATAATTATTTTAAAAACCTGGGTGATCAAAAAATTAAAAGCTCGAAAACTGTATAAGAATCACCCATTCCTTTTAACACACTTTAATGTAGTTTTATTTTAGGACGTTGTACATATTATATTTCTAGCCATGCTTACTAGCATTCAGTAAAATTGTATATCCAGTGTTGATAATTTAGACTTGAATATGTTAATTGATAAAACTCCATGATACGCTACGGAATTTCGTGGGACAAAATTCCATCGTTGTGAAGTCTTATGAAATCTACAGCATTTGGAAGGATTATTACAAAAACACTACTATTTGTTTTACCCGTAACACGGATCTAAATTAAAGTCCCCGATGTGTGTGGAGTTATGCTACCCGTCGAGCACGCTACCCCTGCGAGCATGTCAGCTGAGAGCAGCGGGGAAGTGCCACGTCCCAACTGGGGAACTTGGTCAAGATTGTATTACGTGAGACGACGGAATGTTCGATTCCCTTCCATCATTAATTTCTTCTGAATGAATTAAGATACGAAGAAATGAACTACATCACCGTGTAGCTTATTTTTATAATCATGAATACCAAGTTTCAACGAGATCTGTTGAAAATTACGGAAGATATTAGCCATTACCATTTCTTGGTCATACTGAATACAAAGGCAGGCATTTCGCTTGTCAAGCCAGTTCACGTTGTACCACAGCCGAGATCGGACGGCCGGCTGTTGGGTATTCTGCGGTCATTATGTAAGTCGTCAGTTACATAAACTCTGCGAAAGTTTAAGTCCGCGTATTACGACGAACTGCAAGACTTAGAATATTTTCAGTGTCGTGCGTGTGGTGATAGAAACTACACCTTAGTTGAAGTGTGAACAGTTGAGGAGTTTTGCCATTTACGAGAACAGTGTGACAGAAACCTATATTTTCTCACCAATGCGATGTTACTCTAATATAATTTAATATTCGTACGAAAGTGATTAACTTTACATTGAATACTGAAAATGTTGAAACGTGATCATCTGTGAAACGTCGAAACTGTCCATGAATATATATTATAATAATTTTTGACAAACTGTACTAATAGTGCAACATAATCTAATATTTTCAGACTGTTCAGGGCATTGAATTTACGGTATTGAAGCATCATAGTGCATAGTTGTTCTATCAAAGGTGTTGGAACGTTTTTCAAACTGTACGTCGATGTTACGAACGACTGATATAATTAATCATATTTAACAGTGTTGTAGAACTTCGATTCTATTTTACAAGTGTCCTGATTCTTAAGTCAGCATAAACTCAGTACAGTATTTAAACGATCTGGTGCATTCTTTAATTATCCCGATAAGACTTGTTCCAGGAAGGGCAGTGTTTTCTTTTGCTATTTTCGATAGTGAACGGGACTAAATTCACGGAACTTATTCTTTTTCCTTTGATGTTGTGTGTCAAATGGGATACCTTGTTTTCTACATAGTCATACGGACAATGTTCTCACACTTAACTTTAACAAGGTGAATTTACTTTTTACGTGATTAACACATCACAAGTTAATTTTCAGTTCAGCTTAATCCATCAGTAATGACTGTGTTCTTCTAATTAATTAGTGAAATGCCCCTGTGAAGATAATTGAGTGCAGCTTGTGACTCGTTAAAGAACGCTACTGACCATAATCTCATTTGTGCAGATCAATTACCTTGAATCCATTTCATACCCAGTGCCACGTTACAACCACGACCACGAGTGCTCCTAGACCATCCAGACCTCCGAGATATTCGAGACCTTCCAGATAATCGAGACCGGCTCGGAAGATTGTGGCACCGTGAGAACACATTGCGACCCCGCAATGTTCAAGGACCAGTTCAACCCCAGGAGAAGTACTCATTGTAACTGCTGTGCTAGGTGATGTTAAAACCCTGACTTAATTTTATGAATAAACTTTTCTTTAAAAATTAGCATTCCGTTATGCTTTTCTTACTTCCCTGTCCTCTGTAACAAGTCAGATAAGGACCGGTCATCCCTGTGCCAAGTCTTGTGTTCAGCTAGCCATCAAGACGAACTTTTACGGTTACATTGTATGCATGCCTTTCAGTAAATGATATATATTAATTAAGTTCAGTAAGGATGAAGGTTATAGCATTTTCTGGCTGATACAATTACTTCAACCACAATTTCGATATATAATCGTCTATCATACAAACCTGGATGACAATGTGAATTATTTTCATCGTCTGTTTTAAACCACTTTATAAATTAAAATACAATATTCTTGTGCTTAACAACTTGGAGCTGCCTAGCTGAGATAGTGAGGGCACGATCGGCTTAAATACAGGGACGAAGGTTCGATTCTTCGACAGAAAGAAGAGAAATTTAGAAATGAAGATTTCTACTTTGCAAACGCACATTACTGTGAAATTCACTCATTCTACGCCAAAAATGAGTATCAAGTAAATATCTTGAGACAAATGCGATAGGGCACAGAGATAACAACTTTTTATCACTTAATGATGAGGTTATGAATAGTGAAAATTTTTAAATTCCACTATTCAATGGATCTCCATGGCCTGTATGGAGAAGGCTGTTTTTCTTTAGTTCATTATATGCATTACTTAGTTCCTCGTGACTAGATATTATATTATGCTTTAACCCAGATATTGACTTCCGTTTCAGTCAACTGAGCAACCCTTATGATTGTAATTCTATAGTAAATTACTAAAATTTTGCAAGGTAGGAAGAGGAGGCTCCTTCCAACAAGGAGAGTAGACGAAGCTAAATTGTGAAACATGTATCTTCTAAGTAAATAATGCGTAATGAGTGCGTGTCTGTACAATGATTATTTTTGGCGAAATTATCTTATAATTACCCGTTTCAGGTTAAATAATGGCCATCTACAGATTTTTAGCTTTGTGTCTATTTGTGTCTTTGAATTCTTATATAAGGCATGATCAAGGCGTTTGCGTTTGAGGGCGTTGCTGCAGCGGACATGCAAGCTAACGCCACTCCCATGCCGGTATATAAGCACGGATATGTAGGTGAAGGGATCGGTGTGACAGTCGTGGCGTGACGAGGTACGTGCGTTAAATGTGGCCACGTAGAATTATAGCGACGTTATTACCAAATGAGTCCAAACAGGACCAATGTTCTGTTATTCTGTTATTGGTTGCCGAAAGACAAGCACCGGTGGACATCAGTCAGAGAATGTCGACTGTGTACGGGGCAGCATGTCTGTCGAAAACCACCGTTGGGGATGGTGCACTAAGTTCCGTGCGGGTCGCATTTTGACACAAGACCTCGGTCGATCTGGGAGGGCAACCTCATGCATTGGGAAGAACAACTCGCGGTTGGTGCATAAGGCCTATAGGCCTGATCTCTCTCCGCACCATTATCAAGTCTTCGGTCCCCTCAAGAAGGCCTTGAAGGGTCGAGCAATGTGCAGCAGGCGGTTACGGGCTTCTTCACGCAGCAGTATACGGTGTTTTACCACACGGGGATCTTCAACCTAGTGCGTCGGTGGGATGAGTGCCTCATTGCTCACGGTGATTTTTCCTGAGTGACATCCCGATTCAGGACTGTACGGCCGTCGAACGGAAACTTTTTGATCACTCCTTGTAACTAAAAGTACCAGTGCATGAAGTAGGGTTTTACGGGAAGATCTACACAGTGATGTTACTCTCTCACAAAATAGCCATTGAGTATCGAGAACTTTAGTATTTTTTCGGTGATGTCTCAATGGGACCGAAAAATATCGTCGTTGCCGGGACAAAACCTCCAATGTGATAATATTTTTGGAGATATACTGACCCGCAGCACATAAATTATGAAGAGCGAAAATGCCTTGACAATATTTACACAATATTGCACCTTAGATGACAGAACCTTACCGGCCAAAGTTCTAAGCTAAAATATTTCACATAGGAGGTTTTGTCCCGGCAGCGACGATGTGTAAAAATTAATAAGGAAAGATAAAAAATTCAACTGAAATTATCTTTTGCTTTTGTGCAACTAGTTCGATATTTGAAAGGACTGTGAGACAAATATATACAATATAACACAAACATTACAATTTTATTGCATGGATTAGGCCTAAGTAAAATTCATTTTAGAGAATGACGATCGCACTAACAGCACTCGTGTTTCCTTACTTCTCGCGATTTTACGTAAAATATAAATGAAAATTTTAAAATTAAAATAAAATATGGATGTCGATGGTGCATATCTGCTCGACGACCTCCTCTTTAAACTGCTTGCCTGTTAACATACATGGATGGTCTGCGTGATGTGTGGGCTGCGCTAACGAACGATTAATGACGCCTGTTTCAAATATAACCCGAACTTGTATTAATGATGATGTTTGGAAACGTGAAACGTGATTCAGAGTTTATTTGATTACTAGCTCCTTTATCAGGCGTTGGTCGGTACAAATTTATATGCTGGTAACCGAAATTCCAAGAAAGTATTTTTTAAAACAAGCAATTTTATTACTCCAAATGTTGCATAAATTAACAGATTAAATTTATTGCAATAATGTCGTCGAGTGACCATCATAGTCATGATTCATAATTCAAAACCTGGCTTTAAAATGTATTTGACATACTGTAATTTCAATAAAGGAGCCTGGTAAGGTTGACTTTCACCTTGCTCTAATATTTAGTTTACAAGATTTCTCTCAGGCTACCAAGCGCGCATCCCAATTTGAAAATGAAAGTAAAATAAGCGCATGTAGATATTCCAGTGGACCATTATATCGTCGTTGCCAGGACAAAACCTCCTATGTGATAATAATTTTGGAGATATACTGACCCGCAGCACATACATTATGAAGAGCGAGAATGCCTTGACAATATTAACACAATATTGCACCTTAGATGACAGAACCTTACCTGCCAAAATAATAATGTTATTTGCTTTAGATCCCACTAACTACTTTTCGGTTTTCGGAGACGCCGAGGTGCCGGAATTTAGTCCCGCGGGAGTTCTTTTACGTGCCAGTAAATCTACCGATACGAGGCTGACGTATTTGAGCACCTTCAAATACCACCGGACTGAACCAGGATCGAACCTGCCACGTTGGGGTCAGAAGGCCAGCGCCTCAACCGTCTGAGCCACTCAGCCCGGCGATATACTTTTACTTGTCTTGTATGAATAGTGTTGAAGAGAGTTGGGAGGCTGGTTAGAAAGGATCGTGGAAGTATCGTGTGCTGATTGAGAAGTTCTTTGACTGTGGTGGAGCGGTAAATAACGTGGAGGGAGAAGAGTCAGACAGGATATTCCCAACGGTAAGGCCCATTTAAGTTTCTGTGGAGGAAACTCAGGTTAGTTACCTGTCACCTAACGTCCAGCATTGACACATTTATCGCCCTTATCACCTGCTGCGTAGACTGATTTCTGAGTTTGGGGTGTCTGTTCTTAAGAATTTCAGCAAATAAGGACACTGCTCTGTCTAACTGGTTGACATCGGAGGGAGAGGCTGCTGTCCAAATCGGAGAGCAGTAATTTAAGCAAGCTTGAATGATCGTGAAGAAGAAAGACGAATAATACACTTCATATCCACTCAGTAACAAAAAAAAAATTTAAAAAAACTAGATGTCTCATTTTTCACTGTGTGGATTCAATGCCAACCATAACCGCAATGTTCATACGGAGTGGGGGTATACGACGCTGTTGATGGTGATTCGTCCGTCAGATGCAGATGTAAAGCCTTGAGCAGACCCCTTCGTTTTATTCGACAAGAGTAGGCGATGAGCCACCACCGGGTTTCATCCTCTCCCTTCCTACTATCATGCATCCCTTCATTCATTTCATCTCAATTAACTCCTTCTATCAGGTTGACGTCAGGAAGGGCATCCGGCGATAAAAATCACTTCAGTCCCGACTCCGTAAAAAAACGGACAAGGGTCAGACATACAATGTTACTAACGTAATGTCTCCACTAAATACTTTTTCGGTTTTCGGAGACGCCACATTGAAATTAACAAATGAATTTTACAGACTATAATTTCACATATTAATGTAATGTGAATTAACATTGTCATGGTCATCAAGATGACATAGGCTACAAATTACATTGACGAGACTTCTACTTACCTGTGCTGGAATTTCGGTTTTCATGCCTGACCGTCAATGATTGAATTTTGTTTTCGACTATTCATGAAACCATTTCAATAACTAACATCATCGTTGAGCCCCACCATTGTCAGGTCCAGCTCCATGGC
Organism: Anabrus simplex; assembly: GCF_040414725.1. Taxonomy (NCBI): domain Eukaryota; kingdom Metazoa; phylum Arthropoda; class Insecta; order Orthoptera; family Tettigoniidae; genus Anabrus; species Anabrus simplex. The sequence goes on along the minus strand of NC_090265.1, from coordinate 147,645,687 downwards.
TAAGTGATTAGCGTGCTGGCCTTTGGTTACAGGGGTCCCGGGTTCGATTCCCGGTAGGGTCGGGAATTTTAACCATGATTGGTTAATTTCTCTGGCACGGGGGCTGGGTGTATGTGCAGTATTCATCATCATTTCATCCTCATCATGGTGCGCGGGTTGCCTACGGGAGTCTAATCAAAAGACCTGCACCTGGCGAGCCGAACATGTCCTCGGACACTCCCAGCAATAAAATCCATACGCCATTTCATTACCATTCTCTGAATAATTGATATGAGATGTAGTAGGCAAGTAGCATACTTGTTGGAGCGCATGTTACTTGTGATTTGGGGATCGAATTCTGATGCCGTCCATTGAAACAAGAGTACTTAAATAATGAGGACTTATGTTAGTACACTTACAGGAATATTAAAGAACTAAATTTCAACGTAAAATTTCGGGGCTCTGGCGTGCGTTATAAGTAACAGGCACCAAAGAATGGGATTACACGTAAAAAACATTAGCGTCATAATCACATAAAATAAAAATACACGTCGGTTGCACACTAAAACAAAAAGATGTAAATATATTTGTTTGTTTTCTTTTGTTTCCCTTAGACAAAGAATGTCGGGCAGTAACACTAAAATGCCTCTGTTGCTTGAGAAGAATAGCTTTATGAGCGATAACAGCTAAATCTTAAAGCAAGTCTCGGTAATTTATATTCATTTCTTCACATTTCGTCTGCATGCAAGAATAGGGAGATATCGTTTTCTAACAGAGGTGTCAAGACAGGGGTACACTACGGATACCCCGGGGAAGAATGATAAATCAGGAATATTCTTTATTTTGCGTAGACAGTTCTCGATTCTTTTCAGATCAGTGGCGTATACTGAGGGCTACCAAGGCTATCGGTAAATCCCAAACCTCAAATGAAAACGATGAAAATCTACAGCACATTATAATTTAGGCATCTGATACAGGTTTCCATTTGCCAAACATGAAAGCAATGAGAAAAAACGTGGCAAGTATTTCTGAGAGCAAGGCATCGCAGACTGATATTGCAGACCAAACGCTGCGTTTCTCTCCTCTCGCCCCATCTCGCGCGGCGTGCTGTTGACTGTTCGAAAGGTGCGGGGACCAGGGGGATAGGTGTGCTAGACTTCGCTTCTTCAGTTCGCCACTGCTAACTAACAACCATGCATTCATTCCTCATCGTATAATCTTTCTCACCTAATACTTATGACTTAATTAGTGCTTATATTTCACTCCTGTTTACTTCTACATCCCTGTAGGATGACACTGCTGTTAAAGGAATAATATCGTTTTCTTTTTATGGACAATTCTGCTAAAATGAAATACAATCTTCCAGGTTTAGTGTTTCCTTTGTTGGTTGGGATAGAACCCGTGATCATGGATCTGCCACCACTACTGATCTCTCGATGAAACTAATAAGCCAGTGAACGATGGGTATGACAGCTGGTAATGCTGTTAAATTCAATATTTTAACTTAATAATAATAATAATAATAATAATAATAATAATAATAATAATAATAATAATAATAGTAGTAGTAATAATAATAATGCATAGCATCTGTACAGGCCTGGTGGTGACTTAATGAGAATGAAATGAATAGCGAAGACGTTATGAACACCCTGCCCCGCTAGCCAGAGGAATTAAGAGTGCGAGGGTTTGATTTTGACAATTGAACCGGTGCCATCGAACCAATGGCAAGCATTTTATCAATTTAGCCACAAAGCCAGACTTAAATTTGCTAAACTTAGGCTACACCTTCACTGATCAGGTGTTTAGTGTTGACAGCAGAGTGCAGGGCAGTATCTTGTGAAATAGCCTGGACAACACAGCGGACTACTCCGTTGGCTATTGGCTGCAGCTCAAAACCCTTAACGCTTAATGTTTGCTAAACCAACTACTGAAATGGGGTACCCTAAGTCTAGTGGTAGCCCACGTCTTGATCCCAGCATACGCGACTGTTGCAGATAGGATTCTGATACTAGATACATAATTTCTATCTAAGACATGACCTTTGTAATACGAGGGGCGTACTATATTTTTTACACTTTATTTTTTGTACGTCCGGGTATGGTTCACATTTCACTTTTGAAGGATGGGACGACAGTAATGACTTGTTCCACTGTTTGGTAGCAGCACACGCACAGGGGACAACGAATGCACTTGTCATAGCCATTCCATAGTAACACTGTCAGCGTAGGAGCAGGCGACACAGAAAGCAACCGTCAGGGACAGCGCTATATTAATTGGTTCCTATGAAAAGAAGGCGTGACCACTGCAGAAATACATCGGCGCTTTGTGGCGGTCTATGGAGAACATACCCCGTCACGGAAAACAGTTTACAACTGGGTGGAAGGTTCGAAAATAGGGCGCACATCTGTGGACAAGCGAACCAGTTCAGAAAGGAATGTGCCAGTGTCAACACCGGCCCCAACTAACATTGCCCGGGTCGAATAGGCCATCCAATAAAACAAATGCATCACTTTTATGGAAATGGAGGCAGCCACGGGAATTAGCCAAAACACTCTGCAGCGGATCGTGCACGGCTACTTACAATTAGGGAAGGTGTCATCAACGTGGGTGCCTAGACTCTTGTCTGCAGACGAAAAGCACTTTTGTAACGCCACGATCAAGATCTAGCCAACTTCATGGCTAGGCTTGTGACTGGCGATGAGACATGGCTCCATTGCAATGAGCCACAAACAAAACAACAAATGGGACTCACGGTGCTGCCACACCCACCATACTCTCCCGACATGGCACCAAGTGATTATCACCTGTTCGGGGATTGGACACAGCTGTCAAGGTATGGGTACACAGCACTCCGAATGAATGGTTTCAGGAAGGTCTGGAAAGACTGACACATCGATGGCAAAAGTGCATACAGCTACAAGGAGAGTATGTTGAGAAAATGAACGTAACAACCGATGTGTAATGTAGCCTATTTCATTTAGTAGAAAAAATAAAGTGTAAAACAATATAGTACGCCCTTCGTATTTTTATGATTTTAACAGCCGGAAAACGTTCCAACGAATTTTGCGACTGATACAATATTCCGAATAATGCAATGAACTTCTATAACCTCTTGTAAAACAAAACTGTTGCTGTAATTAAGGCAATTGTGTTAGCTTTTAAGTGTCTGAGTGAATACCTTGTGTGACTGAACATCGATAACAGAGAGAGAGAGAGAGAGAGAGGATGTGTGCCTGTGTGATTGTATAGCAATTAGGGTTAGTTAAGAGTAAACTCTACCAGTCGTGTATTTATTTACCTGTTACCCACCTATACGTTGTACTATTCTATTAGTAGCTAAATCGCTTTATGATTTAAATATGTTGTTGCGTCATTTGTTTCAGGTGAGTACATTTCCTGCCGTCTGTTGAGTAGTGAAGTATCCATTCAATCCCAGGAAGGTAAGAGATTTCTAGTCATGTCATTAGTAAATTGTGTTATAGAAGAAATGAAGAATTTTAGAAAGAATGAACGTTAGCAATGAAGCTGAATAAAGGAATAAACTTCAGAATCAAGTAAGGACTTAATAAAATATGTTTCCACTCACAGAACAAATATTTTTTGTAAGGATACGAGGTTAACCACGTACCAATATAAAAATGATAGTCTTATCTAATGATGGCAACGAGTCCGAGTAGAACCGCTAGAATTTAAGTGACCAGAAATTTCGAAATGATTACAAAAGTAGAGTATATTGCAAAATATTGAAATCATGTCGAAACACCATTTGAGCTGGCGGTGTCACTGACGGTAAGTCATGTGAATTTTTAGTACACCAAGTTTGGTGGGAATATATTCAGAAATGTTTATGCCATTCGTGAAAAACAATACTAAAACGTCATTTCTACTACTACTACTAGGCCTAATAAATGTTTTTATTCCACCCCTGAAGGGAGAGGCGGGCCTCCTAGACGGCGATACCGTCTCTCAGACCAGGAGATTTGTATCGGCGAATGAGATGTGCGGAGAAAGGGAGAGAGTTGGCAGTCCTGGCCTATACTAGGAACTGTCCCGACATTCGTCTTAGTGCAGGAGAATGGAAAACAACGGAAAACCATTCTCAGGACCAATGTAACTACTCAGAACAGACGACAGTGCGGAGCAGCCTCTCTCCGTATCGCGAATGCGTAAGCGTAGAGCAACGATAAAGCCGTGGTCACGCCTCCTCTGCTCGGTTGACCGGTCGGAGTGCAGTCGTCTACATGCATCCACCTGTCCTTCACAGCGATATTGAGAAACCGAGAAAGTTTCAACAGCTGGAATTAGCGTCCGATATAGATTGTTACCTTCCCTTTACAATAAAAATGCAATGAATCTCTCACTATCAGAGTCCCTATACATTTTCAAGAAAAATACGTATTCCAGTGAAGTGATTGTGTCATATTGGCCATGTTGACATCGTCATGAGTTCGAAGTGCGTCCACCGTTGACTGAATTATGTTGCCTGAGAAAACGAGAACATTTAGAATGCTGTTACTGTCATTAGATATTACTCCAAGAACAATACAATGAGAGCATCCAGTCTGGTGCGGTTGTATGGTAAAGTATCATTGGATCAGGATCTTCCCACTCACGGTGATACAGCGATAGTATTTCAGCGACTGAAATATAGATCTCTACCAGTCTCCGGGCAGCAGAAAGATTGATCTCCAGAGATTTCAGTGCGGCAACTGAATGGCATTTGATGGTATAGTAACAGTTCTTAGGGACGGTAAGATCAGTTTTATATCGAGCACACTCCAAAGCGATTTGATCTACCATGCAGGAGTTGGATTGCCATCAACAGATTCCGAACAAGTACGGATGTTACAGGTCTTTACTACATAAATAGGGCACGTGACCTTCCCCTACATGTGATTGTGGTGTTGCGTATCAGACAATCCAACATTCTCTTACGGAATGTCCGAAGAGGTCATTTTCGGGATATTCGGGCGAGCTTCTAAACAGGCTATACAGTGGCAGCACAAATTAGATCTGTTATTATGACTCCCCAGTTCTTTGTTGACTGACAATTTTGACATATCTGTTTCTGTATATAAAGTATCTGTAAATGTGGACAAGCTCATCGGACAAAATATTGGCCACAACTGGAGAAATCATTACAAACGCCATTTAATACCGTTCAATTCCGCTTCTGGACTCGATAACTGCTTGGATTCGGTTAGTAAGTGAGTCTACAAGGTTGTGCAAGTACGTCGCATTCAGATTAAGCCACTTACTGAGGATATTATCGCGCAATTACACTATATTTCTGGGATGCTGACGTAGGAGGTTTACCCGCTGTTATAACACGCCCCACAGATTTTCAATGAGGTTAAAGTCAGGTGATTTTGCAGGCCAGTCGATATGTAATAAGTTAGGGGAGTAAAATCAGTCGCATATACGTCCAGCTCGATTAACGTTGCTGTTGTCATCTTGCAAAGTCGGGGTATCAATAGCACACTCATCATGCAGATGTTGACTAAAAGGCAACACCTGATCATCCAGAATGTTTAAATAAACATTCTGATTCATGTTAGTGGTCACCTCAGTAAGCGAGCCCAATCCATAATACAAAAATCACCCCCCAAAACATAACAGATCCACCTACGGATTAAACCTGACCTTGCACACATCCTGGATGGTATGCTTCATTTGGCCTTCGGTGCACCCGACGACGTCATCATTGGAATACAGGCCAAAATGTCAGCTACTGCCACGTTCGATGATTTCTAGCCCAGTGAAGACGACCAGCTTTATGTGAGCAATTGCCTCTTGTAAGGTGACCGACGCCAAAGATTTATTGCATGCAGTGCCCGTCAGAAAGTTCCCTTGCAACAGTTTGGGATGAACCTTCATTCACTGGCTTCAGCAATTCTTAGCAGGTTTGGAAGCGATTGTGATTCACAAGCCGTGAAACGCGTGTCCAGTCTCTCTCAGTCAGGATCTTCTCCCGACCACAATTATGACGTCGTGTTTCGTGGCCACATGTAGTTCACCACTGCTCGCAGACACGCTGAACAGTTCGCTGCGAAACACCAATAAATCCAGCAACTTCACGCACCGCATGACCATGGGCACGGCCAAACAAGATTTCTCCTTTTTGCCACTCTGTCACATCCTTACATCTACACATGTTGATGTACACTGCCCGCTTGAAACATCTCACTGATCGCTACTGCCTTATGCTCACGTAGAGGCAGTGCGCGAAGGGCTGTGCACGGGACTCATCCACTGCGCCATCCTTACACGCTGGGTGTGCGCACTAGGCTGACAAAACTTTTGCCCGGTGAGCTTATTTGTAAATCCACATCTGTATGTAAGTAGTGCCATAAGATAATAAAATAAGCGAATGCACCAAGGGGTAAGCTCAAAGCTTAACAACTCCATCCGACGAAGGAATAAGTATCAACAGCGTCATATACCCTCACTCCATATAACACTGTGGAGGGATTTGGGAATGAATTACGGATTTTGGCACGTAATTCAATGATTAGAAATTGAATATCACACCTACTGTACTCTGCCGGCCAATACTCTGATAGTGATACTTTTCCACCAACAGAGGACTCGAACCAGCCAACCATGGTGTCAGACCACTATGACCTGATACCTGAACTATTATAGCCACCAGGCTATTGCACTTAAATGAATCATTTTGGCCATTCATTCGTATCCAAGCACGTATTGCCACCATCTATAAGCACGATATAGAACCCTTACCACTGAGCTAGGACGATTGAGGTGTGGCATCTAACAATTTTGGTCTTGGATGCTTCGCTCGTTGTAGGTGTTTGTGTGGCAGATATATGAACCAGGCGAACTGTAGGGATGTACGTTTGCATGACGTATTTCAGAACTCCTATAGTTTAATGTAATAAGGTTCATATTCTTTTATACACCGGCATTCCAAAATGAACACAAGGGAAACTGTTCTGATGGATTGAATATCCATACGGGGCAAGGAGGCGTGACCAGCCTTAAGAAATATAACGGGCAGGAAGCGCATTGTGAGATACGAAGTATTGCTACTTAGGCGACGATAAGTAATAAAGTAGACTTCGAAATTGGAACAGAAAAGTATTGTTTGAAGTGCTGGAAATATATGAACTTGTAGTTTTCAAATATAACCATTACATAGTAAATAGTACACTTTAATTAACTTTAAACCGGAAAGTACTTGCGGTACCGTACCATACCAACGCGTGCCACGAACGATTTTATCCTGATAAACGGAACGTATGAAAGACATGCCTTTTGAGAATCGTTCAGCCTGTCTTTGTTTGTGCTACGTTTGTTCTAAATTCTTTTTATGAACCGACCGTGGCTGCTCGTCTGAGGTAATTATCCTTATCGATTTTACAAGAAAGTTAACAGGAACTGTTCAAGGCATAACACTTGTTCGTAATAGATGAAAGGAATATCATAAAAAGCATTGAATACTGTAACTTACGTAACTAGCTTGATGATGGAAGAGAAGGAATATGCTGATACCCTACGGTACCGCACATCCTATAGAGTAGCATTTATTGTTGTTCTGTTATTTGTTTATACTACGAAGTAGATTATTATAAAAAATTTCATGAGCAAGGCCAGTATAGAATTTATTACGTATTTTAAGAGTTACAGTACGTCCAGAAATTCAAGCATAGTAACTTGGTAATTCGTTTCCGTTTCCGTTTCCAATGACCACAAATTGGAAGAAGACAACAAAAATGTAAGGGTCATTTAGACTGAGTCAAACTCGTTTGGTTTAGTGTACGAAGTTTGATAACTTTTGTGACTGTGGCGTCTCTACTTGAGGTTTGTGTATTTCTCTAGCCTCTTGTACTTTTCCCCAAGATTCGCGGAATTACAGAGAATTATCTTCTGACCGCCGGGCAAGAGGCACATTCCACATGCTCCAAAGAAGAACCGGGTACTCGTGGAATCCAGGGATGAAAATACAATATAAATTGAGGCACGGAGACCAGCCTCGTAGTCGATTTTATCTCACTAGACGTGAGGAATCTGTGGGGTAGAATGAAGGGGGATTAGTATCCATCAATCAATAAATACTGATCTGCATTTAGGGCAGTCGCCCAGGTGGCAGATTTCCTATCTGCTGTTTTCCTAGCCTTTTCCTAAATGATTTCAAAGAAATTGGAAATTTATTGAACATCTCCCTTGGTAAGTTATTCCAATCCTTAACTCCCCTTCCTATAAATGAATATTTGCCCCAGTTTGTTCTCTTGAATTCCAACTTTATCTTCATATTGTGATCTTTCCTACTTTTATAAACGCCACTCAAACTTATTCGTCTACTAATGTCATTCCACGCCATCTCTCCGCAGACAGCTCGGAATATACCACTTAGTCGAGCAGCTCTTCTTCTTTCTCTCAATTCTTCCCAGCCCAAACTTTGCAATATTTTTGTAACGCTACTCTTTTGTCGGAAATCACTCAGAACAAATCGAGCTGGTTTTCTTTGGATTTTTCCAGTTCTTGAATCAGGTAATCCTGGTGAGGGTCCCGTATACTGGAAACTTACACTAGTTGGGGTCTTACCAGTGACTTATATGCCATCTCCTTTACATCCTTACTACAACCCCTAAACACCCTCTTAACCATGTGCAGAGATCTGTACCCTTTATTTATGTGATTACCCCAATGAAGATCTTTCCTTATATTAACACCTAGATACTTACAGTGATCCCCAAAAGGAACTTTCACCCCATCAACACAGAAATTAAAAGTAAGAGATCTTTTCCTATTTGTGAAACTCACAACCTGTAGGCAGTCTTACAGGACGACAGTTGCGTACATCAAACTAAACAGTTTCCCGCCATGAACGTGATAAACAGTAAGGCCCTGAAGAGGATTTCCTACCAAGAAAAAGACCTAAGAATGCCTCGAGTCCCTTCACCATGGACACATGATGATCTCCGGTCTGAATCCTTATCATTTACCAACCCTCACTACTCCAGGATAAGTCGCTACCGAGAAATGTGACTGCTTTTTTTTGACGAGTAAAATCCCATGGGTGGAAGAATAGGTCAGTTGTTGAAGCTGACTACACAAAAAAGACCTTTGCAATGTGTAGAAATAAATGTTCACTTGTTTCAATGTAACAGTAAACTAAATACAGCCGAATTTTATGAATTGTAAATAATGGTCTACGAATATATTTTCTGAATTTCATGTGCCAACATTTTCCCGTAAATTCATTTTACGTTTTTTTTTTTCATCCAAATAGAAGGACGCATGGGGTCACATTCAATAATCATGCAAAAATCGTAATAATTGCTCTCAGAAGAGATGTGCAGTGATATATGGTATTAGGCTATTATTAATAGTTCAAAGAGTTAATGCATGCCTGTGAAATGAAAAGTATGTTGGTTTGTTCGTTATACTAATTTACACGCCAGTACCAAAATTTTCATCAAGGTGCATGAGGAAGTAGGAGGGGTCTTACAGATAGTTATATCTTCAAAGATTTAAAAAAATAAAATTGGTCATAACATACAATGTACGGATAGAAGATTTTATGGTTTGACGCAATTTTTATACCAAATCATTTAAGGAATAGCCCTTTCAGACCGAGTAGGCACAATTGTGCGGGTTCGTATTTTAGTTATCCCTGACCGTATTTGATGTTTTTTCAGCGCTACACTGGACTGCAGTGATTGTGCAGGACACGTGGCATGTATTTCAATTGATTTTAGTATGCGCTTGACCGCCAGGGCGAAGGAAGAAGAGTTTAAAAAGCACAGTTGATCGGCGAGATGGCAGGAAGCAGTAGTGCCGAAAGTAAGTATTTATTTACTGCGTTTATATTAATCTAGAAGCTTTACTGAATACCGGAATATATTCAATGAAGTGTGTACATTGGTTAGTGAACGTAAATTTTGAAGCTACACCATCGTACGTGATACAACGAGGTTTTGAATTTTGATACGCACAATTGTGTAGGTCCTGTTTTTCGGATGTAAGTTTTTATTTTGTAAAATAAACTATTAATATGTGTAATGAGCAGCATTTTAGTCAGTTCTTGACGTACAAACAAAAATTCACACCTCCAGTTTTCTTTCAGGTCTGAAAGGGATAGACTGGATACAAGAAGAGCACGGAACTTAGAATAGCAAGGAATATGATCAAACGTCATACAGAGGTACAGGCTAAACACTTCGTTCGTACTTCCTACATTTTGCTCAGACACAATCTAGCGATTTATTATCTGGAAAATTAACCTCAATCCTATAAATCTATAAATCCTATAAATGAACCGGACGCGTCGTAGAGGTAGTTATATCATAAAATATTTCATAGTTGTATAATAAAATATTTCATGAAACAACATGTGATATACGGGTTGAAGGTTTTATGTGTTGACGCCATTTCTGATACCAAAACTCTCGGATAGACTATACAAACGAATATCATGGAACTTAAGATAACAATAAATATATGTGATTCACTAAAGCGATTTATTCTCTGGAAAATTAACCTCAGTTCCATAAATGATTATGAAATGATTGCTTACAAGCGGCGTATTTGGTTCTCTGATACAGTTTAAAATAGCACGGAATATCGATGACAACAATCTAGCGATTTATTAACTGGAAATAAACCCAGTTTCATAATGATTATTGAATCATTGATTACATGTACCAGGTTTTGCTCTATGACACAATATAACAATTTATTTTCTGGAATGAGTGTTAAGTGCTCGCTTTCAGATGTATTTCCTTGACTCTTCGTTTCATAGTTCTAACGATACCGTTATTTATTACGTATTTTCTTGACTAAGAGCTGAAGAGGTTTTAGTTGTGGGGCGTATTTATTCACATCTTCGTATATCATCTTTGACACTATGCCACCATGATCAAATATCACAGATTTACAGAGGTATCGGGCTAAACTTATTATTGGGCGTATTTTATTCACTCCTACATATATCAACTTTGACATCGAGGTGCTATGACCGGGCGAGTTGGCAGTGCGCACCTGTGAGCCAAATAAGAGGCGCTATGACCAAACTTTCTAGAGATTACAAAGGTATCGTGCTAAACTGTTTATTGTTGCAGGGCGTATGGTATTTATTCACAAAACTTTGAACGTATGTCCATGGATATTATGAAATGAAAAGATAATGCTAGTTTCGTATAAAAAGATTTGTATTCACTCTCTTTCTAATTCATTCAATCATTCAACCACTACTGTCCAGCATTCAGTCGCCCTGGTGGCAGAGTCCTTATCTTAAATAAATGCTAAGAATTTGGATATTTATTGAACATCTCCCTTGGTAAATTATTCCAATCCCTAACTCCTCTTCCTGTACACGAATTTCCTCCTATTTGTACTCTTGAATTTCAACTTTATTTTCATAGTGTGATCTTTCCTACTTTTAAAGACACCATTCAAACTTATTCGTCTATTAATGTCATTCCACGCCATATATCCAATGACAGTTTGGAACATACTACTTAGTTGAGCAGCTTGTCCCTTTTCTCCCAAGTATTTCCAACACAAATTTTGCAACATACTTGTACCGCTACCTTTTTTTTTTCTTTTTTTTTTTCGGAAATCACCCAGAGCAAATCGAGATGCTTTTCTGTAACTGTAACTGGGGAAAATACTTTTCAGTGGTTTGACGCGTGCCCGTTTGGCTGAGCATCTGACTGACAGTCCGCCTCTGTGGTGTAGTGGTTAGCGTGATTAGCTGCCACCCCCGGAGGCCCGGGTTCGATTCCCGGCTCTGCCACGTAATTTGAAAAGTGGTATGAGGGCTGGAACGGGGTCCACTCAGCCTCGGGAGGTCAACTGAGTAGAGATGGGTTCGATTCCCACCTCAGCCATCCTGGAAGTGGTTTTCCGTGGTTTCCCACTTCTCCTCCAGGCGAATGCCGGGATGTTACCTGACTTAAGGCCACGGCCGCTTCCTTCCCTCTTCCTTGCCTATCCCTTCGAGTCATCCCATCCCTCCACAAGGCCCCTGTTCAGCATAGCAGGTGAGGCCGCCTGGGCGAAGTACTGGTCTTTCTCCCCAGTTGTATCCCCGACCAAGTGTCTCAAAACTCCAGGACACTGCCCTTGAGGCGGTAGAGGTAGGATCCCTCGCTGAGTCCGAGGGAGAAGCCGAACCTGGAGGGTAAACAGATGATGATGATGATGATGATCTGACTGACAATATAATACCGCCGGCATACCTACGGAAAAGGAGAGTTTAATACTCACAAGTATGAACAACATGGTAAAAAATTCTCACTTACGTACCGTAAATCTCAGACACAGTGTCCACAACTTTCTAAGCTTCCGCAAGGTATCAACAACAAGAACTGCATATCCAATGAAGTCTGCGACTATTAGGATCGACCATTTCACTTTTAAAGTAGATGTCATTCCGACCTCGTGCCACAGTCTGCGCGGGTCTATGATTACTGACTTACCAATAATACAGACGTCAGTCTGCAGTAATGATATTGAAGCTTCGCGTAGTAATGAAAGGCTCATGTGAAACTAATGAAAAAGCTTCCAGTTTTACTTATGAAGGCGGTGCTTTATGAAAAGTTTTTGTCGTTCAATACGCGATAATGAGGTACACCGTACAAAATGAATATTGTGCCGCTTCAAAACTGTAGTCGGTACTTGTGACGAACCCGAACAAAATGTGTATCTTCCCGAGTAGTTCTAGTGTGCAGAGTAAAGATCTTATAACTGAAGTGTACACAGGCGTCTGCATAGACATTGGAGTGCTGAGTTATTCTATACCCTCTTCGTCAGTTTAGTATTGCACCACTACCGCGTCCAGGTGGGGATACACGAGTTCCAGACTAGCTCTTAATAACAATTCCATCTACTAAATATTTCTGGGTTGTGAGTTCCGCGTGAGAAAGTATGCCGATGGCCTACGGTAAATCCCAACCTACGTAGATGAACGTCTTCAACACGCTATCAGTCGGATACCGTACTTGTATGATACCGGAATTTATCGTAAAAATCAGATTATCATGGCTTGTCAAGAATTCCGTATATGTCATCATCATAATCACGATCAGAATTAGTCATTATAAGCTTACATCTAATACTTATTCTAAATAGACATTGAAAGAATTTTAATGTTTTCACTACTCAGCTTTTATTAATAAATTGGTCTAAGTATGATTTGAAATAAAGGTAGAGTATCTTGAAAAATTATTTATACACTGTGGCTGGTTTCCTACGCAATCAGCATCTCTAAATGATGTAATTATGTAGCATTGGAGAAAACAGGTTTAGAGAAACCTTTAACATAAAAGAAATGAAATCAGGCCTCATTTATCTATGTCCTAATCCTAGCCTGTCAAAGAAAATTGTGTCATAATTAAGTAGTATCCAAGGAAATTAAATGAAAAGAAAATAAATAAATCATATAATCAAGTAAAATTATTCAACATAATTAAAATAATTGGATGCATCCAAATGATTTAAGTAAAACAAGCTATACTTCCTACTATATACAATGTTTAAATTGGGTTTCAATTGAAAATGTGAAAACGCAAAGAAGGTGGCCAATAATTAATCAATCAATCAATTAATTAATTAATTAATTAAGATCTGGAATCTTTCTATATTAAGCCGTATTGCTCCTTAAAATTACCAAAATTCAATCGTCTGAACCTAAATTCACATGCAATTAAAGAAATGCATATCACTCGGCTGAATACTTCACATCAATGTCCACGCACAGTAGAAAAATCGTGTGAGAAATTAATGTCTGTCCATTAGGGATTTTCACTAGTTGATATTTCAAATTTTCGCATGTTTCATATTTCATACTAACTGACCTCCATATAAGCAAATCTAAGTCCACTTTAAGTAGTAAGTAAATTCAAATTAATTCCATTGTAAGGTTTATGTGGCTAAATCATTCAATTATTATTTTAATTCATGGTTGAAATTCAATTATAGTGCGTATATGACTTAATATAACATTACCAAGTGTATTTAATTAACCTTCCAACGAATAAAACCATAGGTGGAAAAATTGACACATAGGAAGACTCTATCTTCATCTAAAAATCCACATATGAAAGACTAAGTTACCAGTGATGTGTTAAATTGCTCCCGTAAAATCATAAGTTAAATTGCCGTATGTGAGAATGCATGAAAATAATCGTAGATATGTCAGTGAAGGCCTAAATATTGACGTAGGTGGCCTCTCGGCTCTTCTGATGATCCTATTTACTCAATCAATTCTATAGTGATGGCATTGAGATCGTATCCTAATCTGTATTATATATATTAGGGAATAAAATAGCGATCGGAAACAGTACGTTTCAATACATATACCTTAGCATGTGCAACCTACACATACTACCATCTCTCGAAGAATACTATGACCAACTTCCTAAATAACAATAACTATCACCATCATAATATACTATCAACTCATATGCTTATTACATTCACCATTTAACACTTCAATTATCGCGTAGCATTCATAATCAAAGCACTCGTTTCGTCAAATACGCAACATATGTGCCATAACCTACACATATATAAATCATTATCATTACTGTTATAGTATCAAAGAACAGCACATCGTAACCTTAAAACTGTGCCACTATATTTTACTGTGAACATTCCCTAAATACGATCTTTACGCTTGTTATCTTGTTAAAGCCATCACGCCTGTATAAATTAGCTTCCTCTTAATACTCTAACACTTCACTGACAACGAATTAAGAAAAATATCAATCACTTCTCCAATATCATATTGATAAACTTACGAACGTCATTCACTGGTATTTTACACCTATGTCTGGGATTTACGATAACTTCAGATGAATACCTATTTCCTTGTAAGTACACTCGTATATTAACTACGCACACACAATGTTATAATGCACATTATATATTAACCAAAAGAATAAAGGTTTCTACTTACGACACGACTCAAATGGGGACTTAACTTTGCTTATTGGATATTGATTTCCTTCTCGCTGTTAATCGTCATGGGATGATAGGCCTCGCTCCATGGTTTGGCTTAGGTAATCGGGTCCATCTCGTCCTCACAGCTGATTACCGCCCTCATGGGTCATCAATCTCGTGAAGCGCCACCATAGTCGAAGTAGTCTCTACCTCAGCTTCTTAGAACATCATAGTGGTCTTCATTGCGTCAAGGACAGAATAACATAAGGCATTAGTTGATTTATACATGCTGTAATCTGCTTAGTAGTGCTAATGCGAAAAGTATATATGTAATTTGGTCCGTCTAATTTGCTTATAACAGCTCTAAATATCGTCTTATTTCAACTGCCTTGCTCGCCGAAACGGTGTGAATTTTACGTGCTTTTAGAATTGCACTCTATTTTCCGTTTAATTCAGCTCTCTTAAAGTTGTGCAGTATCGGGCAAACACAATGTTCCGAGCCCAACCGTGACGTAGTACAGATCCAACTTGACGTTTCCTAACAGCTGGTCTATAATCTCACGTATATGTGTCAATCACAGCTGATGTTAAGCGGGTTATCGCAGATTTGATCTTTTCTTCAATAATTGATTAAGGAATGTGATAAGTAACTGGTTTCTTTACTCGACTCCGTCTTTTTTTCGATGCAGTGCTGGATTGAGATTTATTCTAATGGAAGATTTTTTTTCAATAATCGATTTAAATAATCCGCCCTCGTCATTCTTTCGCACCGCCTTCTAAAAGTGGTTCTTTCCGTGATTGCCGGTTGAATTTATTGTCCTTTCGACTCGTACCGCTGCTAATTGCTTTTATTTTAATTCTTTAATGGCTGGAGCGCCATTTTTGTTCCTAATACTGCAACTATAGAACGGTGAAATGGCACATTTACTCCTCCCACGTTGTTTTAAATATATGGCTTGCTATATATTTATCTCATATATTTCTAATGTCATAATGGGACTTTTCACTGTTCTTAGTTAGAATTTTGAGCGCATTACTGTAAGTTTTTACAGATCAATTGGTTCATTCTTGTCATAGGCCATTCCAGTTCTCGTTCCTTGTTCAACTGCGATATCTGATAGACTCTAATCCCTTTGTTCCCTGAAGTATAACTTAATATTTGCCTCGTTGTGTATTCCTTTACTTCTACCATTCAGGTCGTGAACTTCGTATGCGTTGTTCCCAAATGACCGATGTATAACAAATGGTCCATCGAATAAGTGTACGAACTTTGCAAATACTTTAGTGGATACGTTCGAGATTGCTGGCTTCTTTACTAATATTAGGTCGCCTTTCTTCAATTCAGGATGGAATTTCTTGTGTTGTATCCTCCTCAGTCTCCTCTGGGATTGTTTATACATCCTCTCTCGAACTAGTTGGTTCAGCTCATCTTGGTCTAAACTTGGTTCGGTAGGTAGCTGAATTATTTTGTCCCATGGTCTCTCAGGTCTAATATTGTAGTGAATAACTTTTGGAATTTGGCCGCTGGATTCGTGGACAGTGTTATTAATGCTTTCTTCAATTTTCTCAAGTACATCTATCCACTTCCAGTGTTGCTTGGAACAGTATATCCGGCAAAATTTAGCTATTTCTTTCATATATCTTTCGACTGGGTTGGATGCTGGATGTCTTATTGAACATAGAACATGTTTAATTCCCATCTCTTCCATAGCTTCTTTACATTGAAGTGATGTAAACTGGGTTCCTCTGTCGGACAACAATCTCTCGGGTTTTCCCATGTTAGGCAATATGTGTTTAACTAGACGTCGCAACACTTGTTTTGAATTAGCACGCTGTATTTGTTGAAGTGATACGTATTTTGAGAAAACGTCCATAACTACCACGATGAATTTATTTCCTTTTTTAGCCGTAGGAAGCTTACCAAATATGTCAATAGCATATAGCTCTCTGGCTTTGTGCGGTAATATGGCCCTTGGTTCATGCCTTATTAGACAATTACCTTGTTTAACTTTCTGGCAAATATCACAAGTTCTTACTATATTCCTTATAGTCCTTCTATTTCCTTTCCAAGTGAATTTTTCTAGGATGACTTGAGTCACTTTCTCCATACCGCCGTGTCCTGTGATTCGATGTACGTGCCAGATCACTTCTCTATATAATACTGAAGGTAATACGATGCGTACCTTATCTTGATCTTTGCCTGTTTTAGCCATGAGCATACCCCGTTCGATGCTATATACTCTCGATATTTTCGACCTTGCCTCAGAATCACAATCTTTATTTTCTAGCTTGTCTATGATATTCTTCAACTTCTCATCCTGACGTTGCAACTGTACAATATTCCTTAATTTTTCTAGAATATCCTCATCTTCTGGATCTAGCTCAATTTTATGGACTTCCTCCATGTTGTCCACGGGGTTTCGACTTAGAGCATCGGCTAGGATATTTTCCTTTCCACTACAGTATTCTATCTTTATCTGGAATTGTTGAGTGAACAACATCCATCTTGTTATCCTTTCGTTCGTCATTGCTGCTTTAAGTCCGAAAGTCAACGCTTTGTGATCCGATCTGACGGTTATTGGATATCCATAGATGGTCTTTTTCCACTGCTGTAACGCATAGACTATCGCTAGTAGCTCTTGTTCTGTAGTAGTGTAATGAATTTCATGACTCCTCAACTTTCGACTCGTAAAGGCTAAATATATTCTTCTAGGAGGTGTTCCCTCTTCCTCTTGGTACAAACACGCGCCTATACCGACATTCGAGGCATCTGACTGGATAATAAATTCCTTTTCGTAATTTGGATAGCCTAGCTTTATACTTCTGGTCAACAAAGTTTTCAATTCTTGGAATGCCCTTTCCGCTTTTTCATCCCACTTCCATCTGTTATTTGTCTTCAACAGATCCTGTAGAGGTGCTGCGGTTTGAGTGTAGCCTTTACAGTGGTTATAAAAGAATTGGGCCATTCCGAGGAATTGTCGTACATGTTTAATGCGTTTTGGTCGAGGAAAGTCGCATATCGCCTGGATTTTTACTGGGTTTGGTCGTACCCCTGTGTCATCTATCATGTGACCGACGAATAATACTTCTTCCTGACAAAACTTGGACTTGGCTATGTTGATTTTGAATCCAGCTGTCCTTAGATTCTGAAATAACTTCTCCAGCTTATCACAATGATCATCGAATGTCTTGGTTGCCAAAATGAGGTCGTCTACATAACAAGTTAGAAATTCCTTCACCTCTGGAGTTAAATTCCTATCCAGGGCTCTCACCAAAACGGCACAACTGTTCTTCAGACCGAAAGGCAACCGACAGTAGACATAAGTCTGACTGTCAAACATGAATCCCGTTAGCAGTCGAGACCTTTCTTCAAGGACAATATGATGATAGGAAGACGTGAAGTCCATCGTCGAAAAATACCTCATGTCTCGAAATTTTTGTACAATATCCTTAATCTTCGGTACAGTATTATATTCAGGAATTAGCCGGGTATTTAAGCATCGCGCGTCTAGGCAAATTCTCAGTTTCCCGTTGCTTTTCACTACTATTACTAACGGGTTCAAATATGGACTGGAGGTTTTCATGATGATTCCATCATCCTCCATGCCTTTTATAATTTCCTTTACTTCTGAGAAATATTTCTCCGGTACCCCATATAATTTCCCTTTAAAAGGTGTCCAATCATTTACCAACAACTTGTACCTAAAATTGGGAATCTGTCCTGGCTTGTTTCTGAATAGATCTGAATATTCCTGCAAGATTCCGTGAAGTTTGGATTTTTCAACAGGTGAAATTTTGGCATTTGCAACTGCCTCTGAGATATTTGGCATATTTTCTTCCTCCACTGTAATCATGACCTTCTCAATACTTTCTAGTATATTCTCACATGACATTGGCATCTCATTCCCTACTATCTGCAATTTCGGATTCCTTTCTGAGTGTGAGTCCTCTCCTTCTTCCTCGACTTTCACACTATTAACCACACCAACGTCCTCATTGATCTTAATTCTTTCCTGTTTTTCTTCAGTATTCTCATCACAAATAGGAAATCTTATCTCTTGTTTCTCCATGTCAATGGTCATTCCCGTGACTGTCATAAAATCTATTCCTAGTATGATGTTATATTTGATTCGGTTCATGACTACGAATGGGTGTTCAAAATTTCTGCTTCCTATATTAATCTCCAGATATGTTTGTACATTACACTCCACTGTCTTGTCAGGTACTATACCCCGTATCTTAATTATTGACACTGGTATTGTTAGTAGTTTCATTCTTTTATTCATGTCTTGGAAAAGCTCTTTGGAAAACACACTAATACTGGCTCCAGAATCCACGAGGCAATGCACTTTAAGTTCTCCTACTCTTGCTACTATAATAGGTAAATTATGTCTTTTCTTCATATGATGCTGTGTTAAGTCCTTAACCAATTCTTCAGAATCAATCTCCCACGAATCTACTTGCGTTATAAAATAACTGTTAATTTTGAAATTTCCTGCGTTTTCTACATTCTCAATTTCGCCTTCTAATCTGAAATCGGCGTTTATTTTTGCTTGTTGGCCTTTCGCTCTCTCTCCTACACTCGAATTCCTTTGTTTTGGGATTGAGCGCCTGTTCTTCCTGTCTTCGTTTCTTAAATCTTTGTAGGTCAAGACTCTCGGCTCCTTCCACGTCAGTATTTACGTCTTGATCTCTTATAGCCTTTTCCCATTTAATTTTATCATTTCGGGTCTCATTCAGTTCCTGAATGTACCTTCGGTTGTAACTTTCCTTTTCTTGGCTATCCCTAACATTCCTTCTTTCGTATCGGGGTCTCTCTCTGAAATTGTTTCTTCCTCTGCCTTCTCGATACTGGTTCCTCAGTCGCATATTGGGCTTGTATCTCCTATTTCCCATATATGTCCCTTGACCATAGGCTCCTCTCCTGCAATGACATTTTTCTTCCTCCTTTCTTCCGTTTTCTGGATTACCCCATTGTCTTTTTCTGTTTATGTTCCTACGTTCTTCCAGGGTATTTCTGCTCGTGTCATCTTGCGTAAGTATGTTAACAGTTTCTTCACTGTAACCGTTCCTAGCTATCCTGTGAGGATGTGGTACCGTAGTCATGTCAATCTGCCTTAGCGTTGCCTCCATCTGTACTGCGGTTACCGGGTTAGCAGTAGCTAATAATCGTTGAACGTCTAATGGAAATTGACGTTGTATGGTCTTAATTGCTTCGAGTTCGCTGGGTGGTGAATCCAGGTCCTGAAAACGGTAAAATTGGTGGGCAAAGAAATCGCTGAACCCTGTTTGACCATTTGAAGCATATTTACGGGAATAAAGTTCTAAACGTAGGTTGTGCTGAACGTCTGGATTCCAAAAGCGCTGCAAGAATGCTGTTTTAAAATCGCTGTACTCATGAAAAGTATATTTGAATGCTTGGAACCACAAACTAGGATTTGCGTCCAAGTGTTTTTCTACTACTTTCAGTTTTTTCTCCTCTGGGATACCATGCTCTCTAAAATAATCATCCATTTCCCGAAGAAAACGTTTTGGTGAAATACTCGTGGTGTTATTAAAATGTTTATGCCTATCGTCGAATGTCTTTATTACGTTTATTATAGTGGGACTCCCACTGCTTCCATTCTCTGTATTCCTTTCCACAATACTGTGATTCGAACGCGTAACCGGTATAGATGTAGCTTCTCTCTCATTCATCTGAAATTCCACGTTCTTACGACACTCGTCGTTGGATATCGTAACGGTCCTTCCATGTTCTTCATCTCGGATCTCTCGTATTTGAGCTTGTATCTGCCGAAGTCCTTCCTCAGATTTACTCATCCTCTGATTTAGTTCTTCTTTATTGTGCTCGATTTCGTCTCTTATTTCCGTCATTTTATTCCCGATCTGATCTGCAGCTTGTTCGTATTTCTTTTCCAAATCAGCATTCGTTGTCTGTATTTCGTCACTTAACTTCCCAATCTTCTCCTCGCATTGCTTCCATTTCTCTTGGGAATCTATATGCAATCTCTCCATATTGTCTGTCAGGTTCTTTATTTCATTCTCCTTTAAAGATCGTAGATAATTATTGCTCCCTATCATCTCTTTCTTGATGTCATTTATTTCTTCTTGTATTTTCTGGTTTTTCTCTTCCATATTTCCGCTAATTTCTGCTTTCCATTCCTCCATGTGGTCCTTAATCTTGCCCATATCTGATCCTATTTTCAAGATCTCTTCTTTCATCTCCGTCATTATTATTTTGTGTCTTTCTTCTTGCTCCCTAGTTACCTCTTCCATCTTTTCCTGATATTTGCTCAATTCTTCCTTCTGCTCCTGATGACCTTTCTTCATCTCCTCCTTCATTTCTTCCATCATTTGCTTCTGTTTCTCTTCCTGTTTACTAGTAATCTCTTCCAACATTTGCTTCTGTTTCTCTTCCTGTTTACTAGTAATCTCTTCCATCATTTGATTCTGTTTCTCTTCTTGTTTACTAGTAATCTCTTCCATCATTTGCTTCTGTTTCTCTTCTTGCCTCTTCTCCTTTTTTTCCTGTTCTTCCTTCTGTTTCCTCTCCTTCTCTTCCTGTTCTTCCTTCTGTTTCCTCTCCTTCTCTTCCTGTTCTTCCTTCTGTTTCCTCATTTCTTCTTGCCTTTCTCTCTAGTTTCTTCCCTCTGTTTTTTATTCATTTCTTCCATCATTTGTTTTATGGCTTGCAACATTCCCTGTTGTTTTTCCTCTTGTCTCCTCTCCTTCTCTTCTTGCTCTTTCTGATATTTCTCTTGCTTCTCTTCCTGTACCTTCTGGTACTCTTCAAATTGTGCTTTTAATTGGCTTAACGTCGACATCTTTACTTTACGTATTATTTCCAAGTTCTCTATTATTTCAGATAATACTCTAATTCTGCCCTAACTTCTCTATAGTTCAATATTCTCAAATATTCTTATTCTTACTCACTCAACTGCACTGGTACTATGCTTAAATATAGGCTTAACTACTCTGACTAGGCTTTGCTTACGAGGTTGACCCAATTACTCCATGAAATATGAAACATTTACCCTAATGATTAAGATTCCAAACCTTAATTCTGGCATGAATAATTAAAAAGGTTCAAATAACTTAATTTCTTACCATCTACTTCCTATATCTAAGTTATTTGATAATAAATTGTGACTAACATATTAACATCATTCCTTAAATTCACTTACAATGTTTTATATCTATAATTATAAAGTCTTCATATTCTACCTCAGCTTCCTCTAGACAGAAATCCGATTATTTCCAGCCGTCCTGAGATATTTTCTTCATCTCATCCATCCGTTTCTCTTCTCTCTTATCTCTGATTATTATTATTATTGGGCATCTACTCGACTTCATAGTCCATTGTCCTCCTGTGTTTTCTTCGATCCCAATATAAAAATTTATCTGGTCAAACGACAACTTCTTTTACCAGATATAACTAAGGTTTGCACGATACTTCCATTTTCACTCCATCATCTGGTCCATACATTCAAAATCCTCTGTTAACCAACTCCTAAAATACCTTCCCTTCTTATCAAGGTTCTCTCAGTAAAATTTTTTTTTCTCTCAGACTGCCACATGTCTGCGTAATTCTACAAGACTCGACAACTCCATTTCTTGACCTTAATGCCTCTCTCTTCATTATGAATATGACGTAGCATCAAATGTACATGGTCGGCTGACCAACGTCTCTCTCCCACGGTGTTTTTCTCTCAAACTTCCACGGGTATGAGCGACAAAATTACATGCCTTCGGAAACCATTCCAGTACCTTTCTCAAAATTGCCACACAATTGGGCACGAAAAATTATATGTTTTTTTGGCAACTCTACTCCCACGGTGTTTTTCTCTTGAATTGCAACATGTTGCGGCGCCAATAACTACATGTTTTTGGCGACCATTCGTGTACACCTTTTTCTCATTTCGCATGACACCTTTCTCCTTATTTTGCTCCACTGTTGGGGGCCAATTACTACATGCACTACTCCCGAGTCCAGGTGGGGATACACGAGTTCCAGACTAGCTCTTAATAACAATTCCATCTACTAAATATTTCTGGGTTGTGAGTTCCGCGTGAGAAAGTATGCCGATGGCCTACGGTAAATCCCAACCTACGTAGATGAACGTCTTCAACACGCTATCAGTCGGATACCGTACTTGTATGATACCGGAATTTATCGTAAAAATCAGATTATCATGGCTTGTCAAGAATTCCGTATATGTCATCATCATAATCACGATCAGAATTAGTCATTATAAGCTTATATCTAGTACTAATTCTAAGTAGACATTGAAAGAATTTTAATGTTTTCATTACTCAGCTTTTATTAATAAATTGGTCTAAGTATGATTTGAAATAAAGGTAGAGTATCTTGAAAAATTATTTATACACTGTGGCTGGTTTCCTACGCAATCAGCATCTCTAAATGATGTAATTATGTAGCATTGGAGAAAACAGGTTTAGAGAAACCTTTAACATAAAAGAAATGAAATCAGGCCTCATTTATCTATGTCCTAATCCTGGCCTGTCAAAGAAAATTGTGTCATAATTAAGTAGTATCCAAGGAAATTAAATGAAAAGAAAATAAATAAATCATATAATCAAGTAAAATTATTCAACATAATTAAATTAATTGGATGCATCCAAATGATTTAAGTAAAACAAGCTATACTTCCTACTATATACAATGTTTAAATTGGGTTTCAATTGAAAATGTGAAAACGCAAAGAAGGTGGCCAATAATTAATCAATCAATCAATTAATTAATTAATTAATTAAGATCTGGAATCTTTCTATATTAAGCCGTATTGCTCCTTAAAATTACCAAAATTCAATCGTCTGAACCTAAATTCACATGCAATTAAAGAAATGCATATCACTCGGCTGAATACTTCACATCAATGTCCACGCACAGTAGAAAAATCGTGTGAGAAATTAATGTCTGTCCATTAGGGATTTTCACTAGTTGATATTTCAAATTTTCGCATGTTTCATATTTCATACTAACTGACCTCCATATAAGCAAATCTAAGTCCACTTTAAGTAGTAAGTAAATTCAAATTAATTCCATTGTAAGGTTTATGTGGCTAAATCATTCAATTATTATTTTAATTCATGGTTGAAATTCAATTATAGTGCGTATATGACTTAATATAACATTACCAAGTGTATTTAATTAACCTTCCAACGAATAAAACCATAGGTGGAAAAATTGACACATAGGAAGACTCTATCTTCATCTAAAAATCCACATATGAAAGACTAAGTTACCAGTGATGTGTTAAATTGCTCCCGTAAAATCATAAGTTAAATTGCCGTATGTGAGAATGCATGAAAATAATCGTAGATATGTCAGTGAAGGCCTAAATATTGACGTAGGTGGCCTCTCGGCTCTTCTGATGATCCTATTTACTCAATCAATTCTATAGTGATGGCATTGAGATCGTATCCTAATCTGTATTATATATATTAGGGAATAAAATAGCGATCGGAAACAGTACGTTTCAATACATATACCTTAGCATGTGCAACCTACACATACTACCATCTCTCGAAGAATACTATGACCAACTTCCTAAATAACAATAACTATCACCATCATAATATACTATCAACTCATATGCTTATTACATTCACCATTTAACACTTCAATTATCGCGTAGCATTCATAATCAAAGCACTCGTTTCGTCAAATACGCAACATATGTGCCATAACCTACACATATATAAATCATTATCATTACTGTCATAGTATCAAAGAACAGCACATCGTAACCTTAAAACTGTGCCACTATATTTTACTGTGAACATTCCCTAAATACGATCTTTACGCTTGTTATCTTGTTAAAGCCATCACGCCTGTATAAATTAGCTTCCTCTTAATACTCTAACACTTCACTGACAACGAATTAAGAAAAATATCAATCACTTCTCCAATATCATATTGATAAACTTACGAACGTCATTCACTGGTATTTTACACCTATGTCTGGGATTTACGATAACTTCAGATGAATACCTATTTCCTTGTAAGTACACTCGTATATTAACTACGCACACACAATGTTATAATGCACATTATATATTAACCAAAAGAATAAAGGTTTCTACTTACGACACGACTCAAATGGGGACTTAACTTTGCTTATTGGATATTGATTTCCTTCTCGCTGTTAATCGTCATGGGATGATAGGCCTCGCTCCATGGTTTGGCTTAGGTAATCGGGTCCATCTCGTCCTCACAGCTGATTACCGCCCTCCTGGGTCATCAATCTCGTGAAGCACCACCATAGTCGGAGTAGTCTCTGCCTCAGCTTCTTAGAACATCATAGTGGTCTTCATTGCGTCAAGGACAGAATAACATAAGGCATTAGTTGATTTATACATGCTGTAATCTGCTTAGTAGTGCTAATGCGAAAAGTATATATGTAATTTGGTCCGTCTAATTTGCTTATAACAGCTCTAAATATCGTCTTATTTCAACTGCCTTGCTCGCCGAAACGGTGTGAATTTTACGTGCTTTTAGAATTGCACTCTATTTTCCGTTTAATTCGGCTCTCTTAAAGTTGTGCAGTATCGGGCAAACACAATGTTCCGAGCCCAACCGTGACGTAGTACAGATCCAACTTGACGTTTCCTAACAGCTGGTCTATAATCTCACGTATATGTGTCAATCACAGCTGATGTTAAGCGGGTTATCGCAGATTTGATCTTTTCTTCAATAATTGATTAAAGAATGTGATAAGTAACTGGTTTCTTTACTCGACTCCGTCTTTTCTTCGATGCAGTGCTGGATTGAGATTTATTCTAATGGAAGATTTTTTTTTTCAATAATCGATTTAAATAATCCGCTCTCGTCATTCTTTCGCACCGCCTTCTAAAAGTGGTTCTTTCCGTGATTGCCGGTTGAATTTATTGTCCTTTCGACTCGTACCGCTGCTAATTGCTTTTATTTTAATTCTTTAATGGCTGGAGCGCCATTTTTGTTCCTAATACTGCAACTATAGAACGGTGAAATGGCACAGTATTAACTGATTAAATTATTTGTCCGACTCATTGTCTGAATGGCCACTGTTGAGGCCTTCGATTCAGAGGTTCCCAGGTTCGATTCCCGGCCGGTTAGTGGATTTTTATCATGTTTGATTAATTCTTCTGGCTCGGGGACTGGGTGCTTATGTTTGTTCCAACACTTTCCTCTTCATATTTAGACAACACGCTAGACTACCAACCACCACCGAAACACGCAATAATGATTACATACATGGTTGGCGTCAGGATGGGCGTCCGGCCGTAAAACAGGACCAAATCCACATGTGCGATACAGTTCGCACCCGCTACCCCACCGGTGTGGGAAAGGCCGTAGAAGAAGAGAGTGTAAATAATATCGAATAAAAATTTGTGAAAGGTTCCAAAATTTCTGTGGAGTTTGTTAATGTGAATGTACACCTTAAGATTAACATTAACACCCAGACCCGGAACGAGAGGCAATAACAAGACAGGTTAAAATCCTCATGTCGTCCGGGTATTGAACCCAGGGTCCTCCGAAACGAAGGCCACTACACTGACCACTCAGCCAAAGTACCAGACAATCAATGCAATTGATTCAAATGAAAGAAATGACAGACGAGGAGTTGCAAATGAAATTATTATTATTATTCAAAGTTATCGGTGCAAATCCGCAGACCTATAATGGGAGAAATGTCAATGGTAACCAAACAGTGATGTTTAAAATGGGGAAGTTGGACAATAAGAATGATTTTCTGGGCATTGTAATTTTTACCGCTGCGACTGTTGACCCCGCAAGCACTTAACATGACAGCGGTTTCAGAGTAGCTGAAGAAGGTGTGTCCTGCTCCTTGGATGAATGGGCTGTGTATTGATCTTTACTTCATAAGGCCTGGATTTCGATTCCAAAACGGGCGGGAATTTTAGCCTGGTTTTTTTCTCTGTGGAGGGTTACGTGTTTGTGATCACCTTAATACGCAACACATCAAACTGCCAACCACCACATAATGATGCGATTATGAATGCAACCCCACCACATAGGTTTGACGTCAAGAAGGGCACCGGCCGTAGAAAATGTATTAATCCATATCAGTGCTGACCATAGATATGGTATCCGTCTCGTACTCGACAATCCCAAGCTCAATTCAAAGCTTTACTATAATTGATTTTACGATGTTCGCTGAGGTGCCGGAATTTTGTGCCGCAGGAGTTGTACAACATGCCAGTAAATCTACCAACACGAGGCTGACGTATTTGAGGACCTTCAAATACCAATAAAAGCCGCCATGGCTCAGGCGGCAGTGCGCCGGCCTCTCACTGCTTGGTTCCGTTGTTCAAATCCCGGTCATTCCATGTGAGATTTGTGCTGGACAAAGCGGAGGCGGGACAGGTTTTTCTCCGGGTACTCCGGTTTTACCTGTCATCTTTCGTTCCATTGACACTCTCCAATATAATTTCATCTTCCAGTCATTAATCATTGCCCCAGAGGAGCGTGACAGGCTTCGGTAGGAGGCACAATTCCTCTCCTCGCCGCTAGAGGGGAGCTTCATTCATTCCATTCCTGACCATGTCGAAGGACTGGAAACAGGCTGTGTGTGAATACCAATGGACTGGGCCAGAATAGATCTTGCCAAGTTGGGCTTAGAAGGCCAGCGCACTACCTGTTCGAGTTACTCAACTTCACTCTAGTATGAAGGATGATGCACTGTTAATTTCGCCAGGATAATTTTAAGATATCTGATACGATAAACAGAGAACTCGGTCGTGAATATCCAGAAATACAAATAAGAAAGGTGTTGCGATGACCAGGCGGCCATAATCTCCGCCGAAAAGGTGTCATATCAGTATTCACAGACCAAAAAATTTAAAAAGTGGTTCAAGGACTGGCACAGTGCCTATTCAGTTTCGGGAGGCCAACTGAGAAGAGGGGTTTCGATTCTCGCCTCAGCCATCCTCGAAGTGATCTTCCGTGGTTTCCTACTTCTTCTACAGGAAAATTTCGGAATGGTGCCTAATTTAGGATTGGAAAGGTATTTGCCTTAAGTTGAAATGTTAAGTTATTCGAAATCACTTATGGAATAACCAGAATGTGGGAACAACCTTTCAAATTTCAGAGTTGCTTCCGCGGTGTTGAATTCACGCCACCATAGACACTAAAACCAAACCTAAATTTTGAGCAAAACCGTGACTATTTTAGTCGAACGCAACGAGGTAAGAGGTTTTTAAAAATGAAGAAGCCGCGCGGTTTGGGTCACGTACCTATCAGCTTGTATTCGGGAAATAGTGGGTTCGAACCACACTGCCGGCAGCCCTGAAGACAGTTTTTTTCGTGTTTTTCCATTTCCACACCAAACAAAAAATGCTGGGACTGTACCTTAATTAAGGCCACGGTCGCTTCCTCTCCACTCCCAACTCTTTCCTATCCAAACGTCGCCATAAGACCTAACTGTGTCAGTGTGACGTAAAGCAAATTGAAAAAAAAGTAATGAAGAACTCATTCTTACCCGTGTTCTTACGTTCACGATAGTGGTGGCGAGTCTCACCAAGCTATATTCGCAGATTTATATTCTTGATGGAAGAAGAAATCTCACGAGTTTTCTATCTTAAACTCTGTTAACCTAGTTTTTAATCAATGCCTTGTCCTTGAGTGACATCGAACCTCTGTTCATACAGGTACTTCAAAGGCGACACTCCAAACTTTGTTAATGATTACGTTCACTTAAAAAGTATGAGAATACCGGGAACCTGTACATTTCTGAGATTCATGATAGAAATGCCTCGGTTAACAAGATCTAATTTGAGGGTGGATTTTCTCTAGCTATTCCTCACTCACTCCAAGGAACAGATATGACAGATGTTATATTTCAACTCCTGGAGTATCCTGAATTCCTTTCCCTCATAATTACTCTTACACACAACCACCACTGCCGTGTCTGGCTCCTTGAATGAATGGTCAGAGCAGTGTTCTTCGGTTCAGAGAACACCGGGTTCGAATCCTGGTCTTGTCGGAGATTTTAACTTTAAATGGTTAACTCTCTTCGTTCGAGGATTGGGTCTTTGTACTGTACCCTACATCCCTACAACTCACACAACACTATCCTTCACTACAATAACATGTAGTTTCCTACACACGACAGATAACAACCACCTTCGTCGAAGGGTCCGCCTTACAAGTGCTGTACCAGGCTAGAATTAGCCTAGAGTATTATTATTATTATTATTATTATTATTATTATTATTATTATTATTATTGTTTTTAATTTACATCCTCATTAAAGACCGTTATACCGTTTAGAGTTCATTCTCCAAGCCTCTGTGAATTTACTAAACACCGCCACAATCCTCTTTTTGTGACTAGTTCAGTGGTCTCGTTTAATTCTATACCTTTTATATTTAAATTGTTAAAAACTGAGTCTAACTATCGTCGTCTTGGTCTCCCTCTACTTCTCTTAACCTCCATAAGAGAGTCTATTATTTTCCCAGGTAACCTATCCTCCTCCATTCGCCCCACGTGACCCCGCCACCGAAGCCGGTTTATGCGTACAGCATCATCCATCGAGGTCATTCCTAACTTAGCCTTTATCTCCTCATTCCGAGTACCCTCCTGCCATTGTTGCCATCCGCTTTTACCAGCAATCATTCTCGCTACTTTATGTCTGTTAGGTGAATAACATACCCTGAGTCCACCAAGCTTTCATTCCCGTAAAGCAAAGATTGGTCTGAAAACAGACAGGTGTAAGGTAATTTCGTTCGGGAGCTAACTACCTTCTTACAGAATACTGTTGATCGCAACTGCGAGCTCACTGCTTTAGTTTTACTTGGCATTAGCTTTATTATTATTATTATTATTATTATTATTATTATTATTATTATTATTATTATTATTATCAACGTCTTCATGAACAACTATCAGACTAAGGAGGTGATGGTGATTTTTTATTTGAGGAGAAATAACGAGGTTATCAGCTCTTAGTAACATTAAAAGGAAAGAAGAGAGAAATACTTTAGTATCAGTCGATGGAAAATGTAATCGATTTAAGAAATTGGAGTGCCACTGAAAGGAGGAAAGTTGAGAACTTTGTAGACCTCATAAACCTTCGGGTTCGTAACAAAATCGGTGGTGATCAAAAAATATTGGGTGGGAGCTATAAAACAGATTGATTTGTCTCAATAAAGTGGAAGCTATGATATTTCCAGGTGAGGATTCGTATTTATCATGCACATCGTGCAAGATGTGAGCCTCTGGGAAAGCACTGTCTAAGATGTGTTTAATCCGATTGCTAGTCTAAGGAAGGAAAAGTTGTGTAAAGTGAACGCGAAGAGGGGTAAATGGGTGCGACAAAATAGCCAAGGCGAGCTGATATGGATAGAAAATGACGAACCATCCCTCCACTTTAAAGTTCGGAGAACTTTTAGCCCCTGCCTAATAAGGAGGTCCTTACCATCGTGTGATGTTGGCACAAGTGGAGTTCATATATGAGTCTGCTCCAGCCACACAGAGGCGGGGACACTTCACCACTGGGGCGGGGGAGGCGTCACGACGCCCCACTTCTTCCACTTGAGTGCGCTACTGTCAGTAACACGCGCACCCATCATCGTGCTCTAATCGAAATCTCCTTGCCATATAGTGGCGAGCTTTCCTTCGGCAATTCCATCGATCTTAGCAGAATGTGTCAGTCTACAGTTAATGTACACGGAGTTAACACCAATCGATCCACCTGACCTCTTTAACACCCCAAACACGTACAAGCAGTTTCCGAAAGTGGGGCACTTGCATTCCTCTATTAAATAACCAAACTTGAACTACGAGGACCCTGCAAACTCGTATCATAATTTATTCAACAACATCAAAGTAATTGTAAACCGAATCTGTTGTCAAGTAGTAACAGAAAGTAAAAAGTGTGCGAATTACCTAATAGTAACACATTTCTTCCGTAATAATAAGATTCACTGGAAGCAAGTGAAATGTGAATTTGGGGGAAAATGACGAGGCCACGGTGGACTTAAAAAAAAGACGAATCGAGATGTTCTAAAGCAAATCAATGAACGACGGAGACTGATAAAGGGTATGGAAAGAAGGAAGATAAAATTTTTGGTCTACTACATGTCTTGATGGGATGTAAAGACTACAAGGAAGTGATGAGAACAGCAGAATTGAGAGGAGAATGGTTGCAGTGACAAGGATTATCCCTTAGTTTTTGATGATGATGATGATGATGATGATGATGATGATGATGATGATGATGATGATGATGATGATGATGAATAATTACGTAATTGGCCTTACGTCCAACTAACTTTAATGGCTTTCGGAGACGAAAAGGTACCGGTTACTTTGACCCCACTGGAGTTCCTTTACATATTGGTAATTTTACTGACACAAAGCTAGCGTATCTGTGCACCTTCACATCATACCGGCTTGAGCCGGGAACTAACCTACCGGGTTGGGCTCGGAAAGATAGCACTCAACTTAAC
Source organism: Anabrus simplex (assembly GCF_040414725.1). NCBI lineage: Eukaryota > Metazoa > Arthropoda > Insecta > Orthoptera > Tettigoniidae > Anabrus > Anabrus simplex. Next base: position 147,614,319 of record NC_090265.1, on the reverse strand, counting down.
GCGCCACTTCATTTGACCTGCCATCTACTATTTCGTTTCTTTTCTGTTGAAATACTGAACATATTTCGATGTGGAGAGAGCCAGGAGAAGCCTGCACATTGAATGATCTCTTTGCAGGACTGGCCAACGCTATCGGGACTGTTAAATTCTGGGTTTCGTGGCACATTTAATTATGCATTGTTATTACGTCCACTCCTGTCATTCTCTTTTATGTAGTTTATTAATTAGTTATTGTTTTAGTATGTTCACATTCTTATTTTTTATTGTTTTATTTAGTGTGTTTACTGCCCAGGTTTGGTTTCTTCCCCAGACTCAGAGAGGGATCCCACCTCTACCCGCTCAAAGGCAGTGTCCGGAAGCGAAAAAAAAATTAGTTGGGGATAAAACTATACAGGAAGACCAGTACCTCGCCCAGGCGGCCTCACTTGGTATGCTGAAGAGGAGCCTTGTCGGGGGTGGGAAAATTGGAAGGGATAGGCAAGGAAGAGGGAAGGAGGTGGTTGTTTAGGTACCATCCCGACATTTGCATGGAGAAGAAGTGTAAAAACAACGGAAAACCACGGAAAACACGTCGAACATGGCTGAGATAGGAATCAAGCCCTGCTACTCAGTTGGCCTCCAGAGGCTGAGTGGACCCGTTCTAGTATTCGTATCACTCTTCAAACTTCCTGGCAGGGCCGGAAATAGAACCCGGGCCTTTCGAGGTGACAACTAACCACACCACAGACGGTTAACTTACATAATTTAGTAATTTCTGAGATTACCACAACAGTGTCCAGCTCCATGACTAAATGTTTAGCGTGCTGGCCTTTGGTCCAGAGGGCCCCGGGTTCGATTTCTGGTCGGGTCGGGGATTTTAACCTTAATTGGTTCATTCCAATGGCTCGGTGTGTGTGTGTGTATGTGTGTGTGTGTGTGTGTGTGTGTGTGTGTGTGTGTGTGGCGTATTCAACGTTAGAAATCATCCCAGGTAGGACCCTCATCTTCAAAGACACGCAGGTCGCCAAACAGGCCGTCTGCTAGAAAAAGACCCGCACCAGGCCTCTCCGAAGGCCATACGCCATTATTATTATTATTATTATTATTACCAGGGCTAGGATTTTTAGGTGCGCAACCTTTTCTTTCAGGGTAAATAAAAGCTTTTCCGTAAGATATCACAGTGTGAAATGTTGTTTCTAGTTGTAGAAAGAGGCATTTTTCATGCACCTTTTTTCCTTTTGTTGGGACCTTTATCCCCTTTTCCCCCAACCACGCCAATAATCGCGGAGCCTGGTGACGCAGAGATGTCAGCAACTGCACCCGCGTAGTTCCGAGAATTGAGACTGGGTTTTGCTCGAAGCTACTAGAAATCGCTGAGACCGCAGTTCCAGCATGAATGAGAATATTCTGGTAACTATCGCGGTGTTATAAGGGAATGTGGACCGCAAGTGAACGGCTGAGCGCAAGAGTGAGTTGTGTGATAGTCGCATTTAGTTAGCAACTGAACTGGTGTTAGCACTTTGTTACATAACTAAACGAGTGTGCTACTATATTTTACAATGTCAAAGGTGTCCAGTGCCCGATTTATTGCTCTGGCTCAGGAATTCAAACAAGATTTCATATACACTGATGGAACTGGTATACGATGTACTATTTGTGATTCAAGAATGTGGTTAGATGAAGAACACCAGCGAGATTGCATCAAAAAACATATTTCCAGCTCTCCTCGAGGGAGCCTCGCCGGAGGAGAGGACCGCGCGAGGCCGTCCGACTCCTCCTTCTCGAAATGTTTTTTGTTAAAAACAATTTCGGTAATGATCCTTCCGCTGGTTCACCTACGGAAACCTTGTTACGACTTTTACTTCCTCTAAATAATCAAGTTTGGTCATCTTTCCAGACACATCGGAAACTGCGCGAAGCAGATCCCGCGCACCGGTCCGAAGACCTCACTAAATCATTCAATCGGTAGTAGCGACGGGCGGTGTGTACAAAGGGCAGGGACGTAATCAACGCGAGCTTATGACTCGCGCTTACTGGGAATTCCTCGTTCATGGGGAACAATTGCAAGCCCCAATCCCTAGCACGAAGGAGGTTCAACGGGTTGCCCGGTCCTTTCGGACTAGGAGAACACGCTGATTCCTTCAGTGTAGCGCGCGTCTTCAAGCAAACAAATCGCGGCAACCTCTATTAAGAAACGCGTTTCAACAGAATTCTTCATAAAGCCAAACTTTTAAGGGAATTATACATTGATGTGTGTGCGTCTCTTGCACGGGCAGGAATTTCCACTCAATAAGGTTAACCATCCAGCCTTCAAGGGATTTCTTTAAAAATATACAATGATGTCGATGCCCCAAAAGAGTACTTTAAGGAAAACTACATGGAGCCGGTTTACCACAAACCATACAAAGAATCAAAGAGAAAGTGTCTGATTGCTATCTGGGAATCATTGTGGATGAAACCATAGACTCAATGGAACGATATGTTTTGAACATTTTAGTATTTCCCTTAGCAGGTGAGAACGTTAATCCCACGTTGTTATAAATGTATGAGCTGCAGAAAGCCAATGCCATTACAATAATGCAATCAATTATGGACTTCTGACAAAAACTCTGGCCTACTGGTATAGAGTTTGAAAAACTTCTTGTGGTTACCCGGACCAAGCTCCATACATGGTTTCAGCTGTTAACCAATTGAAACCTTTATTTCCTAAGTTTAAGCATGTGACATGCTTGCTTCATCCCCTTCACAGAGTTTGTGAATCCGTAAGGAACGAATACGACATCGCAAATCAATTCATCTTTGCCCTGAAGAAGATCCTACTGAAAGCTCCGTGTCGTGTTGTTTCCTACAGGGAAACCACTGGCCTGCCCCTTCCAAATTTCCCTGTCTCTACTCGCTGGGGATCGTGGACTGAGTGTGCTGCTAGGTTGTGTGATAATTTTGACAAAATTAGAGAGTTTATGCTTCCTTTGGAACCAGCCGACGCAGGTGCAATTTCCAAGACCTTCTGTTACCGGAGAAAATATATAATTTGCAGACAGAACTATATTGTGTCCATAGTTACAAGTACCTGACTGCAGTTATTAAACGATTAGAAGAACAAGTCACTGTACAACGGAAAATGTAATGTGTCCTCCTATTCAATACATAGGAGTATTAGATGGAGTAATAACTTAATGATGGAAATATGTAAATATTGAATTGTTTTTACTTCCGTCATGTCTCTTTTGTTTTCATTTGTCCCTTCATTATGTTTTTAACACATTTTAGCTTATATTCTGTCAAAAACATTAACTCCCATTTTTCACTGAAGATGTCTCTAACGAGTCGAAACATGTTTGAATTTTATTACTCCGTCTAATGATGGAGTTATGTTATGTAATGAATAAGAGGACACATTAAATTTTCCTTTGTAAAGTGAAAACCGTCAATACGGAATGATTCTAATATCTTGTAATAGAAGAGCAAGGTGTGGAAAAGGAAAAACATTGGGATAATTTTACTTCCGTGAGGGAGCAGTTAGATGGCTTTGCCAAAGACAAACTTGAGTCCTGTCTTCAGAAGAATCTAGATATTGAGGAATTCGCCACATCTGCAGAGTTACCATTCCGAGTGAATACAAGGTTTGCTCCACTGGTTTCTGCTCTTGTCTAAAGAATCGTTAGCATCTACAAACACATTATATCTCCTAATAGAAACAGACTTACTTTTAAAAATGTACAGATGCTTAGTGTCTTGAAGTACAACAACATTTTTTTCCTTCTTTTGATGAGGGATAATTTGATTTACTTGTTTGTAATTCAATAAACTAGAATAGAGGAAAGAGAAATCGTTGAATTAGTTGAATAAACTAGCACCTTTTTATCCCTTTCCTTACCTTATTTGGGCACATTTTCCCTTCCTTATTTTAATCTGAAATTTGCACCTAAAAATCCTAGCCCTGATTTTTCCCGACCTCACAATGGTATGATTTCATCATTAGAGAATCATTTATTCTACTCAAATATGCATCTGCTGATGACTAATTTTTACCCATATTATCGTACATAGTTACTGTTTCACATATACGATTCACTCTACCATGCACAGGAGATTATAGAACGTAAATTAGATTTAGTGGCGTTCTTCTTCATAAGCAGACATGTCGAGTTAATCTAAAAGTTATTGAAGTCAATATATATATGAGTGTGTAAATATAAATGGTAGTATTTCATAAAATGTGGCATGTTTATTGCCGGGAATATAGGTCATCTCCGATCGGTAGTAAACCAACCAATAAATTTAGTCTGTGTCAGAATTACATCTTGTCTGGTAATCAATTGAATCGGATTAGATTATTAATCGGGTTCATAAATTTTATTCTTTTGTTGTGTGAAGATGCATGCAAAAAATTTAAACGCCAGGGTTTCCTATTTGTCTTTGTATCACGTAAAAGTACATTTACCCTGAAAGAGTGACAAAATCACCGGGCGAGTTGGCCGTGCGCGTAGAGGCGCGTGAGTGTGGGCTTGCATCCCGGAGATAGTAGGTTCAAATCCCACTATCGGCAACCCTGAAGATGATTTTCCGTGGTTTCCCATTTTCACACCAGGCAAATTCTGGGGCTGTACCTTAATTAAGGCCACGGCCGCTTCTTTCCAACTCCTAGGCCTTTCCTATCCCATCGTCGCCATAAGACCTATCTGCGTCGGTGCGACGTAAAGCCCCTAGCAAAAAAGTGACAAAATCTTCAATGACATCCTGAATGAGTACTTTCAAGATTATTGTGTTCTTCATATGTAAAGAATTTCAGTTAAAATTATGATCTATTCCACCAAATAAATAAATAAATTATAATTATTTTCAACGTAATTAGCCGAGGCAATAAAGTCGTGCTTGGTTCACCTGGAAGGTTCTGGGTTCGGTTTTCCGACAGGATGGACAAATTTAGATACGCACATTACCCTGATATTCACTCAGTGTACAACAAAATCAGTACCAGATTAGTTGCAGGGCGCGAAGTTTTAATTAAATTTTTCCTAGTGAATACATTGTGTGTCCCCAAAGACTCTTTACATGCTGACATTGTACACCATGTATCAATGAGTGTACTTAAGGTTCAGTTTCCTTTACACGTTAGCATAGGAAAATGAACACAAGTAAAATTGTCCTGACTGCATATTCATATCTGGCTGGAAGGCGTGACAAGTCTTAAGGAAAATAATGGATAGGAAGAGCAATGTGAGATGCGACCTTTTGCCAGAACAGCGACGAATTGTTCTGATGGACTGTATATAAATATATGGTTGGGAGGCGAGACTAGTCTTAAGGGAAATAATGGATAGGAAGAGCATTTTCACATTCGTGGTTTTGCCACAGCAGCGACGATAAAAAATCTATCCGCCCCCCTCTGGCCACGCACAGTTGGTTGAATACCAACTATTGCAGTAGAGTCGTTATGTAGGCCTTTACATACTCACCATAAGGAAAAACAATTCATAAGACTGAACACAGATGATGATGATGATGATGATGATATATACATCTTGTGAATTATTAAAGGTAGATGTACAGTATGTACTGTGTGGTAGTTTTGTGATAGTGCAGTCTGTTTTCATATACTGTAAGACCCAGATCCCTAGGTTTTTCAGCCACTTGTCACATCTCACCAGGGGCTGCCTGGCCGAGACGGTAAAGGCGTGCTCAGTTCGCCAGGAAGGACGTGGGTTCGAATTCCCTTCAGGAAGTCGTAAAATTTAAGAAACGAGATTTCCACTTCTGGAGGTGCATATGGCCCTGAGGTTCATTTAGCCTACACCAAAAATGAGTACCAGGTTAATTCCTGGGGGCGAAGGCGGCCGGGCGTAGAGCTAACCACTCTACCCCATCACGTGCCAAGGTTAACAATGGTGGAAGCCTTTACCTTTCACTCCCCCAAGGGCCTTCATGGCCTGTACGGAGGTGCCTTTGCTTTGCTTTTGGTTTTTTGTCACAGCTCATCTGTACGGAACAATTGTAGGAGCTCCATCATTAAGCCACTTGTCTGCTTCTCAGTAAGCAGACGGTAATTACCGGTGTGTAGCCTCTTCCAAGGAACTCACTTTTCTTATTGTGAAGAGTAGTTACAATGTCTGGAACACATTAATAAGAAATTGGAACCAAGCCCTTTAAACTAACGTCTAAAGAAAAACATTTCCATGTACGAATTGTTAACCCTCAAGGAGTCACAGGCGTTTCGATAACACCTCATGTGGTTTCACTTCAGTACTTTAATGCATCTGTAACAGTTTCGAAACTCTCTGTCATTGTTGCTATATCATCCACGAAATGTAAGCAGTCGATTTCCGCTACATTCTTCTTGACCCCAGTTGTTAAAGGTCTGAACAAGATTCTATCCTGTAGTATCTGATGCCATTCCTCTATTACTATACATCTCCCTGTCGAACACCTATTTTAATCTTAAATGGTGCAGAGAAGCATCCTTGGAATTTTACTTAGAAGATTACTAATAGTCGGGGTTGCCCGTATTAGCGCTAGCAGTTTTTCATCGACTCCAATTTCTGCAAATATTTGAAGTAACACATCGCGGTCAGTGGAGTCGCATCCCTTTCTCAGAAAACACATGTGTTCGGCCATTCAACACATAATATCATATTAGCGTTTAGAGATTGTCAAAACGAGCGAGTGGCTGTGCGTTTTGAGCCACGTAGCTGTCAGCTTTCATTCAGGAGATAGTGGGTTCGAACACAACCGTTCCCTGAATTAGATGGTTTTCCATGGTCTCCCATTTCCTCACCAGACAAAGGCTAGGGATGTATCAATTAAGGCCATGGTCGCTTCCTTCCCACAACTAGTCCTTTCCTATTGCATCGTTGCCATTAGATTTATCTGGGTCGGTGCACATTGTCATTCTCCACATGATAGCCCATTTTGATTTTCTAGTCGTTTTAGGATGGGTGACAACAGGATCTTATATATTTATTATTACAGTAAAATCTCGCCAGTACTAAGGTTCCATATCGTGAGAATTACCAAGAGTTTGTACTAGAGCACTGGAGGTCTGGGATCTTTCATTTTCACGTCCTTCGTGGCCCTTGTCTTTTTTGAAGTGTCGGATCCCTTTCATTTTTTCCTACGATTAGTGTTATATAGGGGATTGTTGCCTGGTTGTACTTCCTCTTAAAACGATAATCACCACCACCACTGACCTTAATTACGCACGCCATTAGTCGTTGTCCTCTCTCCAGTGAGTTCAATCCCAGGTGAGATCGCTGTCATTTGAAGTTGGCCGAATGGGACTACAGCTGCTTGGGAAGAAAGATTACGTCGTATCGAATAGGGGTACATCAGTCGCCTTGACAAAGAATACTGCAATATATTCGAAACGTCGGCAAACAGCACTACATATGCTCCTCCTGACGCCGTCCCTAAGTGGAGTGATGAACTCACTGTTTCGTGTTTCTGTGCTGGTTGGTAGTATGATGTGTTGTATGTGGATGAAAGGAAATGTATTAAAATAAACAAAAACAACCAGTATCCGAAGAAGAGGAATTAATCATAGGCAGTTAAAATAAACGATCCGGCCAGAAATCGAACCCAGGTCCCTCTGACTGGAAGGCCATTATTATTATTATTATTATTATTATTATTATTATTATTATTATTATTATTATTATTATTATTATTATTACTATCGTTATACGCAACTGAGGAGCACACATGAACTTATTTAGCTAATGATTTTTCCTTTTTCTCTTCCCTAAATCTCTTGATCCTCTCGCTAAATTTCTTCTTACGTTCTTCTGTCCAGGTTTTATTAGTTCTAGCATTTGATTCTGAAAAACAATGGTTATTAATCAGTGTTCTGAAAGCAGATCAGTTCTTCACAGTTTCATGGTTGATGTTGATTTCCTGAAGATCGGATTCTATTTCATTCAGCAAGTTGTTCTTGACTTTCAGTGCGAGGGCAAGATTTAGAATTATTTTGGTAAGTCTATCATTCTTCATTCTGATAATGTGACCATAAAATTTCAACCTCCTTTCCTGATAGTGTTTGAGATTTTTTCAGTATAGCAATAAATTTTATGAGATTTTCTTTTCATCCATACTCTCTCTGTGCAGACAAGGCCGAAAATTTTCAGTAAAATGTTTCTGTCTTGCTTGTCCATAACTTTCATGAGTGATCAACTACCAATGCGTATAATGCTTCGAGTTTTATTACTGTATTATATTGTCTGTCCGCCTCTGTGGTGTAGTGGTTAGCGTGATTAGCTGCCACCCCCGGAGGTCCGGGTTCGATTCCCGGCTCTGCCACGAAATTTGAAAAGTGGTACGAGGGCTGGAACGGGGTCCACTCAGCCTCGGGAGGTCAACTGAGTAGAGGTGGGTTCGATCCCCACCTCAGCCATCCTCGAAGTGGTTTTCCGTGGTTTCCCACTTCACCTCCAGGCGAATGCCGGGATGGTACCTAACTTGAGGCCACGGCTGCTTCCTTCCCTCTTCCTTGCCTATCCCTTCCAATCTTCCCATCCCTCCACAAGGCCCCTGTTCAGCATAGCAGGTGAGGCCACCTGGGCGAGATACCGGTCATACTCCCCAGTTGTATCCCCGACCAAGAGTCTGAAGCTCCAGGACACTGCCCTTGAGGCGGTAGAGGTGGGATCCCTCGCTGAGTCCGAGGGAAAAGCCGAACCTGGAGGGTAAACAGATGATGATGATGATGATGATTATATTGTCTCAGTGTTGTTTTCCGATATAATGATTTTATGTTATATGTGTTCCAAGTGATTTGATATGCTTCCTAATAATTCTCTTCTTATTTGCTTCACGATTTAATCCAGAAAGTTTAATGATTTCTTCAAGGTATTTGAATTTATATACTTGAGAAATTTGTCCAGATTTATTCGTCATAGCTTGCCCACCTAGAAATTCATATGATATTTCGAGTCCTGTTTTGGCTGCAATTTCATCTAGGATTTCGAAGGAATGGATTGCTTCTTGCCTATTATTAGAAAGAATTGCCAGGTCGTCTGCAAAAGCAAGGCACTGCACGTGAATTATCTTTTTCCAAGGTTCTGATTACTTTTTCTAGAACAAGATTGAACAAGAGAGGTGACAGTCCATTTCCTTGTCGAAGTCCTGTGTTGACATCAAAAGGCTCAGATATTTCTCCTAAGAATTTAACTTTGGAAGTAGTGTCAGTTCATGTTTGTCTGATTAATTTTCTTCTTTTTTTTTTTCTTCTTTTACTTTTTCGAGTACTTTGAAAAGTGCCTGTCGGTCTATGGAGTCATATGCTTTTATATTATTATTATTATTATTATTATTATTATTATTATTGCCTGTCGTGCGGTCTACATATACTGAAGGGTTAGTTCGAGGTCCACCCTGCCATCGAGAGAACAACTTTACTGAGGATCTATCTGACGGGAAGAAAACGGCCCCGGTCTAGAAAGCCAGGAATAACGACCGAGAGGATTCGTCACACTGACCGCGCATCACCTTGTTATCTGCAGGGTTATAGTACCATGGTATTATTATTATTATTATTATTATTATTATTATTATTATTATTATTATTATTATTATTATTATTATTTTATTCCGATCAGAATATAACCTAGCTTGATAGTGATGTTCGGGGGCATCTGGCCAAAATAACACAGATCATCAGACATGTTGCAATATGCTATTGCACTCCGTCTTCCTGACAGAGAATTGATACCAAGTTATTATGGGTGAAACGAGCATGACTCTACCAATGGTGCTGGGCAGTCTCTCAATAACACAACGCCATCACTTAGAAATGGCAGATACTGTAGCTTAAATACTTCCCGGATCGGTAGATTCAGAGTAGGTTTCGGCTTATAAGTGGCCGCGGCTGGTCCGTGGTCCGACAGCGCTGCATTCCTACCGCAGAGGAGCGGTGGCCACAGGTCTAGCGTAGCTCTACGCTTCTGTATTCGGGAGACGGGGAGGAGCTGGTCCCCACCATCGGCTCTCCTAAGAATGGTTTTCCGTGGTTTTCCATTCGCCTGCACTAACGAGATAGTTCATAGTATATGTCACGGCCGCCAACCCCCTTACCTTCTCCGCACGTCATCGTCACCGCTCCAAATTTCCCTGGCCTGAGAGAGCGCGTTACAATATAAAAGGCCCACCGTACCCCTCCATGGTACATAATGAAAACTTTTGTAGTTAGTTAAATATTTCCAGTAACTTAGCACTACACTTTACAGCACCTTGTGCGGTGCTTGACTTACTACCACCTTAACACCCTCGTCATCCCTGAAGATGTCTTTCCATGTTATTCTCTTTTCAAACCAAGCTAATATCGGGCTGTATTTAAGACCATGGTCGCTGACTTCCCAATCCGTGCCCTTTTCTTTCCTGGCGTCACCGAAAGCCTTCGGTGTGTTAGTGCGACGATAAATAATAATAATATCATTTTAAATTATATTTATTATTTATTATTATTATTATTATTATTATTATTATTATTATTATTATTATTATTATTATTATTATTATTATTATTATTATTATTATTATTATGTCCACCTCTGTAGTGTAGTGGGTTATTGTGATTAAAGATGCCATCCCCAGAGGCCTGGGTACGAATTCCGGCTCTTCCACAACATTTGAAAAGTAGTACGAGGGTTGGAACGGGGTCCTCTCAGCCTCGGGATATCAACTGAGTAGAGGGGGTTCGATTCTCTCCTCAGCCAACCTCGAAGTGATTTTCCGCTGTTTCCAAATTCTCCTCCAGGCAAATGCCGGGATGGTACCTAACTTAAGGTCACGGTCGCTTCCTTCCCTCTTCCTTGTCTGTCCCTTTCGATCTTTCCATCCCCCCACGAGGGTCCAGTTCAGCATAGCATGTGGGATCGCTTGGGTGAGGTACTGGTCCTCCTACCCAGTTTTATCGCCAGACCCAAGTCTAACGCTTCAGGACCTGTCCTTGAGGTGGTAGAACTGGGATCCCTCCCTGAGTCCGAGAGAAAAACCAACCCTGAACGGTAAACGGATTAAGAAATATAATAATAATAATAATAATAATAATAATAATCATTTTATTTTGGTTTTTTCTCACTAACTATACACGTGTTTCGGAGACTATGAGGTGCTGGAATGTTACCCTGGAGGAGTCCTTTTACGTACCGGAAAATGTATCGACACGAGGCTGCCGTATTTTGAGACCTTCAGTTACCACCGAACTTAGCTTGGATCGATCCGTCAACTTGAGGTCGAACACTCTAACACCTGAGCTATTCAGTCCGTCAGCGGCGTTAAACCACTAGGAGGGATAAGGAACGAAATTTACGCAAAATTACAGGATATCGGTCTCAAAACATCCTTTATTTTGGGGAAAAGTTTCCAAGACTACTACAGGTAATGCATTCCAATCATGTCTGTGAGTCATTCAGCTCAAGGTCAAGATTGTGACTGACAATGCCAGTGATGATCCTCGTTGTCTTATTCAGCTATTATTAATAATAAATAAAAACATTATATAAATCCCAATATCCACGGCTGTAAAATATAGGTATAGAGAGCCGTACTGAGTGGCTCAGATGGTTGAGGCGCTGGCTTTCTGACTCCAACTTGGCAGGTTCGATCCTGGCTCAATCCGGTGGTATTTGAAGGTGCTCAAATACATCAGCTTCGTGTCGGTAGATTTACTGGCACGTAAAAGAACTCCTGTGGGAGTAAATTCCGTCATCTCGGCGTCTCCGAAAACCGTAAACATGTAGTTAGTGGGACGTAAAGCCAATAACATTATTATTAGGTATAGAGAGTGTTGGGTCCGCCTCTGTGGTGTAGTGGTTAGCGTGATTAGCTGCCACCCCCGGAGGCCCGGGTTCGATTCCCGGCTCTGCCACGAAATTTGAAAAGTGGTACGAGGGCTGGAACGGGGTCCACTCAGCCTCGGGAGGTCAACTGAGTAGAGGTGGGTTCGATTCCCACCTCAGCCATCCTGGAAGTGGTTTTCCGTGGTTTCCCACTTCTCCTCCAGGCGAATGCCGGGATGGTACCTAACTTAAGGCCACGGCCGCTTCCTTCCCTCTTCCTTGCCTATCCCTTCCAATCTTCCCATCCCTCCACAAGGCCCCTGTTCAGCATAGCAGGTGAGGCTGCCTGGGCGAGGTACTGTTCATACTCCCCAGTTGTATCCCCCGACCAAGAGTCTGAAGCTCCAGGACACTGCCCTTGAGGTGGTAGAGGTGGGATCCCTCGCTAAGTCCGAGGGAAAAACCGAACCTGGAGGGTAAACAGATGATGATGATGATGATAGAGAGTGTTGAACGAGCGACAAGTAATTTTCAGGTCATTGTGGCATGTGACATGAGACGAATGTAAATCGAGTTACACTAATGATAAGATTTGTGAGATCCGCAGGGAATGTCCGTGATTGAGGCATACTCAAAGGCGCAGTAGAAGACGCCTATGCTTTGAGGAGCAGTGTTCGCTGTTAATATCAGCAGACAAAGCAAAGCGTCGCCCTTTGTGCACGTGACACGTCTCGACGCTCCAACGCTTCTCCCACAGTCTAATTGGACGTAATATTCACCTGGTTTCACTCCACTTCAAACATATACAGAAATGATACTCTCGAGTTTCTTCACCAAGTTCACGGTATATTGAGTCATAAATGTTAACGAGAGTTGTAATATCGAAGTTAATTTCTCGTCCCGTGATACAGCAGTTCTTTTTCAAGGCACATCTCCAGTGGAGGAAAGTTGCATGTACCTTTATAACTACATAGCAGCCCTCCTGCCATTCTTAAATTGAACCCGTGCCTCCGACTACGGCAGCTAATAACGCTGTTACATTACAGAGCTGGACACCATAGTTATATACAGGGTGAAGCGAAATTCGCGCACTCGGGCGTCGCAGCGCGACTCCTCACATGCCAGCAATAAAAAAATGTCTCTTACAAAAGTTCGTCCTACGAGTATATCCGGGAGAAAAAGGACGTTGAAAAGTGACAATCTGGCAACACTGTAACCACATGTAGGGTAACTATCACGGTCAGCACGTACTAATCGTGTTGTACAGTTGGTGCAGTGGATAGAGTTTTGGGTTAGCATACAGGAGGTCGAGGGTTCGATCCTGGGTTGAGGCGCATATTTTTTGCTAATTTCCATCGGACATTACACACTGTAATACAGTAAGACATCGTTTCTTAGGACACATGTATCCTGCATTTACAAAATTTAGTAACGCTGAACACGTAACGCATCTAGTAGATGAAGTGGTGCGAATAAATTCACGCTCACAACGTGGAAAGGGCGTCTTTCAAAGCTGACCAATGAAAATGAATGTTCGTCAATTTCTAGGATCGTAGTATGTAAGTGCAAATGGTTTCTAGAGGACTCGCTGCAATCGCTGTTGACGATTAAGATGCCAGGTACCATACCACCTGGAATACATTTACGAAATAAAAAACATACTCCTCAACCCAGGATCGACCCCTCGACCTCCTGTATGCTAACACAAAACTCTATCTACTGCACCAACTGTAGTGCACGGCTAGTATGTGCTGACAGAGGTAGTTACCCTACATGTGGCTACAGTGTTGCCAGATTGCCACTCTTCAACGCACTTTTTCTCCCGGATATACTCGTAGGACGAACTTTTGTGAGAGACATTGTTTTATTGCTGGCATGTGAGGAGTCGCACTGCGACGCCCGAGTGCGTGAATTTCGCTTCACCCTGTATAAGTGAAATGTCACTTACTATTTCATCACAGAGCGAGCAGGCTGCGGGTGATGGTCACATCTCTGCCAGCAAACTTGAAGAAGGTTTTCTATGGCTTCCCATATTCACACCAGGCTAATTCTGAGAAAGTATATTCGATTTTTCTTAGAATTTTTCTCAATTTACTGGGTTCGGCTGTTCACGTGTTTTACGGCTGAATGCCTTTCCTGACCCCAAACCTGTGTGGAGGGATCTATTCACAATTGCGTATTTCTATGGTGTTTGGCAGTGTGGTGTGGTTTTATGTATATGAATACAAGTGTAAAAGACGAATATAAACACCCTGTCCCCGAGTCAGACGAATATACCATCATCATCATCGAGTAATCAATTTGAAGGTTGGTTTGCAGTAGCAGAAGCAAAACTAAATGTAGTTGACATCCCCGACCTGACTGGGAATCGAACCTCGAGCCCTATGAACCCAAGGGAAGTACGCTGACCTCTCTGAAAAAGAGTCGAACAAACATTTTTCATCTTATCTCAGGTCATATTTGCGCCAAAGTTGGTATTTTTGTTTGCTACAAGGAATTAGATTAGAATCTTGGGTGCAGCACAATACGTTTGTGCCACAACGTGTTTCTTAGCAGATCCTGAATTTCCCATCCTAATAGTTAATAACTAACTGTTTGGGTCGGCAACATGCCTATTACGTTACAGATCATAAGATTCATGTTCGGTGGACGTAGTACATACGATTGACTGACAGTAAGAACATGGAGTATTAGCTAGGAGAATCATCTAACGAGAAAACCACCACATTTTTCTCTTTTGGACAGTCAGAAATTAAGAAATGTTTACATGTACTGAGGTGAAAGTGTCCGGTGGCGATGCGCAACAAATCATGTGATGATAAAATAGCTTTTCAGTTTGTTGCAAACACTAATTATAACACTATAACGTACCGGTAAAAAGAACAAAAAATACACTTCCGGGCTGAGTGGCTCAGACGGTTGAGGTGGTGGCCTTCTGACTCCAACTTGGTAGGTTTTATCCTGGTTTAGTCCGGTAGTATTTGAAGGTGCTCAAATACGTCAGCCACGTGTCTGTAGATATACTGGTACGTAAAACAACTCCAGCGGGACTAAATTCTGGCATCTCGGCGTCTCTGAAAACCGTAAAAGTAGTTAGTGGGACTTAAAGAAAATAACATTATTATTATTATTATTATTATTATTATTATTATTATTATTATTATTATTATTATTATTATTATTATTTCATTGGGTTACGAGCTAGTCGTGACTGTCAGAGAAGACTGTAGTTGTCCTTATTGCTCGCTTTCTTATCTAAGAATATACAGTGCTGGCCAGCACAGCCAAAACGTCAGAGTGTGCGTAGTAACACAAATATCTTGTCTGAAATAGCATGTTGGAATGTGAATTAGAAGGAAACTCCAAAATAGTGGGAAATCGTGGGCGCCTACTCCTGCTACTTCACTGAACATCGTAAGAAAAAAGGATAATATACTTCAATCATTTTTTCTCATATGCAAAATAAGAGTGGAAGTCTCATAAATGAAGTTGTAATCTGGAACTGAAGTCCTCCCTTGTCTCCACCCAATCAAAGAATTTTAAAAAATGCATATGTTAGAATCAGACATGCACACAGCTTATTAAAACACAACACGATAGCTGCCATGGCATGGAAGGAATTACGATGCATGGGAATAGGCAAGGACAGAAGTTACCCACCTATCGAAGTACCTCCGGGCTCATTAACAAATACTTTACCACTCTAGCAAACAAAACAAGGAGCATTCGCTGGCAACTAGGCCTACGTACAATACTCGCACCCCCAACAGAGAAAAATTCTACTTTTCCCATGTCACTTCTTCGCTAGTCAAGCAAGCCACCCTAAAAATCAAATCGAAGTCCAAGGAGATCGACAGTATATAAAATGAACTTATTAAGAGAATAAGTTAGGTTACTTTCCCAAGCATAAGTCATATTTAATTATTTCTTAATGGCTGGCACATATTCATCGCTATAGAAAACAGCCACTGTCATGCCACTCCCGAAAGTGTGTCTTCCCGAAGAGTTGAGTGACTCCCGTCTAATACGCATATTCTGAGTTCTTTCAAAGGCACTAGTAAACGTCATACACTAGCAACTCTGTAGCTAATTCCAAATATATATATATTCTTGGCGAACGCCATAAAAGTTTGACTTTTGCCAAAATCATAGCACTACCACATCACTACTTGATGTTACAGATGACGTACGGAAGGCCTTGGACAAAAGTCAAATGGCACTTTTAGCTGTCCTTGACTTCAGACTTTTGACTCTGTTGACATAAACATACTAATTTGGTAGACGATTCCATAGCCCAGTTATATTTATAGGACGGCAATATAATCCCTCTCGACAAAAAAATTAATTACTTTGATTGAATAAAACATTTCATTGTATGTCATAATAATAATAATAATAATAATAATAATAATAATAATAATAATAATAATGTTACGTGATCTGTGGCTAAATTAAATTTGCTTGGTCAAGTCGTTATTGGCTTTACGTCCCACTAACTACTTTTTTCCGTTTTCGGAGACGCCGAGGTGCCGGAATTTAGTCCCGCAGGATTTCTTTTACATGCCACTCAGCCAAGCTCACTGTATGTCAGTAGAGCGTTCACTATAATTAGCAGAAAAATTGTAATATTACTGAATATTATATAAAAATATTAGTAACGGAAATATGATAACAATTACGTGATCTGTGGGTAAATCAAATTCGCTTGGTCAAGTCGTTTCCAACCAACTTAGAGTGAGCCGTCGAGATACATCCTGCATTAAAGTTTAAACTTCAATCAATAATTTTATCACCCTTTTCCATGTTTTTCCTATGAAAATCCTTCGAATCGTAAGCGAGTCGGATCGTAATTATTTTGGAAGAAGCGAAGCAACGCGTAATTCAAAACTATTTCTATGCTCTTAACGACCTTAACTGCTGATGGTGAACAATTTTCCGCTTCTGCATCAGCTCAGTCTGATGTAACCAATTGCATACCTCGCGTTCCCGATCAATCAATAGTGTGAGAAGCTGTAGGTCCGACCCGAGTGCAAGGCTGTTTGAAATAGTTCCAGTATCAGACTACAATATTAACCTTAATACGGTTCGTAATAGATTAGAGAGGAATTATGTGGAGGAAATGTTAGAGCACGCTCCCTCCGTGGGTGGGGTGAAGAATACAAGGTGAGCCCTAAGTCCATTAACATTTGACGAAGCAATACTTCCCGGAATATTGGAGGTAGCAAAGCAAAGCAAAGTCACCTCCGTACAGGCCATGAAGGCTCTTGGAGGAGTGGAAGGTAAAGACGTCCACCATTGTTAACCTCGGCACGTGATGGGGTAGAGTAGTTAGCTCTACGCCCGGCCGCCTTTGCCCCCAGGAATTAACCTGGTACTCATTTTTGGTGTCGGCTGAGTGAACCTCAGGGCCATATGCACCTGAAGTGGAAATCCCGTTTCTTAAATTTTTACGACTTCCTGACGGGGTTCGAACCCACGTCCTTCCGGGCGAACCGAGCACGCCTTTACCGCCTCGGCCTGGCAGCCCCTATATTGGAGGTAGAGAAGTAATAATTGACACACATCATTGGCATGACATCGGGTTATATTAATACTAAAATAAAGTACATGAAGGTTCACTAACTGTGCCTTTTCTGGTAACTCCAACATACCGCAATTGCAGGTGCATCTATCTCTCTCACGACGGCTCATTTTATACCGTACACGGTTCACATGCGACATCATTGTCGTGTTTCTGTCCAGCGCCATCTGTTGGTCCGTCTGTCCACTGGTTGTTGGTGTCAATAAGATCCCATGTTATGTCATGCGTGTGTGGCCATTTGTACCTGACGTGTTGCCGACCCTCGCCATGTGTTATTAATTTTCCAAGGTCTAAGGAATACGTCATCATTTGTTCTCCTCTGTTCTCGACAGTGTTAAGTTTCCATGACCTAAGCCCTAAGGAATCTTTCATCCTATCTTGCTTTTTTTTTTTGTATCCCATGGTGTTAAGTTTTCATGACCTAAGGAATTATTTATCCTCACTTATTCTATTTCGTCCCGAAGGATAAGGTTTATAAGGCATAGGGAGCCTTTTATTTCACAACTATCGAGGCCTTTCTCATTTCGTTACCGGTAACTTCATTCTTTAAAGGGTTGGAAATCCAATCTTCCATTTTTCCTTCCAATGGTATTAAATAGGCATGACAGTCTCATTGTACTTCCCCTTAAAAGAATATTCACCACAGCTCATGTCAGACAAGGCTCATTGAATCTAGATTTTCCGTACATTTGATCTCTAAGTTTCTTGTACTGATAACGGAAGTTGCAAGAGGAGCAGTCTGGACAACTTACTGACACGGCCTTGTAATAATACTTAACATGGCTTAGTACTCGTACTAGCCGGCCAACGTCCTGAGAAATTGGGATAGAAGTATCTCTGACTTGCAATAATATGTTACCTTCATAATAGACCAGGTATCACTTACTGGCGAGACCTAGTATTTACAGTGCACCATGTCTTCTGGTATTGGCCAGAGTATTTTTTTTACTTTCATTGACCTGTCTCAGTCTTATCCCTGAATGTGACTGAGGAATGAGCGATGCTAGTAATGCCATTCCTTATGCAGCCAGTCCCTGTTATGAATGGTGTGAAAATGTTGCTCATAGGGTCAATCGGTTCATTCATTTCAGTGGGCTTGGCAGACTGATATGTAATATCAACTTCTCGCTCAGTGAGGAAAGAAACGGGAAACTACCTCACTTCTCATTTTCCTACTACCCTTATTCAGTGATACCTAAACCATCTATGGCAGTTAATGGTGGAGCTGCTGAGGATCCAACCAGACCTCGGGATGGGGACTGAACGTACATACATACATACATACATACATGCATTCACCACTCGATGGAAGCATACTGCCGAATATACTTGGATGGTCAATTTTGCAGTGCTGTGACGTAAAAATGAAAGAATATCACGTATTAGTACAGAATGCTAAAGACGAGTGACGCGATTATCAAACCAATAATAATAATAATAATAATAATAATAATAATAATAATAATAATAATAATAATAATAATAATAATAATAATAATAATCAGGGGACATCGTATAGGCTTTCATACAAGTTAACATTTCGGAAGAGGTATTACGGTAAACTATCCTGCATTTATGGTTTCAAAAGACGAAATTCTAGGCCAACAGTAAAGCGAGATGAAAATTTCAAATTATATCCTAGGTGTTAACTGAAGGTTTAAAAAAACTCATCTAAGTACTTACAATGATTAATATTCCCGTGAGGTACTTTCTTCCCATCAACACAGTAAAAAAACTGAACGGAATTTCCTCTAGATGAAACTTACAAAATCAATTAATCAATCAATCAATCAATCAATCAATCAATCAATCAATCAATCAATCAATCAATCAATCAATCAATCAACCAATCAATCAATCACTACTGATCTCCATTTAGGGCAGTCGCCTAGCTGGCAAATTCCCTATCTGTTGATTTCCTACACTTTTCTTAAATGATTGCAAAGAAATTGGAAATTTATTGAACATCTCCCTTGGTAAGTTATTCCAATCTCCAACTCTCCTTCCTATAAACGAATATTTGCCCCAATTTGTCCTCTTGAATTCCAACTTTATCTTTATTGTGATCTTTCCTAGTTTTAAAGGCACCACTCAAACTTATTCATCTACTGATGATATTCCACGCAATCTCTCCACCGACAGCTCGGAACATACCACTTAGTCGAGCAGCTCGTCTTCTTTCTCCCAAGTCTTACCAGTCCAAACTTTATAACATTTTTGTAACGCTACTATTTTGTCGGAAATCACCCACAACAAATCGAGCTGCTTTTCTTTGGATTTTTTCCAGTTCTTGAATCAAGTAATCCTGGTGAGGGTCCCATACACTGGAACCATACTCTAGTTGGGGTCTTACCAGAGACTTATGCCCTCTCCTTTACATCCTTACTACACCCCTAAATTCCCTCATAACCATGTGCAGAGATCTGTACCCTCTATTTACAATCCCGTTTTTGTGATTACACCAATGAAGATCTTTCCTTATATTATGACATAGGTACGTACAATGAACCCCAAAAGGAACTTCCACCCCATCAACGCAGTAAATAAAACTGAGAGGACTTTCCCTATTTGTGAAACTCACAACCCGATTTTTAACCCCGATTATCATCATACCATTGCCTAGTGCCCATCTCACAACATTATCGAGGTCATTTTGCTCACAATCTCGTAATTTTTTACTCTGTACAGAATAACATCATCTGCAAAAAGCCGTATGTCTTTTCTTCGTTGCTAATATTCCTTCATTCTGTTGCTTGCAGCTTTTTCATTTCATACGTCCTAGGTTGTTTATTCTTAGTCGCTGTTTCTGGCTCCTGGATACCCTCAAATTTTTGTATCTTGTTTCTTAATGTGGTTCTGTCGCGGATGTCTTGTTCCATTATGTTCGTTTCTTGCAGGCCCTTCTTGCTATTTACAAACCATTTTTCATAGGAATTGCCTTTTCTTTGAACTTGTTAAAATGGTTGAACATTCTTTCTAGTGAGCTTGTTGTCGCCCTTTTACGAAATGTGCTCAAAGAATTTTCGTATGGCGTCTGATATTCTTCCGCATATTCTGTACAATTCTGCGTAATCGGCAAGTATCAGCGTAATTTTCTTAGGATCCTTCTTGAATGTATTTTCTTATTATTAATCCTAGGCATTCGGAAGCGTATATGCTTTCCGGTCGGATCACTGTCAGATAGTGTCTTAATTAATTCAGATTGTTTTCTTGCTGTATACGTTTTTATCAAGTTGGAATGCAAGCCTAATTTTCCTCGCTCTCTCTTGGTTTTCATCTTTATCGAGTCCGTTAGGTTGTATGATCACACTAAGGTATTTGATTTTCCCAACATTATTCATTCTATAGTTCTTCCTTCCTTCTTTCTTTCTTTCTTTCTTTCTTTCTTTCTTCATTAATCTGTTTTACCTCCAGTGTCGGTTTTTCCCTCGGACTCAGCGAGGGATCCCACCCCTACCGCCTCAAGGGCAGTGTCCTGGAGCGTTTGGTCAGGGGATATAACTGGGAAGGAGGACCTGTAACTCGCCCAGGTGGCCTCACGTGCTATGCTGGTCAGGAGCCTTGTGGAGGGATGGGAAGATTGGAAATTACAGGCAGGGAAGAGGGAAGGAAGCTTATGTTAGGTGGCATTTGACTGAAGGAGAATTGGGAAACCACGGAAAACCACTTCGATGATGGCTGACGTGGGAATCGAACCCACCTCTACTCGGTTGACCTCCCTAGTCTGAGTGGACTTGTTCTAGCCCTCGTACCACTTTTCAAATTTTGTGTCAGAGCTGGGAATCGAACCCGGGCCTCGGAAGGTGGCAGCTAATCACGCTAACCACTGCACCACAGAGGCAGTCTTCTATATTTATTCGTTGTCATAAAGTGAAAATGTCGGTTGCCTTCAAGACGTCGGTTCGTAATTGTTGAGGAGCCAAAGTTATTCTCCCCTGTGCTGTTACGCGGATATACCGATCTTGACGTGGCGATGTCTGTCATCACATCACTGGTGTCACGGTACGTTTTCCACGTTTCAGACACTGCACTTTGTGTAATTCCTACGATGCGTGATACTACTACCTGTTTATGTCCACCCTGAATCAAGGGCACAATCCTGGCTTAGTCAAACTGGAAGATACGCATTGCACATGAAACGCAAGCACTAAATGAAGGTCGTATTGCACATGAAATGGCATAATCTAGTCGCCTTCAATGTGTGGTGCGCGTACCACTAGGGCTACGCTGGGTCATCTATAGGGGTACGCAAATTTATCGTAGCTTCTAAGTGCTTTTAGTGTGCAGTTCAGAAAAGCGGAGAACCTGCTCACTTTCAGTAAAAATATTGCTGTTATTTAGTGTTTTTATCTACAACTACAAATGGAAATGGAATGGCGTATGGCTTTTAGTGCCGGGATGTGTCCGAAGACTTCGGCTCGCCAGGTGCACGTCTTTTGATTTAACTCCCGTAGGCGACCTGCGCGTCGTGATGAGGATGAAATGATGATGAAGATGACACATACACCCAGTCCCCGTGCCAGGGAAATTAACTAATTATGGTTAAAATTCCCGGCCCTGCCGGGAATCGAACCCTGGACCTCCTCAATCAAAAGCCAGCACGCTAACCATTTAGCCATGGAGCCGGACTACAACTACAGCACAAAGAGTCCTCTTTCCGAAGTGTTCATTCTAAAATATGTGCCAGTGTGTACCCTCCATTGACTAGGTATACAAAATTATTACTTGTGCTTCATTGCTCTTTTTAATTTTGTTTTGTTTCGAAGCACCTCGTTAGCAGTTCATATAGTACAGTTGTAATTGTTGCATCGTTGATACTCAATGAATACCTCGTAATTCCACACACGAAAAAAACACGTTTCTCCATCTGTCTTGTGAAGGCTTGCCGCGTTGCCTCAGAAGAGGACAGAAGACTCCAATGATTAAATAATTGCACTATAATAAGAAAATGGCAGGAACAGTTCTCCGGCCATTACTGTCCACTCAATTTTGGGATTCTTCTCAAAACTTTACTCTGAAGGAGTTACGAGGTTTCCATTGACCAGCGACGATGTATATATATATACACAGTTCAAAAAAATTAGGGGAACATGTTTTTGAATGTATGCCATACTCCAAAAAACAATACCTCACACCCAGGTATAGTACCAACAAAACCTTTATTCTTTACCGTTGAAGTATACAAAAGAACATCAGTGGAATCGCATTCATTTTCAGAACACAAACGGAAATGTCCAAACAGGGGAGAAAACAAAGTGATTACATTCCTCCAGGCGGTAGAATAACACCCACGGTATCCCCTGCCTGCCGTAAGAGGCGACTAAAAGAGGCCCCAGGGGCTCTGAAATTTGGAGCGTGGGTTGGCGACCACGGGGTCCTCAGCTGAGTCCTGGCATTGCTCCCACTTACTTGTGCCAGGCTCCTCACTTTCATCTATCCTATCCGACCTCCCTTGGTCAACTCTTGTTCTTTTCCGACCCCGACGCTATTAGGTTTGCCCATATGTTCATTTTTCGAAGTGTCGGATCGCTTCCATTTTTCCTTCTGATTAGTGTTATATAGAGGATGGTTGCCTAGTTGTACTTCCTCTCAAAACAATAATTACCACCACCACCACCATTCCTCCAGGGTGGATTTTTATCATAGTTGGAGAGCTTCAGTATGGTGAATGTCCTCCACAAGCATTTATCACAGCTTGGCACCTACGTCGCATACTCCGTACAAGTCGACGGAGGTCACTTTGCGGCATCAGGTTCCATTCTTCAATGAGAGCCAATTGGAGGTCTTGGAGAGTCTGTGGTGGAAAAGGACGCCCACGAACAATTCTGTCAACCCTATCCCACACATGCTCGATGGGATTAAGGTCGGGACTCACTGTTGGCCATTCCAACTCTTGAATGTCCAGTACTCGCAAGACAGCTCTGCTGATGCGCGCTACATGAGCCCTCACATTGTAATGCATGAGTTCGAATTCAGGGCCAACAACGTATGCAGCAGGCAACACATGCTGTAGCAGTATCTGCTCGATGTACCCCGCAGCGTCAAGATTACCGCGGACAACGACAAGATCCGTACGGCCATCAATACTGATGCCACCCCACATCATCACAGAACTTTGTTCGAATCGGTCGCCTTCCTGAACAACATTTGGCATGTTCTGCTCACCACGGCGTCTCCGTACACGTTGACGTCCATCATGCGGTGTCAGGGGAAATCTGGACTCGTCTGTGAACAACACAGGACTCCGTTGGCGAAGTTCCCAGTTGACGTGGGTACGGGCAAACAGAAGGCGAGCTGCGCGAAGTTGCTGCTTTAAGCGGGGCACTCGAACAGGACATCTGGATCGTAAGGACACTTTCTTAACTTGTTACTTTCTGGCTGGTCAGACACATGACTACAGTGACCCTCCTGAGCTCTTGTTTCAGTTTTCTGGCAGTTGCTGAACGACGCCGCAACGTACAGATGGTCATATATCGATCATCGTGTGGGGTTGCCGTGCGTCCACGACCTTATCCAACCCTCCTTGTGACCTGACCTGTCTTATTGTAGCGATTCCACAAATTTTGAAAAACTGACGGCGAGGCATTTTGATCCACAGCAACACGACGAAAAGTCCATCCTTCCTGGATCAAAGTGACGACCCTTGGGACTTGAACCTCGTCAAGATGTCTCATGGGATGTGCTGCTTGCATACAACGTGCTGAAATGACCGCAGTATTCTGTGTACCTTACAACGACACACGGACGCACCACTATTCACTTTGTTTTGAGTGATCACCTGACAATTTAATGCGTGGCTACGCCTACAGATGGAGTATAACTTCCATTTCACATACCACAAGTAGCTAAGGTGTCAAGGTATGCTGTACGACCATTGGAACTCCATCTACCAAATTAACGTTCATATACCAGAAGTTAAAAAACATGTTCCCCTGCTTTTTTTGAACTGTGTACAATACATTACTGTTATTATTGGGGAACAGGGTGGTGTAGCGTCTTGGCTGGTTGTGTGTCATCTTGCGACCGTGGTTCCCCTGGTATCAGGAAAGGTTTACGACCTTAAATCCCCGGCCATAACTCTTTCATGTCTTAGTGCATACAGGGACTCTCAGCAAGTGGGAATATCTTGATGATATAGTTCATATGATGTGGAATCCAGCAACAATAATTTGTTATTTCTGGTATAAACGCAATATACTCGTACGTCGGGGGTACAAAGGTCAAACAATTGGATTTTGAGGGTTTGCCGAACTAACATTTTTAAATATCACTGGCATAGAACACTTCAGGATCAACACCGAACGTAGGCAACGACATCTACTGAACTGCAAACAAGCAATGCAATTATTCTGTGTTTACAGTGCTCTCTACCACTTAGAACACGACTACACATGCTCTACTGCATTACGTGTCTAATCCCACAATATTCCAAACATTTTTGGGGGTGTATATATAAATAGGTCACATAAATCATCCTTACGTGTCGACATCGTAGGATGTGAAGTACCAGACGAGTTTTAATGTTGAAAACTACGGAAAACGTAAAAATGCAATTTCCTCAATTGTGCTGAAAGTTGAACGAGTAAAGGGCTCGGAATGGTTTCAAATTGTGAGGCTTAGATATTTCTATCAAACTAAAAAACAAATTTGGAAAATCACTTCCAATCTAAATGCAGTTCCCGAAAAAGCAGCCTGAAATCACTTGTTTCTTTACTCGTTTTCTTTTGTATTCAAATCCTAGCCAAATTAACGTATTTGCATAATACTTTCTGTAATGTGTTCCTTGGTTCAATACTCTCATGATATTTTTAAATGTTTTGAAAAATATTCACACCGAATGTAGTTATAAGGGCTTAAGTGAAACTGTGCATGGACTCACATTAGCGCTCGTAGTGGTAGGAAGAGGCAAACTGCGAATCTAATCGACCGGATAACGATGATTAAGAAACGGATTGTAATTTTTAGAAATAAATAAAGCATATATTCTCTTCTTCTTCTTCTTCTTCTTCTTTAACCTTAGACGTTAAGGCCACTTTAAACAACAACCATCATCATCAACACCTCCTTCTTTACCTGTTTACTCTCCAGGGTCGATTTTTCCCTCGGACTCAGTGAGGGATCCCGCCTCTACCGCCTCAAGGGCAGTGTCCTGGAGCTTCAGACTCTGGGTCGGGGGATACAACTGGGAAGGATGAGCAGTACCCCGCCAGGCTGCCTCACCTGCTATGCTGAACAGGGGCCTTGCCGGGGGGATGGGAAGATTGGAAGGGATAGACAAGGAAGAGGTAAGAAAGCGTACGTGGCCTTCAGTTAGGTACCATCCCGGCATTTGCTTGGAGGAGAAGTGGGAAACCACGGAAAAGCACTTCCAGGATGGCTGAGGTGGGAATCGAACCTACCTCTACTCAGTTGACCTCCCCTAGGCTGAGTGGACCCCGTTCCAGCCCTCTTACCACTTTTCAAATTTCGTGGCAGAGCCGGGAATCGACCCCGGGCCTCCGGGGGTGGCAGCTAATCACACTAACCACTACACCACAGAGGCGCACAAGCATATATTCTCATACTTGATTATATTTTATTTACCTAAAACTCTAGCTCATATCCCTAGGATGATTTCAACATAGAGTTGCTTCCTTAAAGGTCTACGACTGTGGAATTTTTATCGCGCTTCAAAAATACGAATACCTCTGACGTATTCGAACTCTGGCACTCTACCACTAATCCATAGATGAAGTTATCTAGTTAAGTGTTGAAACTTAGGTTGTTAATGCCAAAAGTATGTCTGTATACCTTGGACTGCAATTTCCTTTCCAACTAAGATGAGAACAAAGAAGAGAATAGATGCTACATTATGATGAGAAGAGATTACTTCGGATTACCAATGGCTAAACCTAGTTGAATATTATAATTTTCATTGGATACCTAAACCACGTGATTTTTCCCTTACGGTGAGGAGCAGAGAAAAGGAATGAAAAATGCTGCATTGGGACTGGGAGGTATGACTTCCGGCTACCACAAACTTTGAGAAACAGAAATGCTGAGCTAAGCCAAGTTAGAGAAGTGAAGATTTATCGGCGGAGCGCTCAAAGCCAACGGGAGAACGAGCAAGTAGGAACGCCGGTTAGCTAAAGCAAACATCAACATAATACAGCCATTTATATTGCTGACGTTCAGGTTGGCATGAAATTGGAACAAAGTATTACACGCAGTAAAACGTAATAATATCGCAAGAGAAATTGTGTTCGTCTGTAACATGGTGTTTATTTTAGTGCCATTCGTTTGTTTGCTGAAATTGAACTGTGAAGGAATATAGAGTGTGGTAACACTTTCAAGAGTGTATCCATAGCATACACATCATTTCAGCTCGGTGAAGAGGATCAACTTTGGCTGCTGCTCTCCCACCCGTGATGTTCTCGGAGAAGCGTGTAGGGTTTGTTTCGCTCCTCAGACAGTGTTTGAGTTTCGTTCATATTCTGAATGGCACTGTGCTGCTTAGGTTGAACAGCTTATTGAACATCTCAAAATGAAATGCAGTATGCAGGCTGGTCGGAAACAACGTGAACCGAATATATCGATGACCGAGCTCGATAGCTGCAGTCGCTTAAGTGCGGCCAGTATCCAGTTTTCGGGAGATAGTAGGTTCGAACCCCACTGTCGGCAGCCCTGAAAATGTTTTTCCGTGGTTTCCCATTTTCACACCAGGCAAATGCTGGGGCTGTACCTAAATTAAGGCCACGGCCGCTTCCTTCCCACTCCTAGTCCTTCCCTGTACCATCGTCGCCGTAAGACCTATCTGTGTCGGTGCGACGTAAAACAAGTGGCAAAGTAGATCGATGGCTTACTTCTAAAACCTGGTATGTCTCAATGTTCTTCCTTAAGACTAGTCACGCCTCCCAGCCACATGCGGATGTGCAGTTCAGCAGAACCATGTTCGTTGCGTTCATTCTTCTATGCGAATGCGTAAAGCAAAATGAACCCTAAATGTATTATACTGTAGGAGTGTGAAAATTCACCATTCAAACAACATCCGTACAAAACGGTATCGTAAGGTCAATGGTAATGTCTTGGGATGTACGAGGTTTCAGAAGTAAACCATCGATACGAGCGTTACAGCTTTGGTCATACTAATAAGTAATTTGTAAAATATACGTCGATATCTGGTGCTGTTCTCATTTTATCAGCTACTGAAGTTAGCCTGTCAGATCGCTTCGCGAGCGAATTCCAATGGGCTTTACGAGGCGGTGTTGCTAAATCTGGTCGGGCTTGGGTGTCATGCCGAGAAATGAGCATCAGACACTAACACCAATGCCACCGTAGCCTATCAGTAGGGAGGTCCTTGTTCACGTCCCTCCCCTGGAGTAGTTTTTTTTTTTCTATTTGCGCTCTCAAGTCGGTCATAAGCTTATGGCCTATTTTTTTAAATATTTGGAAAGCCAGGCTCTGCCTGTCACAAGCCAAGATAAAGGGTGAACTACTGAGAAGTAATAAATCTTAATAGGATTTTAGTCCAGCTGACTCGGCTGATAGTACTTTATGAGGCTCCTTCCTAGGGTTACCGTTAAAGAGCATCAACGGTTCTGCAGTCCGGCTCCATGGCTAAATGGTTAGCGTGCTGGCCTTTGGTCACAGGCGTCCCGGGTTCGATTCCCGGCAGGGTCGGGAATTTTAACTATCATTGGTTAATTTCCATGGCATTGGGTCTGGGTGTATGTGTCGTTTTCATCATCATTTCATCCTCATCACGACGCGCAGGTCGCCAACGAGCGTCAAATCAAAAGACCTGCAACTGGCGAGCCGAACATGTCCTCGGACACTCCTGGCACTAAAAGACATACGCCATTTCATTTCAACGGTTCTGAAGGAGAAAAAGGACTCATGTCTCAACGGTAGATAAAGTCTAGACTGAAAAAACAGGCCTAAGACGAAGCCTCTTTTATAAAGTCCCCGATGATAGGCTTCTTCGATGTCTTGGAAGATAAGGCCGCTATCAGTGCTGCATCCGTAAGTCGGAGAGAATGTATGAGAGGTGGCAGCGGATGAACCATGTGAGCTCAAGGATAGCGCTCAAATTTTTCAGGAAAGCTACCATCTTTGCGTCAGGAGGCATTCGGCTGTAAAACTTGTGGTCATTGTTGTACTGATCACGAGGCACGAACTGAACAGGAAATAGTGGTCAGCTTAACCGGGAGAAAGAGAGGAAGACATTCAGACACTAACTTTTAATGTAGTCTTCTTCTGATGTGAAATACTAAATCCAACGATCAATCCATTTTGAAAGCTCTCACTATAGTCCATTCTTGACAATATGTTAATATTACCGAATTAACAATGTTATTGATTGAAAGTTGCGTCCACTCAGTTGCTTTCTTCACTTGTGGAAAGTGATGAAAATCACAGGGTGCTATAACAAATTTGGTACCACACGATAGGAATGTATGTCTGCACGACTCATTTATGCACTCCTACAGTATAATGTATTTTCCTTTACCTACAAGGACGGAAGTGTAGGTGATAAGAACGGTAGGGGTAGACCAAGGTATGAATATGACAAGCAGATTAGAGCAAGTGTAGGATGCAGTACTTACTTAGAAATGAAAAGGTTAGCACAGGATAGCGTGGCATGGAGAGCTGCATCAAACCAGTCTGTGGAATGACGACTCAAACAACAACACAAGCATAAGAAGATGAACACAATAAAAATTGCTCTGATGGACCGCATATAAATATGTTGCCGGTAGACGTGGCCAGTCTTAAGGAATATAATGGATAGGAAGAGCATTGGGACATATGAGGTTTCAGAAGAAATCCATTCGTGATATTAGAACTAGGCCATCGATATAATCGACATAATCAAATGAGAAACAAGAAACAAACACACAAAGAAACAAACAATCAAACAAACAGACAAACGGATATGAGAGTTCAAGACATGTATCATTTTTAGTTGACCTGAAATCAATATATACCCAGAAAAGATTGCGATTAAATGAATGTTCAATTGTGAGCAAAAATTGTGGCCCGCAAAGCGATGGCGATCTAGGTTGTAATGACATATTTAACTGGTCTCCCTTCTCCGGTGTCAATCTCATTTCCCCTCTTGACTACTTCTAGCAATATAATTGGAAAGTTACATGCCTCACCAACTCTTCCTGTACAAGAACGAATCTCCAGTCATTTTGCATTGCGCTAGCTCACCCATCTCTGTCTTCTTCAATCATAGCAAACTTCAATTAGGGAGGCTATTTATGACCCACTTTTTATTTCACCTGGATTGTAGCTTCGTTGATTGGTTCATATTTGTCTCTCCGGGTTTATTTCAAGCCAGTCATAGAGCGAAGCATTAATGACTGAATGGAGGCAAATTCGGAAACCGTACGGAATGAAAAGCACTACAGCGATCTGTGAGTATGCGCCGGAATTTCTGCACAAAATGTACAGACAGCGGAGCCCGTAAAATTTAGTTTACGTATACAAAGGCAGAAGCCCATATTTCATTACCTATACAGCCCCATTAAAACATAACGTTTATTAAGGAGAGTGCACTGCCTGTGATTATATACAAGTCGTTCTCCATTCGTAACAGACATGAACAGCACTCAACTTGGGTCTTGTCAGCGTAACATCTCTAAGAGCCTTTACCCTCTAATCCTAGCTTAGAGTAGAAGCTTTGAATTCAATACAGAGTTAGTAAATTTGCATTAACCTCTCTCATAAGATTACCAGTTTGGTAATTAACCCAGTTCACTTAATGTTCTTGTTGCAATGAGAAAACATTCAATAAAATGATATTTAAGGCCGTAAATAGAACAGAATTTAATTTTCAATTACATTCCTTGCTAAGTGGAGGCAAAGACGGCTATGATTAGAGTTTATCACTCTGTACCGCTTGATTCAAGGTTACAGGTAATGAAAAACTTCAGCCGCCTTCCTTCCTACGAAGAGAAATATTATATTTTAATTAAAATAGAAAGTTAACGTGAGCAAAACCTATTGGGTTCAAAGAACTAGATCCTATTTTAAAGATGTAGTTTCCAGCAAGGTATCTATCACCTGTAAGGAAAATATGCAATTCTTATCATTGCTCCGTTTACATGGTCATTATCCACGGAATATATTCCACTAACGTAAGTACGCTTTCGGATCTAATGTCATTAAATAGGGGGTTTAGAAACAAAAGGTCATATCCCATCATTCCCTTCCTATCCATTATTTTCCTTAAGACTGATCACATCCTATCACATCCTCCCAGCCACATATGCAGTCCATCAGAACACTTTTTTTTTTTTTTTTTTTGCTAGTTGCTTTACCTCGCACCGACACACAGATAGGTCTTATGGCGATGATGGGACAGGGAGGCTAGGAGGGGAGTGGGAAGGAAGCGGCCGTGGCCTTAATTAAGGTACAGCCCCATCATTTGCCTGGTGTGAAAATGGTAAACCACGGAAAACCATTTTAGGGCTGCCGACAGTGGGGTTCGAACCTACTATCTCCCGAATACTGGATACTGGCCGAATTTAAGCGACTGCAGCTATCGAGCTCGGTCAATTTTCGTTGGGTTCATTTTCATATTCATAGGCCCTATGTGTAAATGAAAATGTGCCTTACCGTACCGTATTGTAGGACTGTGTATCTGTATGACGTATTTACGAACTCCTACATTATAATACGG
Source organism: Anabrus simplex (assembly GCF_040414725.1). Taxonomy (NCBI): domain Eukaryota; kingdom Metazoa; phylum Arthropoda; class Insecta; order Orthoptera; family Tettigoniidae; genus Anabrus; species Anabrus simplex. Next base: position 147,583,319 of record NC_090265.1, on the reverse strand, counting down.
TATATTTAAGGATCATTTTCCTTTACACATCAACACAGTAAAATGAACACAATGGAAATTGTGTAATGGCACCCTATCCATATGTGGTTGGGAGGTTTGACCAGTCTTAACAAAAATAATTGCTAGGAAAAGCATTCTGAGATACATGTTCTGTTTCTTAACCCCGAAATAATCCTAAAAACCAAGGCGAATGCAAACACGAACACAAGCGCGAACCAATCAAAGCAGGAGCGTTGGCACATGTCTTTCCTTAGAATTAAGGCGAAACACTTTCATGATTCTATTTTTATAAATGAAATGGCATTCTACATTCGAGAGAGAGAGAGAGAGAGAGAGAGAGAGAGAGAGAGAGAGAGGGAGAGATTTCAGATAAATGTCCACACTAGCTAAACGTATGAGGAAATATTATCCTACGTGTATTTCTAGGACACAAATTCAAGTTCTGTGATGAAACTACAAAAGTTACATTGTGCTTTAACGAGCACTATCAATCTAATCGCATCCATATACTTACAGGTACTATTTTTTTAACAAGCACTGTAGAATTACGTGCAGTACTAACCACGCTCTACTCAAAAATTACTCCGTACACACAAACGTTTAACAAGCTCTATGACACTACTCTTTCCAGGGCATGGGACAAAATTAATGCAGCTACGTAGATTTTAGGGAGCATTACCATACTAAAATGTCGTCGCTGCACCGGAAAAACCTCGTATTTGACAATGCTTTTCCTGTCCATTATTCTCTTTAAGACTCCCAGCCACATACACGAAGGGCGTACTATATTGTTTTACACTTTATTTTTTGTACGTCCGGGTATGGTACACATTTCACTTTTGAAGGTGGTGACGTGTAGCTAGTGTCTTGTTCCACTGTTTGGTAGCAGCACACACACTGGGGCCAACCAATGCACTCGTTATAGCCATTTCACAATAACACTGTCAGCGTAGGAGCAGACAATATGGAAAGCAACCGTCAGGGACAGCGCTATACGACTTGGTTCCGATGGAAAGAAGGCGTGACCACGGCAGAATTTCATCGGCGCTTGGTGGCAGTCTGTGGAAAACATGCGCCGTCACGGAAAACAGTTTACAACTGGGTGGAAGGTTGGAAAACAGGGCGCATATCCGTGGACAAGGGAACCAGTTCTGGAAGGAACGCGCCGGTGTCAACACCAGCCAACATTACCCGGGTCGAACAGGCCATCCAAGGAAACAAACGCATCACATTTACGGATATGTAGGCAGTCACGCGTATTAGCCGAAACAACCTGCAGCGGACTCCATTACCATGAGCCTTGTTTTCCAACCTTCCAACCAGTTGTAAACTGTTTTCCGTGACGGCGCATGTTCTCCACAGACCACCACCAAGCGCCGATGAATTTCTGCAGTGGTCACGCCCCAAGTCGTACAACGCTGTTCCAGACGGTTGCCTTCCATACTGTCTGCTCCTACGCTGACAGTGTTGTTATGGCTATGAAGAGTGCATTCGTTGGCCCCTGTGCGTGTGCTGCTACCAAACGGTGGAACAAGACACTAGTTACACGTCACCACCTTCAGAAGTGAAATGTAAACCATTACCTATGCTAAAATGAATCTTAAATGCATTTTACTCTGGGAGTGCGTAAATACGTCATGCAAACATAGATTTCTACAATATGCCAAAGGAAGGTTCATTTTTCTTTACACATTGGCATACGAAAATGAACATAATAAGTATTTTTCTGATGGACTGCATATCAATACGTGCCTGGGAGGCGTGTCCAGTCTTAAGAAGAGTAATGATTAGGAAGGACATTGTGCTGTATAAGGTTTTTCCAGTACAGCGATGATGTACTGAATATACTATATGATTATTTTATAAAGCTCTAAAACTGAGCTATTACGACTACACTTTTTTAACAAGAATTTGTTAAATCGTAAGGGATACCCAGTTGAGGTTGTAAAGGACTGCTCGATTTTCCTGGAAGGACAGGGATTTAGATCTCCGGTAGGAAGACGAAATATCATCCCTCCTGTAGCAATACCTCGTATGTCGCAATGCTCTTCCTATCCATTATTATCTTTAATACTGGTCACGCCTCACATATTGATATTCAGTCCATCAGAATAATATTCGTTGAGTTCATTTTCCTATGCGCCTGTGTAAATGAAAGTGGACCTTATTGAATCGTACTATAGGAACGTATATTTGCGTGACATATTTACCCTCTCCTAGAGTATGATGCATTTAAGGTTCATTTTCCTTTATTTATCAGCATAGGAAAATGGACTCGAAGAAAATTGTTCACATCGACAGCATATCAATCTGTGGCTGCAAGGAGTGAACAGTCTTATGGGAAATGAAATGAAATGAAATGAAATGACGTATGGCTTTCAGTGTTGGGAGTGTCCGAGGACAAGTTCGGATTGCCAGGTGCGGGTCTTTTGATTTGACAACCGTAGGAGACCTGCGCGATGATGAAGACGACACATATTACCCAGCCCCCGTGCCAGCGAAATTAACCAATTAAGGTTAAAATTCCAGACCCAGCCGGGAATCGAACCCAGCACCCCTGTGACCAAAGGCCAGCACGCTAACCATTTAACCATGGAGCCGGACTTAGGGAAAATAATGGATAGGAAGAGCATAGTCACTTTGGATGTTTTGGCACAACAACGACGATATATAAAATCATGGTTACCATTCCTAGAGAGAGACATAGACTCCAGGTTCACTCAGCCCACAACCAAATTGAGTACCGGTTCAATTCCGGGAGACAAAGAAAGGCTAGGTTTAGCGTTTATCACTCTATTTCACTTGTGCCGAGGTTGAAGATAATGGAAACCATCAGCCTTCCTTCATACGAAGAAAAGTATCATAATTAAATCACAAGATAGATTAAAAACTGAAGGACAACATGAGCAATACCTAAATGTTGAAAGAGCGAATCTGAATTGTGAAGTTGTAATTGCCAACAACAAAATCAAAGTTACTGATTATAGGTATCTCCATCTATGTAGTAGGCCTATAAACCCTCGCACGAATAAAAATAATAATAATCGTATAGCCTCAGTTACCGTGTGCAGACATTTCAATTTGTCGCCATCTGGCTGTCTGCTCGTCAATTTCGACGTTCCGTTTTACTCTAGGCCCACTAGATGGCAGACCGAGTAAACCGAAACTCTCTTAGGTGTCTATGGCTGAGATTTAATGAATTTTGTCGGGAAAACACCAAATGTGTCACCAGAGATATTTTACATGCCGACATCGTACGACATTGAGTGTCGAATGGACTTCTTCCCCCTTTAAAAATCCAACTACCTCTGCCGGGTTTGAACCCGCTATCTTTGGATCCGGAAGCCGACACTCTACCACTGAGCCGTACAGCAATTCCTAGTTATTGAAGTGTAACGTGGCGTCCTGTCTATAAATATAATGAGGTTATTGATTAAAATGGCAATTTACGTTCACGCTGAGATGCAAACAATAGCAGAGCTGGGTGAAACTGATATGTCATATCAGGTTAACATTCCCATTCCCAACTCCTGTCAAGTGAGAGACGAAATGAATTCGTATGAGAGTTATGCAACAAAAACAATACGTATATATACAGTGTAATGAAATGCCGCACCAATAATTTCTCTACTATTTGAAAGAAAACCATCTGACAATGCTGTTCTTATCCATTATTTGCCTGGTCGCGCCTCCCCTGCACATATGGATATGCAGCCCATCAGAACAATTTTTGTTGTGTTCAGTTTCCTGTGCTGGCGTGTAAAGGAAAACGAACCGTACCTGTATTATACTACAGGAGTGCTTAAATTCACATAAAATAACTCCAGCGGGACACCGTTCTGGCACCTCGGCGTCTCCGAAAACCGTAAAACGTAGTTAGTGGTACGTTAAAACAGTAACATTGTTAATAACTAAAATAAAGATTTGTTGTTCCTCCGCTTGGATGAATGGTCAGCGTAGCAACCTTTTATTCAGAGCGTCCTGACCTCTGTTCCCGCCGTGGTCGAACATTTTAGCCGTGTGGATATTTCTAGCCTGTTACAGCCATTGTAAGGCAGATCCTCCGATGTGTTTGGGTGGAATCTACTGTGTATGGGGAACTGCGCGTTAGTGTGGTGGAGGATAGTGTTGTGTGGTGTATGTGAGTTGCAGGGATGTTGGAGACAGCAGGAACGTCAGTCCCCAATCCAGATAATGTGTCTCCTTATACAATAATTTATCATTTCCTATTCGTATTTGGAATTGCGTTTGTCTCATCGTAATGCGACTACAGTGAGTGCTTGGTGTACCTTGCAAGACAGGCCCTGCAGCCAGAGACAACTGAGACACATGTCCAAATGTATTACTGCTTTGTATCCATCCAGAGGATATAACTGATGGATTTACGACTATTACCTTTTTACTTCACGTATTTATCACAGAAAGTCGTAGGATCTTTTGTAGTAGCAGAATCCTACTTATACTTCACCGATAAGTGTTTATAAGGAATGTACATTCTGTCACTTCAGCGGCAACCTAAGGGGCTGGTTGCGAAAAGGTTCACTACTCACTACTCATCAAAATTCAAATATAAATTTAAAAATCGAACTAATATTGACTCTCCGGTGAGACTGAAATTAAAGAATCACTGAAATTAAATCAAAAATATATCAAAGTGCAGGTACTAAACTACAAGATAAAATCAAACACATCCCCCTCAGATCAAAATAAAACTGTGAATCAAAGAAATGGATAGTATTAAGAAGATACACCAAAAATCAATGAAGAGTGATAAAATTACAAAATGCAGAAAATAAAAATGCACAATAAGAGAATTTGTAGTACATCAAGTGTGGTAGGGTAAGATGAAACTCGTCGCCTAAGAAGCAATTCCTCGTACCTCACAATGTTCTTCCTATCCATTATGTTCCTTAAGACTGGTCACGCCTCCCGGCCTCTAGTGGATATGCAGCCCATCAGAACAATTTGCATTGCGTTCATTTTCCTATTGTGACGTGTAAATCAAAATGATTTTACCATACAGTATTATAGAGATAAACGTTTGTATGGCGTATTTACGCACTCCTACAGTATACTATATTTAAGGTTCATTTTCCTTTACATGCTGGCATACCAAAATGAACACAACATTGCTCTGATGGACTGCATATACGTACGGAGATGGTAGGCGCGACCAGTCTTAAGAAAATTATGGACAGAAAGATCATTGTGACAATGGTTAGGCGTCAAACTGGAACATAATCTAGAGGAGAGGGTTTAGGATCTGACTAAGATTTAGGGATCTGGAGCAGAGTTCTGCAGAAACCGGTTTAGAGTCGGGTTGTCTTCGATCGGCCACCCAGCATAATGGGACGGTTGTACTCAGTGGAATATTTCATAGCTGACCGATCGTGCCGTAGCTTGAGAAATAACACCGCGTTGAATATCTTGCAATTTAACCAGAGAAAAAGAGAAAATATTTTGGTATTATGAGACATGTAGTTTTGCATGTTTTCGTGTAATACCAATATCTGATTTAATAACCGCCCTTTTTCAACTGAGTTAAGGAGGGGAAAGAGACCAACATATCGTCGTTGTCGGGATAAAACCTCATATGTAATAATATTTTTGGAGATATACTGACCCGCAGCACATACATTATGAAGAGCGAGAATGCCTTGACGATACTCACACAATATTGCACCTTCGATGACAGAACGTTACCGGCCAAAGTTCTAAGTTAAAATATTTCACACAGGAGGTTTTTTCCCGGCAGCGACGATATTTCGCTCCCTTTGATGGATAATAAGAGGAAAATGTTTAAAATTAACCCTGTAAATTTAGTTAACTTAGCATAAACGATCCACTACTCGACTATTTTGTAAAATATACAGTATGCATACAGAGTGGGACAAAAGTAGGCACACAGTTGTTTCACTATTGGATTCATGTATTTGGTCTAATATTTCAAAACTATAATTCCAAAGCAGTATTCTTTATTTTCATCCACGTTTCAGAAATGTTATTAAGCTATTTGCTACCGAGTTCGATAGCTGCAGTCGCTTAAATGCGGCCAGTATCCAGTATTCGGGAGATCGTGGGTTCGAACCCCACTGTCGGCAGCCCTGAAGATTGTTTTCTGTGGTTTCCCATTTTCACACCAGACAATTGCTGGGGCTGTACCTTAATTAAGGCCATGGCCACTTCCTTCCACTCCTAGCCCCTTGCTGCCTCATCGTCGCCATAAGACCTATCTGTGTCGGTGCTACGTAAAGCAAATAACACCAAATATATATATTTGCTCAAATGTCGCTTTTCATTTTGATTGAATTTTTATTTTTTACAGGTAATAATCAGAAATGGCGAATAATTTAAATTAGAGACCGAATAAAGGATTAACTGATCCATTATTGGAAGTGTGAATGCCCGAACAGGGCCGCATAGCATGGCCAGGAGCTTCCTACATTCCCCCATTTTCACGCCGGGCAAATTATCACATAAGAAATACATTTAAAATCACAGGTTTGGTGGTTAATTTACCGAAATCTGGTCGTCCCATGCTTCTATAACTGAATAAAATACGATGAAAGTTACTCAAACATAGTCTTGTGGACAAGTTCGAATTTTACAATTTGAGCACTTACGAGAATACATTTTATGAACTGTATCAAACTGTAGCTGCCTCTGTGGCGTAGTGGTTAGCGTGATTAGCTGCCACCCCCGGAGGTCCGGGTTCGATTCCCGGCTCTGCCACGAAAATTTGAAAAGTGGTACGAGGGCTGGAACGGGGTCCACTCAGCTTCGGGAGGTCAACTGAGTAGAGGTGGGTTCGATTCCCACCTCAGCCATCCTCGAAGTGGTTTTCCGTGGTTTCCCACTTCTCCTCCAGGCGAATGTCGGGATGGTACTTAACTTAAGGCCACGGCCGCTTCCTTCCCTCTTCCTTGTCTATCCCTTCCAATCTTCCCATCCCTCCACAAGGCCCCTGTTCAGCATAGCAGGTCAGGCCGCCTGGACGAGGTACTGGTCATTCTCCCCAGTTGTATCCCCCGACCAAGTGTCTGAAGCTCCAGGACACTGCCCTTGAGGCGCTAGAGGTGGGATCCCTCGCTGAGTCCAAGGGAAAAGCCGAACCTGGAGGGTAAACAGATGATGATGATGATGATGATCAAACTGTATCTATATAAATAAAATTGTTCGTGTCTGTTTGTTTGTCTGTCTGTTTGTTCCACCATCACGTCGAAACGGCTGGATAGATCTCAACCAAACTTCATATTTAGAGTATACTCATCCCGGGGAAGGTTTCGATATGCATATCATTTTAAAATCTTTGAATACACGGGGGGTTTATAGGAAAACCAGAATTGTTTTTCCACCATCACGTCGGAACGGCTGGATAGATCTCAACCAAACTTCATATTTAGAGTATACTCCTCCCGGGGAAGGTTTCGATATGCATATCATTTTAAAATCTTTGAATACACGGGGGGTTTATAGGAAAACCAGAATGGTTTTTCCACCATCACGCCGAAACGGCTGGATAGATCTCAACCAAACTTCATATTTAGAGTATACTCCTCCCGGGGAAGGTTTCGATATGCATATCATTTTAAATTCTTTGAATACACGGGGGGTTTATAGGAAAACAAGAATGGTTTTTCCACCATCACGTCGAAACGGCTCGATAGATTTCAACTAAACTTCATATTTAGAGTATACTCCACCCGGGGAAGGTTTCGATATGCATATCATTTTAAAATCTTTGAATACACGGGGGTTTATAGGAAAACCAGAATGGTTTTTCCACCATCACGTCGAAACGGCTGGATAGATCTCAACCAAACTTCATATTTAGAGTATATTCCTCCCGGGGAAGGTTTCGATATGCATATCATTTTAAAATCTTTGAATACACGGGGGGTTTATAGGAAAACCAGAATGTTTTTTCCACCATCACGTCGAAACGGCTGGATAGATCTCAACTAAACTTCATATTTAGAGTATACTCCTCCCAGGGAAGGTTTCGATATGCATATCATTTTAAAATATTTGAATACACGGGGGTTTATAGGAAAACCGGAATGGTTTTTCCACCATCACGTCGAAACGGCTGGATAGATCTCAACCAAATTTAATATTTAGAGTATACTCATACCGGGGAAGGTTTGAATATGCATATCATTTTAAAATCTTTGAATAGACGGGGATTTATGGTTTTCCTCCATTTTCTCTTATACTATGGATTTTCTGTAAACTTCGTTTACCGTACGTGAAACGTCTCTTCATTATAAACAACTTTCGTTATGTTCATAATTTACCTTACTCTTTACATGACGGAGAAATTTACAATTTTCTGCTGGTACCATGCTCTGCATTGAGTGACCGACAGACCGACAACGAACCTACAGGTTACCATGGCAACGTCTCTGACTGCATGCCAGCAGGGAAGTAACGTATTGCCATTTTCCTCATCATGCTTCTAAATTCGTGGTTGTTCCTTGGGTAGAAGGCAAGAGAGGCGTCAATCGGCCTATCTGCGGGATATTGGCGGAATATCGTTGGATGTTATAACCGCCTTCGAATAGATTAAGTAATAACACCATTAGTCATCATCTTATTATTTGTTTACCTAGGAATCAATGGACGTAAATTTCTCCTCTGTTACCGCTTTATTATATCCATAACTCACACTAACATAATTTATTGAGGGGCATTTGATTTTCCAATACATTAACTTGGCATTTACATATTTGTCGTTATCCGGCTGTCCTCAGTTATAATCCATTTTCTATTACTTTCATCTTTCTTAACTGTATTATTTTCTTCCTTAATTACGCCGTATGTACGCGAGTGCTACAAACTACTGGATGTATTTCCACCAATACTCATATTTAGAATACACCTGCCCTTGATAGGTTTTAGGGCAAATATTGTTTCTAAATCCCTGAACTGACTGGGGGTTTATACGAAACCGAAACAGTGATTTTGCACTTCCACAAAATATACACAACCAACGTTAATTTAAATCTACCTGCCTTAGTAGAAATTAATTTCTAAACCTTTTTTCTCATGTGCATCATTTCGATACGAGGATTAATAAGGGAGATATCATTAACGGACCGTTTTTTTGTACATGTCCCATCGGACTTAACTCACGAGCGGGTGCGTGTAAAGCGTATTCCTTACAACTTGAAATCTACTGAAGACATTCGAACCAAAATTTATATTTATCATCCACCTGTCCAAAGGTAGGTTTTAAACGTAAATAACATTTCATGTTCCGGAATGGACTGGCGGTTTATAGGGAAACGAAGTGGTGATTTTACTCTTCCACAATATATACAGAACAAGACCAACCTGACTGGAAATCGACCAAACGTGATGGAATTCCACCTCTAAACCTTTTTTATATGTGCTTTTTTTCGTCAGGAGGATTAATAAGGGAGATATCATGAATGGTCACTTTTGCAGGTTAAGTCCAGCGGACATAGCCAAAAAGGTGTTTTACATGGAGCAGATTCCTTATCTATATAAATCAAATAGTAACGACTGTGTGCCTCTACACTGACTATTTTGGCGAAATTTTCGTACAGCTTTCCGTTTAAGGGGTAATAATGACCATCTGCATAATTTTTGGTTTAGATTCCTGAAAGTCCTAATTTTTACCCACCTCGCCCAAAATCCAGATTGCGGCATAATCTGCCAGAAGAAAAAGAAGATAATTGAAATTTGACAAAATTATACGTTTTAGCCTGTAACGAACGTAAAACATCCAAGATCATTAAATTTTTTACTTTTTATCCCCGAAGAATATCGAAATATGCAGGCAATTTTAATGATGGTGCAGACCTTCGGAAATTCCTATCACATAACAGATTGCACAATCTCCGTTCAATTTTGAATGATCTACAACCTTGGTCTTATGACTTTTTGCCGTATCTGTATCCCTTTTACGTTTGATTTTTCTCTATTAATGGATGTTAAGTCAATTTGGAATTTTCACATGCATAATTCATACCTTCGATTACTTATATGAAATACAGAATCATCAAACTCTTCACGAAAATTGGCCCACCCAGCAGCCATATATGAGCCAAATGCTATGTATGTAGCTGTCACATAATTATCCTAAAAGTAATGTAATGTGAGATAATCTTACAAGAACGTTACTCTGTTCCACGTTTCTAACTCAATCTGACCCAAGAATAGATGACATATCATAGGACCAGCCATTTAGGCCACTAAATCCGGCGTGTCTTATGGTATAATCCTTTGTCGATATGACGTACGTTTAGTAGCAGTTAATCTGTAAATGAAGGTCTTCAATATTGTAAACACGCATATACTTTCGTATGTCGATCTATATATATTCACTGATGTCGATTTGTAGCGATCGAGAAAGGGTGGGTCTGCTATTGTAATCAGTACTCCCCACACCGACTTTGACTGGCAGTATGAAAGGGTTCTTTCTCCAACTCCTGTGTAACTGTCATTAGTAAGGAAGGTCTACAATTGTAATGAATAGTTCACTTCTCGATTTGACTTGCAGAAGGCAAGTGAGCATGCAGTTTTGTTTAAAACTCCCCTACCCGATTGTGTTTGGCAGTAGGCAAGGGTGCCCGCCATTATAAAGAAATGTCCTCATCTAAAATGTGACTGGCATTAGGCATAGTAGCCTGCTATTTTGATGGAAACTCACCAACTTGGTGTGACTGGCAGTAAGCTGGCTGGAAGTAGGAAAATGGGCCTGGCATTATAATGATAACTGCACAACTCAATTTCGAGTGATAGTAGGGTAATTGCCTGCCATTATAATAAAAACTGTAATCTGTGTGGAAGTAGGAAAGGGGGGCTGCCATTTTAACGAAAACTCCCCAAATCGATTCTGTCCGCATAGTAGGCAATGGGGCCTGCAATTATAATGTAAACTTCCCAACTCGATTGTGAATGGCAGTAGGCAAGTGAGCCTGCCGTTATATCACAAATCCATAACAAACACTTTACATTGGAAACAACGTACGGGGACCTCCCCATGCTCTTTCTCGGATAACGCTAAGAGACATGCAATTTTAAAACAATCTTATTTACTGCATGCACACTATTTACTTCGATATTCGAATACAATGTAGAATACCGTAGCGAAGCACGGGTACATTCGCTAGTTGAACAATGTACTTTACAGTGCATACCTACTAACTGTAAGGGTACTGTACATTTGAACTAATACTTTAAACTCAGGGATTTTATTTAAGTCACCAACCATATAAATCCGATTAGTTTTTTCAAAAGAACTACCTCATTTATTTACGTATGTATAGTATACTAAAGTACTCATGCTGCTGTCCGGCTCCGCGGTGTAGGCGGCGACGCGTCCGCCTGTTACCCGGCGGCCACTGGTTCCATTCCCGGTCGGGTCAGGGTTTTTTATTGCAATGATTAATATCCCTGGCCTGGGGACTGGGTGTTTGTAACGTCCTTAATCTTCCTTTCCTCACACACAACATTCCACACTAGCGCCATTCCAATTAAATGCAGGTCCATACAATATGGTGCCAGTAGGGGCAAAATAACCACATGGATCGACGCCGCGAACAAACAGCATTTTTAAAAACAAAATCAAAACAAAAAATCAAAACCCATGCTGCTCCGCAGAATTTGTTATAAATCGGTGAGGTAACGTGTCTTCATATGAAATTGATGCAAGCGCTGCCCGGGTACTTTTCATAATGCCTACTTTTAGGATTACCTGATAATTACATGTCGATTATATTTTTGTATATCTCTTTTTTTGTTAATGTCGTGTGTTTAATGTAAAAATTTAGTTTTAGATTATTTTGTTTCGAGTGGGACTTCGTCCTTGTTGATCCATTCAAATAAATAATAAAAATAATTGATAACTGTATGTATCGCACTATAGATATTATGAGCACGGTATCAACTGTCATTTGGACAATTACCAGTCACCCTATCGAGCACGGAAACTGGGGATTCAACACAAATCTCGGTCATTTCGGACATTGTATTTTTCACTCCTTCTCATGCCTCAACCTTCTGAGCAATTCGACCGGGCGCTTCAGTTACTTTTATACCTACTCCTTATATAATAAATTCAGAAATTACACTAACGAATATCTTTATATACTGAAGCTAATAATAAGCGATAGGAGAAGTCGTAATTCGTTAATAAGAAAAAGAATAGTTGAATTTCTGTTGTGGTTATCTCTATGATTTAGTTACTGATAAGGGACAGTGTGGATACGATGGTGGCAGCTCTCTGTTCTAGCAAAATATATGGCTGAACTTGCACTTAAATATCATCCTGAATGTCACTATTCATCTCACCCACCCCGAAAAATATGGATGCAAGACTAATATCGATCGTTTTCGATAATTTTTACATCTCACTCCCTCCCCACTCCAACCCTGGGGGTGCGAGGTGTGTATCACTCCCGCATTATTTCTCTCCATATAGTATTAAGTCATATGTGTCCCACGTTTGGTTTAAATTGCAGTTTTTCCAATAGTACCATCATTTATTTTATTGTTTAGCTTCGCCGATATCATTACATAAAGATATTAATCCTCGACGGTGTGCAACCCGCTCAGTATGGTATATACTGTACTGCGGGCGGGGCAAGCCAACGCCTGCAAATATTGGAGTGGCCACTGAATAATTTTATTTTAGGATGACTCAAAGTTGACTGAAGACCTAGCAATGCCTTATTATTCACTGATAGGTATAGGAGAGAATAAAACAAACATGAAACGAATCGAGTCATAGAACGGACGAACAGAATGGACAAAACTGTTTTATTGAACATTTTTATACTTAGATTTTATTAATGAAGGATGATACTTAGAAGAATTATTTACACCACTGTCCTGGAATAATTATCTAAAGAATGAGCCATCTCCCAAGACCGTGCAGCACACTGAATTCCGGCATTTCTGTATTTCTTGTGAAGATGTGTGACAATAAATTGTATTTCTCAGCTATACAATAGCATGCCGTTACGTAACAAACCACATAAAGTGTCCCCTTTACGCACTGTAAACTATTTTGTAAAAGACTCGCTTTATGTAGAAGAAAAATATTATACATCACGTCACTCAGACTCCAATGTGCAGTGTGATAATGAGATCTCGCACGCAAGCGGGAAGTTATCTGCGCTGAACACGCGAAAGTTTCTATCAGGAAACGGAATTCAGACTTCAGTAAGCCAACACTTGTGATTCCAAAAGACTTCATTCACCCTAGGAATGTTCTACAGCCCATTTATTAATTACACACATGTTCCTCCTAAATATATGCCTAGAATACTACATTTGCAGTTAAAAAGGTAAGAAAAATATGTCATTAAAGTAACAGTTCAACCATAACCCACGAAAGCACATTATTAATTATTGTCTTCGTGGAATCATTAATATTTTAAACTTAATTACAGGATTTCGGCACACTAAACACACTGTAATTTCTTAATCAAGAGATACAAAACAAATCTCGTACTCTCTATAGGATTCATGTATTGAAGACCACAGGTAGGCAACCAAGGGAACTCAACTGGATCTGGCATAACTTACACTTATCTGTATCAAACCTCCCTCCTTCATACTCTTACCTGGCCTCCGTTGGTGAATTCTTATTATCTTCCGACCTTAACAATTTTACGTTTTCCAGGCCAAAAGATCATTTTTCAAGCAATAATTGACCCTTTCTCTCTATTTATTCTTTCGCTTAAATATGACAGGGCTCTCCATGATTTTCATAAGATAGATTTTGAGAGAGGCTGACAATCTCGTTGATGTTCTCGTTGAATAAAATCACCATAAATATAATTTATAAAATACCTGTAAAAGAAACAATTAATTGGTTTTGACAGATTGAAGTACTAAACATTTATAAATCAACTGAGTTGAAACTGAAAAGAAGTGGCTTCCACTATAACAACAATCACCATCGTCATCACGAGTCCCTTCCAGCGAGCCAGGTAGGATATTTACGAACTATGTGCCTTCATTTCTTACGGTCCTGGTATAATTCGTTTCTCTCTAGAGCATTCCATATTTCCCCTCTCTTCCCTAGATCCTCTCTTATCTGGTCTAACTACCTTTTTCTAGGGCATCCAAATGGTCTTCATCCCAAAACAATCCTTCAAAATAGCTCCTTGATGTTCGAGTCACCTGCATCTGCTTAACGTACCCTAGCCACTTCCGCCTGGCAACACTCAGCCTTTCTTCCATGATCGGGCTGACCTGCAGGTATCTTCGTATCTGATCATTCGTAACTCTGTCCTTCCTTGTTTTCTGTACAGCTGATCTAAGCAACTTCATTTCACAAGCTTGCAGTTGACTAACTTCTCCTTTATGTATAACGCAACTCTCCCGACTACATTATGTCATGATGGGAAAGTGATGTCTTAAACATGTTTTTTTTAGTCCTCTGAGAAAATCCCTTGTCCTATACTATGTTCCATACTTGTACCCCTGTGGTTGGGGGCGGTAGAATAACACCCACGGTATTCCCTCCCTGTCGTAAGAGGCAACTAAAAGGGCCCCAGGAGCTCTGAATTTTGGAGCGTGGTTTGGTGACCACGGGACCCTTATCTGAGTCCTGGCATTGCCTCCACTTACTTGTGCCTGGGTCCTCAATTTCATCTATCTTATCCGACCTCCCTTGGTCAGCTCTTGTTCTTTTCCGACCCCGACGGCATTAGAGCACTCGAGGCCTAGGGAGTCTTTCATTTTAACGCCCCTCGTGCCCCTTGTCTTTCGTTGGCCGATACCTTCATTTTTCGAAGTATCGGACGCCTTCCATTTTGTCTCTCTGGTTAGTGTTATATAGAGGATGGTTGCCTAGTTGTAATTCCTCTTAAAACAATAACCACAATCACCACCACCTGTTCCGTACTCGATGGAAGAAGTTGGATCCTTTTTTGCACCCTGTTATATACTTCGTTCTTGGCACTTCCGTCATTTGATATTGTACTCCCCAGACACTTCACAGGAAAAATCGCTGCTGTTCAGGCAAAAGGTTATATCTCACAATGTTCTTCCCATCAGTTATATTCCTTAAGGCTGGTCTCGCCTCCCAGCCACATATGGATACTTAGTCCATCAGAACAATATCTGTTCTTTTCATTTTCCTTTGCGTGTATATAAAGAAAAATGAACCTTACCGTACCACACTCTAGGAATGTGTGTTTACATGACTTATTTACGCACCCCCTTACCGTATAATGTACTTAAGGTTTATTTCCCTTTACACGTTAGCATAAGAAAATGAACACAACGAACAATGTTCTGATGGACTCCATATTGATATGTGACTGGGAGGCTTGACATGTCTTAAGGAAAATAATGGACAGGAAGAGCATTGTGAGATATAACCTTTTGTCAGAAGAGCAACGAATTTATCTTCAATGTTCTTAAAACATTCTTGGATACGTTGAGGATTCTAATATTATATTTAGATGAAGGGATTCTGGCCTATTTTAATCCCGAGCTTCCAATTTCAACCTCAGAATAAAATAATAAGTGACTTACATGAGAATAAACATATTGCTAGTAGTATATTACAGAGATTCGGCGGCTACCGCCGCCACTGGGCTCCCAGGGGCCTCCTCCACCACCACCACCACCACCACCCGGGGGGCCTTCCCAGGGGCCTCCTCCACCGCAGCCAGGGGCCTCCTCCACCGCAGCCAGGGGCCTCCTCCACCGCAGCCAGGGGCCTCCTCCAGTGCTGCCAACTTAACCTTACTAGCGCGAAATTTGAATTGGTAAACAAAGCCACGTGCTTTTTTTGACAGCAACGTGCTTTTTGACAGACAACAATGCATCGCTAACCTCAGTACTGCCACCTTGATGGGGCTAAACCTTAGTGGTACCAATTTAACCTAACTAGCGCGAGATTTGAATCGGTAAACAAATCTACGTGCTTTTTGACAGCCACGTGCTTTTTTGACAGCTATCATCGCCAACAACGCATCGCTATCCTCAGTACTGCCATCTTGACGGGCCTAAACCTTAGTGGTACCACTTAACGTAACTAGCGCGAGATTTGAATCGGTAAACAAATCCACATGCTTTTTTGACAGCTGTCATCCGCCATCTATAATCAACAGACCACCATGCTGCCCTCTTTAGCTACATATCTTCGAAATGTGGTGGCGGGTAATTTGAAAAATGCTTTTTGATAGCAGCCATCTTTAATCGACAGAGCACCGTGCTGCACTCTTTAGTTGAAATGTGGTGGCGGGCAATTCCACGTGACAGCAGCCATCTTTTATTCAAGAGAGCACAGTGCTGCACTCTTTAGTTGAAATGTGGTGGCGGCAATTTGAAAACTTCTACGTGCTCTTGTTTGGGAACAAAGCCACGTGCTTTCATTGACAGCTACCATCCGCCATCTTTAATCAAGGGAGCACCGTGCTGCATTCTTTAGTTGAAATGTGGTGGCGGCAATTTGAAAAATTCCACATGCTCTTGATTGGAAACAATCCCACGTGCTTTTTTTTGACAGCTACCACCCGCCATCTTTAATCAAGAGAGCACCGTGCTGCACTCTTTATTTGAAATGTGGTGGCGGCAAATTCGAAGTGCTTTACAAACTCACGTGCTTTTTCGACAGCTGTCATCCGTCATCTTTAATCAAGAGAGCACAGAGCTGCACTCTTTATCTACATACCTTTGAAATGTGGTGGCGGCAACTTTTTGAAAAATTCTACTCGCTCTTGTTTGGAAACAAACCCACGTGCTTTTTTGACAGCTGTCATCCACCATCTTTAATCAAGAGAGCACAGTGCTGCACTCTTTTGTTGAAATGTGGTGGTGGCAAATTCCACATTCTCTTGTTTGGAAAAAACTCACGTGCTTTTGTCATCCACCATCTTTATTCAAGAGAGCGCTGTGCTGCACTCTTTAGTTGAAATGTGGTGGCGGCAAATTCGAAGTGCTTTACAAACTCACGTGCTTCTTTGACAGCTGTCATCCGCCATATTTAATCAAGAGAGCACCGTGCTGAACTCTTTAGTTGAAATGTGGTGGCGGCAAATTCGAAGTGCATTACAAACTCACGTGCCTTTTCGACAGCTGCCATCCGCCATCTTTAAACAAGAGAGCACAGTGATGTACTCTTTAGCTACTTACCTTTGAGGCGCACAATTTGAAAAATTCTACAGCAGCCATCTTTAATCAAGAGAGCACCGTACTGCACTCTTTAGTTGAAATGTGGTGGAGGACAATTTGAAAAGCAGCCATCTTTAATCGACAGAGCACCGTGCTGTACTCTTTATCGTAGTAGTGGACAATTTCTACGTCACAGCTGTCATCCGCCATCTTGCATCGCAAACCTTAGTGCTGCCCTCATTAGCTACTTACCTTTGAGGCGGACTATTTGAAAAATTCTATTTGACAAGCTGTTATCCGCCATCTTGCATCGCAAACCTCAGTGCTGCACTCTTTAGTTGAAATGTGATGGCGGGCAATTCCACGTGACAGCTGTCATTCGTCAACTTGCATCGCTAACCTTAGTGCTACACTCTTTACGACACTGTGGTAATTTAAAATCCACGTGACTTTCTTAACAGCTGTCATCCTCCTTCTTGCATCGCAAACCTCAGTGCTACCCTCTTTAGTTGAAATGTAGTGGCGGATAATTTGAAAAATTCTATTTGACAAGCTGCCATCTTTAATCAACACAGCTACCGCTATCTTACATCGCTTACCTCGGTGCTGCACTCTTTAGATGAAATGCGGTGGCACGCATGCCATTGCGCCGGCTTCCATTGACCAGCAACCACAAACGCCGGAGACTGCAATGGGCATGTGAACACCGACACTGGAGTGCTGAGTGGCAAAATGTAGTGTTTTCGAACGAGTCCCGCTTCAACTTGTTCTACAGTGATGGCCGCAAAGGTGTTAGACGCCGCCGTGGTAAACGCCATCGGGCAGACTGTATTGTTGAGCGGCACAGCGCACAAACGCCAAGTGTGATGGTTTCAGGCGCAATTGCCTATTACATGTGATCTCGCTTCCTACGTCTTGAGGGCAATCTAAACAGCTACCACTACATCAGGGAGGTTTTACAGCCCGAGGCACTGGCCCTCCTGCAGGCCGTTCCAGACGCCATATTCCAGCATGACAATGCCCGGCCACATGTGGCGAGGAATATGCAAGCCTTCTTCGAAGAACGACGGATACCACTGCTTGCTTCCCTAGCCTGCTCGTTCGCCGTATATGTCACCCATTGAACATGTCTGGGATATGGTTAGTCGGCAACTTGTTCGTTCAGGTCCTCATGCAGCCACTGTTGATGATTTATGGACGCGCCTACAAACCGCGTGGCAGAGTATTCCCCAGCAGCATATTCAGGCGCTCTTTGATTCCATGCCACGACGTCGAGCGGCACTGATTGCAGCGCGTGGTGGCGTTACGCCGTACTGAATTTCCACGGTCACCGTGCATGTACAGTTCTGTAATTGTTATCATTTGTGTTTTGTCAAGTCCCCAATATGTGGAATAAACTGCATTGTGATCACAGCTCTCGGTCTTGGTGTTTCACTTTCAACAAACAGCAGTGTATAATATATCTAAAATCGTAGTCTACTGGAATAAGTGGTGTGGGATCATACCGTTTCTTGAAAATTCTTTAACGTGAAATTTGAGGTTTACACCACATGCCTGGGACTGATACAACTTCAGTACTGGTTACAACAATGTATATTTTGGTTTACACTAATTGGAATAAATAATAATAACAACGGTAAGTTGTTTATTAGGTGAAAGGATGATCATTAATAGTACGAAAACTTATAAAACACGACTTTTCTATCCTGACTTATTTAAATAAATTATCCTCACATAAGAAACACTCAAATTCACAACGAAACTGAATTAGCATCGTACACTAATAACTATTTGTATGCAGTATGACAAAAATACTATTACTGAATTATGTGGTTAATTTTAGTGACAACTAAATCAGACGCACTAATCAATATAAAGACAAACACAGTGTTATGCCAGCTGGCTTGCGCGGACTTGTGAAATCGAGAGACTTAGCTGTCGCAAGTATAGTTGATTACGCCAATTGGCTGCTATAAACATACTCTTAACTGTGGGTTACGACTAGTTGGATACGCCAAATGGCTTGCTTGGCCTTGCCATGTGTGGCGTTAAGCTATCAACTTTTTTTGTTTTTGCATTGATGCAAGGTGTCGAGGGTTAGGCCAGTTTACCAGAATGTGCGTTACAGTGTTAACTACTTGATTGACAACCACAATTTTAGAATTTCGGAAGGGTTACGAAATTAGGCCTGTACATCAACGACATGGTGTATGGTCTGAATATGTATTTCTTCTTGTGCGACCTCCTCGCAGAAAGTTGGTGACCATCATGGAGTAATTATTTTCTTTTCTTCTTTTTAACGCCACCCAGAACAGGGTTGCGGTATCGTCGAAGTCGAACCATTGTCGTATGTTCCGTGCCTAGCACAATTTCTCTGACAAGCACTCGCCTTTCTTCTATCTTGCCTTCTTCTGTTCTACCAGGCTGTATTTATCATTTCGGAAAGTGTGACTGAAGTAGGCTGCTTTCCTACTTTATATGAGTGGCGTAATTTGTCGGTACTATAGATCACCTTCGCGATTGTGACGCGGTCTCCCCACGACAAGAAATGACGAACCCTATTCACTTTATTCACAAAAAACGACCGATAATTGTGCTACAATTCTCAACACGCAGAACAGTACTAATTTGGTTCACGTACCTTTGACTTTGCATTTAGGAGATAATGGGTTCGAACCCCACTGTCGACAGCCCTGAAAATTGTTATACGTGACTTTCCATTTCCACACCAGGCGCGTGCTGGGGTCACTCCCTTCCTACTCTTAGTCCTTTCCAATCGGCACCATAAGACTGTCTGAGTGGTGAGACGTACGAGGTGAACGAATAGCAAAAATAGTGCTGCTAAGTTGTGCACAGACTTACGTATACAGGTGTACCTTTGAGAACCTGAGAATAACCTGTTAAAACAGCCGCATCTGCGGATCCGAAATAGAGTACCGGGCACTAAATCTCAGGACCATGGCTCCAAAGCCAGTAAGGGCAGTTGGATTTCTGAAGAGAGGAAAGACCGAGCTCGATAGCTGTAGTGGCTTAAGTGCGGCCAGTATCCAGTATTCGGGAGATAGTAGGTTCGAACCCCACAGTCGGCAGCCCTGAAAATGGTTTTCCGTGGTTTCCCATTTTCACACCAGGCAAATGCTGAGGCAGTACCTTAATTATGGCCACGGCCGCTTCCTTCCCACTCCTAACCCTTCCCTGTCCCATCGTCGCCATAAAACCTATCTGTGTCGGTGCGACGTAAAGCAACTAGCAAGAAAAAAAAGAGTGGAAAGAAATCCACTCGGCACTTCAAGTCGTGAAATGTGGTCATGCAAAAATCCAAAAATAAATAAATTAAAAATTAAGGGTTCGAATATCTTAGCCATCTGGTAAGGCCGACCATCGAAACTGCCAGGTAGCCTAAAAGGCGTCATATCAAAATGTGCGGTAGATGAGTATTATTGTATTTATTTATCGTGCTCGAAGCTTCTTAGTACTGGAAGTGTTTACCTGGCTTAGTGCAGGTCTTCGTACTTGACGCCAATGAGTGACCTCCACGTCGGTATATGGGATGATTGTGATGGTTATGCAGTAGAGCAGGGCGTCTCAAAGACCCAAAATCTCACGCGTGCAAACTGAGGCGCAGAGTTCCTGTGCACCGTCCATCGGTCCCACTCGGCTCGGTTCGAACCAACGCTTCATCTCTAGGCTACTCGGCTAAGCTCGGCTCAACTCGGCTCGGATTTGGAGCGCTACGGAGAAGGTAAGGGAGAGGGAGACAGGCGGAGCGAGCGAGCCAGGCGTTGGGAAAGTGAGAGAACAGCGCTATTGCTCCAAATCGAGGAGTGGTGTTCTGGACTCTGATCAACCAAGCGAAGTCGTCTTTTGCACCATGCACAGTGCACCCTGAGAGGCCCT
The DNA here is from genome assembly GCF_040414725.1 of Anabrus simplex. Classification (NCBI taxonomy): domain Eukaryota; kingdom Metazoa; phylum Arthropoda; class Insecta; order Orthoptera; family Tettigoniidae; genus Anabrus; species Anabrus simplex. The sequence goes on along the minus strand of NC_090265.1, from coordinate 147,562,316 downwards.
GCAGTAGAGAGCGAGTGAAACCCGATGTCAGCACATAGCCTACACCTGTCGATTAACACCAAGGAGTCTGATCAAAGCTCAACATCCTCTTCCGATTGACGAATTATCATCTACAGCGTCATATGTCCTCACTCCAAATGAACACTGAGGAGAGGTTTGTAATTGAATCCAGGTATTGAGACGCAATCTATTGATTAGTAATTCTATACCACCACCTCTCCTACCCTGCCGGTCTACACTCTAGTGGTGAAAATGTCTCGACCAGCGGGACTTGGAACCGACTAACCACTGTGTCAGAACATTTATACTTGACGCCTTACCTATCAAGGCCACCAGGCGAGCTATTATTATTATTATTATTATTATTATTATTATTATTATTATTATTATTATTATTATTATTATTATTATTATTATTATTATTATTATTATTATTATTATTAATTACTGCTACTATTATTATACCGTGGTTTACGGAGGTGAAAGGAAGTGCGGGCATGAATGTGTTGAAATAGTCAGAAGGTTAATTTAAAACTTTAAAATTGGAGCTATACTCCTTTCTCTTCTTTTTTCTTTTCAAATTTTAAACTCTACACCTTGCTAAGCAAATAACAATTCAGGTACAGAACTAGCTCGTTAGCTTGGGTAACAATGTTTAAAAAATCAGAATAATCAACTAATAACCAATTAACCGTCTGAGCTTGAAGCTCCGTAATTACAAATTTAACATAAGCACTATTGCTCCTTTCAACCAACAGTCAAGGAGACGGATATCACAATTTCTTTTACACCCATAGGAAGAGCATCTTTGCCCTACAAATTTAAGCTTTCAGCCCTATCAAAGGCGCAACCTACATTTAACAAAATTAACCAGGACTCACTGCCTTAACTTCTCAACAGTCTGATAAACATAACATGAAATGAATGAAATAGAGTTTAACAGCGGTAACAAGTACCCATTCTGCATGGCCTTTGGTAAAAACAAAAGGTTAAAGTTACTGGCCGAAAACCAAATGGTAGGGAGGCGGACACTTTCACTCCTTGAAATTTACATGAAATAAATAAAACCCTATTTGGGCTTATGGTCCTACGTTACAGAGGCTAAGCCTATACTACGGGGGTGACTACATCGAGATGAATATTTAAGTTACAGAAATTACTAGATAAATTTTAAAGGTTACAAGATCGTAGTCACCTCGACAGCAAATTGAAGAGGAATACAATAGGGTATCACTCTTCATTCCCTGTTTCGAGTAAGTTCTTTGGACCTGAGTGAGAATTTACATTAACAAGCAATAGTTACATTGCAAAAGAAATTCGAAACCTTCCCCTCGAGCTAGCTTTTCAAAGAATATTACGTTGGTAAGCAGAATCTGCCATTACCTTGAGCTGGTGGACCTCCCGAAGATGGACGAGGGGCCCCTTTCCCCCAACCTCCGTTATGAACACATTCTAGACTGGAGCGATCACGAAAGACAACATGACCCGAAATGTCACAGCTGTTATAGCGGAGAGGAAGGTTCCAGATTTCACCGGGTCGAAACCCTGACACAACCACCTTTCCTATTGGTTAATTTAATAAATGTCAAAAATGTATGATTGGTTACTTAAGTAAATGTCCAAATTCCCTAATTGGCCAACAAATTAAGTTGGCGCGAAGTGATAAAAGTTTTGATAACTTTTGAACACGAAAACAAACTATGAACAATTCAGTTTAGGAAATCTTGATAAAAAAATTATTTTGTAAGTTAATAGTTCCTCTTCACTCCAGAGGGCGCCACATAAGTCGATAGTAGCGACATCTGTCGAGAAGTGTTCAAACCATTTCCAAAATGAGTTTCAGATTTCCTGATCTAGGTGGCCTTCTACAAGGCGCTAGTTTTAAATGCACAGGGCGGGTATACCTCCGGTATAATAATAATAATTATTAATAATATTATTATTATCATCAATATCATTATAAGGAGGCCATGCTTCGCAATTTAAGGGCTAATCACCTCTTGCCTCATTTTTTGTTTCGCACCGGAAACGATTAATTTAAATATTCAGGAAACTTCCTGCCATCGTCGTTTCATAGCAAAGAAAGGTATATCTTTAAGAATACAATGAGTATCAGAAATATATTTCTGCTTTTAAATTTTACTCTACCATAGAAATTATTTAATAAAAATATTAGAAAATAAGGCATATTTACAAAACGTATTATGCTTTAAGATTCAGAGAATCGGGGTGAGTTATTAAAATGTCACAAACTCCAGTTAAAATAATGAATGCGACGTGTAGCACATTCTAGCAGCGGTTTTCCTCAGCAAAGGAAACTCTAGTACCATTATTATGAGAAAGCAGCTTTGTAGAAGCATCCTGTTTCCGGATCTTATTTATTTTTGCCAATATGGCAATTATCACAACTAGACGCCTATCATGTGGAAAAACCTACCAGATTCCGTAAGAAACATATTTAGAAAAAAGATTAATAACTATGTTACGAATCAATGTACAGACTCAGATACCGTGTACAGGTATTTTGATTACACGGTATTTAGGCTTTCGTCTTGTCTATTCCGACAGTGGTTTTCACTCTACTAGATGGTAGGGAAATTTCTGTTCGGCTAAACAACAAGTGGCGGGCTGAGTGGCTCAGACGGTTGAGGCGCTGGCCCTCTGATCTCAACTTGACAGGCTCGATCCTGGCTTAGTCCAGTGGTATGTGAAGGTGCTCAAATACGTTGGCCTCGTGTCGGTAGATTTACTGGCAAGTAAGAGATCTCCTGAGGGACTGAACTCCGGCACCACGGTGTCTCCAGAAACCGCAAAAGTAGTTAGTGGGACGTAAAAACAATAACAAAATGAAAACCAAATATGTCTCCTGATATCTTTAACATGCTGACATCGTGCAAACATCAAGTGCCAAACGGACTATATTTGCAGTCTTCAAAATCCGACTACCTCTGTTAGGTTTGAACTCACGTTCTTGAGATCTGGAATCGGGCACACTTACTACTGATGCACGGTGGGGGAAGAAAGTAAGCTGATTTGGGACCGTTTAATTAGTTCAAAATGTATTTAGTTTTCCCTATTGCCAGGCAAGGAAGTTGTCTTTCTTATCTTCGAAGGAAGTTGATGTGATCATTAGCATACCACTGTTCTTATACGTTGGCATTGTAATATTGTAATCAGGAGGGAGAGAAGATGTACATTATCGATATATTCTCTTCTAGCCATGACATTTTGGCTTGCCCAGCAGTTACCAGGCTCTTTCCACTTTCAGTATGGTAATGTCCCAGACAATGAGGGAGCCGAGAAACAGGGGAAGGAGCTTTATTCGCGGAGACATTCTATCACACCCAGTGCCACAGTGGTTTCTAAACCAAGAGATACCATATCTCACACCATATAAATTAAATCACAAGACCGAGTCTCCCTAAGAGTTTCCTGTTACAAGAAAGAACACACAACTTTCTTTTCACCTCCAAGGAGATTCAATAAACGTTCAAAGGTCTCGTCTTCTCAGTTCAGTTTCTTATACAAACAAAGGAGATGCGATGCTATTACATTAGTAATTTTTAAAGAAAAGTTATGCAGAACATTTAATCTCAAAAATATGTTTGTATTTCTGTAAATGAACGTATTCCATTGGGTCTTATAATACACATATGTCGACTCGATGATCTAAGAACTTCGTCCTCGATGATTCAAGACTGTATGATAAATCCGATAGAATTCAATACCGAGAGAAAACGGCATCTACAACTACAGTAATAAACAACACCCTAAGAACATTCAAGTCTTCGGACTTTTGATCGATGCCAGAGGCACGATTACTTTAATTATCGAATTCTGCAACAGACCTACGGTCAGCAAACAGCTCATCCATGCCTTTACCCTCACAGGATATAAGATATCCATCAGGATATTCGGACGTGATGCACGTGCAAGCATTATCAAGTTAACCCACTCAATGAGCCACAAATCTCAATACTTCTTTGCACCTATATACAGTGTAGTCGGACAGTACTTGAACCTGGTATATGAGCATTAGAGCGTTGGTCACTCTGATAAGTAATTTGAAAAAAATACGTCGTTATCTCGCGCCGTTGTCATTTTATCAGCTGCTGAATTTAGCCAATCAGATCGCTTCGTGCGAGACTTACATTGTGCTTTCCGAGGTGGTGTTGCTAAATATTAACGTGTCTTATGACCGGCTGGACAGCTCCAATAGAAGAAATAAACTTCTCCAGGGGAGGGACTTCAACAAGAAACTCCCTACTGATAGGCTCGGCCCATAGCAAGCACAGTACGGTGGCATTGGCTGAAATCCACGGTGTGTAAAAGTTTGATGCTCATTTCTCGGCATGGCTCTCATTGAATCTAGCAAAGAAGGCAGCTAAGGATAACATAATGGCAAACATAATTGGTGATCACACAAATTTTATTGAAAAATGGAAGGGTATATATAGGTGCTTTAAGGCAGGAAAAGGTTCCAAGAAGGATATTTCAGGAATCATTAATCAACAAGGGGAGCGGGTATGCGAGGGTCTTCAAAGGGCAGAAATATTCAGTCAGCAGTATGTATTGTTTGTTATCAGGATAATTTCCAGATAGAGGAGGTGACTAATGCTAAATTTACTTTAACCACAATAACATTTACAGCAAGCTACAAAAGTTGAAAACTAGAATAGCAGCTGGAATTGATAAGGTTTAGGGGGATATTCTAAAGACAATGGGTTGGTATATAGTACCATATCTTAAGTACTTATATGATTATTGTTTGGTTGAAGGAGCCATACCAAGTGAATGGAGAGTTGCTATAGTAGCCGCTGTGTATAAAGGAAAGGGTTATAGACATACAGCTGAAAATTACAGGCCAGTCAGTTTGACATGCATTGCATGTAAGCTTTGGGAAAGCATTCTTTCTGATTATATTAAACATGTTTGCGAAATTAATAACTGGTTTGATAGAAGACAGTTTGGGTTTAGGAAAGGTTATTCCACTGAAGCTCAACTTTTAGGATTCCAGCAAGATATAGCAGATATCCTGGATTCAGGAGGTCAAATGAACTTCATCGCGATTGACCTACATAAGGCATTTGATAGGGTAGATCATGGAAGACTACTGACAAAAATGAGAGCAATTAGACTTGACAAAAGAGTGACTGAATGGGCTGCTATATTTCTAGAAAATAGAACTCAGAGAATTAGAGTAGGCGAAGCTATATCTGTCCCTGTAATAATTAAGAGGGGAATTCAAGACAGTATTATTGGACCGTCATGTTTTCTTATATATATATATATATATATATAGAGAGAGAGAGAGAGAGAGAGAGAGAGAGAGAGAGAGAGAGAGAGAGAGAGGGAAAGAATGTCTGTCTTTGGGGCGCTGACACTAGCTGGAAGAGCATGGACTATTTCTAAGGGTGTGGCATGAAAACATTGGAGTTGGTATTAGTTCATTGAACTTGGACTTTTTTTGAAAAACTGACTTTATTGTTCATTGAAAAGAAATTAATATCACCTTTCATACAATTTGAGTTGAAGCGTTGTAGCGGGCTGGAATCTCCGGACTACGGGATGGTTCCTGGGCACGGCCTGGATAGGAACCATGTCCGTCCTGGCTGTGAAGTTCTCGGCGTTCTGGAATTTCTCGAAATTCTGGAATTTCTCCAAGTTCTCGAGGATCTGGGAGTTCTCGATTCTCTAGGCGCACACGTTACGGGGTTCGATCTCACACGACAATGTTGATGAAAAGTTAGGCGCGATTCACACACAAGTCCTCCGTATGGCATTCAACTTACTTGTAGCACTGTTAAATAAATTCACCTTTAAATATTGCGTTCACTCATTGCAAATGGGATATGTCGAGTGTTAATGAAACTGACACTAGAATCTTGATTCAAACACCTTGCTGAATCACAAATGTTCATAAATTATCCCTTGAAAATAAGACGATTGAACTGAATATCTGACCATGTGTTAGATGTCAGCCGAATTAATGCTTGGAAAAATAACGCATAATTTATAATGTCAAGTTCACGGCATAAGTTTGCTAACATTGGCATGGCAGACTAGAATGTTCTATTGGGTCACTAATCATTGTCATCACAGTTCCTAACTCACTGATCTCGTCACTTTATGATTAGAACACAATATTGAGCACAAGATGCACAGTTCATGCAAGTCCAGGACACACTGGCACGTTTATAATAAATTAAGCAAATTAAATGATACTCGGAAATGTCTTATTCCGTCCATAAACAAAATTGTTAAGCAATGTCATTAAGAGATCATTGAGTAAAATTGCACTTGGAAAGTGTCTAACACTGTCCATGAAAAATGATTACGGAGTATAAATTATAAATTCAATTATGACACTGGAAAGTTCTATGTTCTCTCGGAACTTCACAAGAGGAAAAACTCAGATATGGAATGGGTACTCTATGTTTCCACAGTCTGTTACGATGACACATGTTTAAGCACAAGACCAGATGCGGCACTCGAAAAATATTTCATGTTCCCACAATTTGTTATGAAACATAAGTTCGAATGTAATACTCTGAAATACTCTACGTTTCCACAGTTCGTCACGAAATACAAGTTCAATGTGGCACTTGGAAAATTGCAACATTCAAAAGAAAAGTTCGATGTACCCACAGCTTGTCGCAAAACATAAGTTCAAATGAGACACTCGGAAAATGTCTATGTTCCCAAAGTCTGTTTACGAAATGCAAGTTCAAAATACAAGTTCAAATGTAGCACTTGGAAAAGTTATAACACTCAAGAGAGGAATTCTAAGCTCCTTCAGTTAGTCACTGAAACACAAGTCCTAACATGGCACTTGAAGAAAATAATAAAGTTCCAACTCTGCTGGAACCGGACATTCGAAATGCAAAGACTCGTCCAACCACAGGTTCGGTGCGCACTTGTAGCGCTCTACCCGTCACCCGTGTCGCAGAGACTGTGGAGTAACACACACTGAACCTGTAGTCCAGATCGCCCTCTTTTTATACACTATTGTGACGAAGCATCTAGAACGACGGTGTTATCCACCTCTATAACTCCTAAAGTACACGGTGGATTTTCTTGAGAATTTAACAGGTTGCATCTATTACGATGGCCTCTAAGTTGGAGGTGTCAAAACAACAACATTTTAACGCTAAATAGACTTTTACACATGGGCAATGACATTACCATATATGGTCACGTTTGGCTGTGCGTAGCTTACTCGAAGCGTCTACGTCACGGCTGAGCACGTCAGCGAGCTCGGCGAGCTGCCTATCTTCCACCTCGCTCGAAGTTCAACACACATACTTCGAACTTCTTTCACGCAGCGGCGTTTCCGGTACAATATATATCAATGATATGTGTAAAGTAGTGGAATCAGAGATAAAGCTTTTTGCAGATGATGTTATTCTGTACAGAGTATTAAATAAGTTACAAGATTGTGAGCAACTGGAAAATGACCTCGGTGATGTTGTGAGATGGACAGTCGGCAATGGTATGATGATAAATAGGGTTAAAAGTCAGGTTGTGAGTTTCACAAATATGAAAAGTCCTCTCAGTTTTAATTACAGTGTTGATGGGGTGAAAGTTCCCTCTGGGGATCATTGTAAGCACGTAGGTCTTAATATAAGCAAAGATCTTCATTGGGGTAATCACATAAAATATGATTGTAAATAAAGGGTACAGATCTATGCACATGGTTATGAAGGTCTGTATTAAGGATGTAAAGGAGAAGGCATATAAGTCTCTGATAAGGTCCCAACTAGAGTATGGTTCCAGTGTATGGGACCCTCACCAGGATTACTTGACTCAAGAAGTGGAAAAAATCCAAAGAAAAGCAGCTCGATTTGTTCTGGGTGATTTACGACAAACGAGCAGCGTTACAGAAATGTTGCAGTGTTTAGGCTGGGAAGACTTGGTAGAAAGGAGACGAGCTACTCGACTAAGTGGTACGTTCCGAGCCGTCAGTAAAGAGTTGGCGTGGAATGACATCAGTAGACGAATAAGTTTCAGCGCTGTCTTTATAAGTAGGAAAGATTACAATATGAAGATAAAGTTGAAATTCAAGGGGGAAAATGGGGGCAAATTTCGTTTCTAGGAAGGGGAGTTAGGGAGTGGAATAACTTACCAAGGGAGATGTTCAATAAATTTCCAATTTCTTTGCAGTAATTTAAGAAAAGTCTATAAGAACAACGGATAGGGAATCTGCCACCTGAGGGACTGCCCTAAATGCAGATCAGTAGTGACTGAATGAGAAGCATTCTGATAGATAGGGCTAGAGTGAGGATCATTGCACGTGACATTGCACGGTATTGCCATATTCCTGCCTTCCGTCCTCTTTCCCCTCATTTCCGGCTCATTTGTTCGTTCGTTTAGATCGTTCATAAGTGAGACATCTCCATATCAACTGCAATTGGCATGCCCAAGTTTCCACAACAATCATACCCCATACTCCCTTCTCTCCTCTTAGGTAAGGAGTAAACGGACCTCCCTATAAGAACTGACAGATTGCATCTTTCAAAATTAAGACCATAGTGGAGGCGACTGGCAGCAGCAGAGACAGAGCACACTTCAACAGCAGTATCCAGTTTGTGTAACGTTATTGCTGATAAGTTTTAGGGACTTAGGACATAGGACGTGACATTTCGTTTTCTTACAGCTCAGTGATATTAAGTGATTCGAGACCTAGACTTCAACCTACACTTTTATGATGACTGAACAATATTTTCATGTCAGCAAGGCACGTCGTTGATGAATATTGCTACAAAAACGAAACATCGTGTATATCTCTATTATCATAGCCTCTACCGTAAAAATGTATGAGGCATAAAATATTGAAATACTTTTTTATACAATACCTTTTACGTTACGAGTAACGCAAAGTTATCACTTAAGTGTCTGTTGAGTACAATATGTTATTTCATACTATGGTGAATTTTCTTTTAAATTATTTTACGCCCACATTGGAGCACTTTATTCAATCCATATCGACGGTTTTTTTTCAAAACCTCGTATGTCCCAATGCTCTTCCCATCCATTATATTCCTTAAGACTGGTCACGCCTCCCAGCTACATATTAATATTCAGTTCATCAGAATCATTTTCGTGGAGTTCATGTTCCTATTCTTATGTGTAAAGGAAAATGGACCTTACCATAGCGTGTTGTAGAGATGTTATTTGCATGGCGAATTTACGCGCTACTACAGTATAATGTATTTAATGTTCATTATCATTAGTCTTAAGACTATTAGCTACAAATATGGCTTATCGTCGTTGCCGGGACAAAACCTCCTATGTGATAATATTTTTGGAGATATACTGACCCGCAGTACATACACTATGAAGAGCAAGAATGCCTTGACAATATTCACACAATATTGCACCTTAGATGACAGAACCTTACCGGCCAATGTTCTAAGCTATAATATTTCACATAGGAGGTTTTGTCCCGGCAGCGACGATATGTTTCTTCTGTTCCCAGAATTTCTTCATTCTTTCCGACCTGGCTGCCCTTTCTTCGCCATATATGGTGTACAGTTTGCGTGTAAACGTTTTTAGTTTAAGTCTGAAGTCTCTGTTTCTCAGGATCTTCTTCTCTTCTTGGTTTTCGATTTGTTACATTGTGAATCCTAACGCATGCCAATCATCTTGGGCTTCTTTGAACCATTTATTCTTGGTTTTGCTTTACCAAAAGTAGTTGAAAAGCTGTTTCAGTGCCCTAGTTTCTGTTAGTCTTGATATGTTCCAGAAAAGTGCAAATGAATTTACTTACTTTAAATTAAATATTTAATTATAGATAATTTTGACACGTCGGCATTCAGTGACGTTCTTGTTTTTGCTGTGTATGCGTTGCTATAAAAGATGTGAGAGGTGTGTACATGGACTTATGTTGTAATTAAGCATAAACATTAATTTTATTTGAAGCAGTGAAAAGTCCACCAAGCTACCAGAGTGGTCCTACCACCCTGAATGAAGGAAAGTATGCGAAATTAATGATACAATAATGTGATATTTGCGAAATGTATCTGTAAGATTAAGCCTCCGTGGCTCAGGAAGCAGCATTCCTTCCTCTCACCGCTGGGTTTCGTGGTTCAAATCACGGTCACTCCGTGTGAGATTTGTGCTGGACAAAGAAGTGGCGCGACAGGTTTTTCTCCGGGTACTCCGGTTTTCCCCGTCATCTTTCATTCCAGCAACACTCTCTATTAACATTTCATCTGTCAGTCATTTATCACTGCCCCAGAGGAATGCGACAGGCTTCGGCAGCCGGCACATTTCCTACCCTCGCCGTTAGATGGGGGCTTCATTCAGTCCATTCCTGACCCGGTCGAATAACTGGATTTTCAATTTTATTTTCATCTGTAAGATTTTTTTATTTATTGTAATGCTTTAGTATCAGGAGTGTTCGAGGACATGTTCGGCTCGCCTGGTGCTGGTCTTTCTAGTTGACACCCATAGGAGACCTGGGCGTGTGGATGTGGGATGACGGCAATAATAAGGTAGGGGGAGGGTGAAGTCTAATGTCGGCACGTAGCCTACTCTTGTCGCATAACACGAATTTTTATTGTGCGTCGTCTCAATAGGTCATGATATCAATAGAAGAAATATTAACAACAGTTAAGTGAAATAACAATGGTGAGATTTTGCGCCCTGTGGCAGCCGATTTTATTGTTAACGTTTCCACTATTTGTGAATGGGTTAAAATAAAAAAGAAGTTTGAATAGCATGCTACAAATTGTAGTGTTACGAAAAAGTTGCAAACATTTTGTTGGGAAGGAAGTAAGGTGGCGAGTTGCTCGACTAAGAGAGATGTTCCTATGGAGAAATGGCGTGGAATGATATTAATAGACAAATATGCTTAATTGGAGCTTTCAAATGTAGAAAATGTCATAATATGAACATAAAGTTGGAATTCAAGGGGATAAATTAGGGAAAATATATAGCGAGAGGAATTAGGGAATGGAATAATTTTTCAAGTAAAATGTTCGATAAACTTCCAAACTATTGGAAATCTTTTAAGGTAAAACAAGATAAACAATTGCTACTGAATCTGCCACCTGAGAGACAGTCCTAAATGCAGACCATTGATTGATTGATTGATTGATTGATTGATTGATTGATTGATTGATTGATTCCCAACAGTAAAACAATGAAAGCCTACTAAATGAGAAATTAAATGAGGCTGGACTTTTAAGTTCATGTAGCAGGGGAGGAAAGAAATACAGTAGTTTGGATTCATTAGAGTACTTTGTTAAAACTGTATATGTTGACGCAAGCGTGATAAACAGATATAACTTGAAAACAATATTCTCTCACCCATGGGTAAATAATGAAAGTGTCGAGCTCGAATTATTATTATTATTATTATTATTATTATTATTATTATTATTATTATTATTATTATTATTATTATTATTTCCGGCTCCATGGCTAAATGGTTAGCGTGCGGAATTTTGGTCACAGGGGTCCCGGGTTCGATTCTCGGTAGGGTCGGGAATTTTAACCTTAATTTGGTTAATTTCTCTGGCACGGGGGCTGGGTGTGTGTGTAGTCTTCATCATCATTTCATCCTCATGATGACGCGCAGGTCGCCTACGGGAGTCAAATCGAAAGACCTGCACCTGGCGAGCCGAACATGTCCAAGGACACTCCCGGCACTAAAAGCCATACGACATTTCATTTCATTTTCATTATTATTATTATTATTATTATTATTATTATTATTATTATTATTATTATTATTATTATTATTATACCATATGTACATGCGATATAATCGCGTTGTTTGTGAGGTTATGTCATAAAACATCTGCTGTACATAAATATGTGTATGAGTTCAGTTAATGTAACTACCTGTAAATTAATATTACATAATTTATTATTACCTTTATATGATGTTTAATCCGCTACAGCATTGTAAAACACACTGTAACTCCCAGAATGGCACTAGATCCTTCTGTAAGCCTGGCCTGGCATATATATATAAGGAGGCGATCTTGACGGTAGAAACGAGTTATTGTTAAGTAGAGTTATGGTGTAGCAGGGATATACTTGTGAGCTCGTGTTGTTGTGACGTGCAGTGGTTGCAGTCTCCATGTTGAAGTAATAGGCAGTTCTTAAAACGGTGACTTTATTGATGTGTGTATTTTGCTAGTGACAGCAGTGATTAAGGTTATGTGTGTGTTTAATTTGTAAATAGATGTGAATAAATAACTGTACCGCTGACAGCATTTCGTCTGCGTCCTTGTGGACACGTTAATTTATTGTCTTCTTTTACTTTCACCGAAAACGTCATAATACATTTCATTAACCTCCATAGAAGAAATTTTAATTAAAGCTGTCGATAGATTAAAATTTTTGATCGGTTAACCGAATGCCTTTAATTGGTTAATCGGTCTATTAATCAAATTTTAATCGCGTTCATATATAATTCTCGATAGCATTATTTAAACTTAATTGTAGAGTTGGACTGCACACCGAAAATTATCGTACTTTGCTCTGTCAGATACTAGAGCATTATTACTTGCATTGTCAGTGGAAACAACGAGAACTTTGTTTCCACCCTCATTTACGAATGACATCTTAAACTCATCTGTGCGGTTAGCGGCATTGTGGCTACCTCTAACATGTTCAACTTGTAATGTTGAATGTCGATATTTCCCATCTGCATCAATCCAGTGAGCTGTAACACCCAAGTAGGTACGGTTAGATGTGGAAGACCAAAAATCCCCCGTTAGATTAATAAATCTCCTTGTTTCAATTCATCTAATAACTTTGACCTTTCTACATCATACAACAAGCCATTTTTTACCGAGTCTCTAGACGGAATATGGTAAGTGAGAAACGAGAACTTCCCGAACAAACTCCTCAATACAACGCGGCTACTATCCTGCACAATCCACTTCACTAGTTTATTCATAATTTCAGTTTCCGTATTAGAGGACACGGTGTTTACTATTAGGTGCTCCAACTTTGACTGAGAAGTAAACTAGAACAGACGTTGATAGACGCAGATACACTTCGGAAGGGATGAATAATTTTAAGATGATATTGAAGAATTGTACTTCCAGCCTAACTGAACGATTTTCAGCATTTCTTTAAAAAACACTCTTTTTCAGTCTGTCACCTTACAGCAATATTTTAGTTTTAAGTCCGGAAATTCACCATGATTTCCTCGCATCAGTCCATAAGGCACATTTTAAACTGAAATTCACAAACACTGAATGTGAATATATACTGTCTTATGAATAACAACCACACACGAAATGACGTTTAAGTTGTCTCATTTTCTACTGTGTCTTTCAAGCAATTGGTATATGTCCATTAGCACATTACCTGGCAATTCCTAGAAATTCCTTAATGGCAATCTCTTCAAGTACCTTCTCCCCATATGCACATTATTCCTCCTGACTTTGTTTTGTAAAGATCAGCAAATATACTACAATGGGCTGACCAGTATTTCCTTTCCAATAGTTTGTAAAAGCAATGGTTAACATAACCCTCGTTTTACAATAAAGCACATAAAAAGGTGTTATTTATTTTACCTTACTGAAAGAAAGATTTGGACATCAACTTACTGTAATGACCAGTCAATCACACAATAGCTGAGGCTAGCTCACCAAATGGCAAATAACAATACAATACACAGGTTTTGTGCCACGAAAAGCAGTTATATATCTTTCAACAAACTACAACAATATTTTAATCTGCTCGATTAATCGGCTCAAGCACACTGATCCGTTAGTCGTATTTTCAGATGGCAATTAAATCGACCGCTCTAATTATTATCCGACGGCGGCCTCTTACAAGTTTACGCCATCTTTCAAGCTAAGGAATTTTGAACTGGTGAAAGTGAGAGAGTTGGCGGCCGTGGCCTATACTAGGAACTATCCCGGCATTCGCGTTAGTGCAAGAGAATGGAAAAACCACGAAAAACCACTCTAAGGACAGTCGACGTTGGGGACAAGTCTCTCTCCATTTTGTAAATAGAGAGAGAGGTGTGGAGCCACTGTATGCTCGGTTGGTCAGTCGTAGCAGAGAGCTATCAGACCACGGTCCAGCCGTAACCACTTGTAAGCCGAAGTCCATTCTGCATCCACAAACCTCATTCCGTCCAAAAATTGAGTATAAGAGAATTTAGGATTTAAGTGGAACGTATTAAAGAACGGAAGAAAGTGGTATAAGAACGAAAATAAGGTAAGCGAAATCAGAAAACGGAGATAAATTAATAGCTGAGAGGAAAATAAAATCGTGAAAAGAAGTATTGTAACTTGTAATGACCTAAGTTTCATCTATCTTGAGCTATGTAACCCAAATGGGATCCAAACCAGCATTTAGATAAATTATGAATTTATTGACGGGGACCACTCATGCATAATTGTTAAATGTGAACATTTAAGTTACTTAGTTTTTACTCTTAACTGGTTGCAAGATTAAGAAAGTGAACAAATTAGTCCATTAAGATACAGTATATTCAATAAGTAGGTAAATAAAATAAATCGAAAAATGTGAGGGAAAGGAACGCAAGAAAGAATGCGAGGACTCCGATGAGAAAGGGTTCAGGAGAAATTAGAGAAAGAAAGGAAATATAAAGAAAGAGAACATGTCTAGGGAAGGGATCTCTTATCAGCATTCACAAACTTTCGCCAATTACAGACCATAAACACGCAGCAGTAAAGAAGAAATCAGAAGATGATGCGATGTGCTTTCCTGATATGGAGACGTCTTTATAGTTCACTGACGTGACCACATGTAAGCGCTAAAAGACTGCAATAATGGCGAGCTCGACTTGATACAGGGGGTTAGATTGGAGTCTTGAAAGTTTGTCAGTCCCAATATGAGCGGAAAGATTGTAATAAGAAAGAAGAAACCTCCCCAAGTTCCAAAACTATCCACGGTGGACATTCGGCGCCGATAGTCAGACACTGGCGCCTCTCGGACATCAATGATGATGTAATGCTACTTTCGTAGAAATGAAAGAGTGTGACTCTTCTCCCCTATCAATATCCACCCCTCGTATGCCTCCCGGTGGTATCGTGGTCGATATGCGTGGGTCGTTTTGTTTTCTTGCTTGACATGGAACTGTACAATAGAACTGTCCCGTCAGATATAAAATAAAATAAGACGAAGGATATGACGATTTGAATTCGTATCTCGAGGGAGGGGTAGGCATAGTTTCAGTCCTTTCCATGTAGATAAACGCTGTCTAAACGAAAATGCCCTCTAAAGTGAATTCATGATTTATAAAATGTTATGATCTTAAATTATTTATTTCTTCCTCTTCTTCCTTCAGGCCTACAATGGATCACGTGGTTCTTAACTCTGGTGAAATGTTTTCTTCTTCTTTTTTCCTTCTGTTTCTTATTCTTCTTATCCTTCCTAATCCTAGCTCTATGGATGTCTTTTCCTTCTTGAGTTCATTTCACTCCTACTCCTGGACGCAGTGATTTAGCTGTTAGTGACTGGAGAGAGTCAGATGTCTTGATTATCCTTCTGAACTTATCTCAGTTGTAAATATCAATGTCATCGATGTTTATGTATTGGAGGCCTTTCCGAAAAAATATTTATTTATTTATTTATTTATTTATTTATTTATTTATTTATTTATTTATTTATTTATTTATTTATTTATTTATTTATTTATTATTTATTTATTTATTTATTTATTTATTTATTTATTTATTTATTTATTTATTTATTTATTTATTTATTTATTTATTTATTTATTTATTTATTTATTTATTTATTTATTTATTTATTTATTTATTTATTTATTTATTTATTTATTAAAAGAAATGTTACCTGGGACTGAACAGGACAGAAGTACATTAATCAGTAAAAGGTCTGACTTTAACAGTCGGAATTACAGCATTCAGCACCACGTATGGATTTTATACTCTAATATATTTCCTGTTTTTCCCTATGGTTTCGAAAGCTGCTCGTTCAATCCGTCACTAAAATGCTGAATCGAAGCTTTCAAGAGTTAATTGTACAGAAGGACTCGCATAATATGTTGGCTAGAGAGGAAAACTTATGAGCAAGTGCGGCATTCAGAATAAGTCATCATAAAAATGCAAATATCCTTTTTAATGTTCAAGCAAACGAATTACTATCGGTCCGAATGTCTAATGAATGAGTTGGAGTAATAAATTAATAATAGTTGAATTATTCATGGAGAAGCGTATAAATCCCCCCGCCAGCTCTCGTAAAGTGATCATGTTTGATTCGCGGGCGAGCCGGATATTTCTACTGCGTATGGCTAATTCTTCTAGTTCGGGGGGTGGATGTTTGTATTCGTCTCAATGCACATCTTTATTTAAACACATCACATCACATCACACTACCAACCACCACAGAAACACGCAGCAGTGAATACATCCCACAATGTAGGATTGACGTCACAAAAGGTATCCGTCCATTAATAAATTCGGCTTAATCCTCACGACCTCATAAATTAGGACCAGCCCAGGAAAAAGAAGAAGATAGGAAGTTTGTAGTATTAATGTCCTAGGATGACTCTAATCACAAATTAACCATAGGCGACATCAGACCCATCAGCCTCGTGTTTTCCTCGTATGGTTTAACATTGGAGTAACGCATCTACTTCGAGGTTTTCGACGACGCGAAGATGCAAATGACTAGGATTGAGAAATAGGGTTCGTGGTCTTAATTAAGGTACATCCCCAGCATTTTCCTGATGGGTAAATAGGAAACCATCTTCAGTGCTGCCGACGGTGGGATTCGATTCGAAACCAACAACTCCCGAATACAAATTCACAGCTACGTGACCCCATTAACCTTATGTAGACATGACATCTTACGGGCTGTTTGAAGTGGGAAAGAGGCAAACTGCAGGGAAATTTTACGTCCCGTGTTCTCAGAATAGAAACTCGTCTGGCGCTAGTGATTATCTTAAGATGAAATACAAATTGATAACCATCCTCTCATAACACTAATCAGACCTAAACATGGAACACATCCGACTCTTCTAAAAGAAGGTATCGGCAAGAGAATGGGAAGGGCGTGAACATGAACAACTGAATTGTCAGATTAGTTCGCTTAGAGTGGTCAGTAGGATTCCTTTTAATTTAACTACTTGAGGAAATAAATAAGGATATTGCATGTATTTTTGGCCCAATTTATTTATCTGCATGGGCATGCTTTGGGGTTATTTGCGTTGACGAGTGCTGTCAGAGGAAAAGGGGAGAAGAGAGTATGAATTTTGATGAGTTAATGAAATAGCGTTTCTCTGAGTGACTATTCAAGATGAGTCAGGATAATATGACGGTAGGGTCGTTACCACTGCCTTTGAACAGTATTTTAATGTGGGATAGTCAGAGCACTCTCTTTCTAATGTAAAGTGGTAGAATTTAATGTATGTTAGATTAAGACGTGGCTGTATCTAATGTGTGTGAAGAGTTCATTGTGCCCAGGTTCGAATATCCAACCTCCAAACACTAGCTAGGCCCCTGTGTAATTTTGTTTATTTGTTGTTATTTTGGTATTTTTATTTTTATTAAGTTAATTTATTTGGTTGGGTATTAAATGCCGATTTACTGAACATAGTTTCAATTTATGTCAGGTACACATTCTCATCTCTTTGGCTTGAGATAGTAGTAAATTTTAGCTTGTGAGCTAGTGGAAATTGTGGTTAACTCTGCGGTGAAAGGGACAATGTCTGAACTCCGGCTTTCTGTAAAGTTGAGAAAATATGAAGTGATATAGCGGCATGATTTGAGAGATATTTATAGGATATGATGAACGCCCGAGCTGATTTTAGCATGTTTATAAGTGCATCAGTATTATTGAGTCAATATAATGAGCCGCAGACCGTACATTGAGAATGCGTTCATTCGTGGAGAAGTTTGTTTCAGGTAGGTTATTGCCCCGTCCGGAGGGCTGTCCCACGAGATTTATGTCAGGCGACCCGAGGGGTTGCAGCTTTTGAGAGAAAGACAAGCGAGTCGACATCTCTATGCCGCTTGGCAAGTAAATGAAAATTTTTTAGACACTGTGTTCTTCTGTTAGTAGGAGATGTATGTTTACTTGATTACCACATTCACAACCAGCTATGGCGAAATTTATGTCTGAACATTTAATTGTAACCCCAAATGATGCGTTAGATAGGGTTTCGTTTTTTAGGATACCTGATGATCGAAGGAACCGAGTTCACCACTTCGAATCTTGGGGCACGATGAGAATTGTTAGTCACACAGTAGCGTACAATAATAAAACAAAACGCAGCCATTATTTGTGTTATATATGTTTTTCTTTTCCAGGTGGTAGAAGTGTGTGAACATGATGTTTAGGTAATTATTGATTTATTGAAGCTAGATTTCGTGAGAATCCAATGATAGTTTGGTTAAGTGAAAAGGTTTAGACCCTTATGACGTGTACAGTTGGTTCATCAAATGTGGTGATTCGTAATCACCAGAATTCTGTTCACTTTTAGTATTTGTGGGATTATATTGTAATTCCGTAGAATTTGCTTATTGTTTTTCTAATTTCATGTATACTTTTTATACATATAATTTATCGTGCTAGATTGAAATTAGGTGGCCACTCTTAAGACTAATCTCAGAGTAAATCAGTGTTTTGAATATGTAAATTGGGAGTCAAACCCGGGGAATATTTCGCATTCGCAAGGTCGTAGCTTATCACTGTAAATAGTCAAGGGTTCTATTATGATATTTTGAAAGGTATATGTTTGTCGTATTCAACAGCTGAAATGCAATATAGGGCCGATTAACAACAAAACCAGTTCTACAAAGTGAATAGTCCACATAGAGACACTTGTGAAGGAGTGGATTGTGAGTGTACTTAAATGACAGCGTGGAATGTTTTTCCCGTTGCTTTATTGGGTGTCAAATCTATTTGTATAAATTCATGAATTTAATAATCAAGGTTGTAAAGTGTCAATTATATGCTGGAACGAGAGTTCATTAAACATTTAGAAAACTTTATTTTTGCTTATCTGTGCCGTTAATTGCATCCTTATCTCCTCCGTTCATTATATGGCTGTAAGTTAGATTTAAGTTGGTTCTGGTTTGTATCCGCGGACGCACTATGCCCTTGAGAGGCTTGTGCTCCTATCTCGGAATGGAAGCGTAGTGGTAGACCTCGCTATGCCATACGGGTATTTGTCATATCATGTGTTCGGATTAGTCATTAAAATCCAAATGAGGGGGCATTTGTCACTAGGCAGAAAAGGTCCCTTGACTGTTGATTTCTGTGGCGCATGGTCCCATGTGTTCAAATCCGGATGGGGTAAATTTGCGTTGTCGCATGGTCCCATGAGCCATGGGAGTTGATGGGAAAGGTTCCAGTGCGAACAAGTATTAACCAAGAGAGGTCGGATAGAGAAGATGAAAGCAAGTGGAAGGCTTTGCTAGGGGCATCGTTTAGCCATATCATACGACCGGTAGGAGCTGCCGTGGATGTATTCTTCCTGACCAACTCAAGGGGAGAAAGAACAGGACTGCGGGGACAGTTCTCCGTCGACGGTGGACAGCATCTTACATGTGACATATACAGTCGAACCTCGATATCTCGAACCGCCATTAATCGAATTTTCAGTATCTCGAAGAAACTTTAATTCCCTGGTAGTTTGTCCTATTCCTCACGTGTATTTATTTTTCTATTACTCGAAATTCGCTTACACGAATTTCTCGATTTCTCGAAGCAATGTTTCCTTCCTTGAAGCAAAAAAAAAAAGAATACAATAGAGCATTTGTTGTTTTTGAGGAAGAGTTGACAGGTAAAGAAAGGGTTACAGTGATGCTGGGAGCTAATATGAAGGGAACAGGAAAACAAACTTCTAGTGATCGGAAAATCGGCGAAGCCTCGTTGTTTTTCGTGTGTGGATTCATTACCGGTCACGTAGGAAAGCAAGCCCGGAAGACGTGGATTATAAGCACCGTTTACAAACCATGGCTGCGTGTTTCGAATCTGCATACAGAGCCAGTCGAATATAATGACAGTTTTTCTCACAGCAATAAATGTTGAAGAGTATGTGGAAGGAAAGCAGGTTAAGAGTAAAAAGGAGAAGAGACTAACTATTTTTTCCAAAGATTGTAACGGAGGTATATTTCTTGTTTCACTACTGTATGTACTGTGTTCTATCTTCTAAGTAGTTACTTTAATAAGGGTCACAATTAAAGCGACGCTGTAAAATACGAGTTTTTAGTATATTTTCAAATACTGTAAAAAATATTGTATTCAGTATAAGCCCGTGGATTCATATGATTCAATTACGCACTTTATATTGTCGCTGCCGGGACATAACTTCTTATGAGAAATATGCTCAAAAACAGCATTCTCTATATCTCGAAATTTCGATAACTCGAAATAAAATTTAGCTCCCAAGGTGATTCGAGATATCGATATTCCACTGTATCATTTATGGGTAATGGAGTAATGTTTCTCTTCTGAGGATGTGCAACAAAGACTTGAGAAACGTGGCTCTACACACAAAAAGATCCGTATAATGTCTATTAATCTGGACCGTAAAAGCGTCAATCTATTACTCTCTATTTAATATTTGTCTGACAACTTCTGTACCATTACGACTTCATAGCCAATGGGGATTTAAATGAAATGGAGGGATAATGAGTATTAACCTATAAATTAAATTCAAGTATAGTAATAATTCAGCTTGATGTAAAGTGAATTAAATTGTCATCAGAGGAGATTTACTTGCTAATATCTGATTAAGTTATCTAATTTGCTTGTTCAATTACAATAACAATAACAATCATAATAATCTTTTCAGGCATCCCCCAGTGGGGGAGAGCTACATGTACCATTTTAACCATATACCTGTACCCCCTGACATTCTTAAATTTCTGATAGTACCAGGTATCGAAGCCGGGCCTCCGAATATGGAAGCTAATAACACTTACCGTTACGCTACGGAGGCGGAAATAATAATAATAATAATAATAATAATAATAATAATAATAATAATAATAATAATAATAATAATAATAATAATGTCATGACTCATGGCCTGGGTACCAATACTGATTATTTCTTTAAGAGGAAGTACAACTGGGCAACTGTACTCTCTTAAAATTAATCGGAGGAAGTCATGGAAATCTTCGAAGAATTAAGATTTTGGCAAACGTAAGAGAATGGCCACGAACGATATGAAAATGGAAGACACCGTTGACCTCACAAACATAATACTTTGGCTACAGCAATTGGAAGAGAACAAGTGTTTACACAGGAAGGTCAAACAGGAAAGAGGATAGTGAGATGTTTGGCATAAGTAAGTAGAAGACTACTGGAGTGCTAAAGAAGATTGTTCTCAACAGCAGAGACACCCGCAATATCGCAAATCTGTACTGGAACCGTCTGCGTGGAAGACAGCCTGTCTGAAGAAATTGGAATCCAGACGGGAGTCCGTCAGAATTATGTGTTATCTCCCCTAATTTTGAACGTCTACTCGCAGGTGAAGAACTGTTGACAGTCACAAGAGAAGACATCCTCATCAACAGAGAGCGCATCAACAACATTCGCTCTGCAGATGATATCGTTCTGCTTGCAGACAGCGCAAAAAACTCCAAGCCTTGCTGAAGGGAGTCGACACCACTTGTAACAACTAGGGGCTCAAGATGAACGTCAGGAAGACCAATTTCAAGATCGTGAGCAAGCGAAGGTCCATCCAGGTTAGGCTCGCGCTAGGCACCGAGAAGACTAAGCGTGTTCGACAATACAAGTACCTTGGTTGTATTCTGAACGAACAATGGAAACTCAGCCAAGAGGTCAGGGCAAGAATGGAACATGCGAGAAACATTTTCGTTAAAATTAAGGAGTTCGTCAGCAAACGTAATCTCAATCTATATCCGAGGCTGCGAGTGGTCCGGGCTTAATTATTGTCACACAGTTGTATGGAATGGAAGATTGCACTCTAACCTAGGTCCTGTGCAGGAAGCGGAAGCATTCAAAATGCAGGTCTATAGTCGGATGTTACGTATCTAGCGGACTGAAAGAGTAAGGAATACTGAAGTGATGGAAATATTAAGCATCTAAGTACTCCTTTCCCTCAAGAAGAGGAAACTAGAATATTTAGAGGACGTGATGCGGAATGAAAAGTAAGGGATCTTACAGCAGGTGATGCAGGGGAAGGTCTCAAGACTACGGAGACCTGGCCGAAGAAGAATATCCCGGCTGAATAATCTAAGGGATTGGCTCGGGATGAGCACCTTGTCGCTTTTCCATGTTACAGACTCAAGGACGAGAATCTTCAATAGAAGATGGCACGGCAAGAAGAAGTGGAAGCAAGCCAGACTCTGATAGAGGCCTCGTGGTGTGGTTGTATCCCTTTCCCGAGTAACGTATTGTATGTGGATTACAGAAGAGTGTGAAGACAGCACAAACAGCTAGTCATTGTACCATAGAAATTAATAACCTCTGTAAAATTTGCACTGTCCAGCTATAAATCGAAGACCAGACCAGACCAGACCAGACCAGACCAGACCAGACCAGACCAGACCAGACCAGACCAGACCAGACCAGACCAGACCAGACCAGACCAAACCAGACCAGACCAGATCAGACAAGACCACTCGGCTATGGAATTGTACTGTTTTTAGACAAAAACTTATCAATATTTTAAGCTTCATAAAATTATGCGTTGTTAGTATTATACCATAATTAATACGATTTAATTCCTATTTAGTTTCGAATCTTAAAAGTAAAGATACATTTCTAGATTTGTATAGACTTGCTTTTATGGTATATCAGCAAAGTGTGTCAGGAGTAAGGGAGAGGAATTCATAGTTCTCACAAACAATTGGATGAACTAAGCATTTCGAAAATCCATGTAGATTTCGCCACTCTTTAGAAGAGAATACAAACGTATGCTCATCCATGTTTCAAACTCGGCAATAGCACACAGACTGTCCTGATCACGATCGAGCTTCACATAGGGAGTTTCTAACGTTCATAATAAAATTGTATATAAACTATCTCCTGAATAATCTAGAAATGGAGGGTTCTGCGTTCATATGAGATTCATTTCTGAGGAAAAGGTTCTGAAAGTCGATTAGCTAAAAATAACAATTGACTTCATTTTTTTCTTACTGTACGTTTCAATAAAGTTAAAGTATATTAAATTATATTCCATTTTTTATATTTTCACGAAATATACACCAAGTATTAATACTACGTTATCACAAAGAATTCGAGAGTATACTGGAATTGGTTCATTTAACTCCAAAATGTTATGCATTATGCAATTGTTGGATTGTTGGAATTAAAAGTACACGTCGTGATCATTAAATAATCAAACTGATTTATTAATTTACTTACAATATTAACTCTGGCAGCACAGCTAAACGCGAATATTACATTGTAATAGGAGGGGAATAATGTCTTCATTTGCAGAATCTGGTATCTCAAAATCATCTAGTCGTAAACTGATTCATCATTTTCTTCACTCTAACTTGGCTGAGAATTCATAAATAAGGAGAGGTTTTTATATTAGGTATAAAAAACTGAAGCCAGCCGCACGGTGTAGGTGCACCGTGCCGGCCTCTCACACGGGGGCCTCCGATTCGATTCCCGGCCGGGCCAGGGATTTTTACCTGAACCTGAAGGTTGGTCAAAGGTCCATCAAGCGTACATGATTACAATTGATGAGCCATCTAACGGCGAGAAAGGAAACCCGGTCTCGAAAACCAAGAATAACGGCCGAGAGTATTCGTCGCACGCACCATACGTTACTTCATAATCTGAAGGCCTTCGGGCTGAGCAGTGGTAGGCCAAAGCCCTTTGGGGCTGTAGTGACATTGGGTTATTATCTATTTTTTCTTCTATATATAAAATAAGAGTTTTGTGTGTACATTGCCCAGAATTTGAAAAGAATGGTATTTCTGTATCGGTCATGTCCGTAATAACACGGAAATGCACTTTTTACTTTTCCGTAAGGTCTGTCTGTCTGTCTGTCTGTCTGTCTGTCTGTCTGTCTGTCTGTCTGTCTGTCTGTCTGTCTGTCTGTCTGTCTGTCTGTCTGTCTGTCTGTCTGTCTGTCTGTCTGTCTGTCTGTCTGTCGAAGAGAATTTAATGAAAATCGATATGTGTAGTCGGGTGATGGACCACTACAATCTAGGCTATAAATCATTGTACTCACGCTGATCGAAATGGTAGTTTAGGGGAAGGCCTAAAATTGAATTCTGAAATATTTATATTACTAGTGGTCCTATCGATAAATACTACATAGCGAAAGTTATATAGAATTAAATTTCCCATCATTTATGTCATACATTGTCACCGTACAGGCTATGATAACACAGATATTCATGAATTTGTATTTTTGTTGCTGAGTCCATATCAACACCGAGCCACGAGAAAATGGGTTAAAAGAATTTAATGAAAATCGGTATCTAGAGTCAGGGAATAAGTTATAAACAATTTTATTCGCCCTGGATGAAATTGTAGTTTAGTGGGAGGCGCCTAGAATTTAATTTTTAAATACCTATGTTATTGGTCCTGTCGAAAAGTACTACATAACAAAAGTTATAGAGAATACAATTTACGATCATTTATGTTTTATTCACTTTTACCGTACCGACTATGATAAGAGTTGTATTTCAGAGTCGGAAGAAAACTAAATGTGAAGGCCTACAATATTGAAAGCGCATAACATTCATCAACAATAACATTACATTGACCATTTTTTGTGGAAATGTTCTTTGTATTTTATGCTGACGCTCAACTCCGATAGATGGGATTACTGCTGCGTACTGAGTATAACAGCCTGACTGAATATTGGCGGGAAATAGCTGGGCAGTTAGAAAACTTTCCTCTTTAGCATGTCATTCCTCTGGTTCATACATTTTCTGCTACCGTACTGTTGGTACGTAACTCACTGGTTCATCACAGTATTCCAGCTATTCGATCCCTATTCTGACGCGCTTTTTTGAATGAGCCGTGTGTGCACACTTAAGGCAGGGGCTCACATAGTAATAGTATGACTCGGTCTAGAATTACAATTTAGGCATATTCCAAATTATAGTACCACAACCCTGAAACGAGCCGTTTCTTAAAGAGAGCTTCTTCCTCCTCACGTTTATTCAATTCTACACTCATTTTCTTCAAAATTAGCAGTGAAGAGGGGGTTTCTCCTCTGGCTTGGAGTAAAAAATTGCTTCCAAGTCAGATACATTTTTCCGCCGCCAGTGTAGTGAATTGAGATTTTCCGACTCACCGGGTACTCCTGTGAAACAGATTAGTAAAAGGGCATAGTTTTTGCCCTGGGAATTTCCACTATTCAACCCCTTACCCCCGCCAAGAAAAGACGAAGAGTGTTCACGGATCTCAGCTGCCTGAGGCCTGGTCATTCCAGCTCTGGAACTTTGGACTGTTAGATCGTCAGCGTAGTACTGTTCGTTAAAAGTGAGAAAATGCGTGGTTTTTCATTTTATCGAGTATTTCATGTGAAATCGTTGCTTTTACTCGCGCCATTCCTACTGACGTCATTGTAATGACCTATGTTCATTTCAGTTGGGGAAACCACAAAGACTGTCTTTCTGAGGATGTAAAAAGGCAGGTAGAGAGAGTGTCTGTCATTATAATGCAATTCCCCAACCTGATTGTAACTGATAGTAAGAAGCAGGCCTACCATTACAATGAAAACTCCCTCACGCAGTCTTCATATGAGAAAAGACGTTTGGTGATTTCTCCGTCGCGTTTCCAGTGCAACGTTAACAGCTATGCAATTTAATACAGTCCTGCTCACAACGTGTACTCTACCTAACCTACAATTCTCTATACAATGTAGAATTCCGTACATTAGCTAGTTTATAACAAATTGCTAACGAGATATCATGTCCGCTTTCCCTTTTTCTTTTTCATTTTTTCGTGCACAGATCTATGGGAATCCTAGAGAGAATCTTGTTGCACATTTTGTAAAGATTGTAGAGCTCTTTATACGCCTTCCTTTTGCAATTCTTTTCTTCGAAAAGACGTGCCAACATCGCTGATTGTTTCCTTGAAACCAATATTAAAGTGAAAACCTTTTTCATATTTCCACCAGAGTATCTTCAACCAGCTCATAGAATGTCCCTCTGTGTCCCTTTTTCTGTCGGATATTAAATGTTAAAAGGTTTATTCCTCAAAAGAAGTAGAAAATGGTTGTGGTGCACGGGAGCTCTGAAAATTCTTCACATAAATTCAGTTGCAACAAAAACTACTGTCATCTCGTCGATAAAAATTGAACTGGGGTCTTGGTTTCTTAGTGCACAGAAAATTGCGATTCCGCTGTATCATCACAATACTTTAGCAAAACTGAAAAGGCATAGATTTGGTTAGTTACATCTGGGTACTCCAAATATCCAGTTAATAATTATTCGATAATACATTAAAGAAAGGAATAGCTGTTTAGAAAGAGGAAATCATTATTTCAAGATTTGCCCACGATACTACCATTTTATCTTCGTGTGAGACTTCCGGTTGGTTTCGAATAGAAATGTACGATGTATACTATGGAAGAAGGAGGTGAAACGTGAATATGACGAGCAGATTATAGCAGATATGGGAAGCGATAATCGTTCAGTGGTGAAGAAGCTAGCACAAGGTAGACTAAGGCGACATGGAAATGTACATCACTCCAGGCTATGCACTGATAAACTAAAGGTTAACAAGGAATTATGATTATTATTGTTATTATTATTATTCTTATTGGGATTTACATTTTTGAGATCTAGATATCGATCACGGTGTCCAAGGAAGGTAAAATAATGCTAATGCATGACTATTCTGCTTACGCTTCCGAAATCCCTTGCTCAGCTATCTTCAATTTTTTACCTTATCGGAATTAGATTTGTTCTCGCCCCTTATGGAATATCTATTGTTTGTGCAGCTGTTTGAAAGTAATGTAGATATAGCCTCGTTACAAATCTTGCAATATTGCAGGCCAATGGATGATGTCTTAACCGAAGTGATCCCACATCGTATCACCTGTTACCGGGACGTGCGACGTTAAAGAATCAGTACTGGATTGTTACTTTTACCTCTACAACGACAATCTCTGAAGCGACCACCACTTGTAGTAACAATGAATTGGGACTTTTCAGAGATAAAAATACATCACCATTCCTGCGTCCAATTACAATGTTTATAGCACATTTGACGACGTACCGGAAGAGTCTAGAGAGCAAAAGTCATCCTCCTACGCTTCAAAGTTGGCTCATAGAGTAGCGTGGGGCAAAGGTAACCGTAAATTGCAATGCAGCCTTCCACCCTACGTTGCATGGAATCACGCATTCGTTGAACAACCCTGGCTGTTGCCAGATTGTATTACGGGCATTGAGCACTCATTCTAGTAGTGTATCTATATTCTTTATGGCGACCGCATACACCATGGTCTTTACATGCCCACAAGCCAAAAGTCTAAAGGGTTAAGTTCACGCGAACGGACAGGCCATGGTATTTGCCTTCCCCGACCAATCCATCGCTCATGGAAGACTCGTGTTATGTTTCTCCTAACACTACGATGAAAATAGGGTGGTAGCCCATCATTCATGTACCAATTTTGAAGTCGTTTACGACAATGATTAGGTAGGATCTTACTTCCGTCTTTTGTTGCATACGAACCTCCATAAATGATAGGAACATCGTGATCATGGATAGTAGTGGTAGCAGACCATAACGCCTAAGATATTGGGTTTACGACCAACGTTTATAGGACCTTTGTCCCTTGTTCGTTGTGTGCTGCCTCCTCTGGAAATATTTGAGCCTTTTTCAAGGACATCCTGTGTAGGTTAATGTAAGTGTTATTATTGTTGATTGTGGTAATGATATTGACTTTTCATCTTATAGAAACGACAACATGGTTAAATCTCCACCTATTTATTGTGTATGATCTTTGTCAAATAATCTGTATTATTATGTGCGTGTAATTTGTAAATAATGGCAACAAAGATCAGGAAGAAGGAAGTAGTGAGACTACGTTGCGTATCAACTCAGCATTCACCTAAAGTTAGAAATAGAGCTCGGAAATCAGCTCTAGATTTCCAAGGGTTGAAATTCAATCCATAGCCGCCCAGCATATCAGCTACACTAAACAATGATGGCAGCAGAAATGTTCTTACAATATGTTCGCATGTTACTTCCTGACCATTGATGAAAGCTGAAATCTTCTAAAGAAAATTACAAATGGATTGATAAAGAAATCAATCTTAAAGTAACTCCAGTGAATAATCCTCTATTACTGTAGTCATCTTTCATATAAAACGTCTTATTGAAATGCTCTGTCATTACCTGGCATTATGCTGTTTAAGCACACGCTATGTTCAGAGATCACACGAGATTCCCTTCAATCTTATATTCAGAGGGAACTTTCCAACTTTCTACTATAATTTACATCGGAATTAGTGATACACTTTATCAGAAACATAGACGCACGGTGTCGCGAAGGAGCTATAGGTTACGATGGGCCCTAGAGGGATTGAAAGTGAAGGCTTCTACTATTCATCAACTCGATAACAAGCAGTAAGCTTCGTCCTCCATTGCCCACAAAAATAAAAATATAGTTCTTATTTTCTTGCATAGGCTGATTTAAATCGAGGGTTATGTGAATCTCCGCTGGTGTAAGATTCGTTACTCATAGTCTGAACTTACTAACAGGAAACTGAATATCTTTCCAGATAGACCAGTTATGCGATTAATCCCAACCCCCTTCCGACCTTCCCAGTGTGAAAGCGATCTTGTGGGCTCACGTGACTTTATATCGTTATCATTATCCACATGCATCCCGTTGTACCAGGAATCTGAACGACAGAAAGGTGATTATTAATTTCGAGAAAACCCACGTGGATCGGCCAGGATTCAAGTTAGTAGCCTGAATCTCAGACCATCAACAGTAGCTTGCATTATTTCTATTAAAAAAAGTCAGGTTCCACTTAATTTAATTTCCCAAAATACATAGGACTTAATATATCCGCAAACAAGCTACTGTAGATAAAATAGCGAGGGCCTTAAAGTAAAATTTACAGTGGTCTCAGTGAGTTCTCCTTGCAGTCCGTCATCCCCTGTGATGGACAATGCGATTGGCTTAGAGCTCTCCCAGACAAGAGTTTAACAAGAAGCAATTTGGATCCTTAAACAATCTAAGGCCCGTATTAACCTACGTCAGTCATTTTAACTTCTGTTCCTCAAACCGTAAAATTAGTTAGTGGGGCGTAAAGCCAATATTTACTGCTCTCTTATATGTCCAAAACTCGGATAATATCACTATCTTCGATAACGCTCACTTCTGTATTCACCACAGCATTTACCTCGGTTTAACAAAACTAAGTTTTCTTTTCAGTCTGAATTTGAACATTTTTCATACCGGTGCACGGTAATCAATACATTACGTACTACCGCTCTTATCGAAATGTAAACAAGTTTTAAATCACCTTCGGTGTTTGCAAATAATTTATGATAAATTATGTCCGCTTTGACCAGAAACGAAGAAAAATAATAATATGATGTTCCAAGAGAAGGAATTGTTACTGAATTTGGTAGCACAAAGCACTAACATCATACAGAATGATACAAATTATAGCTTACACATTGTACACTTCAAGGTATTGTTCTTTAGTTCTTCATTTAAAAATCCTCCAGTCGTTTGTCATAAAAGATATAAGCTATAATCGAGAATTCATCTTAGGCCTACCTATGTGTTGGATAACACTGACAGTGTTGAAGCTTTTAGATAACCAGGAACGTGTTTCAAAATGACTGTCATCGTAGTCTTCAAAGTATGTAATGCGTTCTTTCTTTATCCACCTGGGACGTTTCATCGCATAATCTTGGTCATGTTCCTCATCTCTGTGATTCTCTCTTTCAGTTAAATATTCCAGACGACTACGACCTGACATCTTGAAAGGCTTAGATTTTCTACTTTCCAGGCCAATGTTTCTTTGGTAAAATGTTAAACGGAGATAATGTTTATACCATGAATGGTATTGTAAAAGTGATGCATTTGTTGTGAGGATTTTCACAAGTTAATACTTATAAACAACACGACTCAAATATGAAGTGTATTACGTGTAACGGGATAATGTTGTTGGTGAATACAAATGTAATTCTTATATCGATTTTCTTAGCTTTAAACCAAGATAGAAGCTTTTACTTGCGTCCAACTCGTTGGCTGAATTGTCAGCGTACTGGTCTTCGGTTCAGAGGGTTCCATGTTCGATTTCCGGCCGGGTCGGGGATTTTAATCGCTTCTGATTAATTCTTCTGGCTCTGGGGCTAGGTAATTGTGTCCGCTCCAACACTCTCCTTTTCATATTCACACAACTCACTACACGACCAACCATCACAGAAACATGCAATAGTAATTACATACCTCCATATAGGGTTGGCGTCAGGAAGGGCATCCGGCCGTAAAACAGGGCCGAATCCATATGTGCAACGCAGTCCGCACCCGTGACCCCACAGGTGTGGGAAAAGAGGTAGGCAAAAAAAAAAAGAAGAAGAAGTTTTTAATTGCCTTGGTGACTAAGGGCCTATAAGATTCAGTCAAAAGCAGGAGGCTGAATAAGAGAGTGGAGCGCGATTTTCAGTCCTTGAGAACACCAAAATGAAGAAACTAGGCAAAAAATACTGACCAAGATATGACTGAGACACGAGAACTACAAACAGTGTCAGTCGTCTGCTGACCATCGTGAACTTCACAACACCGGTGAAATTCAGTACTTTTGAAAATACCAACCGCATTTCTCGGCAAAACTAACCTTATGAAGGACACTGGGTACTCCTGAACATGTGAATTATGTAAATTAGCAAGCATCATTATACTAAGAATTTTCTCGGTTTATAAGGCTATAACTAAAATTCTTGTAACATGTAAAAATAAGCTTATGCTGAGATGGATGATGGGCATATTATGATATTTGGGGTTATTAAATATGGAAAATAAATACAAACTCAAAAAATTAAAAATCAGAGAAAATGTAACCTTGGCTTATTCAGGAACCATTATCTCAGTTGTTTTTCAAACAAAAGCTCTCTAAGATTTTACACATACTGATAATGGATAACATCAGCTTATTAATCTTTTTGTTTCATTAGAATTACAATAATATCTAAGAAAAATATTATTCCATCTCAACTTTTTTTAACATTTTGTGAATGGATTTTTTTTCTAAGCCCGTTACTAAATTTTGGAAATTATTTTAACATTCAATAACTCTATTATATAACTTCATGTAGAAAACATAAGTCATCTATCTCAAATGGTTTCAGAGTTATAGGTACATAAACATTCAAAATTTATGGTTATGAGATACAGCTGTAAAAGATAACAGAATATTGTTTGCATAGCTAACTTAACTGCATAATCTACATCTTTATGTGGTACTGCTCCTTCCCTTATCCTCTTCAAGTTCCTTTCCCTGCTCCTGCCCTCCTTGGTCGTCAGTTCAGTGAACTTTTCTGCTTTCAATACACGCATCTTGTCAAAAGTAAAGAGAAAATTTTCCCTGTTTGTTTCACATTTTATTTCCGAGTTCCTAAAGACATTGATCCTAGCTGTTGCATCACCAATGAAGCAGATTACTGCATCAAAAACATTGAGAGTGGAGAGTGAATAAGAGAGTGGAGCGCGATTTTCAGTCCTTGAGAACACCAAAATGAAGAAACTAGGCAAAAAATACTGACCAAGATATGACTGAGACACGAGAACTACAAACAGTGTCAGTCGTCTGCTGACCATCGTGAACTTCACAACACCGGTGAAATTCAGTACTTTTGAAAATACCAACCGCATTTCTCGGCAAAACTAACCTTATTAAGGACACTGGGTACTCCTGGGTACTTCATTGAGAGTATCTGGTCCTACAAGAACTTTTTTCTGATATACGCTCCCAAATACAGTCATTGAAACTCTCATTGGGATTATGAGTGCCCTCATGCAAGCATTTGGCTAGGAGTTTTTCATCACTCAGATTCCTGTAAACTGGTTTAATAACAAGCATTGCTGCCTTAGGAAGTGAATGTTTATGATACCAGTGCTTTTTGGTAACCACACCACGAGTCACTACCCTTCGGGCAGAGTTCATGAACTGGTATTATCTGTGGAGACATTTGACATGGGCGTGGCATATGATACATAGGAAAGGAAAGGTATTACAGGTGTCAAAACGCCATAAAACTATATATATTTAGACTCAGAAAACACTGGAAAATTTTATGGGAGCAAAATAAAAATATCAATTTTTTTCGTCATATAATAGTACCTGGTGTCTTTAACACGAGATAAAATTTCAGAAACTCCATTTGAATTTTAATCATTGCAATTGTATTTATTTTAGTACAGAACACATTCTAAGTCAGGAACGGAACACATCAACGGTCATATCAATGTCGTGAACGCCCTGTCGTACGAAAAGCGTCGATTGACTTGCCTGATTTACGTGACAACAGTCCTTGTGTTTTGTGTGTAGAGATTAGACCGGCCCTCATGGACATGGACATTGCATGTCAGCCTCCGGGCACTTCCTTGCAACATACTAGATCAACCAGAAGCATGCTTTAAACTTCCCATGTTGATATTCACTTGTGACTTTACAAAGTGGGTGATGTTCAATTTGTGTGACAGAGTATTATTAGCATGTGGTTAAAGTAGCTGTGCGCCATGTGTTTAATAGTATCCACATTGCGTGCTGCGGACACATAAAATGTAAATATAAAGAGGTGAGCTCACCGTAACACTCGGGTGACCCCGTTAGAGTGGCACAGGAATATCGAATTACCAATGGTTGCCTACCATTATACTCAATAGTCAACAAAAATCATATGCACACTTGAATAAACTGGTACAATACTTGACTATTTTACTTTATAATGGATATCGTTTCCCATTGATTAAACAAAGTGGTTATGGGATAATTTATGCTGAAAAATACTCATAACATTCATAAACGTATTAAAACGACATATGTTGGTATTTCCTTTGTCATATTATGTCATTTATATTTCATTCTATGTAGAGTTAGAGAAAGAGACTAGTAATTTACTCGAACATGCTTATCTTATAAGTTTATTATTATTTTAAGGTACTCTTGTGAGTTTGATTTGCTCTAAATATTAAAATATCGATGCCCTAGAATGAAAACCTCGTATCTCACAATGTTCATCCTATCTATTATTTCCCTTAAGACTGGTTACGCCTCCCAGCCACACATGGATATGCAGTCCATCAGAACAATGTTCGTTGTGTTCTTTTCTCCTATGCGGGCGTGTGAAGGAAAATGAACCTTAACCTACCGTGCTATAGGAAAGTATGTTTACGTGAAGTATTTACTAACTCCTAGAGTATAATTTTTATAAGGTTCATTTTCCTTTACGCGTTTGCATAGGAAAATAAACCCAACGAACATTGTTCTGATGGACTGCATATCCAAATGTGGCTGGGAGGCGTGGCCAGTCTTAAGGGAAATATTGGATAAGAAGAACTTTTTGAGATACGAGGTATTCAATCTAGGCCATCGATATGTGGAAACGTCGATAAAAGTAACAATTTTAAGCTTTATTCTTCTGAAATTCCCACTTCTATAATTTACTGTAATACGGTATAACAGTGCTCTGGTGTTTTGGAAAAATTTGTTATATGAAGCACTTCCTGGTTGTTTCATTGTATATATTGTTCTTTAATCAAACTTTTTAGGGTTTCATTTGGCGCTGGTCGTGTTGTCTGTAGATCGTGTATTTCTCTCAGTGTCTGGTATTTGCTCAGATATAGTTTCCACTATTATTGGTGCTTCTGCACTCGTTAATCTATGCAGTAAATATTAGAATTTGTTATCTTTCGATTGTTTCAAAGTATCAAGAAAAGAATGAAGAAAAATATATATGACATCTATATGATTTATCGTTTCTTCCTTTGATTAAACGAGGTCTGTACCTCGGGGAAATTAGCTCTCGAAGTGATGCAACTCCTACCGAGCACCTGTGATAAATTATCTATTTCCTACTTTTATCTTGATCCACATTAATCTCTCATGCGGCCTTAGCTTTCTGATATACTCTGAGTGTTATCCGACCTAATTGTAGGAATTCATATTTCCTTTCTTGCTCGTGACAAAGCTTTCCATTCGCATCGATATTCAAAGCCTGACATTTAACTCTCACGTAGATATTGCAGCTTTCCGGTCATGATTTCATGACTGTCACTACTGCTGCCAAACTAAGTAGGTAAAATGTACAAGCCTGTTTCATTTCGACGTATTTCTCCTACCACACCATATACATGTTATGTCTTAGTTCTTTTTATTCTACATGCTACTATCGCAAGAGCTAGCTGCTAAGCCTCTGCGAAAATCATTCCCACTATAATGCAGAATTAATATCACCTTGGAAATGTACAGAAGTTCTTACACATAGTAAACTTCTGGGTAACGATTTGTCGCACGGGTGCACGGTTAATCTGCAGTTCATCCGGTATCATGCGCAGAGTTAATCGCCGATCGTTCGTGATTAATGTCCTCACTTTCTCAGTGTTTCGTCACTGAAGGCAGTCGCCGGTCTACCGCTACGGGGGTTGTCAGAAACACTTTCCCGGCCTCCTCGAAAACGGACGAACCACTCGTACACACACTTCAGGGACAGTGCTTGACCTTCAAAAACATGCACCAGCATCGCATGCGTTTCTTTCGGTGTCTTTCCAAGCTTAAAACCAAATTGTACATTGATCTTTTGGTCGTTCATGTTTCTGTTCGCAGTTCAGAACCAACGCACTAAACACGCACTATGTCAGATAGGTCTTGTACGGCACACACACGATGCTCAACTGAACAACGTTGGGAGCAGGTGGTCAAAACCTGCTGCTACGAAGGTGCACCCTTGTGTGTCGCCAGTGTTGCCGGATCGACCGTTCTGACTTCATTCATCGAAATTTATTGTCACAGGTTGTATTTTTTCCTGGACATTAACAATGCTGTATCGTCTAGGACAACATGCATCTTTCCTTAGCTTATTTAATGCTTACTTTTCCATTAACAGCATGTCTTACTTAATTATGAATAGAATATAATGGTACGACAATCAACAACTTATATATTATTACATTTGAAATTATTTTTAACCTAGTAGTACGTAGCCAAGTCAATGAGTTTCTGCAATTTTGCTCTAATTATCTTTAGGTTGGCTCTATGGCGCAGTGTGCTCAGTAGCCGCTAGATGGCAGCGTTGTCTACGTCTGTGGTAGGTCACAGCGTGATCATCTTACGCAATTGTGACGTGAAGATGGCCGCGCCATTCTCTGCTTGCACCAAGGAAGAACAGTGTTCCGTAATCAGTTTCTTGTGATCTAAAGTTGTACCAGGAGCGCTAATTCATAGAAGACTTCCAGCACAGTACGGACACAATGTTTTGCCACAGCGAAATAGATTGAACAGTTCAAAAGGGGTCGCACGAGCGCGAAGGTTGAGGAAAGGTCCGGGCATCCATCTGCAGCCTTAATTGGTACCAATATTGAACGAGTGCGCGATATGATCCTCTGATTACCACCTGCATGATCCACTTATAAATGCTCTAAGATACCGCTGATTCATCTCCGATCAACAGGTGAAGGAAGCGGTGCATTCGTTGCTTGCTGCGTAACCAAAAACCTTTTTCTGCAGAGGGTATTAGAAACCTTGTGAAACGGTGGACCATGTGCACTGAAAAGCAAAATTGATTGTAGATACTTAATGACTTGCCCTCGTAACAAATTTGTTCTTCTACAGGTTAATAATTTGTCCTGAAAATTTGGACTACCTTATTGCAACACAGAAGCTGTCTGGCAGAGGCGGTAAAGATGTGCTGGGTCTACCCATAAGGACCCATTCCCATTCAGGAAGTCGAAAAGTTTAAGAAGCGAGACTTCCACTCCCGGAGATGCTCATGACCCTGAGGTTCACTCAGCCTACACCAAAAATTGAGTACCAGGTTAATTCATGTGAGCAAAGGCGGCTGGGCGTAGAGAAAACCACTCTATCCCATCAAGTGCCGAGGTTAAGGGTGGTGGAAGCCTTTGTCTTCCATCCTTCTCAGGGTTTTAATGGCCTGTACGGAGATATCTTACTGTACACCTTGCATAATATACACCTTGCCAGCAATTAATCAGTTCCGCAAATGAAATAGCTTGGATCAGTTTCTCGCTCTCTAGCTTCAAATCATTACCTTAATATCCTATCACAATGTGAACCAATATAATGTTCGTTATTTACTTTAATCGATCTGTGGTATTTCTTTGTAACTTCAGCTTATCAAGGCTGGATAGTTTTTAACACTGCCCCTCTCTATTCTACATTTCAAAGCGACCGTCTGCACTCAGCCGACCTTACGCCCACTCCACGCAATAAATACTTCTTCGTTCCTCCTCTCATCTCTCCAACTCCAACTCTCAGGATTACAGTACATTCCATCAATACCTCCCCTTGCAGCTCTTGTCGATAAGAAGTAGAGGAATTCGTGTCATAAGGTGGTTAGAGATATAAGGAATTTATAGCCGGAACTCCTACTGGTAGAAAATTGCATTACTACTGCAGACATGAATAAAGTGCTAAAAATATAACGTCAATATCGAACGGTATGCAGCCACACTGGTTATCAGACAGACTTCACACACGCAGTGGAACATGGTGTAAACCAATAGAACACAAATGAAAGCTTTGAGTGTTCATCAACTCAAAACGCATTGTAAAAGTTTTCTTTTCAACACAACGTCACTCGGTGCATACTTAAAAAAACCTTCGGGCTAACAAAGCTTTCAAAAAATTAGCATAAGGAAAGGAAATGGTTGGGTTGAGTACGACAATTGATGTGAAGTAATATATACACCATGAGTTGCCGTTGGGACGGGGAAAGAAGTGAAGCCTCTGCAATATTGATTGAGTGGAAAGAACAATTCAATTTCATTTCAAATCTAACCACTGAAGAGAACATCCCTATTGCAGTAAGTGTCGGGCGTAGATCTAATTTCTCCACGTGCAGCCCTCACGCTTCTTAGGAGGCCCTCAGCTAACTTCAAACTAGACAGCCCTGCTATAGAGCACGATGTCGAGAACAACCACAACCGTAACAGCAACCCAAGCGGTAAGAGTAATAACAATATGATATCGTAATATTTCTTTGAATTTTGTCAGTGATGAACACAAAAAACAAATTTATGAAAACACTGTAAAGTACTTAAAGAAGAAAAGAAATAATACCTCTTTCTTTTTCAGTTATTTTATGGTGTTTTCATACATTTTCAGCCAATTTTGTATTCGATGCTCTGAAGAACATAAATGATATACTATAACACACTGAGTTATATTAGACATTTTAGCAGTATGGGCTTTTTATCCTCACACTTGCTGTACTAAAAGAAAGCTAGTGCTATATCCAAACATCGGCTATGACGTCTTAATCAGTACTCGCAGCAACGTCTGAAGTCCAGTGATCAGACATAATTTGCCAGAGTTTACATGTGGTAGGGTGGCCGTTCCCTTTCTTCACCCCCTCTAAGCAATAACAATTAGACTAATTGGTAATCGTCCAAAAAAATTAACTTGGAGAACTCGCAAGATTTAGAGTTTCAACGTGACTACGCTTCTGACCCTGCTGTAGTGATATATAAATAGGTTATGTCTAGATAAAGTGGTGAAGGGCTTCTCATGTCACCCGATAGTAAATCGTTCCATTCCCCGCCAGGAAACCAGCTCGTTAACCGCACGACCTCCAGCACAGAATTCGTTCATTCGTTTCTTTATTCGTCAATTCCGTCAGTGTCGAACGACTTAGAAAAGGTACATCCACTTAAGAGTAGGCTCTTTGTATTGGAGATCACACATATAACAGAAATGACGAAATGACGAACACCGAGCTCGATAGCTGCAGTCGCTTAAGTGTGGCCAGTATCCAGTATTCGGGAGATAGTAGATTCGAACCCCACTGTCGGCAGCCCTGAAAATGGTTTTCCGTGGTTTCCCATTTCCACACCAGGCAAATGCTGGGGCTGTACCTTAATTAAGGCCACGGCCGCTTCCTTACCACTCCTATCCCTTTCCTGTCCCATCGTCTCCGTAAGACATATCTGTGTCGGTGCGACGTAAAGCAACTAGCCAAAAAAAAACCGAATTGTTAATTCCTGTCGGTAAAGGCGGCCAAGTACTGAAATAACCACTCCATTCCTTAAATACGAAACTGAACGCATTTGCCCACAAGATTAACCTTTCACTGATTTAAATTTGTAGGCTGGGTAAACCCTTGGATGAAGTGCTTCTCCAGAAGTCTTTACTTTCTACAACTCAAGGCTGTCTATGCGAACCCCCTCTAATCAGTTGAACTCTCGAGGCTGAGTGGAGCCCGTTCCAGTCCTCGTACCACGTTTCAAATTTCGTGGCAGAGTCGGGAATCGAACCCGAGCCTTCGGGAGTGGCAGCTAATCACACTAACCATAACACCAGAGAGGCAGGCCACAAGATGTTTCTTCTGAATCTTATTTCTATATCCGGATCCCGAATTGGTCGAGTAATTTGTGTCACGTAGCTGTGATCTTGAGTTCGGTAGATAGTGGGTTCTAACCACGCTGTCGGCAATCCTGAATATGGCTTTCTATAATTTCTCATTTACATACGAGACAAATGCTGGGGCTGTACCTAAACTTATTTTATTCTTTTACAATTCGCTTTACGTCGCACCGACACAGATAGGTCTTATAGCATATGGAACAGGAAAGCAATCGACCGTGGCCTTGATTAAGGTACAGGCCCAGCATTTGACTGGTGTGAAAATTACAAACCATCTTCATGGCTGCATACAGTGGTGTTTGAACCCACTATTCCCCGAATGATAGACGATAGCTATGTGATCCAAACCGCTCAGCCACTCACTTGGTGTGCCCCTTAATATTAAGTCCAAGGTCACTTCCTACCCAATCCTAGTCCATTCCTATAGCATCGTCGTTACAAGGCTTGCCTGTGTCCGCGCGACCTAAAATAAATAGAAAAAGATTGTACCAGTCATCTTTAACTACCCCTCACAATTTCTTGACGGTTACTTAGTTCAATTTTTAA
This sequence comes from Anabrus simplex, assembly GCF_040414725.1. Taxonomy (NCBI): domain Eukaryota; kingdom Metazoa; phylum Arthropoda; class Insecta; order Orthoptera; family Tettigoniidae; genus Anabrus; species Anabrus simplex. The sequence goes on along the minus strand of NC_090265.1, from coordinate 147,523,284 downwards.
ATTATATTTTTCTGTCTCAGGGGCTGCCTAGCCGAGGCGGTAAAGGCATGCTCGGTTCGCCCGGAAGGACGTGGGTTCGAATCCCCGTCAGGAAGTCGTAAAATTTCAGAAATGACATTTCCACTTCCGGAGGTTCATATGGCCTCAGCCTACACCAAAAATGAGTACCGGGTTAATTCCTGGGGGCAAAGGTGGCCAGACGTAGAGCTAACCACTCTATCCCATCACGTGCCGCGGTTAACAATGGTGGAAGCCTGTACTTTCCACTCCACCAAGGGCCTTCATGGCCTGTACGGAGGTGACTTTGTTTTGTTATTTTTCTGTCTCGCGCGTAATGGAGATATTTTTCACAACCTACTTTACGTCGCACCGACTCAGATACAGTAAGTCTTACGGTAACGATGGAATACGAGGGAGCTAGGAGTGGAAAGGATGCGACCGTAGCCTGGCGTGTAAATGCTAAACAATCTTCAGGACTGAAGACAGTGGAGTTCGAACCCACTATCTCAGTAATGCAAAGTGACTCAAACCACACAGCCACTTGCTCGGTTACGTAATGAACAGAGTAGCCTATTGTTCTATACTAAAGGCAAAATGCAGCTCTACGACAGACTTACAGGACTTCATTCACCATGAGCTTTATTACCCATTATGCTTACTCACTCCAGTACATAGCACTTGGTGGAGCTACTTCCATAACACAGAATAACGATCCCCTTAATGTGCTAGTGGACATCAGAGAGTCTATTCCCGCTCTTTGCACCGAGGAACATCGCTATAATTCCAGTAAAGCCTGCCATGATTTACAGGGACCAACTGAAGGTGTGGAAATGGCTTTGAATAATAGATCCTCATAAGCTTTGAATATTCCAAGTAAAACTGAACTTACTGTATATTACCCGCTGGAGACCTACACTGCATCTAAAGATATCATATTAACTAATAAATATTTTATAGCTCAAAGCACTCCGCACCATCAGAGATATCTAAAACTTGTCATAAATTCTTGTCCTATCTCCAACAAAGGGGACGTAAGTTCATATACCCCCTGATTCCCCTAAATGTTTAAAACATTGGTATTATTTGATATTTTTACATTAAATTATGGAAAACTTCGAATGATTGTCATTACTACTACCGGATAATATGCAGAATCTATATCCTACATAATTTGAACGATTAACACAATATTGTGAGAAAACCGCAACACTAACCAAAAAAAAAAAAAAAAACCCATGGCACTGCAGCCCTTGAAGGGCCGTAGCCCACGAAGCGACCGCTGCTCAGCTCGCACTACTAACGTCTATATGTTATACATCAAAACAAAGATCTCCACCTCAGAATTACTAGAAAAATATTATTTCGTGTACTAGTTTATTTGCGTAAAATAGTCCTTTATTCGAGTAATACGATGCTCAGGTCGTTGTAGTTAACTGTATTCGCCGGTAGATGGCTCTATGAATGTTATCTCCGCTGGTATCTCTATGCCAGTCCAACAGAGGGCTCTGTAAAAGTGGTCAATGCAGATCATTCTATGTTAGTCCTATAGATGGCATGTAAAACCAAGTTAGAACATATTAATTTTTTTTGCTAGGGACTTTACGTCGCACCGACACAGATAAGTCTTATCGCGACGATGGGATAGGAAAGGCCTAGGAGTTGGAAGGAAGCGGCCGTGGCCTTAATTAAGGTACAGCCCCAGCATTTGACTGGTGTGAAAATGGGAAACCACGGAAAACCATTTTCAGGGCTGCCGATAGTGGGCTTCGAACCTACTATCTCCCGGATGCAAGCTTACAGCTGCGCGCCTCTACGCGCACGGCCAACTCGCCCGGTGAATATATTTTTAAAAGCTCCAGGAGGCTACGGGAAAAATTTGTTAATTCAACTTTAGTATACACATACAGTACATGATTAGAAGCAGAGGTGAGATTGTAATCACTTCCACATGGACAGAAATTGCAGCCTTGTTATTATAAGGTGGTACGACAATTCACAAAACTTTTGGTTTACTGTTCCAGTAACAGAAAGTTCAGTTTTGTGTATTAAATGTAAGAACTGAGGGAACGATAAGAGGGAAAGAGACAGGAGTAGAAAAAGGCCTGATTTTAGATTTAAAATCGTCTGTCAATAAATTTATTGTCATGGTACCGCCTCAGCTACAACGTTCAGCCAGTTTTATTTGATACCATCCGGCTGCCTGCTCTAGGCATGCGCGATGACATCTCTTTGGCGTCTATGGCTGAGTTCGAATTCATTTTGTCGGGTAACTTTGTCTTTTACATGGCGACATAGTACGACATGGATCGTCGAGTGGACCTCTTTCGGTCCTTCAAAAAAATCCTACTATCTATACCGGGTTTGAGTCCGCTATCTTGGGGTCCGGAGGCCGACACTCTACCACTGATCCGTAGAGGAAAAGTTATGTTACATTACGTCTTAGGAAAATACGTGATTGTGTTACAACTTGTAAAGTTTACTAAATATGCCTGTTACTGGACGTTAGAGTCTTCATACTTTCACGGTTAAGAGTATAATTCATATTGCATGAAAGATTGGAGCAATTTCATTTTTCTTTTTGTGTGTAAATATTAGATAATATAGGTGACTGCAATAGGTAATTTGATAAATTGATCTGTCATTAACTGGTGTATTTTATTAAATAATAGATATCAGAGAGAGTTAAATAAAAATATTTCGTCGTTGCCGGGACGAAACCTCCTATGTGATAATATTTTTGGAGATATACTGACCCGCAGCACATACATTATGAACAGCGAGAATGCCTTGACGACTGTCACGCAATATTGCACCTTAGATGACAGAACCTTACCGGCCCAAGTTCTAAGCTAAAATATTTCACATGGGAGGTTTTGTCCCGGCAACGACGATTTAATCACTATCAGTGACTACAAATATTTCACACTAAATTAGACTGTGTTATACATCAGCTGACCAGGTGCCAAAATGGACTCTTTTAGATAATTGTTCCATCTGGTAGCCAAACGTGTGAACTGTACATAGTTTATTATTCACAGTTTTGTTCTCAACATGATTTTGAAAAAATTCAATTTCGACTAAACCTCAACCCCTCAGTTGTTAAATTAAAGTTTTGCACCAAATGTGCCTGAATTACGTTATTTCATGTCATTTCGATGGCCTAGAATGAAAACCTCGTATCTCACAAAGTTCTTCCTATCCATTATTTCCCTTAAGACTGGTTACGCCTCCCAGCCACACATGGATATGCAGTCCATCAGAACAATGTTCGTTGTGTTCTTTATTCCTATGCCGACGTGTGAAGGAAAATGAACCTTACCGTACCGTGCTATAGGAAAGTATGTTTACGTGAAGTATTTACTAACCCCTAGAGTATAATTTTTATAAGGTTCATTTTCATTTACGCGTTAGCATAGGAAAATAAACCCAACGAACATTGTTCTGATGGACTGCATATCCAAATGTGGCTGGGAGGCGTGACCAGTCTTGAGGAAAATATTGGATAGGACGAACGTTTTGAGATACGAGGTATTCAATCTAGGCCATCGATTTGCTGTTATTCTGTAGAATATTGTTTTGGAACATTTTATATGAGCAACGTATGATGTCAATCTAACGTATAGAATTTTCTGTTCTATTTATTCATAAAAGTTCATGTATCTGTGAAAGAGGTCTGTAGACAAATATGATCAATAATACGCATGATGCGGTGTTTGATAGAACAAAATTCTCTACTGAATTGAGCAGTAAAATGAGTTAAAGAGTATCATATTCTGCACTGCTCTGAATCTATCAAATCAAATATAATTTTGTTGGTTACTCCAGTGATGCAAAACAAAACGGAACCACAATAAAACATAAAATGTACAAGTTCCTTTACCTCAGATTATGAAACTATAATTCAAATATCACTAATTTTGATACACAAACATAAAAATGCATGTCTTCGTACAAATACTGTACATTTAACAGGAAATATGTGTTAACTGAAAGGATTTTTCGTTTGTGTAAATATCTTCTCTGTTTTGGCACTTGCTCAGGTGATGCACATCACTAATTCTTCCTACTCAACCTAAGTGGTTTACAAACTGGCCATCTTTAGGTCGTATATTTCAGTTTTTCTACTTTTCGTCAGTAAGCAGGTTGACATACGCGGTTTTCAACGTTTGGTGCAAATATCTAAGTTACATAAAAAAATCCGATTTATGAATTTTTATTTCTTAGGTGTCGATAAATGGTTCTACTCTTAGCCAGGTTTTCTCACAGAGGTCTCCATATATAGTAGTCTTGTCTTTTGCCATACCTCCATTTATTGGTAGCAAATCATTCACCTTGATGGTAAGGATATACGTATTATTAAAACGTTTGTGATGAGAAAAAGGCCATCTATGAACTATGCTGCAAGGGCATTAAAAGAAGATACAAAATACAAAAATGGTAAGTGGTTGGTCTTATGGCGGACGCCAGAGGGATTATTCCTAAAGGAACTCTGAACATCTTGTGCAAGATTAAAACATCTGAATCCACCATCCAGACTATAGCAGACTCGGTGCTAAAACACTCGTTGTTATCAGACATCAAATGTATTCCACATCATGACGTTGAAATTGCTTAAACTTTCAATAAAGTAAAGTACAGGAAATTCAACAGATAAACATATCAAACATAAACTGTTTGCTAGAAAAATAGCAACAAAACATAGCAAAAATATAATTGTCATAATTAGTGTTCTGTTGGAACTGATTGGGAGGCCGATCGGTTAGATTCCCTAACAGGGGCGGCTGTCTGTTGGATATTATCTCTACTGGAATCAAGCAGCTGTTATAAGAGTTGAAGGAGTTCACTCAGAAAACATTGTCGTAGAGTCAGGAGTCAGAGAAGGTTGCGTTTTATCCGTAGTAATCTTCAATTTATATTCAGAGTTTATCTTCAAGGAGGTCTTGATATGTTTGGAACAGGGAGTTGTGTTTAATGGTGAGAGTCTCATGAGTACCAGGTACGCAGATGATCCACTTGTATTTGCTGATTTCTTGGGAAGCCTACAACAACTGATGGTTCAGATATTAGAAGTGCGTGCACAGTATAATTTGAAAATAAATGTGAAAAAGACAAACTTCAGAGTGATCACTAAGAAACAAAATATTTCAAGAAAATTATTTTTAAAAGGTACAGAAATTGAGATAGTGGAGAAATTTAAATACCTAGGGAGCTGCATGAATTCAGACTGGGACTAATCAGTCGAAATAAAATTCCAGATGCAACAGGCAAGCAATTCCTTAATCAAGTATAGTTCTGTTGTAAGAAGTCACCAATTGATCATTCAGACTAAACTTCGGTTGGTGGAATACTACGTCTTTACAGCCTTGCTATACTGAACACTGACAGCAAATATTACAAAATTTTAGAAGGATTTGAAATGTGGGTCTAAAGACGCATAAGTTATGAAGAATTTCCTGGACTAGACAGATCACATAACGAATCATGAAGTACTGCGAAAACTCAGGAAGGACGTGGAAATCATTAAAACTCTGAAGAAAAGAAAATATGAATATCTGGGACACATCGTGAGACATCCTGAGAGAATTGGACTCCTTCAGTTAATACTTGAAGGGAAAATAGCTGTCATTCGTGGGTGTGGAAGACTTCGTATGACCTGGCTAAAAAGTGTGGAGATATGGTTCTAAACTTCATCGACAAAACTAGTTCAAACTACGGTCAACAAAAGTACAACTGTCATGTTAACCACCAACATCCAGCAACGGATCGGCACTCTAATAGAAGAAAAGGAGTCCCCCACCGTTTGGTATCTTCTCCGTCTTCTTCCCTTGCCTTGTTCCATAGTTATTTTGTTATAGCAATTACAATATATACCCGCTACTACAGCATCCCAATAATATCACACACATTCTGAAACATTCGATTACACTGGAGTGGTGACCTTCAGTGTTCAAAGCCCTTAAAGCTAATAAATAATAATATTTTCCTGGTCAACTATTGTTAACCAACGTGTGCTACGTCTCTTCTTCTGCCGATAATATCCAGAAGATTGCATGGCTGCATAATTGTGCAAGGAGTAACGCGTCACCGACGACGACAACAGCTTGTCATACTTGATGCACGTTCATACCAGACTTTTGTTGTTCTGTCTTATTTACAACATCAGAGACATGTAACTAGTCTCTTACATCCGTAATTTTCACCTGGTTTCTGAGATGTATCCCTGTATCAAATCGAATAAAATATTTTGTGATTTGATTGAACTTCACCCACTCCTGCACTCTTACAAAATCCACAGCTGCATTCCAATTTTCATGGAATCATCCCTATCATTTACTGTTTATTCTTCAACGTAAAAATTACAATTTTAAAAAAAGCAATTACCATCTATTTCACTCACTTTCGCTACGTCACGTTTTACTTGGAATATGTAATATTCCGTTTATATTTTTCTAAATTGCAATATTGGTACTGATATATTTTTTCTGTTACACATAAAAATGATTACCCTTTCTGGGTGGAGGTGGTAGAATAACCTCCAGGATATATCCTGCCTGTCATAAGAGTCCACTAAAAGGGTGATCAGCGGCTTTCAACTTGGGAGCGTGGTTTGGCGACCGCGGTTCCCTTAGATCAGTTGGCATTGCTTCCACTGACCGACTCGTTGGCTGAATGGTCAGCGTACTGACCTTCGGTTCAGAGGGTCCCGGGTTCGATTCCAGGCCGGGTCGGGAATTTTAAACTGCATTGGTTAATTCCAATGGCCCGGAGGCTGGGTGTTTGTGCTGTCCCCAACATCCCCGCAACTCACACACCACACATAAACTATCCTCCACCAAAACAACACACAGTTTTCTACACGTGGGAGATGCCGCCCACCCTTATTGGAGGGTCTGCCTTACGAGGACTGCACTCGGCTAAAAATAGCCACACTAAATTATTATTATTATTATTATTTTCATTATTATTATTATTATTATTATTATTATTATTATCATTATTATTATTATTGCTTCCAATTACTTGTGCCAGACTCCTGACTTCCATCCGTACTCTCCGACTCCGCTTGGTCAACTCTCGCTCTTTCCCAATCCCAGTGATATTAGGTTTACGAGGCCTAGCAAGTCTTTCATTTTAAAGTGTTTCGTTGTCCCTGTCCTTCTTATGCCAATGTCTTCATTTTTTGAAGCGTCGGACCTCATTCAATTTTCCCCTCTGATTAGTGTTAATAGAGGATGGTTGCCCAATTGTACTTCCTCTTAAAACAATAACCACTATCAGCACACATAAAAATAAAGAAAGAGTATTACTACGTCACATATCGGGGTGCTGACCATGTACCATTATGCAATAAAATCGTAAATACCGGTTCTACATTTTGAACAATTTTTGTTCTTTTTAGATCAATTTCTATGAACATTGCGGAAATGCCCCTATATTTTCGTTGCGCCCAAAAAAACTGCTGTATGATAATGTTGTGGCAGAAATACTGACCCTCAACACATACAGTATATCATCAAGAGCGATTGAATTTACTCGCACAACATTGAAACTTACCGGCCAAAGTTCTAAGCTGAAATATTTCATGTAACGTGTTTTGCAGGAGCAACGGCGATATCTACACTTCGTCTCCCCTTGCAGTGTGCTGGAAGCTGTTTCCCCTGAAGGTGAGATAGTCCCGTCTAAGCCGATTACTCCTTCGCTGTCCTTCTAGGTTTGATTTATCTGCTTTCCGTTCAAGGGGACTTCACGCCCGTGCGCTATCTGGTTCCGCCACACCTTCTGTGATTGTGAAAAGTAATATTTGAGTTACTGGTAATATTATTAGCACCGATTATGAACCTCTCTTTTATCTCCTTTGAGTCCAGTGCCGACGATAATATGAGTAGCACTTTGTACTTATTTTCTAATAATACTTCCTCTCGGTTCGTAATTTTTCCAGACTTGCAGATCATGATACAAGTAGGTACCTAGCTCCCAAAGTTTCAATGGAGTCTGGTCCACCACTGCTTTATACTGAAATGAAAATGAAAATCCACAGCCTATTTTCAGTCATTCTACTGGGTCAGAAAAGGAATAAATGAAGCCATCATCTAGCAGTGAGGATTGAAGCCAGTCGCACGCTCTGGGGCAATTATTAATGACTGACAGATGAAATGAAATGATACTGGAGAGTGTTGCTGGAATGAAGGATGACAGGGTAAACCGGAGTACCCGGGGAAAATCCTGTCCCGCCTCCGCTTTGTCCAGCACAAATCTCACGTGGAGTGACCAAATTTAAACCACGGGATCCAGTGGTGAGAGCGGTAACTATTTTTAAAATATTAACAAGTTGGTGTCATCAAAGTGTCATAGACTATATAACTGTTTCATATACCGTATGTGGCAAAAAAGGCGCAAATGTTATTTAATTGCGTTGGTAGTCTTCTTCATTCGCTTTACCCACACCTTGTGCGGTCGCGGGCACAAATTGCGTCGCACATGTGGATGCCCTTCCTGACGCCAACGCTATGTTGAGTGATGTAATCACTATTGCGTGTTTCTGTGGTGGTTGGCAGTGTGGTGTGTTGTCTGAATATGAAGAGTGTTAGGACAAACACAAACCACCAGCTTCCAACACAGAATAATTAATCACACGCGATTAACATCCTAAGCCGTTCGGGAATCGAACACGGGACCCTCTGAACCGAACTCTGACCATTTACCTAAGGAGTCGGGCAATTACATTGGTAAAGTATGTGTTCAAAATGTGTACCGCCACGTGCCACATAATGTTTCTGAATATTATTGACCATGTTGATGAACGAAGGTTGCTGTAAGAACACAAAAATGACGTTGTCTTCTCGCTAATCAGGGGAATATTCCGTGGGTTATCTGCCTTGAAATCTGATCCTTTCAACATTCCCCATATGTAGGCATGATATCTGGAAGCGGGAAGGGTGCAGGAACTGAGTTCTACGAAAAATTAGACAATCTCTAATGTGTCGCTGCAGCAGGGTAAGTGACTTCCTCGCGGTGGGGTTCTGTAACATGTGTTGGAAAAATCGTCGACGATTCTCATTTGTGGTGACGGTTCTTAGTTACCCTATTGTCTCCTTCCGGTGACAAAAGACTAATCCATGAAATAAATTTCATTTTAGATCCGTATTGACAATTATGTTATATAAGTTACTAGTGTACTTGTTCCATCTAGTCAATACATACAAGTATATCGTCGTAGCCGGGATAAAACCTCCTATGTGATAATATTTTTGGAGATATACTGACCCGCAGCACATACATTATGAAGAGTGAGAATGCCTTGACAATAGTCACACAATATTGCACCTTAGATGACAGAACCTTACAAGCCAAAGTTCTAAGCTAAAATTTCACGTAGGAGGTTTTGATCCGGCAGCGACGATATTTAACATTCAAAATTGTAAAAACATCATATTAGAACAACAGTACACGTTTCGGTCGCATTATGCCATCTTCAACTGTATTAATGTATTGAAAGTTGGAAAACGTGAGTAGAATTTACATTTATATGATATACTCGTGAAGGAGTAGCTTGATATAGTATGACGAAGTAAGAAAGAGTCTGACATTGAACAGTTCAACGTAATAAATGACAACGATGATGTAATTAAATGTTTCTTCTGTTCATTAAAATATGTTTCACATACTAATGATGCCGTATGACTGAATTTTGCAACGACATCTAACAGTGTACTGTTAATTGGTGCCGCCTTATTTAACCGCTCCTCGGGCTGTCGTTTAACGTGAAGCAAATTCTGCATTACACCCACACCGAATAAAATGAAATAATTTTCGACGATGAACACTTCCTGCCCTGTTGTTAGAACCATAATTGCAGAAATCAGCACAGCACTTATTTCACAATATATCGTCGCTGGTATGCCAATATTACAATGCTTACTCTATCCATTATTTCCTTTACTGTACTGTACAGTAGGAATATATCGTAGTTGCCTGGACAAAACTTCCTATGTGTTAATATTTTAAAAGATATACTGACCCGCGGCACATGCATTATGAAGAGCGAGAATGCCTTGACAACATTCACACAATATTGTACCTTAGATGACAAAACCTTACCGGCCAAAGTTATAAGCTAAAATATTTCACATAGGAGGTTTTGTCCCGGCAACGACGATATGTTTGCGTGCCATATTTACTCACTCCTAGAGTATGATGTATTTGAGGTTCATTTCCCTTTACACAAGCGCATACGTAAATGAACTCAACGAAAATTGCTCTAATGGACTGTGACCAGTCTTAAGGGAAGTAATGGATAGGAGGAGCACTGTCAAGTTCATGTTTTTGGCGCAGCAGCGACGATATCAAACTATTATGATAATAAATAAATACTTCTTTACTATTGAAACGAGACTGCAGATTAGGAATTACTTCAGTGTCATTTGTCTTCCGTATACCGTATTTTCTAGCAATTACCCACTGCTTAGCATGCGGGGAAATGCTTCCAGTTTGGTATGAATTTCAACCAATAGCTTTCGCCTGAGACAACGGCAGTGCTTCAGCGCTCCGTGCGAACCGTACGTAAAGCTTGCCAGTATGAGTGTAGCAGGAGGAAGCGGCGCGTATGAGAGCCGCTCGACGATACTCTAAGAAATCGAGGAAGTCCATTCCTTCTGGTAGTGAGTCACTTTTCGTCACGGTAACCACCATATTAGTATGGTTTCTCCTCCCCTCACCTCTTTATTCGCATTCCAGCCAATATTATCTGCCGTAAGGAAATCAGTGTAATTTCTTAAACACGTCCTAAAGCGATACTATTGATCGCAATGCATATTGTAGCGTGACATATTATATTATTTATAAACTCTACTTCCGGCCCCGCAGGGTAGGGCTAGTGTTCCTGCCTATTACTCGGAGGCCCCGGGTTCGATTCCCGGCCAGGTCAGGAATTTTCACCTGGATCTGAGGGCTGGTTCGAGGTCCTCTCAGCCTACATGATTACAATTGAGGAGCCATCTGACGGTGAGATGGCGGCCCCGGTCTAGAAAACCAAGAATGACGGCCGAGAGGGTTCTTCGTGCTGATCACCCGACACCTCATAATGTGCAGGCCTTCGGGCTGAGCAGCGGTCGCTTCGTAGGCCAAGGCCCTTCGGGGCTGTTGCACCATGGGCGTTTTATTAAACACTATTCCTTGTTCTGTACTTCATTTTCAGAAGATCTTGAATTTTTTTTTATTTTATAAAAGTCATCCATACAACTTGCCTATCGTTTATCCGATTATACTCACGGTGTGCGAGCACGCTCAAATCCTTCTTTAACATGCAAAAATCCACAATTGTCTAGAAAATCGTTAAGAGTTACGAAGAAAGCGTACAGGCTATACGAATTTCTATAGGAGATTTTCAAGAAAAGTGGTGTATAAATATTGTATTACAGTGCGTAACTGAAGGAAAACGTGATGTTGAGGCTCCCCGAGGATTTTAAATAGCACCGTGTGGCGGACCGAACACACAGACAGAGAGATAACAGCTGCTCCTTTATTAATTCTTCACGGCTGCTTTGAGTTTTTTCTTTTCACTTTCCGTTATAACTCACAAGTATCATATACGAGCGATTCATTTTCTCAGTGGGAAAGATGGACTTTGAAAGGAAATATTACTGAATGTAAGTACAGGAGGAAGAAAAAGGAAACAGAGAGGTTGGAATAAAATAGGGGCAAAATTGTTTCATTAAGAGGCTTGGGATACTACGGGCATGCATCCTAGATACTTACTGTGTGGGGAAATACTGCCTAACCGCCTTTATGGCTATTGCGCATGGATTAGTGTGTGAATTTCTTTCCTCCTTTCTTTCTTTCTTTCTTTCTTTCTTTCTTTTTAATGTTTATCATCCAGGATTGGTTCTTCCCACATATTTAGCGATGGATCCCACCTCTACCGCCTCAAGGGAAGTGTCTTGGAATGTGAGACCTTGGGTCGGGGGGGATACACAAGAGAGGAGGACCTGTAACTTGCCCAGGTGGCCTCACCTGCTATGCCAAACAGGGGCCTTGCTGGGGGATGGGAAGATTGGAAGGGATAGACAAGGAAGAGGAAAGGGAGCGGCCATAGCCTTAATTTATGCACTACCATCCCGGCATTTGCCCGGAGGAGAAGTGGGATACCTTGGAAAATCACTTCGAGGATGGCTGAGGTGGGAATCGAACTCCTCTCTACTCAGTTGACCTCCCGTGCTTAGTGAACCCCGTTCCAGCCCTCGTACTGCACCCGCCCCCTGCCTATATGGGTCTCCGGCGACATGTCTACAGAGTCATAAACTGGGTTTTAACTCCATTGGGCATAATAAATGTTACCGTGTTTTGGTGGTAGTTATGCATGAAAGAAGGTGATGGGTGGTGAATAGGTCTCAAGCTACTAAAGTGAAATTAATTTTAAAATTTAACAAGGTTATATTTTCTTTTCAAAATTAGGTAACCACAAATAGAACAGGTACTTAGTAGCCGAAACACAATTGAAAAATACATTTACATAGGTACCCCATTTGGGGCTGCAAAAGTCAGAAACATAATTCTTGGGCAATCAGCTCAGTTTTACCCCAAACACAATTTTAACAGAGGGGCAGAAAACCCCATTCATACCTAGGAGCCCTTGCTCCAAATTACACTGAAAAGCCTCCTCGAGGCATACAATATACCATTTTCAAAAGAGCCACTCGCTCTCAATTTTAAGCCTCTCCCAGGCCACACCAAACTCCACCTTTAAGCTGTCCTCAAAGGACATATACACAGGGGTAAAATACCCAACCTACTGAGGTCTATTAAATGACAAGAAGGTTAATACATGACCTCTAAAATACAATTTGAGGGGAGGCGAACTTGCACTCCTAATACACTTTGTTTAAGACCTACTTGGCCTTTAGGCCGTTAGTGCAAGGGCTAATCCCATACTACAGAGGTGACTTAAGAAAATAACAATTTACATTACATTACGGAAGAATTGGTTGAGAAAATAAGTTCACCTCCAGACAATGTGAGTGGGAGCTCGAGAGGGTTAGCACTCTCTATCCCAGTATGTAGCTTTACAAGAGAATAGATGAAAAGAGAAGTTACATTTTAGGAAAAGGTTACATAGTGGAACGCTTAGAACCCGCCCCGAAAGTTAAACTGCTGAGCTAGCAAAGAAAGATTTTATTAATCGGCCATTACCTTGTTGCTGACCGCTGCCGAGGAAAGAGGCGCTTCCCGCCTCCTGCTATGTACTTAATACACTGAAAGATGGAACAGAAGTGGCCGAGAGACCCAAAAATCAGCAGTTTAAATACTCTCGCGGAAGTTTCTAGGCGTTAGGGGAATGAAAACACCCTCCCACAAACACTTTATTGGGTAGGACACAGTAACATATTCAAGTTGGGGGAAGATACATCTGATTGGATAGAAATTAATTTAAGAAATTCGGGATTGGTTAGGTTCAACACAAGGGGAAAGAAGGGGTGAATATTGCCAACTTAAACAATGACTGAAAGAAATTTAACAAAGCACAAACTATTGAAATTAAATTTTCTCCAACAAAATAGTTCTTTGACTCCGCACTAGGTTGCACTATTGTTGATCTTCAGTAGTGTCCTCTAGAAGAGAAAGTTCACACTTCTTACTTCAAGCTAAACAAAAACACATCAAAAATGACACAGTTCAAAAACTCAAAGTTTTCCACGTGGTGACATCTTCTGAGAAAGTAGAGAATTAATAGCGTAGATAAAGTTCAGACTTCCTCCAGCAGAGGAGTTTCACCTGGCGCAATTTTTAAATTAGCGGCGTGGAGGTGTACCGCCCGGTACAGACCTCCCCCCCCAAAAGTTCCTCCAGGGGTGACACATGAAATCTGTTTGAAACAAGGTCCAAGTTATGCTGTGGATATGAAGATTGATTGCAGAAGCATTTATAAGATTTCTTAATTTGGTTTGATTGAGTTTCAAAATTTTGTTGTTGCAGATGAAGTAAAGTCTTTATATTTGTAGAAGTTGAATTTCTGAAGATAACTTTTTATACTTGAAAGTGAAGGAAAAAGAAAATTTTCAAAGTCCACCAAATATTGCAGTTGAATTCCCAAGTGTAGTCATTACTTATAGTAACTGTTCATGTAGTAGATGGTGATGAAGTGGGATGGCCAGACCGGCCGTTGCGGCTTGCGTCCAAAGGAGGCCGCTCGGACCCCTCAAGTACCCTTAGATACCGCTCGCCCGCACTATGAGGGGAGCAGAGGTGTTGAAGCACGCCGCGCCCGCGGTGAACATATACAGGCTGCGGGCAAGTAGCAGGTCGTGCGCCGCACATCAGCCTTGGCCGGGAGGAGAGCTCCGGCTCGCCGTGCACACGTCGTTCTCGCTGGGGCCAAGGGGGCCCGTCCTCTGCTCCAGTTGCTGCACGGCGCCGCGCGGCTGCGGGGGCACTGAAACATTAAAGCTTGGCGGCAGAATTGTGTTGGACCATCATCTTCTTTGAGGGTACAGGCTTGTGGAGAGGTTGAGGGGCCAGCGGCGTGCGGATATCCATGGCATTTACTCAAATCAAGCCACAGTGTGTATTGAAGCAGGAGACGGGAGCGTGGTAATGGCCGAGGCAAGGACAGAATGGCAGTTTAACGGATCGGGGAAGGTTTTACACGAGGCTTACATATAATACCAAAATATTATAGAAGGGGTAGAAAGCCTTAAAAGTTGAACTCAAAAAAAAAATTTAACCTTCATATTCCTTTCAAATTATATGAAGCAAGTTGACACAAAATTCACACTGGTTTCACCTGTGACAGGTGAACCCTAAATATCCTCTCGGTGGCTGGATTGCTTACTAACAACGTAACTGGCGTAAGAAAATCGAGAATTATACAAGGCCAATGAAATCTGGGGGCAAGCTTGCCCGCGGGAACAAAATTCTTGACCATCACCTGGTCACCTACCTTCAAAGTGGTGGGTCTCCGTCCACGATCATACTTTTCCCTAACCTTTTCATGAGACACTTTAAGATTGGCTTTAGCCTTCTTCCAAAGATCTTTAATGTTATCCGGATCTATTGTCTCGGGTAGAATGTCATTCAGAGACCAGAGGTTAGAGAGCGGCGAGTTGGGAACAAACTTGAACATCAAAGAAGCTGGAGTAAACTTGTGAGATTCATGAACCGCCGAATTCAAAGCAAAAGCTATCCAATGCAGGGACGTGTCCCACCTGGAATGATCTTCATGATGATAGGCAATAAGTGCGGACCTGAGATTACGGTTAACCCGTTCAGCCAGGGATGGTTGAAGGTAATAAGCAGAAGTAGTTACATGAGAGATGGACAAGTCAAAACAGAATTTACGAAAAAGATTAGATGTAAAAGCCTTAGCATTATCAGATACAATATATTGGCACGGACCAAAAGAAGCAGAAATAGAATTCAGGCAAGTAATGGTGGACTGAGCGGTAGCCAGCTTAGTCGGAAATAACCAGGAAAATCTGGTAAAACCATCTACACATACAAAGATGAATTTGTTGGCATTTCCCTTCGACTGGGGGAAGGGTCCTACATAATCAATATACAGGCGTTCCATGGGGCGCGATGCTTGATGCGAAGACAAGAGGCCTACCTAGGTGGACATGGTTGGTTTACTAATCAAACAGGATTTACAAGCCTTTACTAGTTCACGGATTTCACCGTCCATACCTTTCCAGATGAACATTTCACGAATCTTTTCACGAGTTTTAAAGATACCCAGATGCCCTCCTAATGGGGTCTCATGATAATACTTGAAGATCATAGGTACCAGAACAGCTGGAACGACAACTTTCATCATCATGTCATGCCTCGAAGGGCAACATAAAACACCATTCCTCAGAACATAAGGGACAACATGTTCCCCAGAAGAAAGGGTTTCCATTATCGGAGCCAGCGTCGGATCTTCACGTTGGTATTTCTCGATATCCCTAAAAAGCATGGGAGCATCTGTTAGGATGGCATTAACCTCAGATAGCATGGACTCGGGAGGTGATGAACTATCGACCTGTTCATGGTTCTCAACGTCGTCTGAAAACATACGGCTGAGTCCATCAGCGACAACATTTTCGGTACCTCTGATATGCCTGACGTCAAATTGGAAGGCAGAAATACGGATGGCCCAACGGGCTATACGACCAGTACGACGCGGCCTACCTAAGACCAAGCTTAAGGCTTGATTATCTGTCTCCAGGTCGAATTTAACATGTTCCAGATAGAGACGGAACTTCTCTAAGGCGAATAAGACTGCCAAACCTTCGAGCTCATAGATGGAATACTTGGCTTCTTGAGCCGACAAAGTCCTAGATGCATAGGCGATGGGTCGCCTCCCTAGTTCAGTCTCTTGAAGAAGGACTGCAGCTACTGCTGACGACGATGCGTCGGTTTGGACAATGAATTTCTTCGAGAAATCAGGCATAGCAAGTACAGGGGCATTACAAAGAGCTAATTTAAGGTCTTCAAAAGTGGCTTGTTGAGAAGGTCCCCACTCGAATTTGATGCCTTTCCTACGAAGAAGGTTTAAGGGCGCCGCTCTATTAGCGAAGTTAGGAATAAACTTCCTGAAGAAATTCACCATACCAATGAACCTGGCGATACCTTTAATGTCCGTGGGAGGTTTAAAATCACGGATGGCCTGTGTTCTAGAATGATCGACTGCTACACCATCGGGTGACACAATATGCCCTAGGAATGACATAGAGGGCTTAGCAAAGGCAACCTTGGACAACTTAACAGTTAACCCAGCCTTACGAAGGCGATCGAGAACTTCTCGCAGATGATCTAGATGTTCTTCAAAAGTCTCTGAAAATACGACGACATCATCTAAGTAGTGATATAAGTACTCGAATTTGATGTCGGAGAAGACCCTATCTAGTAGCCTAGTGAGCACAGCTGCCCCCGTGGGGAGCCCGAAAGGCACGCGGTTGTATTCGTATAAATTCCAGTCCGTGGCAAACGCTGTAAGGTGTTTAGACTCTTCGGCAAGGGGAATTTGATTGTAGGCCTGATTTAAGTCCAAGATGGTGAAGAACTTGGCCTTACGAAACCATGAAAAACAAGAATGAAGGTCAGGAAGGGGCACAGATTGCAACACCACCTTCCGATTGAGAGCCCTGTAATCAATGACAGGCCTGAAGCCTCCTTGGGGTTTCGGGACTAGAAAAATAGGCGATGAATACGCCGACTTAGAGGGCCTAATAATACCATCCTTCAACATCTGGTCGATAATTTCTTTCAGAGCCTTCATTTTAGGTGGAGATAGCCTATAAGGTGGAAAACGGACAGGAATCGAATCCGTGACCTCAATTTTGTATTCAATAAGGTCAGTAACACCAAGAGTATCAGAGAACACCTCTGGAAATGACTGACATAATTTACGAATACTATCAGCCTGCTCCTCAGGTAGATGTCTAAGGTCTAACAACATCTCATCCTGGGTAGGCGAAATAGATGAACATGACACAGAATTACACTTAAACAAGGGAATTTTACAATTGGACGCAAATTTGAATGTGCACGACTTACTCTGAAGATCGAGCACAAGACGAGTGTGAGAAATAAAGTCCGCTCCCAGTATGATGGGGCAAGACAAGTGCTTAGCCACAAACAATTTAATTTTCCATGTAAATTTAAAAATACGAATTTTGACCAGTACGGAACCTAGAATTTCTAATGGAGATGAATTAGCCGAAACATATTGAATAGGAGATGAGACGTAGTCAGGTAGTTTACAAACAGCTTTCAATTTAGAATACCATTCAGCCGAAATAATCGAACAAACACTGCCTGAATCTAAGAGAGCTGTTATAGGCTCGTTATTTAACTCAATCTTAAGAAAAGGAACAGGTGCGGGGGTATCCGCCGCAATCCTAAGACACTCTTTGGGGCATTCAAAAGATGTATTCGAAGACTTATCGTTCCCTGAATTCTCGACCTTTTTGCCAGGGGCTGAGCCTTGGGAAGCAGAATTAGTTGACTTAGCCGCAGCCACTAGTCACTTTTGATTGTTGTTGGAAGTTACACCAGAAGTTGAGCAGGAGGGGGTGCTATTCGAATTGGGACAATTCTTTGCGATATGTGAGAAAGCCCCACATTTAAAACAGCCTTGTGATGAACCCGCTCCATTATTTGCCCTACTAGACTTGATCAGATGACACTTGTTGCGCAGATGGTCAGGCGACCCGCAAGCATAACATTTACGGGGATTGACTGGTCGGCGAGGTGGAGGCCGAGTGTTACTAAAGGAAGGCGGGGGTTCTTTCGCGACACGCAAAGAATCGGCGTATCTAACTCCTTCCGCTGAGACGGCCAATGCTTCAAGTTCAGAGAAGGTTTGCGGGCACGCCGCGAAACACAAATATGACCTATAGGGAGGTGAAATTCCCTCTACAATAGCCTGTACAATCTGATCTTCAGGAAAATGAAGGGCAAACACCCTAGTATAAAACTTAATGTCCTGTATGAAATCAGCCAAGTTTACATCCAAGCGCTGTACACGATAATAGTACTTCTGAATAAGGGAGGACCTGGCCCTAGCAGGGATGAAGTTAGCTAGCAAGTGGGCATGGAAATCCTCAATAGATGATTGCTCGGCAATGGCTCTTACGATTTTATCAGAGAGAATACCAATAGCATACGGATAAATAATTTGCAAGATCTGACAAGGGGAAAGAGAAAACACAAGGGCGTGATCCTGAAATTCAACTAAAAACCTTAAGAACGAAATAACGTCACTAGTGGTATTAACAGAAAACTTAGAGATGCCTCTGAGCAACATTGCCAATGGATGAGGCAAGCTGCTAAACCCGGGTGACATAGTAGGTAAAGGTTTCAATGGCAAGGAAGTTAATTCAGAACGGATGTTACTCAACGATGCACGGCGTTCAGGCTCGTTGTCCAATGGGGCAGAGATAGTTTGGGCAGCAATGGTTTTCCTATTTACTTCTCCCTTAGGAGGTGCTTCCTCACTACCTGCATTTACTATGGTGGGTTGATCAGATTTGGGAGGAACTTCCCCAGTTAACAATTGAGTGACCTTACTAGATAATTCGGAAATATTTTCCAGGAGCGTACTAGCTTCCTTCCTCTGAACGTCATTCAGTTTTAGAGACAACAGATCGTTAACCCTATTCGAAAAATGATATAGCCTGCCTTGCACATGCTTAATTTGATTGGGAGAAGGATCATTTTCATCAAAAAAACTAACTACAGAAGCTAGCCCAGTAATATTCTCCGTGATCGTGGAAAGAGAGTCGTCAATTTCTTTCTCTCCCAAATTGGGGATGGAAATGGGCAAATCAAGGGACTCTCTAAGCTTGTTAGTGTCTATTGCAACCGTGCCTCCAGATTGCACATTTCTGATAGTTAATTCATAGATCAACTCCTCCTTGCGCAAATAGTTAAGAAGGAGAACATCGCGAGGGCCGGGCATGGTGACAGAACAATTTTGAAAAACTCAAAAAATTCCAGCAACTGGGAAAATAGTTAGAGTTCGGAACAAACAATATTTAGCCGTCAAAAGGGGCTAAATTGAGACCCATTCAACCACGCTCTGCTACCACTTGTTACCGTGTTTTGGTGGTAGTTATGCGTGAAAGAAGGTGCTGGGTGGTGAATAGGTCTCAAGCTACTAAAGTGAAATTAATTTTAAAATTTAACAAGGTTATATTTTCTTTTCAAAATTAGGTAACCACAAATAGAACAGGTACTTAGTAGCCGAAACACAATTGAAAAATACATTTACATAGGTACCCCATTTGGGGCTTCAAAAGTCAGAAACATAATTCTTGGGCAATCAGCTCAGTTTTACCCCAAACACAATTTTAACAGAGGGGCAGAAAACCCCATTCATACCTAGGAGCCCTTGCTCCAAATTACACTGAAAAGCCTCCTCGAGGCATACAATATACCATTTTCAAAAGAGCCACTCGCTCTCAATTTTAAGCCTCTCCCAGGCCACACCAAACTCCACCTTTAAGCTGTCCTCAAAGGACATATACACAGGGGTAAAATACCCAACCTACTGAGGTCTATTAAATGACAAGAAGGTTAATACATGACCTCTAAAATACAATTTGAGGGGAGGCGAACTTGCACTCCTAATACACTTTGTTTAAGACCTACTTGGCCTTTAGGCCGTTAGTGCAAGGGCTAATCCCATACTACAGAGGTGACTTAAGAAAATAACAATTTACATTACATTACGGAAGAATTGGTTGAGAAAATAAGTTCACCTCCAGACAATGTGAGTGGGAGCTCGAGAGGGTTAGCACTCTCTATCCCAGTATGTAGCTTTACAAGAGAATAGATGAAAAGAGAAGTTACATTTTAGGAAAAGGTTACATAGTGGAACGCTTAGAACCCGCCCCGAAAGTTAAACTGCTGAGCTAGCAAAGAAAGATTTTATTAATCGGCCATTACCTTGTTGCTGACCGCTGCCGAGGAAAGAGGCGCTTCCCGCCTCCTGCTATGTACTTAATACACTGAAAGATGGAACAGAAGTGGCCGAGAGACCCAAAAATCAGCAGTTTAAATACTCTCGCGGAAGTTTCTAGGCGTTAGGGGAATGAAAACACCCTCCCACAAACACTTTATTGGGTAGGACACAGTAACATATTCAAGTTGGGGGAAGATACATCTGATTGGATAGAAATTAATTTAAGAAATTCGGGATTGGTTAGGTTCAACACAAGGGGAAAGAAGGGGTGAATATTGCCAACTTAAACAATGACTGAAAGAAATTTAACAAAGCACAAACTATTGAAATTAAATTTTCTCCAACAAAATAGTTCTTTGACTCCGCACTAGGTTGCACTATTGTTGATCTTCAGTAGTGTCCTCTAGAAGAGAAAGTTCACACTTCTTACTTCAAGCTAAACAAAAACACATCAAAAATGACACAGTTCAAAAACTCAAAGTTTTCCACGTGGTGACATCTTCTGAGAAAGTAGAGAATTAATAGCGTAGATAAAGTTCAGACTTCCTCCAGCAGAGGAGTTTCACCTGGCGCAATTTTTAAATTAGCGGCGTGGAGGTGTACCGCCCGGTACAATAAATATAAATTAGCGGCTCAAATAGTAGGAGAAATACGGGTGTCATTTAACTAAAAACGAATGAGAACATTATTTGAGATTTGTAAATAGAAGGGGTTTATTAGACTCCTGATGATGATGAGAAGTGGCACAAATAAACTATGGTGAATACAAATGAATAATTACAATGTTAATTATTTATTTCGTTGAGAATTGTTCGGTTTTATTGAGGACAAGACCGAGTAAAATCATAATTATCTTTAGCATGACCACGCATGTATGAGAAAATAAAGCATAAACTCACTAAAAGTATTCCCAAATGTCTGGGAAGACTCATCACAAATACAATCAAGTCTGAGTGAATTTTAACCTAGATCTAATCTATTACCTAGTGGAATAAACTGCACTGTTCTAAATAAACCAGCACAATCATAAATGGAATGAGTCCGATCAAATATTTGTGACAACGATCGTACCGTCGGGTCAGAACCGACGTCAACCCTGAATGCGTACAAATAACATGTAAAAGGAAAAAACCTATACACACAAAAAGCATACACACAAACAGCTGGTTCCAGTGGATAAACCAACGCTTGTAGATGGGCTGAAACCCCTACTAAATATATTCATTCACATCACATAATCAACACATTCATTTCAATTTCTTATTTCTCAATTCAATAGAACTCTCGCATATATCAACCCATGACAAGGCTTTCAACTTTCGCACCAAGAGTCCTGACTTCAATCACCTCCACATTACATGGCAGCTGGTAAACCCGACCAAAAATTCTAGATAGCAAATCACCATACTATTATTATTATTATTATTATTATTATTATTATTATTATTATTATTATTATTATTATTATAAACTAGGCCTAATACCTAGGCCAATGGCATACATAATACCGCTCCTACGTAATACTGGATAATGATGATTAAGGAAAGGATTGTAATTTTTAAATAAAGAACTATTGTCATATTTTATTATATTTTATATTTTATATTTTATATTTTATATTTTATATTTTATATTTTATATTTTATATTTTATTATATTTGCCTAAAATCCGTACCTCATATCCATAGAATGCATGAACATTGACTTGCTTGCCTGAAGGGCTTAAACTGTGGATTTATGCGCACGGAAAACTGAAAGACACGCCAGTCTATGATGAAGATGTATGTTAATGAACTAAGCGCTTCCACAATTCTCTACTTCCAACTAAAGTAGTTCTCTGATCTCCTTTAGTTTCACACCTCTTATCACTAAATCCTGAAACACTGAGTCTAACCATCGTCGTCTTACTTTCCTTCTAATTCTCTGGCTGTGTCCATTATTATCTTAACCAACCTCTTCTCCTCCATTTACATCACATGATCCCACCACTGAATCAGGTTTAAGAGTACAGCTTCATCCTTCGAATTTATTAAGCATTATGTTCTGAGTTGTCAGTAGAGAAGGAATGGCATTAGTAGATAAATAAGGCTGAGTGATTCTTTTGAAAGTAGGAAAAAGTCACTATATGAAGAAAAATTGTAATTGAAGAGGACAAATTGGGACAAATATTCGTGTAAGTGTCAAGGGTGATGTTCGATAAAATGTAACTTCTTTGAAAATACTTAATAAAAGTCTAGGTAAACAACTGATAGGAAAACTGCCACCTGGGATTCTGCCACAAATGCAGATCAGTGGTGATTGATTGATTGATTGATTGATTGATTGATTGATTGATTGATTGATTGATTGATTGATTGATTGATTGATTGATTGATTGATTGATTGATTGATTGATTGATTGATTGATTGATTGATTGATTGATTGATTGATTGATTGATTGATTGATTGATTGATTGATTGATTGATTGATTGATTGATTGATTGATTGATTGATTGATTGATTGATTGATTGATTGATTGATTGATTGATTGATTGATTGATTGATTGATTGATTGATTGATTGATTGATTGATTGATTGATTGATTGATTGATTGATTGATTGATTGATTGATTGATTGATTGATTGATTGATTGATTGATTGATATTCATAAAGTAAGATATCGCCTCACTTCGAATATCCTCCAGCCATTGTTGCCACCTGTTTGTGCCAGCTATCATTCTCTCTACATCAATATGGACAACTTATGTATAATTCATTCTGAGTCCAGTATTCACTCCCGTACGGTAAAATCGGTCTGGAAACACACCTACGTGAACATAGTTTCGTCCGAGAATTCCCTTCTTTCGTATAAAATACTGTTGATCACAACTTCGAAGCTCACTGAGTTAGCTTTGCTGCACATTCATTCAATTTTACTTAGTATGGGTACTACTATCGTAGGAAAATACTCACCCTGTTAGTATACTTGAAATAGTCAACCTGTTCCAGTTTTGTATTCCCGACCTAGAAATCACTCCTCTTATGTTTCCCCACTTCTGACATCACTTCAGTCCTAGAAATGAATTTTGAACTCATACTCGCTGCACGTCTTCCTGTGAGGCTTAGAAAGGCTTTCATTGTCATGTCTAGATGCATGATTTTTTCGCATAAACGATAAGCGCGACAAGAAATATTCTGAAGCGATTTTGAGATATCGTAACGAATCATATGATATTGGTTAAGAAATTAGTGATTTCGCCTTGGCGAATTACAGCAAATTAAAGTGGCAAAGCCATTTCAAAGCGAAATTTACTTATTTTGCGATAAGAGCGAAAATGCAGCGAAATTCGTGAAAAATAACGACCTTGAAATTGTATTGTCTGAAGGGAAACAGAAGACTGAATAACGATTTCTCATTTCGACAGAAGTATCTCTTCGTATTAATATTCTGTAAAATCCCTTAATAGAATGGCCATATGGGGTGAAAGTTATGGCCATGTAGGGTAAAGGGTAATTAGTTATGCAATCTTGATTAGGGCTTAGTTCTAATCAAGATTACATAAGGAATAATGAATGATTACCAACACTGTTTCTCTTTATTTGTCTACCTTTCACATAAATAACTCACAAATCACACTAATCAAACTTTTTATTAATAATTTTAAGAAATGACTAACGCGAATTTAAAGCGATGGGGTCACCCCTATTTCGCGATTTAAAGCGAAAATGTATTTCCTTTTCTCAAAATCGAACAAAAATTAATTCGCAAAGAACCATGCCCCAAGTCACATCCTTCCTATACTTTCGTTCTCCGAAGGAATGTATCTCTGACCTTTTTAATTTGCTATTAGAGTTAAGAGACGACGATTATCTAGTTTTTCTTCCTCACACACAGTAGTTACTACCACTATCACCCATTAAGGTTAATACGAGGGTCATCCAGAAATTATGTTTCCCTATTTTGTTTAACAAAAAGACAACATAGTTACATGAGAAACTTTATTGGGCACCTGATACAGAAATGTTGGAGCTATCTTTCGACATAATCACCGCCAGAATTGAGACACTTGTCATATCGTGTGATCAACTTTTGTATGTCGGTGTTGTAGAAGTCTGCTGTCTGCGAATGGAACCAGCGCGAGAAATTCATCTTCAGCTCTTCGTCCGTATGAAAATGCTGACAGGAGGACAGGAATTTCTTAAGGCGCAAGAAAAGATGAAAATCACTGGGAGTAAGATCAGGGCTCTACGGTGAATGACCACATACCTTCCAGCCGAACCCCTGCAGAACAGTTGCTGAGCGCCGAGTCGTAACATATCGATGACTTTCCTTAAAAACCTCGTAAGTCCGAATACTCTTCCTATCCATTATATTCCTTAAGACTGGTCACGCCTCCCAGTCCCATATTTACATGTAGTCCAAAAGAATAATTTTCGTTATGGTCATTTTCCTCTGCCGAATTTGTAAAGGAAAATGAACCTTAAATACATTATACTGTAGGAGTTTGTAAATTTGCCATGCAATCAACATCCCTACAATTCGGTACGTTAAGGTCCATTTTCCTTTAGACATTAGCAAATGAAAATGAACACAGCGAAAATTATTCTGATGGACTGCATACAAATATATGACCGGAAGGCGTGGCCAGTCTTAAGGGATATAATAGGTAGGAAGAACATTTGGACATACGAGGTTTTAAAAGAAAGCCATCGATATGTGGGAGAGCACTGCCATGGATCAACACAACACCTGCACTGAGTATTCCGCGTCTCTTGTTCTCAATGGACCATTGCAGTTTCCGTAGAAACTTTACCCTAGATAGAACCTGGCAGGTGGTAGGAGAAAGAATACGAGCCGCCATTTCGAGCCAGTGCTGCAGCACCACCGACACTAGGTGGTAAGGACCTTGCTGATGATTGCTGCGTCATATATCTGTCGCGCAACCTCATATTTCCCGGCTAAATACGTTTAGTTCACAAGAAAAGAAATAGGGAAACTTAATTTATGGATAGCCTACGTACCACCTTTTGATGAGCCTGTTAAACGTGCCGCAATTGTATTCAGTTCCCTTCGGTCCCCAAGATATTCTAAGCCCCTAATCTGAAAATAATATGGAGAATAAAATGAAGAAGAGGAATGATAGAGTATATCGATGTTTTAATATCCTCTCATCTATTTCAGTACGTTTACCTTTTATACACAGCATAGCGATAATTTAGTCAGACTGCATCACTTTGAACATTTATTGCCGAAGCGAGAGACATATGAATAGACTAATTGATGGCGCACTTCAAGAGTATTATATTATTAGGCGTATATATCACATAAATGTGCCATTTATTCCTCCTCTGTGAAATACAGCATTGAATTCACACTGAAACGGAGATCATTATCAACTCATAACGCCTTTATCGTACAAAGTAATAGTGCTGCTTACCCCCCCCCCCCCCCCCGAACATGGATCCATAATTGCCCCACTTACGGTCATAGTTTCCGTTTATTGAATCGCATGGTGAATGGATCCGACATAGAAGAGAACGACTGGTTGATAGGTTAAAAGTAAATAGACTCTTTAATCCTATCCATTCAAGAGTAAACATTTATCGACATGAAGTACCAGTTGCAAACTTTAAGTAAGTGTAAGTGCGTTTTGTGTCCTAATTATTAATTCTATGGGCCTCTTGTTACGTTCTTCTTACTCTTACTCGTTCTTGAGTATTATTGTGTGTACACAGACCTTCATACAATGTATCCGAACAATAATTCACCAGAATCAATGCAGTTGAAAAAGAAACATAAGATATTTACATCCAGCGAGAAAAAGAAGTGATTCTGTCTGATTATAACCATTTCCGGGCGAAAACTGTGACGGCGGAATTACTATTGCTCACGAAACGGTGAGGCATACAGCTGAGGCAGTGGGAGCTTCATACACAACGGTGCTCAAGATAAAAGCCGATTAGAAAAAAGCGGGAACGTTTTGCAAACAGGCAGAAAAAATAGAAGAATAGAAAGGAAAACAACTTGACTATAGAAGTATGATTCCTTTAGTCGAGTGGCAACAAGAACGACTGTGTGTTGTGCAAGGAGAACGATATTATTCTCCTTCTTCTTCCTCTTCTTCTTCTTCTTCTGCTTCTTCTTTCAGTACCATATTCTCTCAGAAGGTCGGATACCATCATAGAAATTCTTGCTTTAGACGACGCAGCACGAAACAGCTCAATAGTGCAACGGCTGAACCAAGTTTTCACGTTATCAATCCAAGAAGTGCATCTTTTTCCTGGTCTTCTTTTGCCTTGTACCTCCCCTTTAATAACCAGCTGCAGTCGATGATGTTTCTCTCCTCGCCTTACATGGCCGAGATACTGCAGCTTTCTAATTTTGACAGTATTTAATATTTCTTTTCTCTATCCCATTCACCTCATTGCCTCATCGTGTGTAACCTTGTCTGACCAACTCAACCGCAGTATCATTTTGTACGTCCATCTTTAAAATGCTCTAATATATCCATTTCTCTTTTCTTTATTGTCCAGGTCTCAACTCCATAGAACAAGGTGGAGAAGACGTAACATCTCAGATGTCTTATTTTTAGTTGTAAATTAAGGACTCTGCTTCAGAACTCTCTCCTCATTTTTTGAATGCATTTTTGGCTTGGCCGATCTTTGACTTTGTTTCCTCAGTAAAGCCAATATTGTTGTTCACACTTGTTGCTAAATACTTGTACCTTGCCACTTGCTGTACTGGCTCTCCATTGATCATCAAGTTCTCTTGGTGTTATATTCAGGATAATACTATAAATCTTGTCTTACTTACATTAAGTAAGCCCAATTGGTCACTTGCCTCCACGACTCGTTTGGTCCGTCTCTGTAAATCTTGTAGGCTTTGTGGCAGCAACAATGTGGCATCTGCAAATTTTAAGTGGTTAACGATCTACCGACAGTGAATAAAGTGGTACCAGTGTTAATGAGGACAATGATCTTCCAACGTTCTCGGGCAGGGGGAGTTGGGGGAAAGACGACAGGCAATTACCATTGGGAAATGGAGGAGCGGTACGAAGAATATTTCACTCCTACCGAACGTACTGCCTATTTCGATTATTGTCCTAGGTAATGCTTCAAACCTCTCTGTGAAAATCGAGCGTGTGCCCACGAAAGGTAGTATTCAGTATTAAACGACAGATAAAACTATTCCCCGGGAATCCTCTATGAATAAACTTGAACTTGTCGAACTACTCAATAAAATTCGGGCAAGTTATGATGTCAGCTATCACACTGATATTCTGCAGCAGCTGAAGGTCACGATGTATTACTCCTCCGTCAACATCACTCGTAGAACTTGAGTGAAGAAGTAACAACAAACATTACAAGCTCACAGAAGTGCAAGAATTAATGAAAGAAGGAATACGTAAAGTAAGTCCGGAATAATGGTGTTAAATTATGTACAACAAGTTAACCAGACGGAGAATCACATGCGGGAAGCTAAAAGAACGTCTTTGCGACAAAATTGTGATTAATCTCGATGATGATAACTTCAGCTCCAGTGAAGGTCCTTTGTGTGCTGACCCTGACTCTGATATCGACGTGGGAGCTCAGCCCGCAATACAGAATAATTGTTGCTGCACAATGTAGGCTTACGCTAAAACATCCTACATGGCAATATAAACATATTTTTGTTGTCTAATGACCCTATAATAATAATAATAATTGTCCTTAGTGACAACAATTTATTTAGTGAAATTCATGCTTGACATAGCGGAGATGGGACAGGTTTTCACCTGGCTCCCCGATTCCCCCCGTCAGTTTCAAGTTAATTCGAGTATGGGTGAACAGTCATTACTTCTTTCATTTAGTCATCAATTATCGCTAGTGATTAAAGTAACAGACCTCTCAGTCGGCGCAATTCAAATACTTGCAGCTAAACGGGACACCATTCCATTCCTGACGTGGACTTTGACTGGAATCAGGCCATATATTTCGTAAATAACAGTAATTCACGCTAAATATATATTTTATTTTTGCTGGTTGTTTTACGTCGAAATATAATTTAAAGAATGTAATACTTATTGATGCCTTTGCTGGCAGGACCGAGTGTTTACAGTGCATTATGTCTTCTGGTATAGGATAGAACAATTGTTTTACTTTATAGATCTGTCTCTGTCTTATCCTTGGCTTTGACAATATGAAAGTGACTGAGGTATGAGCGATACTAGTAATGCTGTGAATGGTGTGAAAATGTTGCTCATAGGGTCGGTTGGTGTATGCATTTCAGTGGGATTGGCAGACTGATGTGTAATAGCAACTCTGGCTCGGTGAGGAAAGCAACGGGAAACAACCTCACTCCTTATTTCCCTAGTACGCCTCTTCAGTGATGCCTAGGCCATCTATGACAGCTGATGACAGAGCTGTTGAGGATCCCACCAGCCGAAGCGCTGACGGACTGAACATACATACATAATACTTATTGATATGTCACGATTTAAGCTCGAAATCGTAGTTAATACATTAATAATTAAATTCAGTTAATTAACGATTTAAAGATAAGTCGTTAAATGGTGCCACTGACACATATAGGTTAATGCATTAATTCGTTTAAATATTCTCAAGATACAGTCAGTGAGCTGTAATTTATTACAGTGCTGGAGTACAGTTTGAATCGCCCGCACCAGTTTACTTGGCAACCAAGGTGATTGTGATGAGGCAATAACATTACGTCCGTTTCAGTCTGTTCAGAAGGTGGCCCGAAAAATAGCACTTTGATGGCGTACACTATATGATGACCTTCAGTTACCCACAGGTTCGAACATCAGGCTACTGTGACAAACAAATGCCACACGCCCAGCCATTACGCGATAGGACCACCCTGCCTCCTAGAGACTGACTATGCGGTCCCTGTCAAATCCCGCAAGTTCTGGTAATGCTTTCTATTAGAGTTGGACCACCGAGTGTAGCGAAAGAAACGGTACGGCCGTAGGTCTGGACTAATAAATGACCACAAAAAGGGAAAACAACAATATATTTTCTTCTCACCCTTTCTTATACATTATTGTTTCTTGTCTCATTAACAATAAATCTTAACAAATAGGCAATATTTGTGAATAACCACACTTAACAACAACAACAACAATAAGTACTTTGGAACAAGAATACAGCTTTCAGAGCTTCATTAATAACATCATTAATAACATCATTAATAACAAGGGAGAATAGAGCTCCCCATTTCCAAGACCTACGAGCCTTTTACGTACCAGAATAAACTCTAGTGAACACTCATCGACCTTTTATTTGTCCAACAAAAATACACGTCTGGACGGGCAGAATCCGCAACTAATCAGGAGCAAAGCTCATGCTAAAAATATAGGCCAAAAACAAGTTAAATTACAAAAAATCTGAAAAAATAAATAGGCCAATACATAGAAGAGAGAAAGAGGAGATGCTGACATGCACTAAGCGAACCCATATCATGGCATGAGAATAAAACCTAATGGGGCACGGAGCCCTCTGAAACAGAGAATAACCCCATACTTGTGACTAGAAGAAAGGAAAATTAACGACAGAATTTTTTTTCTATTTGCTTTACGTCGCACCGACACAGATAGGTCTCATGGCGACGAGATAGGAAAGGCCTAGAAGATGGAAGGAAGCGGCCGTGGCCTTACTTAAGGTACAGCCCCAGCATTTTCCTGGTGTGAAAATGGGAAACCACGGAAAACCATCTTCAGGGCTACCGATAGTGGGATTCAAACCCCCTATCTCCCGGATGCAAGCTCATAGCCGCGCGCCTCTAACCGCACGGGACAGAAAAATTAAAGATGCAATTAAATTTATATAATACTATCACAAGGAACAAAATTCAGAAAAGGAAAACGAGGGTCAATATTCGTACTTCCTTTTAAAACGTTACTCCAATTATGGCGGTTACATTCATAGCTTGAAGAGGAAACTAATAAACCTACATGATGTCGAAGTAAATGACTAAATAACTAAAATTACTAAAATCCCTACGGAAGTAGGTACGGCACGACCCTAAACGTTACATCTAGAATGTTGGAGAAACGTATCTCCGTCTAGGATGAAGAAGCCTACCTTACTTGTTGCCCCAGCTGCCTTAACCGAGGTGAGAATCTCATTCACTGATCACACAGTCAACAAATATATATTTAACAAGCATCTTGCCCTTTCTTTTATAGTGATAGATTCGGCTACATTGGTTGAATAAAGTTCAGTAGGAGCAAGAAGTGACGAAAGAGAAAGGGTTGCCAACCCTTAACTGTCATATTTCTTACTAAATGAACGAAAATCAAGATTCTAACATAGGTTCCTAGGTGGCAACCTCAAAGTGGAAAGTTCTATCTATTGGTAGGCTTCAGAACTACATATTAACAGAGTCCAGCGTATCGCTACAAGATGTTACAACAGGCAGGCGTTTTAATTGAAGCACTCTGAAAGGCTGCCACAAATTGGAAATAATTTGGTCTAAGATACGTGCACAGTGACAAAGTGTGTGTAACTGATTAGTGTTACAACAATCTGTAGTGTCTATAATGTCCTGGTGCCACCAGGATAATAGCGATAGTTTTGTCAGTAGGGCCTGAAATCTTTATGGTCCATGTCTCAACTCCATAGAACAAGATGGAAAAGACGTAACATCTCAGAAGTCTAATTTTTAGATGAATACTAAGATCTCTGCTACAGAACACTCTCCTCATTTTTTTGAATGCATTTCTGGCTTGGCCGATCCTGGAGTTTATTTCCTCAGTAAAGTTAGAATGTAAACAAGTATCAAGTACGCCATTTTCTTTATACGAGGTAGGTAAGGGGACATGTATTGAACTTAAAACACATACCAAAAGTTAATTTTATTTATGTAGACTTCATGATGTTCTAAAAAGTACTTCTGAGTGCAGTAAAACGTGCCGGGCTGAGTGGCTCAGGCAGTTGAGACGCTCGCCTTCTGACTCCAACTTGGCAGGTTTGATCCTTGCTCAGTCCGGTGACATTTGAAGGGGCTCAAATTAATCAGCCCCGTGTGGGTAGATTTTTCCGCACGTAAAAATCTCCTGTGGGACTAAATTCCGGCACCTCGGCGTCTCCGAAAACCGTAAAAAGTAGTGGGACGTAAAAATAATAAGATTATTATTTATTAGTAAAATGTGCGCTTATTGTTACAAGTATATTACAATAAATTAATCTGGTTCCTCAGTAACTCAAGTCTATGCTCCTCATGAAATAAAATCCTTAATCTCTTTTGAATTGTACGGTAGGAACTCACTCCTATTACAAATGTATTTACCTTACGTCTCTCGTCTAGAAAGCATCTCCAGCTCCGTGTGTTTCAAGTTATGAGATATCTCTTCAGCAAAGAGGTACTCTGAGTCAAGCGGCCGAGAGTAAACGGTCCTTCTAAAATGGCTTATTGATTACTGTCGGGTCATCCTTGATGGGCCCTCAAGCCATCTCATTTTCTGTCGCATCTGGCGAACGACGAGATAAATCCCAGCCCTCAAGTAGCAAGAGAAGAGAGGGCGTATGTGATGAGGTGAGAACAGCCTGATAGCGATACGACAAAGAGCTTATTCCGAAAACCCATCACATCTAGCGTCAATTTCCACAAAGCACTGCCTGTGATGTAATAGGTATTGCGTGCTTACGCAAGAAAAGTGGGGCATTACGGAACTAAAAGTAGGAGTGTTGAAGGAACAACAATATCAGTTTAGACGATGTGGACAAAATACTTCAAACTCAATTCGACGAAAGAACTTTTTCGATCAAGATAATTATGATTAAGTCAATGAGTTAGAAATCAGCCATCTTACAATATTTGCTTTCCTTCGGTTTCCTATCCTTATATGTTAAGTATATTCTTTGGCCAGAAAACAAGTCATAGACTTCTACTATGTACCATGACGTATATAGGATGTGAATTGTTTTCCAACTAAACTGGAAGATACTGGCCCCAGCATCATAGAAAAACTGTACTCCTATAACGCGCTCGTACGGAAAAGCGAGGAACGAGATATACCACATCCAGGTGTAAAATTACAACTACTTCACTTACAAAAGCTCAAGACCTGGTGAAGATGAAGTAGCTAACTTCATGAGTATATTATGTACAGTTACATTTGCACTGTATAACAGTATTTCCATTAAGTTAGCTTCACACATGTGAAGGAAAATTATTGTAGAGAGTTT
The DNA here is from genome assembly GCF_040414725.1 of Anabrus simplex. NCBI lineage: Eukaryota > Metazoa > Arthropoda > Insecta > Orthoptera > Tettigoniidae > Anabrus > Anabrus simplex. Next base: position 147,490,671 of record NC_090265.1, on the reverse strand, counting down.
TCGATAAACCGTAAGAAAATTGAAGGGATCGAAAGAGTTCTGCGGTGTATGCCAAGTGACTTTTTGTCTGTCCATGAATACATTTGTATGTGGCCTACCTCCGATGCTAACGATACTCCAGAAAAGTATGAAGCTATAGATCTAATATTCACGCAATGAAATTTACAGTCAATGCATTGATGGTATAATATTGACCATACCATACGTACCATGAAATGTCTATTTGGTCTGAAAACATGTCGTGTATAGGATATATTTTCCAACTAAACTGGAAGATACTGGCTCCAGCATCTTAGGAAAACTGTACTATAACGTGCTCGTACAGAAAAGCGAGCACTTTCAAGTGTCCAGAACCCAGTAAAACTTACAGGAGTTTTTATTTCTAACTTATTAATACGTTCTTAGTTCCCTCTGTTGATCAGTGGTAGGATGTCGGCCTCCGGATCCCAAACAGCAGGTTAATAATAATAATAATAATGTTACTTGCTTTAAGTCCCACTAACTACTTTTTAAGGTCTTCGGAGACGCCGAGGTGCCGGAATTTAGTCCCGCAGGAGTTCTTTTAAGTGCTAGTAAATCTACCGACACGGGGCTGCCGTATTTGAGCACCTTCAAATACCACCGGACTGAGCCAGGATCGAACCTGCCAAGTTGGGGTTAGAAGGCCAGCGCCTTAACCGTCTGAGCCACTCAGCCCGGCCAACAGCAGGTTCAAACACGGAAGAGGAAGTAGGAGTTTTACAGGGTGGAAGAAAATAAATATTCTATGTCAGCATGAAAAGAATAGTTGGTGACACATTCGGTGTTTACCTGTAGAAATGAATTAAAACTCCCAAGACAGATTCGATTTACTCTGCCACCTAGAAGAAAGGAAGGCTGGAATGTCAAAACTGAGAAGCAGGCAGCCAAATCTCCTCAAATTAAAATGCCTTCCACGCTAATTTAGGCAATATTATTATTATTATTATTATTATTATTATTATTATTATTATTATTATTATTATTATTATTATTATTATTATATACCGTTATTCCTTTGATGAGTGAGTCTGCAAGCCTCTATGAATTCTCTAAACGTCGCCACAATTCTCTGTTTGCAAAGTGTTGTGGCCTCATTTAGTTCTATCAAATGGGAGTGGGATTCAGTTACTGTACTTCCATGGGTCCGAGGCTAGCTTAATTTGAGCTCGGTAAATTCATGAAGCAGGATGCTACCCTACATGCACATAGTCCAAATGAGGATCTCTCCTCTAACGGGTTAGGGACCTTCGGTGGATTGTGTAGTCCTAGCCACCCGAACACAAGGAGGGGCATGACTCAAAACATGTCCGAGATGCCGACTCCCATTCCGTAGCAACTGGTATCCCGACTCTCAGGACCGCTTATTAGGCCACTTAGCCGTTGTCCATGGTTCACGAACTAGGACGTGACTACAGTAACCCACACCATGAACCAGTATATTATTATTATTATTATTATTATTATTATTATTATTATTATTATTATTATTATTATTATTATTATTATCATTAATGCTACCTTTACTCATATGAGTAAAAATAGAGAACGATCATTTGGAAATGATCCATTTCCTTCAGTTTAAATCTGTTTGAAACGGCATGTATCTAATAGTTGAATGAAACTAAATATCTCCAATTTCTGAAAAGAAATAGAAAATAAAAAATAAATGATGTTTCAAAACTCTGATGGCATATCGTGTAACTAAACCTACATTAAATAGCGAAGAAGAAACTTCTGCCCGTCTGTTATTATTGAAAATATTCGGGTATTTTCTCTCCCGTGATTTTCTTTCTAGTGGGTTTACGTCGCACCGACACAGATAGGTCTTATGGCGACGATGCGGTAGGAAAGTCCTAGGAGTTGGAAGGAAGTGGCCGTGGCCTTAATTAAGGTACAGCCCCAGCATTTGCCTGGTGTGATAATGGGAAACCAAGGAAAACCATTTTCAGGGCTACCGACAGTGGGATTCGAACCCACTATCTCCCGGATGCAAGCTCACAGCCACGCGCCCCTAACCGCACGGCCAACTCGCCCGGTTCTGTGAAATTATATTTCATGGCGAAGACTGTTCCGAACTCATCGATTGAATTAAACCAAACACCTAATATTTCAAAATAACTAAATATTGCCAGACGCTCTGTAATTATGTGAATGACAACTTCATTTAACAATCTGAAGTACTCCACATATCGTCGCTGTTGTGCCTAAACACGAAAAGTCACAAAGCTCTTCCTATCCATTATTCTCCTTAAGACTGGTCACGCCTCGCAGCCACATATTGATATGCAGTCCAACAGAACCATTTTCGTTGAGTTCATTTTCCTATGGACACGTGTAAAAGAAAGTGAACCGTACTGTACCGTACTGTAGGAATGTATGTTTGCATGACATATTTACCCACTCCTAGAGTATGACGTATGTAAGATCAAACACAAACATCCAGTCCCCGAGCCAGAAGAATTAATCAAACGAGATTAAAATACCTGACCAGGCCGGGAATCGAACCCGGGACCCTCTGAACCGAAAGACGCAAGGCTGACCATTCAGCCAAGGAGCCGGACATCTAATACAGTATACTACAATATGACATAAATAGACATTTTGCTCTAAAAGTATAATAAAAACTACGAAGAAATTTAATTACAATGTGGTTTCGCTATGTAGGGGAAGCGTGCCTGCTTCTTACCCGGAGGCACCGAGTTCGATTCCTGGCCAGGTCAGGGATTTTTACCTTGATCTGAGGGCTGGTTCGAGGTCCACTCAGCCTGCGTGATTACAATTGAGGAGCCATCTGACGGTGAGATGGCGGCCCGGTCTAGAAAACCAAGAATAACGGCCGAGAGGACTCGTCGTGCTGGCCAGACGACACCTCGTAATCTGCAGGCATTCGGGCTGAGCAGTGGTCGCTTGGTAGGCCAAGGCCCTTCGGGGCTGTTGCGCCATGGGTTTTGGTTTGGTTTTTGCTATGAATTGCCCAGCGTCGGTTATTCAGTTTAGCCTTCGTATGTCGGGTGTGTATCAGAATGAGTATATCGATGGCTTACTTCTAAAACCTCGTATGTCCCGATGTTCTTCCTTAAGACTTGTCACACCTCCCAGCCACACATTTATATGCAGTCAATTAGAATACTTTTCGTTGTGTTCATTTCCCTCATTTCCCTATACCTCTGTGTAAAAGAAAATAATGTATTTAAGGTTCATTTTCCTTTACACGTAACCATAGGAAAATGAACAGAACGAAAATTGTTCTGGTGGGCTGTATACCCACGTGTGTCTGGGAGGCGTGACAAGTTTTAAGGAAGAGTATTTCGAGATTCGAGGTTTTAGAAGTAAGCCATCTATATATTACGCTGTACAGTACTAAGACTGTATTGGAAATGTCATCATGGACAAACAATGACATGTCTAAACCAGATCGGGCAAGCCTTATCAAAAAATGAAGAAAAATCAAGGGATGCTGGTTCGCATGAAACCCGAGACGCCAATGAAGGATGGTTCAGCCGCCAACCACGGGCGTTGTTCGCTCGGAGTATTCGTCATCAAAAGGACAACTGGGACACTTGTTTAACCAACAAGGTGACTGTATTTAGGAAGATATGTCGTCGCTGCTATGCCAAAACCACTGGAAATCTACTGTAAAAATGAATGTTTTCATGCCATATTTACCAACTCCTAGATCATGATGAATTTCCTCTTTCTTTCTTTCTTTCTTTCTTTCTTTCTTTCTTTCTTTCTTTCTTTTCTTCTTAATCCATTAACACTCCATGGTTGGATTTCCCCTCGGACTCAGCGATGGATCCCACTTCTACGGCCTCAAGGGCGGTGTCCTGGAGCCAGAAATATTGGATCGGGGGATAAAACCGGGGAGTAAGACTAGTACCTCGCCCAGATGTCCCCATCTGCTATGCTGATCATGGGTCTTGTGATGGGATGAGAAGATCGGAAGGGATAGACAAGGAAGGGGGAAAAAAGCGGCCGTGGCCTTAAGTTAGATGCCATTCCAGCATTTGCTTGGAGGAGAAGTGAGAAATCATGGAAATCCACTTCTAGGTTGGATGGGGTGGGAATCGAACCCGCTCTACTCAGTTGACCTCCCAAGGCTGAGTGGACCCCGTTCCAGCCCTCGTACCACTTTTCAAATTTCGTGGCAGAGCCGGGAATCGTACCCGGGCCTCAGGAGGTGGCAGTTAATCACGCTAACGACTACACCACAGAGACGGAGGCGGACGCATAATGTTCACTTTCCTTTACACAAGCGCATAGGAAAATGAACCTAAAATTGTTCTGATGGACAGCATATCAATATGTGGCTGGGAAGCATGACCAGTCTTCGGGGAAATAATAGATATGCATTCGCAGTTTTGGCACAGGGGCGATATGCCACTCATAACATTATCTAAGTTCACGTATTCCAAACATAACACTTTTATAAAAAAAAGTCACAATTTCATTTGGGCAACTCTTATGCATACTCCTATGTATAGATTGCTGCTCTGAATAATTCAAACACTCTAGCATTAAGAGGCGGTTTTTAGTTGACAGTGTAGTATTATTCCGCCGCTTTCCCAACACCCGTGTAGGATCACAGGTGTGAATTAGTTCCTGTTTTCCCGTCGGATGCCCCTCTCTGAAGCCAACTCTATGCTGAGGGATATATTCACCATTGCGTGTTTCTGTGGAGGGTGGCTGGTAGTGCTGTCTATATATGATAAAGTGTGCGCTGAAAGAAATGCATATATCCAGTCACAGGAATTAACCAGACGTGGCTAAAAATCTCAGACCGAATCCGGGACCCTCTAAGCTGAAGGTGTTGACGCTAACCATTCATGCAAGGAGTCGACGATTCACTGTAAGCTTATTATTAAAATTCAGAAATAAAGAAAGTAAATCCCTTGGGACTCAGTCATTAATCTCACCATTTTAGGCCTAGTTGTTTTCATTCACCCTTGTGGTATATTTTTACCGGATTCTACACTAAAGTACAATTTCCTGCAGTCGCTGGACCAATGGTATTAACCAGAAACTCTGAGGTAGATTGTCTGCACGCCCAACGATTTTACTGCTGGTCTGAAGATTGGAATTGGGGGCACTGAGCTTCAAGTAATAGTGAAATAAAGGAATCAGTTAACGGTATTTTATGGTTCATCCTCCAATTGGCTAAAGTAGTTAAGCTCAAGACGAAGATCACGGTCGCTTACTATCTAGTTTTAACAGCAGTTATGTACACGCATTCACGGAAGTAGTTTCCCAATTTAAATAAAGTACGGTATACCCCACTTCGTCGCTAGACAGGTGACTATAAGACTTTGTTGTGATTGAAATGGGGAGAGTGGCTGATGCATTGCAATGCACACATTATACACTATTATACCTATTTTCCTGTACCAGTGAGGTTGCGGTGAAAACTGCGACACACAAGTGAATCAAGCACTGTTTTACGACCGGATGCCGTTGCTGATGCCCTTCCTGGTTGATAGTGTGGTGTGTTGTCTGAATATGAAGAGGATGGTGTTGTGACAGACACAAATCCGAAAGCCTGAAGAATTCATCAGAAGCGAGCAAAATCTCCTACCCGAACGGGAATCGAACTTAGAACCCTCTGAACCGAATGATATTCCGCTGACCATTCAATCAAGGAGTCGGACCTTGAATAGTAATTGCGCTGATTATGATTATTTATTGATAACTGATTGAGTTTCAGAGGCAATACCAATAGTGATCTCCAGCTGAAGCAGTTAATGGAAACAAATGACTGCTAGTATTGAATACAAGACAGCTTTGAGCAAATGGAACTGGGTGCAAACGGAATCAATAATATATATTGAAAATTGGATTTGAACTTTAAGTAGACGTAGCCTCTACAAATTATCAGAAATATCAATAATGAAAGCTGCAGAATGCCGGAAGTACATCACTCATACTATACTAAATTTAAATTTTCATTTTAAAGCAAAGTTAAATATAATACAAGCGGTTATGAACGCTTTAATTCATGTAAAATTTATTTGACCCCGCGCCTTGCCTATAAGCGATAGAATGCATGATATCATTCCTTGATAATGAAATCAAAACGCGCTGAAAATAGATGCTAGGAGGAAAATCGGTTTCGTGGCAGACATTCAAGGTTGGCTTTCGCCATGAGGAGTGCATGCAAAGTCTCAAATATATATCAGGTTAAGTACACCATTAAGGCATAAAAGTGGAGCAGAGACTGAACTAACCTCATGTCGTCATCCATCTTAGTATGCAAATATTTGACCCACGACATTTTAGCTTCGGGCTCGAAGGAATGGTTAACCGTGAACTCTTCCTCAATACGTGGTGGCGATCTTAACGTAAGTTAAAACTTATAGAAACCGAGACGTCCACAAAAAATATTCACAGTGTTAGAAAATTAAAAAGTCACGATTCGTCAGCACTGATATTTAATGAATTACATTACATCATCAGAAATTTCTCCAAATTAAAGTTACGTATGAAATAGCGATATTCAGATACGCTACGTAGATCCTGTATCTAATGTGTTACCAGCAACCAATATTATGATGTACAACGAAGTAGATAAAATAATGGGAATTTTTGGTTACTAAATTTTTTGAACTTATAATTGAAGCTTTCAAATGATCTCCTCTTCACGAAATATACTTTTCAAAGCTCTCACAGAATTGAGAATAACATACTCGATGCTTTTACAACTCATAAAATCATGGCTATAAACCAAAATATACATGGCCTACCGCTGAGGATTAGTATGAGAAAACATCGATGCCTGTTTTTTCGATTACTAGGTTGAATGGCTCAGACAATAGACTTTCTGAACTGAATGAGGTAGATTCGTTCTCAGCTCAGTCCAATGGTATTTGAAAATTTTCAAATACGCCAACCTCATGCCTGTATATTTCTTCGCAAGTAAGTTCTGAAAGTTTTAATTTTAACCTGAAGTATGTTAAACGAATGTAAATTGTCCACGTAAGGCAAATGGGGAAAACTGTTCCACTCTCCAACATTCGAGGTGCCCAGGTAACCACCTTAAACATTTTCAATTCAATGTTGTCACGCGTTATTAACACTTCTCTCCGCATTTTCAGTGCTCTAAAATTCCCCGAATATGGTATCATGGAAGCTAGATTTGTGCTATAAAGTCAAAGTTAGTAACACTGGAGGATAAGTGAGACGAGTACACAATGTTGTGTTTATCTTCTCTGAAGATTGTGGTTGCGATGATCGTGGTGGTGGTGATTAATGTTTCAATAGTCCGGCTGCTTGGCTGTGTGGTCAGCGTAGCGGCCTTCAGTTCGGGTGGGGGATTGAGTTCGATTCCCAGCCGGGTGGGAGATTTAAACTTCGTCTGGTTAATTTCACTGGTTCGGGGGTTTAAATGTATAAGTTTCATTCATCAAGGCAATTCGTAATTAATAATATAATAAAAGTATGAATACAAAGTTTTAGCTGGCTGCATGGTCGATAAAACCGAAAGACAAAAAAAAATAAAAATTTAATGGGAAGTACAACGAAATAATTATCCTCTCTTAAATGCTGCCAGAAGTTGAAAACTGTGAATATGAAGTATTACTTCTAACAATGATGACTTCGGTAAAATGTATAAGGGCCATGGAAGGGGTGATCATGAAAGATCTAATACTCTTAGAGTCATAAGGGAACAATACTTTATTAAGGGAGTTGAAAACACTAGAATAAGTAAATCGAAGGAATGTCAGTTCCTCTTAAGGTGTCGTGGACACCACCCACTCTCCAACTTCTAATTCGCCTTCTACGAACACTTTCGCAAAATCTCGTAGATGTACTTTACTCTAAGAGTTTACATTGCACTAACAAATTGAAGACGTTCGCTGACGCAAGGGTTAGAAAGGACTAGGACATGGCCCTAATTATGGTACATCTCTCGCATTCACCTGATGCGAAAATGGGAAACAATACCAAACCATCTTCGAGGACACCATTTGTGTACTTCGACTCCACCATCTCTTGAATATTAATTCACAGTTACGCTACCGGAACCGAGCGGGCAAATGGCAGTGATTCTAGATCTAAAAATAATATTTTGGGAGGTAATTGTTTTTACGATCTCCTGTACGTCGCACCGACACAGATAGGTTTTATGGCGACGATTGTATGGAAAAGGGACAGGAATAGGAAGAAACCAGCCGTATTCTCAATTAAGGTACAGACCCAACATTTGCCTGGTGTGAAAATGCTAAACCATGGATATTTTCAGGGCTGCCGATAGTGGGGTTCGAACCCACTATATCCCGAATGAAAGCTCACAGCTCCACTACTCCAACCGCATGGCCAACTCACTCGGTTAAGACAATTAAGATAATCCCCAGCATTTGCCTATGTGAAAATAGGAAACCATTGAAGACCATCTTCAGGACTATCGACGGTGCGATTCAACCCACCACATCCCGAATGGAACTGAATAACTTTCAGTCATCCATATGAGGATATGATGGCTGTTGTTTACAGATTCTTAGCATGTAGGTCATCCCCTGTTTTTCTTTCTCTTTCATCTTGCCCTCATAAATGTGGTTCTTCGTCAGACGTAGAAAGATCGTAACGTGTTCGAAACTTTAGCCGGATTTTACTCTCCGATTGCCCCTAGAAGTATGTGGTAGGTCATGTATTCATAGCTCAGCACTATTCAGCACCTCCGCAAGAATAGTGACACAACACAAGAAATGAATATTTTAGAGGAAACAAGTTTTAAAATTTAAGGTGCCGTGTCAAATCAAGGATAATATTTTATCAGACTCTTTCTATATGACAAAAGTTAGCACATTATGTTACATCTCATTTTCACAGAGTTCCAATGAAATACAGGATGTATCCGTGATGGTATTAAAAACTTGCAGGGATGATGAGGGACGGAATATGGATCAATTTGAGATAAGGAACAGTAGTCCGGAAACGTTCAAGTCAAAATTATTAATAATCGAAGTTCCTTAACGTCAGGCTGTTCTTAACAGACGCTGGGGTGTCGGATTTCGTCCCGCAGTAGTTCTTTAGCGTGCCGGAAGCCAATTACATGAGGTTGTCACCCTTAAAAGCCACCTACCTCAATCGGGTTTGAACCCATTAACTTGGGATTAGTAGACCAACGCCGTATCCACTACACCACTGCAGCCGGCAGTTAAAAGTTAAAGCAAAAATCGTTCTGATACCTCCAAATGTACTGTACACTACATGTGCTAAGAGTAGCCTACAATAGAGGAGACAATCCCGACGAGCAGAAGACGGTAATATAATAACTCAACGACTCCAATGCAGATGGCGTACTTTGTTGCAATGTCTGTACTGTAGGCTTCAGTCTGTGTTTACGTTAAACAAGTTGGGTTATTAATAACTTTTGAATGGAATGTTCCATGAATACGGTTCCTCATCTCAAAGTGATCCATTTGCCGTCCTCCACCATACCTGAAAGTTTCTAACATTATCACGGATATACCCTGTATATTACAACTAAGAAGTGTCAATAATCTTGACTTACGATGTTCACTATGCTGCATTTGGAACGTAGAGATTTCTCTATTAAGGTCTATTTGGGCATCTCCATTGTAATCTTATTACACTTTAATATGTAGATCTGGTTTACAAGCACGTCACCGGTTGAGGACAGTCAGTCTCAACTGCTACGGACTGGACAGACACGATAGTGGGATGACCAAACGAAACCGTACTGTTGCTGCTCATGTCGCTGTTACAAAGTATAGGTAGCAGACCAGCGTTGACCATCCTCTACTCAACACATCATGGAGCAGATAAATGAAAAACTAAGATGGTAACAACTTTTGCATAAAACAACTGTTACAACGAGTAAAAGTAGATTAGAAGAAGGTAGGATCTTCAGATGAATCCAGTTAGTCCCAAGGAATGTGATGGAAAACTTCCTGATTCATTATGGGTCCTGTCCAGTGATGAAACGCTGATAACCGACCTTTAAGATTAGATGAGTGGCGGTGATTAATGTTTTAAGGAAAAATTCAACTAAGCAACACTAACTATAGGGAAAAATAGAAGAATTAAGGATTAATCACAGAAGAAAGGGAATGCTTACCAATGGTGAGAAGATGAAAGACACCCGAGGCCTCGAAAACATAATGCCGTGCTGGTCGTAAAAGAACAAGAGTTGTCCAAGGAAGGTCGGTTAAGGAAACTGAAAGTCAGCAGTCTGGTGTAAGTGTGAACAATGCCAGACTCACCTAGGCCCGATTGTCGCCAATCCAAGCTCCCAGTGTGATAGTCTCTAGGAGTTCCCTTTTCAGTCACTTTTTACTATAAGCAATGTGCTCTCTCCCACAAGGGAAGTTTAAGTTAATTAATTAGTATTATTTATATTGTATTTTGATTGTTTACTTCCAAAATAATAATAATAATAATAATAATAATAATAATAATAATAATAATAATAATAATAATAATAATAATACCAAAGCCCAGGCATAAGAGAACCGAAGTGCCTAAGCTTACCAAGCGACCTCTGCTCAGCCCGAAGGCCTGACGATTATGAGTTGTGTGGTCGGCACAACGAATCCTCTCGGCCGTTATTCTTCGATTTATAGACCGGGGCCGTTATCTCAGTGTCAGATAGCTCCTCAACTGTAATCCCATAGGCAAAGTGGACCTCGAACCAGCCCTCACATCCAGTGAAACATCCTTAAACCTGCCGAGAATCGAAGCCGGAGCCTCTGGGTAACAGGCAAGCACACTATTCCTACACCACTGGTCAGGAATAATAATAATAATAATAATAATAATAATAATAATAATGATAATAATAATAATAATAATAATAATAATAATAATAATAATAATAATAATAATAATAATAATAGAGGTAACTTGAATTGGTATTCTCGTTTTGAAATTTCTTCATTCGTGGTTTTCTCAGCTCATCCAAGGGGTTCTCCTACTGGAGTAAAACAAAATACTTCGATAAGCATCTGAAAATTGGGCCAGCATATTATCGCCTTTCTCTTCTGCTCCATTAGACTGTAATGACAGGCCACGGTAAAAGCTTAGCGGCTTGTCACGAGCCAAGACATTCCCTATTCGCAAGTAAATGGCAGTAGAAGAACGATAAATAGAAGCGATAATCGAGCACAAATACCTCTTCAAATAGTGCTAGTGTGTGGCATATTTAGTCGTCATTGACATACCCACAGTTGTACAAACGGAATTAGGTATTATTTCATTGAATTAATGAATATAAGACTTTTATCTCCAATCAATGATGCCCAGCAGATTGGGACAGAGTATTATTGTATTGCTTTTTTTTTATGTTAACGGTTGAAAGTCGCACTGATTCAGATTACTTGTACGATTGCGATAGCATAGGAAAGATCTAGAACAGGTATGAAATTGGCCGTGGTATTAATTAAGATACAGAATGGTGTGGGAATGAGAAATGACGGAAAACTATCTTCTGGACTGGCGATTGTCAGGTTTGAATCCAGCATTCGTGGACTGTAAGCTCATAGTTACATGGCTCGTACCGCGCAGTCAACTCGCTAGGACAGTTGTTTTAATGATTACTAGGGCCAGAATTTATAAGCACAATAAAACAGTAAAATAAACAAATAATTAAGTAAAATTAAAATAAGTTCCAAAATAAGAAAAACTAAATATATGAAAAATCTTATAAATTATTGTTCCGTAGAACTCTTACCTTATTCAAGGCTTTTACAGTATCTAAGGAAGATCATGCCGAGATTTTCTTGTGTCAGTCTCCTGCGGTTGTCAGTGAGGAACGATGTGTACTGTGAAAATGTTCTTTCGAAATAACATGACATCGTGGGCATATGTGAAAATCACCACACTTCTTTTTCGATGAATTCCTCCTCGATGTATCGTTGGCCTTTTAAGGAATATAATGGGGATGAAGAGCATTGGGACATACGAGGATTTAAAAGAAAGCCATCGATATGTTTCTTTACCAGAAAATGGTTTTAGAAATTTGACACAGTATCTTGTAACCGTGATTTATCAATAATACCTGACACAGCTTATCAAACACATTTTTAGCAGCGCCATAAGTTTCTGAGGACAATGTTACTGAAATTGTCTTTATCAGAGAAAGTGAATGTTGCATGGAATTATTTCGAACTTCCAAATGTATTAAACTGTCATAAAATTTTAATAAACGGTTATGGATGTACTCTTCCCTTTCTTGGATGACCTTTTGAGCAAAATAATCCTGGGCTGTGGCAATTCAGGCAACATCTTCTGCGTATAAATAATGCAAAACTGTTTCCACGTCATTGAAATGTTCCGCGCAGTATGATACAGTCTCTAACCACGAACCACATCGAGTGCAATCTGACTGAGAAGGTAGAGAAGTAGTTGGAAGCGGTTCAAGAAAATTTTTAATTCTAATCGGTGGCTTTAAGAACATTTTCTTCATGCTGGAAAACATAAGATCCACGTCTTTATACTTATAACAGTTTTAGCGAAACAAATTAAACCGTGAGCAATACACATTAGATGAATTAAAGCCCCCGCTTTAACAACTTCTGTGCCTGGCGGGAGAAAGTTAAGTTAGGGATCCAATATGGCGCGGCTCAGACGACGTCACATAACACTCAGCAGGCTTGTCAACGCCCGCATTGTTAGTGATAAGACCATTGGACTGTAGTGATTAGGTCCGGGGACTGACAAGGCCATTGGGCTGAATTGGTTAGTTCCAAGGTGTGCCAAGAAAGTTGGGCTGGATTGGTTAGGTCCGACGAGTGCCAATACCGTTAGGCTGGATTGGTTAGGTCCGGGGAATGACAAGACCGTTGGGCTGGATTGGTTAGGTCCGGGGAATGACAAGACCGTTGGGCTGGATTGGTTATGTCCGGGGAGTGACAAGACCATTGGGCTGGATTGGTTATGTCCGGGGAGTGACAAGACCGTTGGGCTGGATTGGTTAGGTCCGGGGAGTGACAAGACAGCTGAGCTGAATTGATTAGGTCCGGGGAGTGACAAGACAGCTGAGCTGAATTGGTTAGGTCCGGGGAGTGACAAGACAGCTGAGCTGAATTGGTTACGTCCGGGGAGTGACAAGACAGCTGAGCTGAATTGGTTATGTCCGGGGAGTGACAAGACAGCTGAGCTGAATTGGTTAGGTCCGGGGAGTGACAAGACAGCTGAGCTGAATTGGTTAGGTCTGGGGAGTGACAAGACCATTGGGCAGGATTGGTTAGGTCCGGGGAGTGACAAGACCATTGGGCTGGCTTGGTTAGGTCTGGGGAGTAATAAGACCGTTGGGCTGGATTGGTTATGTCCGGGAAGTGACAAGACAGTTGGGCTGGATTGGTTAGGTCCGGAGAGTGACAAGACCATTCGGCTGGATTAGTTGGGTCCGGGGAGTGACAAGACAGTTGGGCTGAATCGGTTAGGTCCAAGGAGTGCAAAGAAAGTTGGGCTGGATTGGTTAGTTCCGAGGAGTGCCAAGTCCGTTAGGCTGGATTGGTTAGGTCCGGGGAGTGACAAGACAGCTGAGCTGAATTGGTTAGGTCCGGGGAGTGACAAGACCATTGGGCTGGATTGGTTAGGTCCGGGGAGTGACAAGACCATTGAGCTGGATTGGCTAGGTTCGGGGAGTGACAAGACCATTGGGCTGGCTTGGTTAGGTCTGGGGAGTAATAAGACCGTTGGGCTGGATTGGTTAGGTCTGGGGAGTAATAAGACCGTTGGGCTGGATTGGTTATGTCCGGGAAGTGACAAGACAGTTGGGCTGGATTGGTTAGGTCCGGAGAGTGACAAGACCATTCGGCTGGATTAGTTGGGTCCGGGGAGTGACAAGACAGTTGGGCTGAATCGGTTAGGTCCAAGGAGTGCAAAGAAAGTTGGGCTGGATTGGTTAGGTCCGAGTAGTGCCAAGTCCGTTAGGCTGGATTGGTTAGGTCCGGGGAACGACAAGACAGTTGGGCTGGATTGGTTAGGTCCGGGGGGGGGTTACAAGACCATTCGGCTGGATTAGTTGGGTCCGGGGAGTGACAAGACAGTTGGGCTGGATTGGTTAGGTCCGGGGAGTGACAAGACCATTGGGCTGGCTTGGTTAGGTCTGGGGAGTGATAAGACCGTTGGGCTGGATTGATTATGTCCGGGGAGTGACAAGACCATTGGGCTGGCTTGGTTAGGTCTGGGGAGTGATAAGACCGTTGGGCTGGATTGGTTAGGTCCGGGGAGTGACAAGATAGTTGGGCTGGATTGGTTAGGTCCGGGGAGTGGCAAGACCATTGGGCTGGATTGGTTAGGTCCGGGGAGTGACAAGACAGTTGGGCTGGATTGGTTAGGTCCGGGGAGTGACAGGACCATTGGGCTGGCTTGGTTAGGTCTGGGGAGTGATAACCCTTTCAGACCTGGAAGAAAACTGGAGGTGTGAATTTTTGTTTGTACGTCAAGAACTGACTAAAATCCTCCTCAATACACATATTAATAGTTTATTTTACAAAATAAAAACTAACATCCGAAAAACAGGACCCACACAATTGTGCGTATCAAAATTCAAAACCTCGTTGTATCACGTACGATGGTGTAGCTTCAAAATTTACGTTCACTAACCAATGTATACACTTCATTGAATATATTCCGGTATTCAGTAAAGCTTCTAGATTAATATAAACGCAGTAAATAAATACTTACTTTCGGCACTACTGCTTCCTGCCATCTCGCCGATCAACTGTGCTTTTTAAACTCTTCTTCCTTCGCCCTGGCGGTCAAGCGCATACTAAAATCAATTGAAATACACGCCACGTGTCCTGCACAATCACTGCAGTCCGGTGTAGCGCCGAAAAAACATCAAATACGGTCAGGGATAACTAAAATACGAACCCGCACAATTGTGCGTACTCGGTCTGAAAGGGCTATGACCGTTGGGCTGGATTGGTTAGGTCCGGGGAGTGACAAGACCGTTGGGCTGGATTGGTTAGGTCCGGGAAGTATGTATGTGTATGTAAAATTATATATTTTGTAACATTTTGTTAGATGGAATACCTCAGGTATATTTTATTACGAACAGCTATCTAAATGTATTAGTAATGATTAGAGCTCGGATTTCTAAGCAAAGGGGATATTCTTTCCCACTCTTCTAAAAGTAAACTGAAAGCTTATAGGCCTACTTCGTAAGACACACCTTGGTAAGCATATGTTTTGTAGTGCTTATAAATGCAGGGAAATGCTTTTGTTTCCTTATTTTATGGTTTTGAATTACCATTATTTTACCCAAAACTGTCATTTGGAAAGTTTATATTTCACTCCTAAACGTTATTTCGTCGTTGCCGGGACAAAACCTCCCATGTGATAATATTTTTGGAGATATACTGACCCGCAGCACGTACATTATGAAGAGTGGGAATGCCTTGACACTATTCACACAATATTGCACCTTAGATGACAGAACCTTACCGGCCAAAGTTATAAGCTGAAATATTTCACATAGGAGGATTTGTCCCGGCAGCGACGATTTATCAATTAGCACTGACACCCTATATATCGGCTTATATCGAATGCGTAAAAGAAAAGAAAATTTAAGATTCGATATGAGTGTAAAACTATGAATCCCCGGGATGTTGTGAAATTTTACTGCATAGTTAAAATTAGGAAGGTAGCTTAGGATTCCCCGTCGCACCAATTTTCTTCTGCGATTAAGCAATCCAATCGGGTATCGGCACGTTTTCACATGCTGGGTGAATCCACGAGTGATAAGCTGTAAGCTGCTCGGTCGCCCTGCTGAAGCCTGGATTGTGTTAGCAGGGCATCACGCATTGGTTTAACAAGGTGGGTGTAGGAGTCACCTACAAATCCCCTCAATCAGTATTGTTACGGAAATACATAAACGAGTTTGGACGTAATACCTTTCTGTTTCATTTGTGAAAAAGGTGTTTCTTCAAAGAGAAAATATGGCATGTATTATATTAACACAGCGCGACTTAGGGGGGCGGGGTGAAAAGATAGTTAAATCAGCAACATAATTACAGGTAATATACAGTAGGTAAAGAGTCGAGTTCAGCTGATACATTTTCCACGAAGTTGAGTTTAGCATTAGTGACTTCTGACATTCCGTTGGGGAAATTGGATAATCTGTGAGTTGGGTTATTTTTAGAAAAATACACAAACAAACGGATGCCCGACAAATCTACATTGTGCAAAACATATGTGTCAGAGTGTTAACAAGGTATAATTTATAATGTTTGGCTTAAACTGAAGCATGAAATGGAAACAACAGAATCACTGAATGATGATTGTTTTTAATTATCGTTCATGTGCGGTTGATGGAGCTCCTTCAATCACCACTAATCTGCATTTAGGGCTATCGCCTACGTGGCAGCTTCCTTATTGTTTACTTTCCAAGCCTTTTCTCAAATGATATCAAGTTATTGCTTTCTTTGTTTCAGTCTGGGAAATTCGCTAATATGTTGAGGTTTATTCTCCTCGACTAACTGAAAATACCATCTGATGTCACCGAGATTCCAACCAGAAACACATGGGTCGGCTGCTCCGACTACACGCTCTATATAATTGAGTCCGTCATTTGGAAAAGGGCACATGTTCACTTTTTTCAAATGCATGTTATCCAAAATTCCCGCAGTTGAAATGTAAACGCATTGCTGCATGCAAAAAAAATCTATCAACTACCTACTTCTCTTAGAAAAAACATTGCTAGAAAGAACAAAATATCTTTGCAAATTTCTTTGTAAAATGAATTTCAGCACCCAGAGTTCTAACAGTGTCTAAGTGAGTGACCAGCCTCCCGGAAATATCGGACATATTTGCTTTGTCTATGCTGACCGCTTTACCGACACCAGTCAACTTGTAAGCCTATAATGGAAAACTTTCCATTAGTATTAAAAATATAAATGACATAAAGAAATGTATGTAGTACACTGGCGATGAACATACCAGTTTCTACCATGACATTGTGAATAAGTGGCTAACTACTGAGCAAGAAGAACGGCAAGAAGAGGCACTCTTATCTTCTTACAGAGAAGCTATTAAAAGTTCTCTTTTTTTTATTCTTAAAATACTGAACCCATCATTCACAGCGGTAAGCAACGGTGCAGTACACTGACTGACTATAATATATTCATTATAATGGTTATAAGTCTAGTTCTAAAATAGGTAATATAGTAGGCTACCTTAGAAGATGTCGCTGCACCGGCAACACCTCGTCTCCCGCAATTTCCTTCTTATTCATTAATCTCCTTAAGATTGGTCACGCCTTTCAGCCACATATTGATATGCAGTTCATCAGAACAATTTTGTTGTGTTCATTTTCATATGCCAGTGTGTAAAGGAAAATGAATCTTACTCTACCGTACTGTAGGAATATATGTTTGCACGGTGTGTTTGTGCACTCCTCCAGTATAATGTATTTATGGTTCATTTTCGCATAGGTAAATGAACACAACGAACATTGTTCTGATGGACTGCGTATCCGTATGTGGCTGGGAGGCGTGACGAGTCTTAAGGAGAATAACGGATAGGAAGAGTTTTGTGCAATACGAGGATTTGCCAGTGCAGCGACGATATAATTACTGATTTTGTTTACCGAAACGATTTATGTACAGTTTTTGGGATCTTTTGGTAATATTCTGATTTCTAAATGCTATAGGTTGATTCAAAAGAGACACGGTAATAATAAAAATATATAATCAAAAACAAAATTAAAAAGACATGAAAGAAAATTTAATTCACTTGGAAAGAGTGCATCTCCAGAAAATAAAATTTTATTTTCTGCCCTTTAGGAGTGGAATCTCTAATCGGCATTGTGGGAGTAAACGTCCCTTTATTAGTTATATGCATTACCAAAATTCAGCTTTTATAGTTTCACTCGCTCACAATTTATTATTTTTTTGTCTTTCGTGTAAAATTTATTTTGTTGACATGTGCGAGTTTCCAAATGACTGTTTCAATTGTAAAATAAGTAATACTAAGATGGTGTGGGTTAAAAAGTGTTGGAAACAGAATTATCTTGGCATCATCCATGTCTGAGCAATAAGCGTATAAGGTGTTCGAATTTTGGATAAAGACAGGCCCTTAATTAGTGACGTGGTGGTTCAAATGATGTCCTAAAATCCACGTCCCTTCATATCTCTGGATATTGTAATGGTTTTCCCAGCTCCTTAGTGGCAGTTTAATCCATTGATTGGTTGTCATTTGTTCGTTTAATAACTATGCTCCACTAACACATGGCATGACATGATATATTTATCATCCGAGAAGTACGCAACTGATTTATACTCAGTTTAAGCTATAACAGCCTACTTTATGTAAGTACGCACTGGAAACAAAAGGGGACTAACTGCTACAACAGTCAAAATAAACCTTGTTATGTCGATGTCTCTATCCACGATAGTGATCACTTTACGAAGTTGAAAGAAAATATTCGCTGCGCCTGAAAAAACCGCTGAGTGAAATATTTCACCTTCAAACTTTAATATTTATGATAATAATATTTGCTTTACGTCCCACTAATTACTTTTATTGTTTTCGGAGACGCCCAGGTGCCAGAATTTAGTCCCGCAGGATTTCTTTTACGTGCGAGTAAATCTACCGACACGAGGCTGACGTACTACCAGAGTGAGCCATGATCGAACCTGCCAAGTACGGGTCAGAAGGCCAGCACCGCAACCGTCTGAGCCACTCAGCCCAGCCCGACAGTAAATCGAACCCGGGATCCCTTGGAGCAAAGGCCGATACGCTAAACATTTATCGATGGAGCCGGACAGTTTGGCCGGTAAGATTCTGTCATTCAAATATGAATGTTGTGCGAGTATATTCAAAGAACTCTCGCTCTTGATGATGCATGTGCTGCGGTCGGTATTTCTGCTACACCATTTTCACATAGAGGTTTTTTTGGGGGGGCACAACTCGAACTAATTTATATTTTTAAATTTGACATTTACTCAAATGTTTTGCGGATATAGTGATATCCTTACGACGGGCAGGTAGTACCATAAATGTATTCTGCAGCTCTTACCCACAAGATATTGTTAACTACTTTGTTCACTCCAGTTTGTTTCATTTGTACTCCCTATTGTCTTGAAAATTGTTGAAAATTGATGGTTACGTCAGAATAATTTGTCTTAGACTACGTTCAGTTCTTTTCAAGTATATTATATTATATTATATTATATTATATTATATTATATTATATTATATTATATTATATTATATTATATTATATTATATTATATTATATTATATTATATTATATTATATTATATTATATTATATTATATTATATTATATTATATTATGTCCGCCTCTGTGGTGTAGTGGTTAGTGTGATTAGCTGCCACCCCTGGAAGCCCGGGTTCGATTCCCGGCTCTGCAACGAAATTTAAAAAGTGGTACGAGGGCTGGAACGGGGTCCACTCAGCCACGGGAGGTCAACAGAGTAGAGGTGGGTTCGATTCCAACCTCAGCCATTCTGGAAGTGGTTTTCCGTGTTTTCCCACTTCTCCTGCAGGCAAATGCCGTGATGGTACCTAACTTAAGGCCACAACCGCTGCCTTCCCTCTTCTTTGTCTATCCCTTCCAATATTCCCAATGTATTCACAAGCCCTATGTTCAACATAGCAGGTGAGGCAGCCTGGGCGAGGTACTGGTCATTCTCCCCTGTTGTATCCCCGACCCAATGTCTCACGCTCCAGGACACTGCCCTTGAGGGGTAGAGGTGGAATCCCTCGCTGAGTCGGAGGGAAATACCAACCCTGGTTGGTAAAGAGATTAAGAAAGAAAGAAAGAAAGAAAGAAAGAAAGAAAGAAAGAAATAATTTACATTTTCTTTCATTTACAATAGCTGTCATATTTTGTCTGTTACAGATACATTGTTATGCATGGTGATCAAATAACGGTGCAACCCTATGATGCCGATGACTGGGCGCTAAATACTTCATCAATGAACAGAATGTTGACTTTAAATTTGAATGAATCGCAAAAATATATCAGTATTGCAGGTCCCGTTGTTAGATGCGTCACCAATAAACAGTTCCTCCGTAATGTAAATCATGTAAAATCATAACCGTCGAAAGCAGCCTATTTTTGTCAGAACTTCCGAAATAAAAAATACAGTCTCCTTATGGAAGGCAAGATTGAAGCGAAGCGTGGACGTAGGTGCAGAAGTTAGAAGTTCACTCTTGACATAGAATGACTGTGGTTCAACATTCACAATGCGGCAATCGTGATTAGGTGAGCGCAAAATTACCATAATTGTTCTATGATGCGCACCAAGATTTATTTGAGGATAAGGCGCCAGAAGAAGTTATTTTGAATAGCAAAATTATTCCGACGGCAGTACTGAAGTAAGTTCCTGTAGATTAGTCTAAGTCCGCCTCTGTGGTGTACTGGTTAGTGTGATTAGGTGACACCCCCGGAGGCCCGGGTTCGATTCCCGGCTCTGCCACGAAAGTTGAAAAGTGGTACGAGGGCTGGAACGGGGTCCACTCAGCCTCGGGAGGTCGACGGAGTAGAGGTGGGTTCGATTTCCAACCTCAGCCATCCTGGAAGTGGTTTTCCGTGGTTTCCCACTTCTCCTCCAGGCAAATGCCGGGATGGTACCTAACTTAAGGCCACGGCCCCTGCCTTCCTTCCTTCCTTCCTTCCTTCCTTCCTTCCTTCCTTCCTTCCTTCTATTCCTTCCAATCTTCGCATCCCCCGCGAGGCCCTTGTTCAGCATAGTAGGTGAGGCCACCTGGGAGAGGTACTGGTCATTCTCCCCAGTTTATTCCCCGACCCAATGTCTCACTCTCCTGGACACCGCCCTTGAGGCGGTAGAGGTGGGATCCCTCGCTGAGTCCGAGGGAAAAACCAACCTTGGAGGGTAAACAGATCAAGAAAGAAGAAAGAATTTATATTTTCTTTGTTTACAATAGCTGTCATATTTTGTCCGTTACAGATGCATTGTTATGCATGGTGATCAAGTAACCGGCGCAACCCTATGATGCCGACGACTGGGCACTAAATACTTCATCAATGAACTGACTGGTGACTTTAAATTTGAATGAATTGCAAAATATATCAGTATTGCAGGTCCCGTTGTTAGATGCGTCACCAATGAACAGTTCCTCCGTAATGTAAATCATGTAAAATCATAACCGTCGAAAGCAGCCTATTTTTGTCAGAACTTCCGAAATAAAGAATACAGTCTCCTTATGGAAGGCAAGATTGAAGCGAATCGTGGACGTAGGTGCAGAAGTTAGAAGTTCACTCTTCACATAGAATGACTGTGGTTCAACATTCACAATGCGGCAATCGTGATTAGGGGAGCACAAAATTACCATAATTGTTCTATGATGGCCACCAAGATTTCTTTGAGGATAAGGCACCAGAAGAAGAAGAAGAAGTTATATTGAATAGCAAAATTTTTCCGACGGCAGTACCGAAGTAAGTTGCTGTAGATTAGTCTATAACTACGAAGATGTTATCTCTGATTACCTCGTTTCATTTTATGTCTCCGAGTTGTACTTAACTGCGATTGAGTCCTTTAGACCAGTCCTAAGTACGGTTGTTGTTGTTTTTTTTTAAGGAAGCCACACTTTTTAGTGTCGACTTACTTAAATGTAACTTAAAGTCTATTGAGTCTGTCGAACACACAAGTTAAATATGACATTATACCATACCTGTAAAAAAACCACTATTAAACAATAGTGTGGACTTTTATTCCTTGTTTAATAGTGTGTTTATTTATATTGAACTTGTTTGTTCTACACACTTAAAAAGCTTTTAAGTTACATTTTACAATCGTAAGTTACTATCATCACGAGTCTTCGAGATTAGATCACCTACCCAGGAAGACTACTATGCAAATACAAAATCACTAAAGCATGGTGACAGATTAGGTAATTAACAGTTCATAGATTTTCTATTCCAGTTATAACATATGTATTATCAGTACTAAGGGGAGTTATGATTGAATTTTAAAATCTACAATTTACGTGCTATTGGAACCAAATTTTATCTACACATCGACGGCTTACTTCTAAAACCTCGTATGTCCCAATGCTCTTCCTACGAATTATTTTCCTTAAGGCTGACCACGCCTCCCGGCCACATATGGATATGCAGTCCATCAGAACAATTTTTATTGTGTTCAATTTCCTATGCCGGTGTATACAGGACAGTGTGCCTTACCATACCGTATAGTAGGGATGTTGTTTGCATCACGTATTTACGCACTCCTACAGTATAATGCATTTAAGGTTCAATTTCCTTTACACATTAGCATAGGAAAATGAACACAACGAAAATTGTTCTGATGGGCTGCATATCAGTATGTGGCTGGGAGGCATGACCAGTCTTAAGGAAAATAATGGGTAGAAAGAGCATTGCGAGATGCGAGGTTTTAGCAGTAAGACGTCGACATGTATTGTAATACAGTTAGACCCTGTGCTAAATTTTAGCTGTGTATGTACCTTCGTTCTGAAGTTACTATTTTTTTGACATTTTCAATGTCTCCTCCAGGCATATGCCGCTTCCTTCCCTCCTTCCCTCCTTCCCTCCTTCTTCCTTCTCTATCCCTTCCAATCTTCGCATCGCCCGCGAGGCCCCTGTTCAGCATAGCAGGCAAGGCCACCTGGGCGAGGTACTGGTCATTCTCCCCAGTTGTATTCCCTGACCCAACGTCTCACTCTCCAGGGCACTGACCTTGAGGCGGTAGAGGTGGGAAACCACGGAACACCACTTCCAGGATGGCTGAGGTTGGAAATCCAACCCACCTCTACTCAGTCGACCTCCCGAGGCTGAGCGGACCCCGTTCTAGCCCTCGTACCACTTTTCAAATTTCGTGGCAGAACCGGGAATCGAACCCGGGCCTCCGGGGGTGTCAGCTAATCACACTAACCAGTACAACACAGAAGCGGAAAAGTCCCTTGCGATGAAGTTTTTATCTGATGAAGCTAAAAATTTGCTGAAATATAGCTCTTGCAAACAGAAACAAAAGTTATCCACGGTTTTGTTATCAGTTATAGTTTTTCTTCCAGAAATTCTGAAAGTTTTATTTATTTATTTTTAATTCATAGCATGACCCAAATTCTACATCATGAAATCAATAGAAAAACCAGTCCATGTCGAAACCTATGATAACTTCCTATTCTAGCACCTATAAGAGTAAACTCACCGATTTTCATTAATTTCAGGTAACAATTGTGTCGCAAGGAGCATTTTTAAGACACAAATACATGAGAAAAAACAAATATGAGAAAAATGCATGAGAAAATCAACTCACTTATGAACTGTCCTGCAGCATGCGTTGCACCTTCAGACCTCCTTAATCTTTCTTCTGTTGGTATTTTTACCAGTTTGTGATGTTTTCTCTCCTTTTTGTGTAGTTCACTGCTCCTCTTCCTACCCCGATCCACACGACGGTTGTCTTGTGATTTACACAATGACTGAGTGGTTGAAGAAAGAAGTGAATTCCTGGTGGCATGAAGGGTCTCAGCTGTCTTGTAGTGTCCCATAGCTCCTTGGCTAAATAGACACCGTAGTAGCCTTCGGTTCGGACGGTCCCACGCCCAATTCCCAGTAGGGTCGTATTTTAGCCACGCCTGCCCAATGTGATTTTGTTCATTCTAATACACTTTTTATTTACGCCCAACACATCACAGTACCAAAAACCACAGAAACACGCAATAGTGAACACAATCCTCCATATCGGGTTGAAGTCAGAAAAGGCATCTTGTGGTAAAATTGGGCTTAATCCACATGAAATGCCGATCCCAAGTAATTGAAAGAAGTTCGAGGAAAACGAGAATGCTTGCACTAAATTAAATTCTTTCAGAGACGTAAACATTGGTCGTATCTATACAAGAAGTTACAGAAATGAAGTAAATTAGACCTCGGTGGTTTAAAAATTAACTTTAGGACTTTTTTATGCCTCGATGCATCGTCTAATAAACCAATTAGCCAATGGGAATCGAGATGATGATTTACTATACATAACGATGGAGACGACTAGAATATTAATGTTAGTCCCAGTGGAAGTAATTTTATTCTGAATGGAATGCAATCTTTTCCACAAAGCATACAAGGCTACGTATCGAAATATTGTAGAATCCTGATGACTTTGCAATAGTAAAATCGATCTCATGGTAGTGAAAAGCAGGAATAATGAAAGAGGAGAGAGTTTCATTTGGCGAGCAGAGATGTGCTACAGCAAATATAGCGTGCCAGGACTATTGAATGGCTAGATAAGATGCTGGGTGGCAGGGCGGGAGTATTGACGGGAGTGACGTCAGTGTGAAGTGGCTACATGTTGCTCTGAGGGCCATCAAACACTCCTTTCCACCCACACTCGGCGGCTTCCTCCCATGCACGGGTTGAATCGCCGAACTCATACAGCGCGCAACGTTCTAATTATTATTATTATTATTATTATTATTATTATTATTATTATTATTATTATTATTATTATTATTATTATTATTTAGTTCCGTTTGGGCTTGCTATGGACCACGTGGTTCTTATCTCTAGCAGCTTTCTTCTTTGACCAGTATTCCTTCATCCTTGCACTGTGAAAGTCTTTTCGCTCCTGGGTCCATTTCACACCTCCTCCCGGACGTACTGTTTTTTCTGTTAGTGACTGGAGAGAGTTTGATGTTCTGATCAACGTTCTGTACCTATTCCTGTCATAAATTTCACTGGGAACAATGTCCAATTCTTGAAGGTCTTTTCTGACGAGTCTTGCCCACTTGGCATTAGTCGCTTTCCCTCTAGAGATGGTGTGGAAGATTCTGGAGGTGAGCCTCTGATTGTCCATTCTCATGATATGACCATAGAAGTTCAATCTCCTCTTCCTCATAGATGTTGTAATGCTCTCCAATTGTTGGTACAGTTCGTTGTTGTGCCTGATTCTGTACTTGCCTTCTTCTTTAATAGGGCCCATGATTTTTCTGAGGATCGTCCTTTCCTTCAGCTCCAGTTTCCTAAGATGCCCTTTTCTTACCATGTTTAGGCATTCTGAGGCGTATAGTACTGTTTGTTATTATTATTATTATTATTATTATTATTATTATTATTATTATTATTATTATTACTATTATTATTATTATTATTATTATTATATATTCCCTGGAGCCATCGTGGACAACATTAAGTTTTGTTATATTTGGTGGTGAACTTCGCTTTCTTTTGATCCCGGAATTCCCTCATTCTTTTTGAGTGAGCCTGCTTGCGTTCCTCTGTCCAAGGGACACCGTGTCTTCTTTTTGATTGTTCGTCTCGGTTTAACCCGTTTGTCACTATCTTTTTTAGGAAAAGACCTTTGTCAAAAGCGTCTGCCGGTTTGATCTGTATGTATTCTTTGGTGTTTCTAAACTAAGGCATCGCGGATTTAGGTTTTGAATCAAATAAGTGAAAGATATGGTTTTTGAAACCTTTTTCCGTCTATTCGTTTGCGGTGACCGTAGAATCGTGCCCGTCTTTTCCGGGTCGTGTCTGTAATTTTCTCTATTTTGTTATAGATTCCCTTATTGGATCTTTCTTGTGGATGTCATTCATTTAGTTAAATCCCATGATTCTCCTAATTATTCTGAGCTCCTTTCCTCTCCAGTTCTTCGAGGAGTCCTCTGTTGGTATTTAGGGATATGGTCTCGGATGAATACATAACTACTGGCTTCAGAACCGTATCATAGTGCTTGTGCTTTAGCTGTGTTGTTGTTGTTTTGTTGTTGTTTTGGATTGTTGTCGCTTCTGGTGTTCTTAATGAATAAATAGAGGAACGATCGCTGAACTCATGAACTCATACACCGCACAAAACTCCAAAATGCATTCTTCTTCTTCTTCTTCTTCTTCTTCTTCGTTTTGCGTTAGGGCCTACTGGGGACCTCGTTCCAATTTCAATTCTTCATCCTTTGTTGTTGTTCCTTTCTTTTCTTCCAATATTCCTTCATTGTTTCACTATGTTTCTTTTTTTCTTTCATCAGACCACTTTGTGCCGGTTTTCTTTGCCTCCCTCCCTTGGAACCCTTCCATCTTTAAAACTTTCTTCCTGACAATTTCTATTTCCATTACTTCTTCTTCTATGATGTTGTTTCTTTCCAAGACTTTTTTGATCTCTTGAATCCAGGTGGTTGTTGACTTTTTCTTCCAAAGATACGTGAAGATCTTTTTGGTTAGTCTATTGTCCTCCATTCTGTAAACATGTCCAAAGATAGCAATATTCTCTTCCGTGCTGGTATAGATATGTTTTCTATATTCTGATAAATTTCGTTATTACTTCTTAATTCCCAAAATTCTGTACATTTTAGAGGGCCTAATATTTTTCTTATTAGTAATTCCAATCTTTCAAGCTTATAATCGAGTACTAAGCATTCACTGGCATGTAAGCATTCTGGTTTAACAACTGTGTTGTAGTACTTTATTTTAAGATTTTTAGATAAACATTTTTGTTGTATGTATTTTTTCTTATACAATATGATCTTTCCATTTTGAGTATCCTTGGCCTCTATAGCAGATTTTTTCAAACCATTTTCTTGGATTGTGTCCCGCAAATATTTTAATTGCTTTACCCTTTCGATTGAACCAACATCTGTTCCTAGTAATTTTGGAGCATTCTTTTTATATTCGTCATGAATTTTGTTTTCTCTGCAGAAATTCCTAAGCCTGCCATGTTAGCTGTCTCTTCCAGAAGATGTACAGTGGCCACAGAAAGTATTCGTACACCTATGGAATGTGATGGAACATCATTACGGCATACGAGCTGAAGTTAGATTTATAAACGGCATAACGACAGACATCAGATATACACGCTGAACATACAGATCGTTTAAAAATGTAACATGATCGGCACGATACTGTATACAGACGGCAGATCGTACCGCCAAGAAAGTATTCGTACAGTGCGGATGTACTGTCTTTGTGATTGGTTAAACCAGTTGTCGCACACGTTTACGGCGCTGTACCTGCAGGAGGGGTTGTTACCTCTTCAGTCATCACTGTGCTGTCGTTGCCGCAAGGTTATTTAGTATGGGTTGAAAGAAGAGGGAACTTTCAGTGAGTCAACGAGAGAATATAGTGTTACTGTATAAACAAAGTAAAAGTTGTCATCAAATTGGAAAACAGATGGACATTAGCTATACTACGGTGAGTTCAATAGTTAATAAATACAAGCACAGCGGACAAACAGAAAACAAACCCAGATCTGGTCGTCCAAAAGTGCTGACAGTACGGGAGCGACGCATTATTGTGCATTCGGCACGAAAGGAACCGCTCCGGAGTGCTGCATCCATTGCTACAGAACTCGCTTCAAGGTGATTGTGTAAACTATAAGGAATGTATTGCACAGTGCGAACCTGCGTAGTAGACGTCCACGAAAGAAGCCTCTTATAAGTGAAAGAAATAGGCAGAAGCGCCTACAATTCGTGAAAGAGTATTGTGAAAAGACAATTGACTTTTGGAACACCGTTATTTTTTCTGATGAAGCGAAGTTTACACAGTTTGGAGCTGCTAGGACCAGCAAGGTATGGCGGAAGCCAAACACTGAACTTCAACCTCAACATGTAATCCACAATGGTAAAACACGGAGGAGCGACTGTGATGGTTTGGGGCTGCATGGCTGCGAATGGAGTGGGAAACCTGGCATTTATTGATGGTATTATGGATGCCAGGAAGTACACAGATGTGTTGCACTATAATTTAAGCAGCAGTGCACACAAGCTTCATCTGGAAGGATTCTTCCACTTCCAACAGGACAATGATCCTAATCATTGTGCCGTGATAACCCGTGAATGGCTGTTGTACAATGCCCAAAGAACACCTCTCACTCCACCGCAGAGTCCAGATCCCAATCCCATAGAGAACCTGTGGGATCATTTAGGCAAAGAAGTGCAAAAATGCCATCCTACTAGTAAAGAACACCTTAAAGAGATACTCTCAGATGGATGGTCCAATATATCTGAAGAGTACACCAAACGTTTAGTTAATTCAATGCCAAGACGTCTGGAACAGGTCATCAAAGCTAAAGGCGTGCACTAAAGGCATGCATACAAAGTATTAAGACTGTGTTTGAACAAAGACTTCGGCAAGTGTTTGAATTATCTAGTAGTGTACGAATACTTTTGGTTGTGTTAGAAGACGAGTTTATTTGTTTATTATGTTGAGTGCTGTAAATCTCATAGCAAATGTACAGCTAGGTGTCTTTTCTTTATGCATATGTCTCACTGGATGTGTTTATATTAGTTCATGGTGCTTAATATACAAGGTATATATTAAAATGTTGGAGTACGAATACTTTCTGTGGCTACTGTACTTGTATTGCTGCATTAGTCAGGCTTTCAGAGAATATTGCAAAATCGTCTGCAAATGCTAGGCAATTTATTGCATTAATGCATTAATGAAGAATGCATTATTCTTATTCTTATTCGTATTCGTATTCTTATTCTTATTCTTATTCTTATTCTTATTCTTATTCTTATTCTTATTCTTATTCTTATTCTTATTCTTATTCTTATCATTATTATTATTATTATTATTATTTACTTTGATCAAATATTTCTGCTTTCATACTTCAGTATAATTGCATGATTAAGTTATTTTTAAGCACAATCATACTTTAGATTACTTTCTAAATTTTCACTGAACTTTCATAGAGGAGCTTGGGCATAATTCTGCAGGTGCTGAGAACTATAGACTTTTGGATGTCTCCGATAACATATATTGGCAGATGCAATTTCTTTAGGGTTTTATGTACCAGTCCTATTGTCCCAATAGCAGCTGGTGCTATGGCTACTTTGTCCACTCGGCATTGATCTTTAACTGACCGTGCTAACACGTGATATTTCTGCAGGTTCGTCTCATAAGTCGACTGAATATTTTAACCCCAAGGCACTGCAAAGCCGACATCCAAGCATATTTCGCAATGCGGTCCCATAGAGTAGCATCTGGTCTATAATGTGCTACATCTCCTTCAGTCAAGATGCTCCTGTCCTAATTTAGTTGTATCCGGTAATGTTTAATATGGCTTGTACGAGTGTTACGGTGGCAGTTGCACAACGTTTAATCTCACCAATAAGATCGTATGTTTATTTGTAGTCTGTAGGTACCAGTACTGAACATTCCGATGTTACATGTCTCACTGTTCCTTGCTTCGCATTGAATATGAACTTTCAGATTCTGTACGAAATCTGACTTTAGCTTTAAGATTCTTATTACTATTGTGCTTTAAGATGATATACTAAATCTTACTTTAGCCTTAAGATTCTTGTTACTATTATGCATTTCAATAGCATCATGTGGGAGGAGTTTTTCAAACAAAATTGTCTGTCTGTTATGTCATCAGCCCAGAGGCTGGTTGGATCCTCAAATAGCACCACCAAAATTATGCGGTTATAAGGAAACCGCAAAAACCAATGCCAGCATCAAAATGAGGCGTACTAGGCAAGACGAGGAGTGAGGTAGTTTGCCATTGCTTTCCTCATTGGGTCAGAAAGTGATACTGCAGCACTACTGACCCTATGAACAACACCTTTCATAACACTCAGATGCACTAGTCGTGCTCTGAATGTCATTACTCAGCACCACCCAGACCCCAGCAGCTTCCATATTGTCACAGCCATGGATGAGACTGAGACTTCGGTGAAAGCTACACTTTACTCTGGCCTGTGCCAAAACAAAATTAATAAAGAGTAATCTTAGGTAAAATATGAGTCAAGCTCGGGTCTCCGGCTTAGCCAACTTGTTAATTGAAAACAAAGTAGCGAAAGGAATTCATTTTAATGGAATTATTTGCAAATTTTCAAGGAGCAAATTTGAGAAAAGGAAGGTTTCAAGTTCTTATACACAGAATGTTAAGTGAAAAAAAACAAGAAATAACACTTGGCTGTAATTATCTTATTCCAGGAGAAACCACCAAAATGTAGACCCAAATTGGTCATATCTGAGGAAGAAAGGGAGGATTAGAAGTGAAAGGATGAAGAGGTTCCGGGAGGAGGAGAAGAATGAGAAGAAGAAGAAGAAGAAGAAGAAGAGAAAGCTTTAGGTTCAATGCAGCCAAATTCGGAGAGAAGAAGAAGAATTTCAATCTGCGGGGCGGAAGATGGGGGAGGACAAGACAAGAAATTTCCCCGGGTACCACCCGACCTTGTTACGCCACTGTCTACGAAAGATTCACAGAAATCATTTTCCTCTGTACGGTAATAATAAATATTTGGCAGCTGTGCAGTATACAAATTTAAATTAGACGAAGGAGCTACGATCTTGAAGAAATAAACCGAACTTAGGAAAGTCTATGCGTACACCTTCGTACGGAGATACGATGGACAGCCAGTAATATTATACCTTCCTCTTTGAATGTACTAGGTCATAAAGCTGAAAGAAAATTACATTGGTTACTTTCAAACTGATGAATTATTGGTAAAGTTTATTTCACGACGAGGTACACTTGTTATGAAAGTAAACGGGACATAGATCTACAGTGGTAAACTTACAATGAAACACAAAATTGTGTTCTCAAATACTGAGATATTCAAAGATCATGTAAAATCTGACCACTCTTTCATCTCGTAAGCAATACATCCATAGAAACAAATTGGAAATCTGTTTACTTTTGTCGGTTTGAACAATTACACAACAATTTCAACAAGAATCATCCCCTTTATCATTCAGGTATTTATATGTTTTTATTTTGCTTTTAGCTAGTGTTTTAACGCCTCACCAACACAATGAAAATTTTCGACGACGCAAGGATGGAAAAGAAACGACCTTGGCCTCTATTAAGGTACAACTCCAGCATTTTCCTGGTGTGAAAATGGGAAACCATAGAAAACCATCATCAGGGCTGCCGACAGTGGGATTCCAACCCACCATCTCCCGAATGCAAGCTCACAGTTACGCGACCCTAACCACACGTCCAATTCTCTCGGTTCAATTATAAATAAATAATACAGACGCTATATAAAATCAGTTAAAATATGTGGATGTGTTTTAAATCAGCCCTCACACTGCCATTAAAATTATACGGATTACATTGGTACTTTCCACTTAAATATGACTACTCAATAGAAGCCAACGACTAATTTGTCCTATCTTTCTCAACCAACGCTTATGAGTGTTACTAGCTGACTAATTGCACGCAACTTTCATCCCTTAACTTTGAACGAAGTATAGTGAATTACATTAATTTTAACGTGTATATTAATCGCTGAGCAGCTACATCTTAAAGAAATAATATGGAAGAAAGCCAATAAAGTCAGCAATTGGTTGGTCATTGGCTTCATGTTCCCAAGATCGTGGTTCGTTAGTGCAGAGGTGGATGACACTCATGGACGCTTAAATGCGACAACTTCTTGTTGATCTCCAGTAGGTTACAGAATTAAGTGCAAAACTATGACACTTTCGCAACGTTAAAATGTATCAGAGTCTTAGTAAATACTTAAAAATCACTTTTTTAATCGTTATTTTCCTCCTTAATGACCCAATTTTCAACGTTCCGCTAGTTCCTAACGCACTGGGAACTGAATTATGCTCAACAAGAATGATGATGTTGAATCAGAAGGTGTGAGTTCTACTCTAGGTAGGAGTACACATTTCATTGTTACGTCTCTCCTGCTCTCGGTCACGAAACTCAAACCATATAGCTGAGAGTTTCATCACGGTGACCAAGTAGAACTCAAATATCTGCAGGTCATCTGCGTGGGCAGTAGCTATTTTGGTAAGTCAATGCCCTTAGTAGAATGCATGTACCACGTTTTTATTTTCCCTATACGTATTTTTGGCTGCAACAGTCGAAACCTCATCGATGCCTTTGAAATGTGGTACTGGCTAAGAAGGCTACACATGCCTTGGATTGCCAGGAGAACCAATGCGTCCTTTATTCATGAGCTGAAGATTTTAAAACGCCTTTCTTCTTGTATCAATGAAAGAATACTGCAGTTGTTTGGACACATTGCCAGACGACCTGGAGAAAACATAGAGAAGTTAATCCTGGAAGGGGAGGTTGAGGGCAGTAGACGACGGGAAAGGACTGCAACCACATGCAGTAGCGGCGATAAGGGAGGGTGAGGGGAGGGGGTACTCGCCCCCACCCCCCATACACACACACTGTTGAGAAACGTTGCATTTTAATTCCATTTTAGCCGGCTGAAACTAGGATTTTTTTTTCTTTTTTGCTAGTTGCTTTACGTCGCACCGACACAGATAGGTCTTATGGTGACGATGGGACAGGAAGGGGCTAGGACTGGGAAGGAAGCGGTCGTGGCCTTAATTAAGGTACAGCCCCAGCATTTGCCTGGTGTGAAAATGGGAAACCACGGAAAACCATTTTCATGGCTGCCGACAGTGGGGTTCGAACCTACTATCTCCCGAATACTGGATACTGGCCGCAATTAAGCGACTGCAGCTATCGAGATCGGTGAATTATTTTTTAAAAAGCAATTTGCACATGCCCTGTTGTCTTACCAGGTAATTCTTTCGTATACATTCTTTAATTATTAACAACATTATAAACCGAAATAAGCACAAAATATCGATCGTCGCGGCTAACCGATTTGTATAGCGCCACAGCAAGTAGTAGACACTTTGCATGTGCTGGGGGGGGGGGGGAAGGGTACCACGGGTATATATTTTGCCAAAGTCATGGACACAGATATAAATAACCCGCTTGTCATTCTGGCAGTATCTTTAATGTCTGTTAGTTTCTTAGTGTGTATAGTCAAATACTAAATTATTTTTAATTGTATATCACACCGTACTTTTTTCATAAATTTACAGTATACATCTTCATTATTCTCTTCGCTATACAGGTCGCAGCCTTTTCTACTTTTCAGGAATGTTCTGATGATGTTGCAGGTCTTCAAAATTGCAACCTTTTGTGCCACGTTGTGAGTGTAGATGGGAAGCTGTAGTATCTTTAAGTTTTCTGGAAATGATTTTGGTGTGAGACCAGTGGGAAAAAGGAGAAAAGGAAGAATTATCACCCTGTATTGTTTCCAGATCCTTGCTACTTCCATAACCAAAGGAGTATATTTGTCGATCTTATCCATGTATTTCTGTTTATTATTATTATTGTTAATATTATTATATTTATTTATTTATTTACTTATTATTCGCTAATCGGCCATCTAGTGACCTCAATAAGCTTCATAATATATTCTGGCGTTTACTCAGTTTTCGAATGATTCAGTAGGTTTCCATTAGCTTGCTGTGTCAATCACGGCGTTCATCCGACCACTTTGCACCAGTTGCCTTCTTCACATCCCGGAAAGTCCCAAAAGTCGCGAAGGTTTTTCTGAAAAGGTCTCCTTTGTGCGCAACATCTGTCGTAGGCCCATTTCTTCGAGGTCTTTATTTTTGACGTTAAGGTACCAGGGAATTTTATCTTTGGTTAAAAATGCGTTTTGCCCATCGAGACTATTCCATCCGTCTAGGTGACCGTAAAAGCGAGAGCTGCGTTTGCGCATTTCGCACTATTATTATTATTATTATTATTATTATTATTATTATTATTATTATTATTATTATTATTATTATTATTATTATTATTAAATATCAAAAGTGGCCAACCGGACACCTGTGGGAATCGATCTTATAAACTTTGCATTTCGCTTCCGATGCTCTCCCGTATCAGCTACAATTGTTTCGATTGTTCTTGTTCCTCTGATACGCTTATTGTACTGTGCTGTACTTGACACCTCTTGGCATGTAATATTATATGTTCGACTCGAACTAATAAACTCAGTTTCAAGTAGAAAATGAAACGGCGTATGGCTTTTAGTGCCTGGAAATCCCAGGACGGGTTTGGCTCGCCAGGTGCAGGTATTTTGATTCGACCCCCGCAGGCGACCTGCGCGTCGTGATGAGGATGAAATGATGATGAAGACAACACATACACCCAGTCCCCGTGCCAGGGAAATTAACCAATGATGGTTAAAATTCCCGAACCTGCCTGGAATCGAACCCAGGACCTCTGTGGCCAAAGGCCAGCACACTAACCATTTAGCCATGGAGCCAGTTTTAAGTGCAATGCAGTCGTGAACGCTCAATATTTGAAATAGTGATCTATTTTTTAATAATTTAAAAATAAAGTTGCACACATTCCGTGCGGGGTTATCAAACACTAACGATATTCACTAAACTGGCGGCAATGTAAAGCAACTCCTTTGGCAGTACAGCAACAAAAACAACAACAACAACAAGTTTAACCGAGAGTTTAATACAAATTATAATAAACGCATATCACGCAGTAAGTCATTAGGTGTGTGGTAAGTACATTGTTTGGTAATTCTTAACATAACTCCGCATGAGATAGTGTGCCACCATACGGACACCTAATTTTATGTGAACGCACAAGACAAGGAAGGAGAAATGAAACAGACGTCTGAGCTTGACACATGCGCTGGAACGGTACGCTCACAGAATAAAGTCGACGGTCCTCATAGAAGAAAACACCTTATTCTTCAGCAATGAATAGCGGAAGACTTTATGTGGGGAAATGAGGAGCTTCCTTGATGAAAGCAGCTCGTTTCTGGGCCATTAGTCACCTCAAGACTGTGGCGATGTATTCATTCCAGGCAAAGCGTGTGGACCTGTGGGCTATACGAGCTATCTCATGAAAAACACAAGGTCTGTTTAGATCGTACCTAGCTGCGAGATGGAAACTGATCATAGCAAAGTGCTTGTGTTCTCAAAGAAGTCAAGAGGTGAGGTAATGAGAAGCATTGGAAACTATGTTGTACAATGAATATTGAATTTTCACGAAAAAGCAAAGCAATGGAAAAACCATCTCCTTAGAGGCCAGAAAGGTCCCGGGAGGGTTGAACGGTAAATCTTTTACCTATTTGTAATCTCCACTCTAAGCGGCTTCTTTTGGACTCAGGAATTAATCAGGAACGCATTTATAGTGTGAGATGAAATAACTCTATGCAGTGTGCCTTACCAAAATGTGGCGTCTCCTTTCTAAATATTTCCTTTACCTGATGAAGAAGCGAAGATACATCCTCCCGGGACTCCTTAACTGACTCGACTGGGCTTATCACTCCCAAATCGACATTCAGTACAGAGTTAAAATAGCACTCTCTGACCTGAAATCAAACCAGGAACTAGGTTCCCGGGATGCAGTACCTTTCATCCTCCGCAGTAAGCATTTGTAGGTCATATGTGTAGTTGTAACAAGAGTTCATATCATTTTTTGAATGAAACGAAGAAAGTTTTGATGAATTGTTTGTTGTTGTTGTTTTTTGAGTCATTAGTCCATAGACTGGTTTGATGAAGCCCTCCATGCCAGCCTATCCTGTGCTAACCTTTTCATTTCTACGTAACTACTGCATCCTACATCTGATCGAATCTCCTGTCATATTCATACCTGGATGTTTTACGATATGTCCTATCATTCTATGTCTTCTTCCGGTCAAATTTATCCAAATCGATCTCCTCTCACCAATTCCATTCAGTATATCTTCATTCCTGATTTTATCCATCCATCTCACTTTCAGCATTCTTCTGTAACACTCCATTTCAAAAGCCTCTATTCTCTTTCTTTCAGAGCTGGTTATCGTCCATGTTCCCCTTCCATACAATGCTACGCTCCATACAAATGTCTTCAAAAATATATTTCTAATTCCTCTTTTAATGTTCGAAGTGGGCAAATTTCTTTTCTTAAGAAAGCTCTTCCTTTCTTGTGCTAGTGTGCATTTTATGTCCTTACGTCTGTCATTGTTAGTTATTTTACTACCCAACTAACAACATTCATGTACTTTTTTTAAGAATTCATTTCCTAATCTAATACTACCTGCTGACTTCGTTCGACTGCACTCCATTACTTTTCTGTTGGACTTATTTATTTTCATCTTGTACTCCTTACCCTCTGTTACATGCATTTATTTAGCTAGGCGTAAATCATGTTCTTCCATACGTTATCGCCATCTGTGTGACATCTTCATGATTCCTTCCTCTCAAAACCTTGGATTTTTCGAGGTCATGTGCAAGCTTTCAAGGAATTGAAGTTCTCGCTATGCTGGGACCGAAATATAGCAAACTGAAGGCCCCGTGATGTAAGGGTAGCGTGCCTACCTCTTACCCGAAAACTCCATATTCGATTACTGGCCAGGTCAGGGATTTTTACCTAGATCTGAGGGCTGGTGATCACAATTTAGAAGCTACCTGAGGGTGACATAGCGGACCCAGTAAAGAAATCCAAAACTAACGGCCGAGAGTATTCGTTGTGCCAACCTACGACACCTCGCAATCTGCAGGACTTCAGGCTGAGCAGCGATCGTTTGGTAGGTCAAGGATTTTCGGGCCTGTTCAGCCATGGGGTTTGGTTTGGTTTGGTTTGGTTTGGTTTGGTTTGGTTTGGTTTGGTTTGGTTTGGTTTGGTTTGGTTTGGTTTGGTTTGGTTTGGTTTGGTTTGGTTTGGTTTGGTTTGGTTCGGTTTGGTTTGGTTTGGTTTGGTTTGGTTTGGTTTGGTTTGGTTTGGTTTGGTTTGGTTTGGTTTGGTTTGGTTTGGTTTGGTTTGGTTTGGTTTGGTTTGGTTTGGTTTGGAAGGTGAAACTATAACAGATGAGGTTGTACATCTAAGTCAAACTTCATAGAGTTCAGTAGTCTCCGAAATGTGGTGAAGTGATGTCAAAATTGGTGACGCCCATCTTACTGGCAATTATATATATTTAAAATCTATTTCTATCTTCCATTGGTCCAACTGGCGATAAATATATCCCCGCTGCCGGGACAAAATCTCCTATGTGAAATATTTTAGCCTAGAACTCTGGCCGGTAAGGTTCTGTCATCTAAGGTGCAATATTGGGTGAATATTGTCAAGGCATTCTCGCTCTTCATAATGTATGTGCTGGGGGTCAGTATATCTCCAAAAATATTTTCAAATAGGAGGTTTTGTCCCGGCAACGACGATATCTAAATTAACATCTGGCTGGGACGTAGAAATACATTCCATTCGGATTTCTATGACTACCACTGTGGAAATAAAAGCATCCGCCACTTGTACCACTTCCAAAAATTGATACAACTTCATGCCAAACAATAATTGAAGTGAACACTGTTTCACTACTTTCAGCCTTTCAATACGGATCAGTTACAGTGTTCCTGTAAGTTATGAGCACTCCAGCTGAGAGCTACAAACCAGAATTGAGTTTCTCAGTTGACACTTGTTTGATTTCTAATATTGGAGATTATTGCTACTTTCATTGTCTTTTCTACCTTTACTAATTCTACCTACTGCACTGTAGTCTCTGGTATGCTAACTTTCAACACCACATACTAGGCCACTCAACCATTACCCGTATGTATGTTCAGTCCCCACCCCGAAGGCTGCTTGAATCCCCAACAGCTCCACCATTTGCTATCATAGATGGCCTAGGCATCATTGAAGAGGAGTAATAGGGAAATAAGGAGAGAGGTAATTTCCCCGTTGGTTTCCTCACTGAGTCAGAAGTTGCCCTTATATATCAGTCTACAAATGCATGTACCAACCGACCCTATGAGAAATATTTTCACACCATTCATAGCAGGGAATGGCATTATTAGCATCGCTCATACCTCAGTCACTTTCATATTGCCAAAGCCAAGGATGAGACTGAGACAGATCAATGAAAGTAACAAAATTGCTCTTGCCCATGCCAGAAGACATAGTGCACTGTAAACACTAGTTCTTGCCAGTAAAGGCATAAACTATTACGAATGTGGGCATGACTTCAGGAACACCAACCTCAGACCACTTTGTTTCAACGCAACGATAGGAGATGTTCTTGACAATACCATGCATTAATGATAGTGATAATGTAATGAGTACTTTTTTGGTTTTCGGAGACACTGAGGTATCAGTACATTTTACCACAGGAGTTGTTTTACGTGTGTATAAATTTACCGATAAAAGATTGGCGTACAGTATGTGAGCACCTCCAAGTAGCACCGGGATCGAACCGATCAATTTGGACTCTAAATGCTCAGCCAGACCTTTCCCTAATGAGTAAGTCAGTAAATAAGTAAATAAGTAAGTAAGTAAATAAGTAACTGTCTCGAGAACATTTTTATGTGGAATTCGGCACAGTGCAAGTAGCGACACATTCATCTCATTCGTGTATGCACGTACAGTCGATTTCTGTCTACTTAAACCTCGCAGTAAATAGCGAGCTACTGCAATTCTCTGGTATGTTTCTGTGTAGAGTCCTCCACTAAATCAACCTTAAAGCTGATGATGTTTCTCGTTCGTGTATTTTCACTAACAATATCAGTCCCCCTAGTCTACGGCAGAATAACATTAGCAGGAACAGGCCTCGTCAGCAAAGTGAATTTTGAGTCTGGATGCTCGGGGACAACCTAGAAGGCACAGGGGTTGTTTAATTGGCAATGACGTCACAGTCAGGAGATAAAGAGATGTAATAAGAGACAGGGGAAGCCCCGGTGACTATTCATGGGTTAACCCTAGATGGATCTAGAGCAGGCCTTTCCAACTCGAGCACTTGGTGCCGGGGCGCACCAGCGCTGCATTCAGCAGCACCTTTCCCCTCCTTCCCCACCTACCCCGCGCAGTGGTCGGTGCATGTGTGCGTAAGAGACAGTACATTCTTTCTCATTCTCTCTTTGTGTGGTATTCTCAGTAGAATCTATTCGATAGAACAGACAGTGGATCAGTTGGTTTCACCTTCGTTAAGAATGTCGTTTAATCCTTTATGGGTGGATTCATATTTTGTTCTCAGTACTCTCAATACCGAAGCGAAAGCTCACTGTTTAATTTGACATGTCATTTTAAGCATAAATTCTTCAACCGTTCGACGACACTACTACAATAAACAGGTTTCCACCTATAATGGCATTGTTGGCGCAACAAGAACCGAACAATTTGCTAAGTTAAAATCGGAATTGCTAAGTTCTTCAGAGATACGTAATAACTTACTCATTAGGAATTGTTTTACATGCAATTTAGGAGATTTGTTTTCGTTTTTTGTTTTGTATTATTAAGAACTGTTTAGAATTAGACTTAGATGTACTGCTAAGTAAAAACACCGGTGGAGATGGCGGCGCGGTTAGGGGCGCTCAGCTGTGAGCTTGCATCCGGGAGATAGTGGGTTCGAAACCCTCTGTCGGCAGCGCTGAAGATGGCTTTCCGTGGTTTCCCATTTTTAAACCAAGAAAATGCTGGGGCTGTTCCTTAATCAAGCCCTGGTCCGCTTCCCTCCCATTCATAGCCTTTTCCTATCCCACCATAGCCATGAGACCTATTGCAAAAACGAACCCACAAAGATAATTATTTTAATTATTTTATCTCCCTGTCCCACAGATACTTGAACCCAATACTTTAGAAGGCGCAGTTCGAGCACGTTATGGGCTATTGTTGGCAAAAAAAAAAAAAAAAAAAAAAAAAACAGATGTTTTCAATTCTGATTTTAATAAATGGAGAACTAGTACTTCTCTGTCTGATGCGGACTTAGAGGTTGTACTTAGAATTTCTACTGCCAAATCGATTGTATCCATTATTGGTAAATTAGTTGCAGCAAAACGATGTCAGCAATCGACTTAAACGCTGAATGTACATTAAGGCAAACGCAAAGTATGTACAGAATAAATTGTGTGTTTATGTGTTCACAGAACTGTCGTAAATTATATTGTTTTCATAAGCTGCGCGCTGACTTGACGACCTATAGTTCTGCCCCTGTCACTTCCCCCTTCTTCCCCCACCACCTCAACGGTGCTTTAGCACAGCACTGGGGCTGCTGCCGGGGCCGGTCGGGGCCGTGCAAGCACCTCAGTTGGAATCGCTTGATCTAGAGTGACACTAATCAAAAGCCTTATACTTAAAACGTCATTGTAATAAGAAACATGAACATTTTGGCTCGTGGCACTTGAATTATTATTATTATTATTATTATTATTATTATTATTATTATTATTATTATTATTATTATTATTATTATTATTATTAATCTGTTTACCCTCCAGGGTCGGCTTTTCCCCCGGACACAGCGAGTGATCCCACCTCTACCGCCTCAACGGCAGTGTCCTGGAGCTTCAGACTCTTGGTCGGGGATGCAACTGGGGAGAATAACCAATACCTCGCCCAGGCGGCCTCACCTGCTATGCTGAACAGGGGCCTTGTGGAGGGATGGGAAGATTGGAAGGGATAGGCAAGGAAGAGGGAAGGAAGCGGCCGTGGCCTTATGTTTGGTACCATCCCGGCATTCGCCTGGAGGAGAAGTGGGAAACCACGGAAAACCACTTCCAGGATGGCTGAGGTGGGAATCGAACCCACCTCTACTCAGTTGACCTCCAGGGGCTGAGTAGACCCCGTTCCAGCCCTCATACCACTTTTCAAATTTCGTGGCAGAGCCGGGAATCGAACCCGGGCCTCCGGGGGTGGCAGCTAATCACGCTAACCACTACACCACAGAGGCGGACTATTATTATTATTATTATTATTATTATTATTATTATTATTATTATTATTATTATTATTATTATTATTATTATTATTTCTTCTTCTTCTTGCGTTCCGGCCTTCTAAGGACCACGTTACAATTTCAATTGTTCCTCCTTAGTTCTTTCCTTTTCTTCCAGTATTCTTTCATTGTTTCACTGTGTTTCTTTTTCCTGTCTTCAGTCCACTTTGTGCCTGTTTTCTTTTCCTTCCTCCCTTGGAATCCTTCCATTTGTAAGACTTTATTATTATTATTATTATTATTATTATTATTATTATTATTATTATTATTATTATTATTATTATTATTATTATTATTATTATTATTATTATTATTATTATTATTATTATTATTATTGAAAAATACATCGTAATTCGGAAATACTCGAGTGGCAATGATCACTTACAGTAGTGTATTAATAAAGCAAATTTAAAAGATAATTACGCATCATCAACAACAACAAGGTACAACAAGCAATTCCATGGAAAGAAAATATTACAAGAAATACTACTAGTTTAACATTCAAAATCGAGCATCATCATACACGAATGCACACCTAAGTTACATATTTCCAGTGCTTAACACTACGGCTTACAGTGCTATAGACCGGGCAAGTTGGCCGTGCGGTTAGGAGCGCGCAGCTGTGAGTTCGGACCGGGAGATAGTGGGTTCGAACCCCACGTTCCGCAGCCCTGAAGATGCTTTTCTGTTGTTTCCCATTTTCACACCAGGCAAATGCTGGGGCTGTACCTTAATTAAGGCCACAGCCGCTTCCTTCTCATTCCTAAGCCTTTCCTATCCCATCGTCGCCAAAAGACCTATCTGTGTCGGTGCGACGTAAAGCAAATAGAAGAGAAACAACAGTGCTATAGGTTGAGCTTACTGCTGTCTTAACATCACAGCACAATTACCCAACAACAACAATACTACAACAAAAGGAGTACAACAAGCAATTCCATGGAAAGAAAATCGTTATTGCCGGGACAAAACATGCTATGTGATAATATTTTATGGAGATACACTGACCCGCAGCACATACATTATAAAGAGCGAGAATGCCTTGACAATATTCACACAATATTGCACCATAGATGACAGAACCTTACCGGCCAAAGTTCTAAGCTAAAATATTTCACATAGGAGATATTGTCCCGGCAGCGACGAAATATTACAAGAAATACTACTAGTTTAAATTTTAAATCCAGCACCATCGTATACAAATCCGTACGTGCTGTGTTTACAATGCTAAGATAATAAAAATTGGACCGCTATTCTACAGTAAGTCATAGTGTAAAATTTTGAAATACTTAAGGTACGTGTGATTTTTGTATATGACGGTATTGCAATGTTAAACTAGTAGTAAGCTCAACCTATAGTATTGTAAGCCGTACGTTAAGCACTGGAAATACTTGAGTTTGGCCCTCATTCGTCTCTTCTTTAATCTCTCTCTCTCTCGTTCTCATATTTTCAAATACTTCCTAGCCCTGATAACCGAGTTACTTTGTAACTGGTTTCTTACCTATGTGGCCAAGATTCGAATCCCAGCTAGCACATGGAATGAAACGTCATTTTCCTGTGATTCGAATTCCACATAAAACTAGAGGTTCCTCCACCGCTACACAACACATGAATCAGATAAATTGTTGCTCCTTCTCTTCTAGAAGATTTTCTACGACACAAAACATTCCTATAGTTTTAAGTTTTTATATATCGATCCTTGTATATTACTCATAAAAAACTTGCTAATACGTTAGTTTATATCCCTATATTATATATCTCGAGATCCCATTGCACTTTCCTTTGTTCCATGTAATTTCATTTACTGCCTCCCGCGCTCGCTGTCCTCGCAGAATATCCCCAGTGTAAACCTTCCCTGGCTCTCGGATTAAAGTTACACCAGATAAGGAAGTTATTTCATAAATAATCTTTAAAGCTATTTTAAGCCCCGCATTAATTTTCCCAGGGATCATTTTTCATTTCATACCACTCTCCGTTCTTTCATCTACTTTTTAATTCATATTGTTCACCATAAAATCTCCCTTACAGCGTTGTATCCTCTCAGTAAACATGTATTCAGAATCGTTATTTCTGCCCACGATTTCTCGTTAAACTCGAGCTAGTCTATTTTAAAATTTCGTTCACAAATCCGTGCAGATCGGTCGATGTGTACAGCGTGGCCTAAAATAATATCCTTTCGTATGAACTAATGTCACTCATAATGAATATTGTATTTAAAAATCCGTACCGAGTGTGTAGCTACGTGATAATATATTGGCATCTTTTATTGGGAAGATATCCGTGTCGGTGAGATGTAAAGCAAATTGTAAATACAATTTTAAAATGAAATTCGTCTCCTCATCCCGAGTAGCACACCCCGAACGAAGGTGAGCTGCAGGTACCTACAAGCCCCGCAGGGAATTGAAACCAAGGTCCCTGCGGACGGCAGCTAACAACACTAACCGTTACAGTACGGAGGCGGACATTGTTATGTTATGTTATGTTATGTTATGTTATGTTATGTTATGTTATGTTATGTTATGTTAT
Organism: Anabrus simplex; assembly: GCF_040414725.1. Taxonomy (NCBI): domain Eukaryota; kingdom Metazoa; phylum Arthropoda; class Insecta; order Orthoptera; family Tettigoniidae; genus Anabrus; species Anabrus simplex. Next base: position 147,447,742 of record NC_090265.1, on the reverse strand, counting down.
GTTATGTTATGTTATGTTATGTTATGTTATGTTATGTTATGTTATGTTATGTTATGTTATGTTATGTTATGTTATGTTATGTTATGTTATGTTATGTTATGTTATGTTATGTTATGTTATGTTATGTTATGTTATGTTATGTTATGTTATGTTATGTTATGTTATGTTATGTTATGTTATGTTATGTTATGTTATGTTATGTTATGTTATGTTATGTTATGTTATGTTATGTTATGTTATGTTATGTTATGTTATGTTATGTTATGTTATGTTATGTTATGTTATGTTATGTTATGTTATGTTATGTTATGTTATGTTATGTTATGTTATGTTATGTTATGTTATGTTATGTTATGTTATGTTATGTTATGTTATGTTATGTTATGTTATGTTATGTTATGTTATGTTATGTTATGTTATGTTATGTTATGTTATGTTATGTTATGTTATGTTATGTTATGTTATGTTATGTTATGTTATGTTATGTTATGTTATGTTATGTTATGTTATGTTATGTTATGTTATGTTATGTTATGTTATGTTATGTTATGTTATGTTATGTTATTAAATACAAGAAAGATTTCGATGGCTTTCTTTAAAACCCCGTAAGTCCGAATACTCTTCCTATCCATTATATTCCTTAAGACTGGCCACGCCTCCCAGTCCCACATTTATATGCAGTCCAAAAGAATAATTTTCGTTATGGTCATTTTCCTCTGCCAATGTGTAAAGGAAAATGAACCTTAAATGCATTATACTGTAGGAGTGTGTAAATTTGCCATGCAATCAACATCCCTACAATTCGGTACGTTAAGGTCCATTCTCCTTTAGACATTAACAAAGGAAAATGAACACAGCCAAAATTATTCTGATGGACTGCATACAAATATATGACCGGGAGGCGTGGCCAGTCTTAAGGGATATAATAGGTAGAAAGAATATTTGGACACACGAGGTTTTAAAAGAAAGCCATCGATTTGCTGTTAAAGAGACTGAAGTTTTACACATGCATAAATACATAGAGATTTTTAACTCACGCTTGTATTTTATGCAATAATAGGTAACAATCGAAATACGATAATTTTAATATATTTTAAACGAGTAGAAAGCATCTTCTTTTCCACACAAAACAACCTACTAGAAGCGCCACATTTTACTCAACTCTCTTTACTGAATAGTAAAACGGACTTTAATGGCCATTACTATTCGTCAAAAAAAAAAAGACTTCCATTCAACCACATGAATCGGCACTATAGCAATTCTGTTTTGATGCGTGCCCATTTTTTGTACACTGACTTAGCAAATGTCACCTAATAGCGTGTGGGGCCTCCTCTGGCCCTGCGAACTGCAGTGAGACGCCGTGCAAGTGAGTCGACAAATCCCTGGTAGTCCTCAGGACGCAGCTGACACCAAATCGTTTGCAGAGCGGCCGCCAATGCTGGTCTGTTCGTGGGTGCAGGATCCATGGCACGGAACCTGCGTTCCAAGACATCCCAGATATGCTCGATAGGGTTCATATCGGGGCTCCTGAGTGGCCATGGCAGTCGATGGACCGTCGCTGCGTGTTCCTGGAACCATTCCCGGGTGACGTGGGAGCGATGTGGCGGCGAGTTATCATCTTGAAACACCGCAAAAATGGATGGAGATGGTCTCCGAGCAGCTCAACATACCGCGTACCATTCAAAGTCTCTTCCAAAACAACTACGGTGACCATTCCATACCAAAAAAATTCACCCCAGACCATAACAGAGACACCAGTGCCCTGGACCACACCTTCGAGGCAGGCGGGATCCATCGCTTCGAGTGGTCTGCGCCATACACGGTGCCTCCCATCTGCATGGTGCAGTTGAAATCGTGATTCGTCCGATGATATCACGTTACGCCATTGTTCCAGTGTCCATCCCTGGTGACTGGCGACAAATGCGCGTCGTTGTGCCCGATGACGTTGGGTTAACAGCGGCACCCGTGTGCGGCGCCGGCTCCCATATCCCATGTTCCTTCGGTTTGTCCACTGGGAGACGTGTCTAGCATGGCCTGTGTTGAATTGAGCCGTGATTGACAATCCGTCTCAGATGTTGCCGGTCACGAACATCGAGGGTGGCTGGACGGCCCGTCGTTCGTCTGTTGTGGACGGTGACACCCGTATTCAACCTTTTACGATACACCCTAGATACGGTTGATCGTGTGAAGCGGAATTCCCACGCCACTTCCGAAATCGCACTTCCCATCCATCGGGCACCAACCACCATACCCCGTTTGAACGGTGGCAGCTCACGACGACGTTCCATGTTGCACAGGGCACATGCACAGCCACTGCTCACAAGGTCTCCTATACAACTGCCGCTGGCGCAGGGGGTGTGTGGTGCGCAGACAACACACCTGCGCATCACTGCTCCGCTATCCCATGACATTTGCTCAGTCAGTGTAGATAGACGCATATGATCATGCTACATGGAACTAAATCTACCTTTCCTTTAATGGTAAAACTGTCAGTTGAATTTAAAGTTCACTATTGAAGAGAACTATGTCACAGACGCAATGCATGCTGTCTGGCTCCATGACTAAATGGTTGGCGTGCTGGACTTTGGTCCAGGGGAACGCGGGTTCGATTCCCGGCAGGTTTGGGATCTTTAAACTTCATTAATTCCAATGGCTCGAGGAACTAGGTGTGTGTTCAGTTACGGCCCCATCCTCATAGACACGCAGGTAATCAAATCGAAAGATCTGCACCAGGCTTTTCGGGGGGCCACACGCCATTATATGTTCAATTTTGTATGGCACTGCATCGAAAATACCATCAATGGTAAAAATAAACCTACTAATGCAACGTGTGATTCGCTATTAAGGAGAGCCAGGTCAGAATATTTTTGTCCCTGTGGGTGAAAGCGGTACAATAACACGCACGCTATTCCCCGCCTGTCGTAAGAGGTGACTAAAAGGGGCCCCAGTGGTTCTGAATTTGAGACTATGGGTTGCGACCATGGGGCCCTTAGCTGAGTCCTGTCATTGTTTCCACTTACTTGCCAGGCTCGTCACTTTCATCCATCCAGTCCCGATGCCTTGGTCAACTCTTGTTCTTTTCCGACTAGACGGTATTAGGTTTCCGAGGCCTAGGGAGTGGGCCTTGTCTTTCTTTGACCTATATCTTCATTTTTCGAAGTGTCGGATCCCTTCCATTTTTCTCTCTGATTAGTGTTACATGGAGGATGGTTGCCCAGTTATACTTCCTCTTAAAACAATAACCACCATCACCCCGGAATATTCATTTTTTATCAATTGCAACAAAGATATACAATGAACCAAATACACCTTTTTGAAATAGTTTTTATGTTGAGTAATACTTACACAGGACAGCAAAAAATCTAGAACAGTGTATTTGAGTAATCTCGATACAAGTCAAATAGATTTAGCGATGACCGATTCTATTATGGTTCAAAAGTTCAAGATCATCGACTTTTCACAGCCTCAGTTCTAAGTTCGATTAGAGTCAGCGATTTCAATTTTTTCGATCTGCAGATACTGTATATCAATGCTACGTACTGAGACACACAGTATGGTCTGTCTTTTGTGAATCGGAATAAAAATTACGTAAAACCACACAATCATAACACATTAAAAGTATGTAGAAAATGAACAACAAATCCACACTACCGTTTTAAAAATCTATGGAAACAATAATTTTCATGCATATGATAAATGCCATAAAACCAAATTTGTTTATTACAGCATGGCAGGCGGTACGGCTAATTGCTATACCTGGGGACGGCTAATCCTTACTTTCAATTCTTCAAGTCCAGTCCCTACACACAGCAGCTGTGTGTAGACCGCTGAATTTTAACAGTTCCTTGGTTTGACTCCAGAGACAGTCCAGTAATTCACAGAGACACATGCAGTGAACAACTAAACAGCTCAACAGTATTCAACAGCAGAACGATAGTCAAAGCAGCGAATATTAACACAGGTCCAATTACCCTCAGACTCACGATAACGGCTTCTCTCGCTGACTCACGGTGAGCCTCAGTGCCCAGAACTACACAAACACACAGCTGTGTGTATGTATGTAACATTATTATTATTATTATTATTATTATTATTATTATTATTATTATTATTATTATTATTATTATTATTATTATTATTATTATTATTTTACCCACAAAATTGAGTATTAACATTAACAACAGACAGTGAACGTCTGTAGTGTAATGAGTTGTTTTCCTCTTTTTCCAAGACAATGGGCTCAATTCCTGCTGATGTCAACGGCATTTGGGAGAGTTTAAATTCAATATGTCCATTTTGTGACAATTGGTATGTTGAGAAACTTCTATCGGATAGAAGACTCACACCCTGGCGTCGTTTAAACTCTATAATAATTGAAGGAGTCTAAAGCACTTTGTGAGATTATTATTATTGTTACGAATAAAACTCTAATTTACTTCAGGACGACCCATAAATTTTCACACACACACATATATGCACACAATCCCAATCTACCATGAATGCCCACACTTACTAATTGCTGTATATTTACAAGTCTCTTTTCCTTGTGGTACAGCAGGTCGTCCAGCTCGCTGCTATACATGGGGACGGCTAATCCTTACTTTCTCTTCTTCAACTACAGTCCCTACACACAGCAGCTGTGTGTAGACCGCTGAATTTTAACAGTTCCTTGGTTTGACTCCAGAGACAGTCCAGTAATTCACAGAGACACATGCAGTGAACAACTAAACAGCTCAACAGTTTTCAACAGCAGAACGATAGTCAAAGCAGCGAATATTAACACAGGTCCAATTACCCTCACACTCAGGATAACGGCTTCTCTCGCTGACTCACGGTGAGCATCAGTGCCCAGGACTACACAAACACACAGTACTCTCAGGTAGTACACAGTCTTCCGTTCCGCACGCGTCTTCAGTCCAGCCACTCTCTGGACACTCCGATACCAACAACCACAGCTTCTTGTTCAGATCTCGGGGGGACACCAGCGACAGCCAACACCTCTATCGCCCTCAGCCCAGCTACCGAACCCCAAAATATTGAGCCTCACACGGACTACACCACGGAGTCTAACACTGACTTCACCAAGGAGTCTTACACTAATTGATCGTCCGCGACTAGCTCCCTTTTTTATAGCTCGGGTTGTGTGAACCAGCACATTCGCGAGGCAGCTAGAGGCGGAACATTCCCGTTGAATCTCCAAAACACTCAGAGTTAAGCCGGCCCATGAGAACAATACACGGAAATATCAGCCATGGCCTCCCACAAGCTCCCCGGTCGGCTAATTAACTAGTTCTTTCCAAGAAGTGCCGAAATGGGCTAACATAGGCCTGGCACGTATCATTATTATTAGTATCGACCTATAAAAAATGAAGTGCAAATGAGTTAACATGCACAAAACACAGGGTTAATATGAAAGAAGATCGGACCTCCAAAGGGGACTCGTAGATAACTACAGATATTTTCCGATGTGAACAATATTTTTAGGAAATGAGGTGAATGTCACACTTGAAATGTCATATTAAATTAATTAATTAATTAAACGATTGGTTCAAGCATGCTTTTCTGTGTGGTAATACAGAGAATTTAATTAATGATGTAATCCCGCACGATTCATTTACAGCCGTACTCTACAGCATTGCAAAGCTTTTTCCTCACTACCCAATTTTTAAATGTTTTCACGGGCGTATAAATGGAATACGTGATTTATGGGTTTTATACAGCTCTCAATATTTTATTTGTAATTTATGTTGCACCGCATCGACTCAGAGAGGTCTTATGACGTCCTGGGATTTTACAGGGCTAGAACTGTGAAGGAAGCGACCATGGACGTAATTAAGGGTATAGCCCAAGCATTTACCTGGTATGAAACCATCTTCGTGGGTTCGAATCCACTGTCTTCCGAATGCAAGCTAACAGCTACACGCCAACTCCGCCTGGCTCTCAGTAGAATGAAAAGGTGCTACTCTCGATGTTGTGTTCCTTAAAATAAACATGTTCATCATCATGGTGATGCCCGCGTGGTGTCAATGATCATGAAGCAGTCAAATCCCGCTGTTGGAAGGAAAATGTCACCATCAGAATGCTGGCCGGCAGGATAGGAGAGGTTGTGGTATACAATTTATTATCACTACAGTGCGTGCCAAAAGCCTTCGGTTAAATTCTAAACCTCTCTGCAGTGTTCATATGGAGTGAAGTCATATGTTGATGGTGATTTGTTCGTCGAATGGTAATATTAAGCCTTGAACAGACCCCTTTATGTTACTCGACAGGAGTACGCTATGCGCCGACATCGGGCTCCCTCCCTGCTCTCCGTATCTCATTATCATCACACAGATTCACGAGCAAGTCACCAATAAACGTCAATCAATCAATCAATCAATCAATCAATCAATCATCAATTAATGGATCAATTAATCAATCAAGTTTAGGAGCGCGCAGCTGTGAGCTTGCAACCGGGAGATAGTGGGTTCGAACCCCACTGTCGGTAGCCCTGAAGATGTTTTTCCGTGGTCTCCTACTTTCACACCAGACAAATGCTAGGGATGTACCCCAATTAAGGCCACGTCCGCTTCCTTCCCATTCCTAGGCCTTTCCTATCCCATCGTCACCATAAGACCTATCTGCGTCGGTGCGACGTAAAACAAATAGCAAAACAAGTGAATCAAGCAAACAAGCAAGCAAGCAACCAATGAATCAGTCAATTATTCAATCAGGCAATCAATCAATCAATCAATCAATACAAGTCATCATCATTTAAAAACTGTTTCACTTCCAATTTCTAAATGCATTCTAGCGCTATAAATGCAATTATTGCATTATTTGCAGAATTCACACGTGCCCATTATATGTACAACATAAGCTCAGTGTTTCACTAAAGGGTAACAGCTTTGTTAAAGTTGTCGAATTAGGTATAATAATAATTTCGTGTGGCTATTTCTAGCCGAGTGCAGCCCTTGTAAGGCAGAACCTCCGATGAGGGTGGGCGGCATCTGCCATCTGTAGGTAACTGCGTGTTATTGTGTTGGATGATAGAGTTAATGGTGGTGTGTGAATTGCAGGGATATTGGGGACAGCGCAAACACCCAGCCCCCGGGCCACTGAAATTAACCAATGAAGGTTGAAATTCCCGACCCGGTCGGGAATCGAACCCGGACCCTCTGAACCGAAGGCCAGTACGCTGACCATTCAGCCAACGAGTCGGACGTCGAATTAGGTTATTAGCGGTGAAGACAAAAGTGTGTGATAATTAAAGGAGTGCAAAACAATGAATTAATAAGAACAAAGATACGCTGCATTCAGTGCATCATAATTTCAATCTGCAATACTCCTACAAGAAAAAAATCAATGAAAGTGTTGAACCTGTTTTGAAAGCCCTTGCGTTGGTCTTGGAATGGTCAGTTACAATAGCAGAAATATTTTAAGAGAGTGTGGAGAAAATGAAGATAGGAAGCAACGTTTTACAATTTAGCGCAGCCCCTCAACATTCGGCAGTCCCAGGCACACGCCCCCACTCCTGGTCGCGCCAGGTCCTCAGACAACGCCGGGGTTGGAATCAATACGGGGCTGACATGGACAGAGACTTTAAAAGCGAAATCCATTTCGGATCCACTTCCACTGAGATTGGCTGAACTCGATATCCCAACTCTGTCTGTTACCTCGTCTTGGGAGTCTTACTGTTATAATTACTTCCCAAGTACTTGGCCCCCTTTATTGCTACACTTACCGTATTGCTTTGTACTTAATGACGGGTTTAGTTCGGAATAACCCGAGGCTTTGAAAGGGAAATAACTGTCTTTGAGACCTGTGTACCAACAGATTGTATGGTATTTGAACTGGGTTTCCCTTGAAAGGAAAAGTCATTAATTCCTATATAATATATTTCATAACATCTTAAATTTTGTGTCTTATATGATGGAATCATAACATGGGCTTTAGGGTCGATCAGTACGTTACAAAATTTCTTGGTAATGTTATGGAATGGTCAAAAAACTTCTCAGACAGGAATACAAGAAACATGAAGGCGATTGTCCAAACAACTAAAAGAATACAAAGTGTAAAGAAGGAAAGATGGAAAGGAAGAACATTTACCATGAATCATTAGGTCATGATTTATAACTATAAGTTATAACTTTCGAAACTAATTTGGGAATGAATAAATGTATAAACGACACGAAAAAGTAAACATACGATAACAGAATTATACCTGAAAAATAAACAACTAAAATAGAATTGCATGTTACACTTTGAAAGAACATAAGATTCTATCAAATCCCACACGAAAATATTTAGAAATATTTACAGTATGTTCAAATTCTGTTTAAATCCTTAAATACTTGAAATTTTGATCTTAACGTCCTCATCCGACTCCTTGGCTGAATGGTCACCGTTGAGGCCTTCGGCTCAGAGGGTCGCGGGTTCGATTCCTGGCCTGGTCGGGATTTTAATCGTGTTTGATTAATTATTCTGGCTCGGGGGCTGAGTGTTTGAGTTTTGTCCCAACACTTTCCTCCTCATATTCAGACAATACACTACCAACCACCACAGCAACACGCAATAGTGTTTACATCCTTCCATATAAGGCTGGTGTCAGGAAGGGCATCTAATAGTAAAACAGGGCCAAATCGACATGTGATACTCAGTTTGCATCCGCGACTCCACAGGTGTTGGAAAAGCGCTAGAATAATAATAATAAGAAGAAGAAGATCTTAATGAAGTCCTCACTTCTGTCCACTACATCATACTGTCGACAGAATAAAGAACCTAGACGTTATACATTGAGCCGAAACTGAAAATGAATGTCTTCAAATATCACAGATTAGCTCATGAGTCAGTGACCAATACGGCAAAAGAATATCAGGAATTTCAACCAATCACAACTGCCCATCACTAAATTTTTATCTTTCTTTTTATCACTTTCATTTTATCACACGTATGTCTCCTTTCTTATTTATACTCATGTGGAACAGTGCACTGAAACATCTTTATAGCTTCACATCAGTTGTCTTCGATAATGCATTTGACCACAGAGTGCACAATCAACAGCACGTAACTGTGATATCCACATGAAACCAATAGCGTTCGACCCGAAGAGTTTAAGAGTTAAATACATAGTATATTTCCATGGAACCATGATATCCAAACCAGAAACCAAACCCCATGACGCAACAGTCCCGCAGGACCAAGGCCAACCAAGTGACCGCAGCTCAGCCCGAAGGTCTACAGGTTACGAGGTGTCGTGTGGTCAGCACAACGGATTCTCTCGGCCGTTATTCTATGCTTTCTAGATCAGGGCCGCTATCTCACCGTCAGATAGCTCATCAATTTTAATCAATAGGCTGAGTGGACGTCGAACAAGCCCTCAGATTCAGGTAAAAATTATATGACCTGGCCGGGAATGGAACACGGGGCCTCCGGGGAAGAGGCAGTAACGCTACACCTACACCGCGAGACCGGTGTTACCATGATATAACCAAATTAAATACCAATGCGATTTTTTTATATTTACTCACAATTTTACGCTGATTTACAAGGAGTAGACATAATGACATGAAGTGAAAGTTTTATTATTAACAAATGCATCGCAATTGGGAAATATCCCGGTGGAAATTATTACGTACAGTAGTATGATAAAAACAAAATTACACAACAACAACAACAACAGCAAAAACAACAAAAACAACAACTACAGTACAACAAGAGTACAGCAAACAATTCCGCAGTAAGAAAATATTACAAGAATTAATACTATACTGAAAGTCAACTCAAGACCTAAGCAGTCCCTTTGATGTTAGTCAGACTTCTGGTCAGTGGAAAGGATTCCACAACGCTAAATAATTCCTAGGATATTTGCTTGTTCCTAAAGTCAGGAGCACAATGTGTTGGAGGGTCTGGGGAGTCGCTCCGCCAATACAAGATGGATCAGAAATTTTGTTCCATTTGTAGAGGAAGTCATTACATACTCCAAGGTTTGTACGAATCCTGTTGGCAGTTTTCCACGCACGTCGAGGCACTTAAAAACCAGTTGGTTTAATTTGGGTATTTAAAACAGTTATAATTTCTGGGGGGTGCATGTTGGATCCATTTTTCTTTCCAATGATCATTTGTATTGAAACCCGTATTGAAAAGTTCAACAGCAGATTTTATTGCTGAGTGTCGGGATTTTAACCTGCCAGATATTGCACTTGGAATGTAGTCATGAATTGGAAGGTCCGAGTGATCCAATATTTTATTATAAACACGTAATCTTGTCAGTGCACATGGATGAATGTGACTTAAAGTTGGAAGTCAAAATGTTGGTGTAGTTTCTATACGTAGATGGCTGTGAATAGTTACTGTTCTCAGTGGTGTGTGTAGCAAATTAAATAATTATTTAACATGAGCTTGCTATCTTATTGCATTGTGTACTTAGTAAGCTTTATTTGAGTTAATTCCATTGCTGATAAGTTTGCATAATATTTACGACGTTGAAAATGGATCCAAGAAAACTGTTGGCAATACTGGCTGCAACAGCATGCTCAGTATTCATAATGGCTGCCAGCTGTGAGCAACACGTGTGTGATGCTATGTCGCTTGAATCATCTGTAAAATACTTTAAAGCTAACAAAAGTGGAGAAAAATTAAGTAGGAAATCTAAATAAATTGTTTTAAACATTTACAGTAGCCTACGAGATGAGAATCGGCTGTGGACTCTGGAAGATGTGGTGAAAAAGACCGCGCAGCTGACCGGCGTTTCTGTGTACAGTGTTTACGCCACTCGCGTGGAATTTAAACTCCACGGAAAATCCAAGTCTCCAGCGAAAGTTCGATCGGCGTCCAAAGGGAAGAGCATTCATGTGACACAATACTCTGATTTTGTTTTAAGTGGCGTTCGGAGAAACGTGCATATTTAAGAACGAAATTCCCACTGTCAAGAAAGTGACAACAGCAGTAAACAGGGATGCCGAGTTACTTGATTTCAGTGAGAGTACAATTCGGAGGTTGATGACGGACTTAGGATTTATCTTTAAGAAGCGGAATAGAGCTTCAGCTTTGCTGGAACGAGCGGATTTAATTCAGTGGCGTCACAAGTACCTAAGGTCAAACAAGGATTATCGTAAACGGAAGCGCACGGTTTATTACCTTGACGAAACTTGGTGCAACCAAGACAGTACGATTAAAAGCACACGCCAGGCTTTCATTAGTGGTGTCAGTCCCGGGTTGAAATCCTCAAGTGGAAAAGGGAGTCGTGTAATCATAGTACATTGTGGGACCGAGAACGGCTTCGTTGACGGTGCGGGACATGTATTTAGAGGCAGAAAGTTCAGTGAAGGTTATCACCAAGAAATGGACGGACCCAGGTTCGATGCTTGGTTGAAAGAACTATTGCCGAAACTTCAGCCGAATAGTGTGATTGTGATGGACAATGCCAGTTATTACTCTGTCAAGCTTGAAAGGATCCCTACATCATCTTCCAGAAAATTAATTATTCGGACGTTCCTAAGGGACAAGGAGTGTACTTCGAGGACATCTGGATAAAAGCAGAACTCATGGGTTTAATTCAAACTGTGAAACATAACTATGAAGGTTGACAGCATTGCTGAACTGGCTGGACACACTGTGCTTCGTTTACCTCCATATCACTGTGAACTGAACCCGATAGAGCTAATATGGAGCTTTTAATCGTTAGAAACTGAGTCTAACCATCGTCGTCTTGGTCTACCTCTACTCCTCTTACAATCCATAACAGAGTCCATTATTCTCCTAGGTAACCTATCCTCCTCCATTCGTTTCACATGACCCCACCACCGAAGCCGGTTTATGCGTACAGCTTCGTCCACTGAGTTCATTCCTAACTTAGCCTTTATCTCCTGTCATTGTTGTCACCTGTTTGTACCAGCAATCATTCTCACTACTTTCAGATCTGTTACTTCTAACTTATGAATAAGATGTCCTGAGTCCATCCAGATTTTTCTCCCGTAAATCAAAGTTGGTCTGAAAACAGACCGAAGAAAGACAGTTTCGTCCGGGAGCTGACTTCCTTCTTACAGAACACTGTTGATCACAATTGTGAGCTCACTCCATTAGGTTTACTACACCTTGATTCAATCTCACTTACTATATTACCATCCTGGGAGAACACACAACTAAAATACTTAAAATGATCTACCTTCTTCAGCTATGTATCACCGATCTGACATTCAATTCTCTTAAATTTCTTACCTACTGACATCAATTTAGTCTTCGGAAGACTAATTTTCATACCATACTCACTGCACCTATTGTCAAGTTCCAAGATTAAGACCAAGTCGTCAGCATAGGCTGGACTGCTTACTGCATTTCCACTTAACTGGATCCCTCCTTGCAACTTTATACCTTTCAACAGATGGTCCATGTAAACTACGAACAGCAAACGTGAAAGATTACAATCTTGTCTAACACTCGTAAGTACCCTGAACCAAGAACTCATTCTACCATCAATTCTCACTGCAGCCCAATTGTCAACATAAATGCCTGTGATTTATTTTAATAATCTGCCCTTTATTCCATAGTTCCCCAGTATGGCGAACATCTTTTTCCTCGGTACAATGTCATATGCTTTCTCTAGATCTACGAAACATAAACACAATTGCCGATTCCACTCGTAGCATTTTTCAATAATTACCTGACACATACTGAAAATAGGATCCTGATAGCTCCTCTGCGGTCTGAAACCATACTGGTTTTCACATAACTTCCTCTCAACCATTGCTCGCACCCTCCATTCCAAGATGCCAGTAAATACCTTGCCTTATATGCTAACCAATGAGATACCTCGATAGTTGTTGGAATCCTTCCTGTTCCCTTGCTTATAGATAGGTGCAATTACTGCTTTTATCCAGTCTGAAGGTAAATTACCAACACTCCATGCTAATCTTACTACTCTATGAAGTCATTTCATTCCTGCCTTCCCACTATACTTCATCATTTCAGGTCTAATTTCATCTATTCCTGCTGCTTTATGACAATGGAGTTTATTTACCATTCTTTCCACTTCCTCAAGCGTAATTTCACCAACATAATTGTCTTCCTCCCCATGAGCTTGGTTGTTCGCAACACCACGGGAAGATTTCCTTTTACGTTGAGAGGATTTTCAAAATATTCCCTCCACCTCTCCAGTGATTCCCTGGGATCTATTATGAGTTCACCCGAATTACTCAAAACACTGTTCATTTCCTTTTTCCCTCCCTTCCTTTCTTTATTACTGTACTGAAAGGTTTCCCAGCTGATTGACATAGCCTCTCCAGGTTATTACCAAAATCTTCCTACGACTTCTTTTCGGATTCAACAACTATTTGTTTCGCTCTGTTTCATTCATCTATATACAATTCCCTGTCTGTATCGGCCCTTATTTGGAGCCATTTCTGATAAGCAAGTTTACAAGCTGCTCTCACTTCTTCATTCTACCAAGATGTTCACTTATGCCCGTCTTTACACACAGTCGTTCCTAGGCATTCCCTTGCTGTTTCGACTGTATGCAACCCATTCCCTTTCCTTATCCTGAACCTGTTTACTTTCCATTGTTCGGAACTTCTCGCTAATCATATCCATGTACTTCTGTCTAATTTCCTCGTCCTGGAGATTTTCAATAATAATAATAATAATAATAATAATAATAATAATAATAATAATAATAATAATAATAATAATAAATGTGCAATTTACTTTATATTCTTAACAGCCCTCTGCCTGCAGAAATGTTGTCATAAGGGGATCATGAGTTCGTTTTTACCTTCCGAATGCCGAGACTACAATATTTACAACATTACTGGAAACATTGCAGTTCCACTCAGAGGTGGATTTTCAGCTTATTGAACTGTGAGAAAGAGCCACTGACAATCGTTGCACGAGAGGGAATCGTATACTTACGTCGTCATACTTTTCGTTGAATGTCACCATGTGCCTCACACAAATTGCATTATGAAATAAAAATAAATCTTATTTTGCCTCGGTATTTGTCAGTAATCTGTAGGTTGTACATGATTAATAAATCAATAAATAGGTACGGTACGAAATCAAAGTACAACGATGTGAATGGTTGCTACACTATTTGAGAATGAAGTACTGTATTTGTGGCGGTGAAGGAGAACGGAGACGGGAAGGGGAAGCATGTCACGCGATTACATGTGGAAGGATACTTTTCCTCAGTCCTTGAGTTGACTTTCAGTATAGTTAGACATTCTAAATCAAGCATATTATACTATTATACTATAGGTTCAGCTTACTTGAATAGAATAGAATAGATTTATCATCAACAGGTTATTTTTCCAATTAAAGATGATTCAATAAAACATAATATACAACAAATACTCCTTAAATAAATAACACTAATTTCCTAAAATAATAACCAAGTTCAAAATAACAAAATAAACTTGAGTGCACTGATTCACCCATCTCATTCAGGGATGTTAGTGCCCTCACAAGCCATGAGTTAGGCCGAGCCACAGTTCTCACTTTATGCAGATGAAAAATATGCCTTTGCCTAGTATTGAGACGAAGAACATGTAATGGAATCAGCTCCAATAATGTTGAGCAATCCACTTTATTCGTCAGACACTTATAAAGAAGGCATTGGCACATCTGCGGCGTGAGTGCAATGTCCTCATGCTCATGGTGTGACAGAAAGACTCGTAATCTGACGAAGAGAGAGAAATTCCCAAACCCTTGTAGCTGATCCATTTCATGAACCTTATTTTGACTCTTTCTAAGTTTTGTATTAAATACTGCTGAGAAGGTAGCCACACCTCGCAACAGTATTCTAACGATGGCCTGATTAGAGTGCAAAACAAAGTTATTAGAGTTCTAGGAGAAACAAATTCGGCACAGTTTCTTTTCAGAAAGCCAAGTAATTCAAATACTTTCCTAGAAATCTTGTTTAAATGTTTCTCGAAGGAAAGACCGAAGCCGTTTCAAAGTGTCACACCAAGATCATTTATTTCATTCACACGAGCTATTTGGAAATTGCATAAATGGGAAGGGTAATTTACTGGTTCCAACTTGGGTGAGAATGTAATTACGTTGCATTTTGAAGTATTCAAACCATGCAGCCACTTTTTACACCAGTTACTTAGGAGGTTTAAGTCAGACTGTAACAACTTACAGTCCAACTCACTATTGATCACCTTAAAGATCTTTAGTTCGTCAGCGTAGAGTAGGCAATTACTGTGTTGTATAACTAATGTTATATCATTTATGAATATGACAAAGAAAATAGGGCCCAGTAAAGAGCCTTGGGGGACACCTGAAGTAGGGTGGTACGGCTTTTACATAATACCATCAGCTTTTACTATGCAAACCATATTAGTGAGATAGCTTTTTATCCACTCCAATACACTTCCTCCCATCCCATATGCTGGCAATTTTATGAGTAGAGCATCATGTTGAACTGAATCAAAGGCTTTGGAGAAGTCCGTGTAAACAATATCCACTTGTTGCCTCCTATCCCGAGATTCTGAAATGAACTTGATATACACCGCCATATTGGACACGATAGAGCGTTTCTGTTCAGAACCGTGCTGCGCTATATTAATATACTGTGAAACTGAACTGTACAATCTCTTATGCACGATCTTATCTGCCACCTTTGAAATTAGGAACAATAACACAACAGGCCTATAGTTATCAAACACCATTTTGTCTCCTTTCTTGAACACGGGTATGACGTAACCTTTCTTCCACTCACACGGAAAATATCCTGACGAGAATGACATATATATTATGATGCTAAGTGGCCTACCTAGCTTAGATGCACATTCTTTCAATACTATTGCGGGTAGGTCATCTGGACCACATGATTTGGAGGTATCCAAAGATGCAAGAATTCAGAATACCTCTGCTGGGGAGGTCACTATTGAAGTTAAGCCTATATCACACACGGACGAAGTGGATAGATTAGATACACTGTGCAGCAGGTGAGTGGTACTTTTCAAAGGTACCCGCAAAACTGTCCAAGGTGCTCATCTTGTCCTGTAATTCTTTCCCGTTCTGAAGAATAGTAGATGGCAGGCGAGATGACCTCCGTTTGTTGTTTACAAAATTCCAGAAACACTTCGGGTTGGCAGCTAACTTCGATTCCATCGCAGTTATATAGTTTCTGTACTTTTTGAGCTGAAGACGCTTAAAACCACAGCGTATGGTCGAAAATTGCACATAATCACTACTATGGCCCGTTTCTTGAACTTCCTTCTCTCCCTCTCCTTTTCTCTTAATTTATCTATTACCTCAGAGTAACATTACAACACCGCCATATACAAATTCACACGAACTTTACGTATTTCAAGATTTTGAACTCTGAATTGCAACAACAACAGTAGTACAACAATCAATTTCATAGCAATACTAGCTGTAGTACCCGGCGTTGCCCGGATAGTTTTTGAATATTTACCTTTAAGATTTGCATTACCAGTTAGTTCTGTGTAATGTGAATTTTTATAGAATTCCTTTTTGACTTGCAGATTGATATGTTATGATGTATTATGTAGTTTTAAAATTATTTATATGTGTTTGATTTCAAGTTTTAGATTATTTAATTTTCGAGTAAAACGTCGTCCTTATGGAAGCTCGAATCGACTGGGAAGTATTAGATCCTGTCAAAAATTAATAAGTGATAACTATATGTATTTAGCCGTCGCACTACAGGATTTCAACTGTCAATGAGACTGTCCCCCTCCCGCCCTCCACCACTAAGAGATATAAAATCTGGATTGTCACCATTAATCTCAGTGACCCAGAAAACTGTAGATTCGACACTGTTTTCGATTATTTTTATATCTCACTCCCCCTCACCCACACCCCAAAGGGGGCTGAACATGAATTTTAAAAAATTCGGAGTGTCACTAATTATTTCAGCTCAGCCTATAGTCTTATTTTATACCACCCCCATCGCCCCCTGCCCATGAGGGTGCTAGGGGTGTCTTACCCTCACGCGGTTTGTCTCCTGATACTAATTGATAAGTATACCAAGTTTGGTGAAATTGCTCCAGTGGTTTAGGAGGAGATTTATCATTTACACATCCACACACCCACGCACACACATACATCAATTTTTATATATAGTAAGAAGAAGAAGATAATATTTTTATACGTAGTTTTTCCATTAATTTTATATCTCACCCCTTCGCTCCCCACTTGGACTTGCAAAAAATCCGGAGTAATACTATTCATCTCAGAGACCCTGAAATCTATGGATTCAAAACTGTTTTTAATTATTTCTATATCTCACCCCCCCCCTTTGCTCCCCACCTAAAAGGGGGTTGGACTTTAAAACATTCTTGAGTATTACTTTTCAACTCGGCGACCCCGAAAACTATGAATTCGACACTATTCTCGATTATTACTGTAACTAACCCCCCCCTATGACCCTCTCCCTTAAGGGCGCTAGGGATGGCTTACCCCCACAGTACTCGTCTCCCGATAGTAAGTAATACGTGTACCAAGTTTGGTTGAAGTTGCTCCAGTGGTTTAGGAGGAGATGTGTCATTTACACACACTTCCATTTCTATATATATAGTAAGATTTCGATGGCTCTCTTTTAAAACCTCGTATGTCCAAATGTTCATCCTACCTATTATATCCCTTAAGACTGGCCACGCCTCCCGGTCATATATTTGTATGCAGTCCATCAGAATAATTTTCGCTGTGTTCATTTTCCATTGCTAATGTCCTACAGTATAATGTATTTAAGGTTCATTTTCCTTTACAACTTGGCAGAGGAAAATGACCATAACGAAAATTATTCTTTTGGACTGCATATAAATATGGGTCTGAGAGGCGTGACCAGTCTTAAGGAATATAATGGATATGAAGAGTATTCGGACTTACGAGGTTTTTAAAGAAAGCCATCGATTTGTATACTCGTACTTCACCCCCTTTCCATCCCCGCCCAAAGGAGTCCTATGAGTGCCTTACACAACAGTATATTTTTTCCAGATATTAAGTCTTATTTGTACCAATTTTGGTTGGCAGCTATGCCCAAACGTACATTCATAATCTCACTGCTCTAGAATCCTGGAGCTGACGTTGCCATGGTTACGGCAGTTCATTTCTTTATCCGATTCTTAGAGCAGGAGTAGTGTGGTGCCAATATCTCCGTAACGATTGGTTTTAGGGCCTTAAAACATGGTTTTCGGGCCCGTAGGGCTTACCGAGTTTTGTTCTTTGCGTCAAGAGGATTAAATTGAGCTTTGTCTCGTCCTTATACGACAAATTCGATATTTTGCCTATAATAGTATAAGAGAAAAATGGTTTTCCTATAAAACCCCCATCTTTTCAAGGATTTTAAAATGATATGCATATCGAAACCTTCCCCGGGGTGAGTATACTCTAAATATGAAGTTTGGTTGCGATCTATCCAGCCGTTTCGACGTGATAGTGGAACAAACAAACAGACAAACAGACACGAACAACTTTATTTATAAGATAATATTACAAGTACCGGTACTACTAGTTTAACTAAATCTACCATCATCACATACAACTTAAGTATTTCCCGTTTTTTTTTTTTTGCTTTACGTCGCACCGACACCGATAGGTCTTATGGTGACGATGGGACAGGAAAGGGCTAGGAGTAGGAAGGAAGCAGCCGGGGCCTTAATTAAGGTACAGCCCCAGCATTCGCTGGTGTGAAAATGGGAAACCACGGAAAACCATCTTTAGGGCTGCCGATAGTGGGGTTCGAACCTACTATCTCCCGAATACTGGATACTGGCCGCACTTAAGCGACTGCAGCTATCGAACTCGATTTTCTCGTTCTTAACACTACGGTTTACAATATTATAGGTTGAACATACTACTGTACCAGCTTAACATCACAACCGTCTTATTCAAATTCACACGAACCTTAGGCAATTCAAAATTTTACACTGTGACTTACAACAACAAGAGTACAACAAGCAATTCCCTGGAAAGAAAATATTACAAGAAATACTACTAGTTTAACTTTCTTTTTTACAAGTTGCTTTACGACACACTGACACTGATAGGTCTTATGGCGACGATGGGGCATGAAAGGGCTATTAGTGGGAAGGAAGCGGTCATGGCCTTAATTAAGGTACAGCCTGGTGTGAAAATGGTGAACTACGGAAAAACATCTTCAGGGCTGCCGACCGTGGGGCTCGAACCCACTATCTCCCGAATACTGGATACTGGCCGCACTTAAGCGACTGCATATACCGAGCTCGCTAGTTTAACATTCTAAATTCAGCATCATCATACACAAAATCATATGCAACTTCATTATTTCCAGTACTTAACACTACGGCTTACAATACTGTAGGCTGAGCTTACTACTAGCTTAACATTAAAACACATTCATATACAAATTCACAAATACCATACATAATTCAGATGCCTTAATACTACTATTTACATTGCATTAAAATATGACATCAGGTTTTCAGTTTTTCATGCTGATTTCAAATCTGAAAACCGTGTTGCTCTCTCACGTCAGTTTAAGAAGATAATGACAAATATGTATTTGTCATGGATCAGCGTTCATCGAGAATTGTTTTCATTGTGTTTCGTTATTTTTCATACAAAGCCGAACACTTTTATTTGCTTCTTTATTGTTAGTGACAGTAGATATTATAGCCTCCGGAGGTTGCATAAATTACAAAATCTGTTTTTGTACGTATTCGACTATAGCTAAAGCCATGTTCGTTAGTATTCCATGTAGCAATCAATGCTCTACTGAAAGTTCTCTCTGTGAGTTGTTTACCTTTATAGAAACATTTGATAGAAACATTTGACGTCCTATTTCTGAAGAAAGATGAGTGGATAAGAGACAAGTGGTTCGTATATTTTGAGTCAATATGTTTCAGTTGTCTTATAACACGTGTCGGATATCCGCCGAAAGTCATTTTTTGTTGATCAGTGTTATTCCTACGTATCTAACTTTCTAGTCATTCGAAAATTGTCGAAACAAATACGGAATAAATTCTGGATGATGATGATGATGATTTTTGTTGTTTAAAGGGGCCTAACAGCTAGGTCATGGGCCCTTAATGGTACGAGGTGAACGAAACGAAAATTTAAATTTCAAAATGGATCCACTGATCAAAATCTAAAACGAATGATGATGGAAAACGATCGTACAACAAACAATTAGTGGATGCAATTGAGAATGTAATTACTGGATGATACTCATTATCTAAAGGTGTCCAAAATTCAGGTCACCAGCCCCTCATAATGGTACTAATCACTAATATAGCAGAACCATGGTGTTCCTCCTATAGTGCTACTAATCACAGGTAACGTAGATCCATGGGGTTTCTCGCATGGTGTTACTAATCAACAGGTAATGTAGACCCTGGGCATGTCACACACAATGGCACGACTCACAGGTAACACAAACCTATGGTGTTTCACACATAAGGGTACTACTCACAAACAACGCAGACCCATGGTGTTCCTCACATAGTGGGGCTAATCACGGACGCCGGTATTCACGTGGTGTCACTCACTTAGTGGAACTAATCACAGGCCATGTATACTCATGATGTTGCTCACATAGTGGTACCAATCATAGGCAATTTAGACCCACCGTGTATCACACATTATGACAACGCCGACAGGCAACACAAACTCATAGTGTTCCTCACATAATGGTACTAGTACCCTCAGGCAACGCAGAACCATAGTTTACTCACTAATCACGGGCGCCAGCCAAACCCATGGTGTTTCTTAGTGGCACTAATCACAAGCAACGTAGAACCAGGGTGTTTCTCATAAAGTGGTACTACAGATACGCTCTGAACACAGTGGAAGCGACCAGTGGAATACACTCGATGATCATTATCACAAACAACGCCCAGACCCGTAGTGTTTCTCGCATAATGGTACTGTTCCATGGTTTTCCTCGCAAGGTGGTACTAGTCACAAATAACGTCGACTCATGGTGTTACGCACTTAAGGGTACTAAACACAAGTACTGTCATGGTTCTAATTCATAATACCTTGGTCGCCCATTTTAGTCACCTCTTACGACAGTAAGGGGATACCTTGGTAATATTGGTCGTCCGCGTCCCTCACCCACAGGGTGTGAAAAATTTTGGAGCACCCGCTGTATTAATCACAACCGTCCGGAGACAGCTATGAAAACACTGTATTCTGAAATATATATATAAAATATATATAAATGTGTGTATGTCATTTACCTAGAAAAGAACTGGTACTACCCTTCAACTCCAGACGAATACAGCAATAATACCCAAACAAACAGACTATCCCCTTCTTCTGTAACCCCATTGCAAATAACTCAAAATAATCACTCCTAGGTAGACACCGGATTTAAGAGATATAGCTATAAGTTAAAGTACGTTTAGGTAAGTATACATCCCTAATATTTACAACTGATGCCTGAGCATATTATCGAGCAATTCCTAAATCATTAAAGGTAAGGAGACGGGATATAATCAATTCAAATTTAAGTCAACATAAATAATTGTGAAAACTATAAACTAGAAGCACAGTCTAAATAGAAACTTTGCCAAGAGGACGCCAAATCTTCCGGAATTAACTGAGATTTAAAAATTAAAATGCTGAAAAATACAAATATGAGAAAATAAAAAATACACAACACAACAACCAAAGAGACTAGAAAACTTGTGTTTCACACCAAGATACTTCAAGGAACGAATGCTATTTAAAACTTAGCAGGTGTTTAGCAGTTTGTGATGCTGAGTATGCCATAGGAATACTGCATTAACTTAACCTTCTAGTATTTATGAACATTTCCTTCTACTAATATGTTCACTTTATTTCCTTCCTAGCCTTCTTTTATTCATTTACTTTATTATTTGTCTTTTTTAGAACATCCAGTTCTACTTCACTGTGCTATCAGCCCCGTACTTGAATTCTCAGACTTAAAAATCTCTTGGATATTCCTCTTTCACTCCAATATCTTCGTTTATGTGTATGTTTGAAGTAAATATATGTTAGATTTTGAAATGGTTTGAATGTGGGATTCAAACTCAAAAGCTATCGGAGTAATTGAAATGGGCTATCGAAACAGTGGAATTCAGTTTTACATCCTCACATGTCATCAATGTCTTTTAATCACTCAAAATCGATATAGTACGCTTTTACCACTCTTTTATTCAACTATTCCTGCTCGAAACGGCGCTCTCGATATCGCCCACTTGATATTGACTGTTCGTAGTCTTCTTAGAACGTTTTGCACGGTCTGCCCAGCTTTCGCCTCCCGCCTGGTGACTACCATCGCATATTGTTCTTCGAGTATCAGCTGTTTGTTAAACGAAGAAGAATACGCATTCCAAGTTCCACCACAATAGCTTGTAGTTTCCTGGAGCCACTCTGTCTTACAATGACGTCGTTGGTAACCCGTGAGCGCCAAGTGACACCCAAACTTTTGCGTAAATGACGTAGGTGGAAAACGTTGAACTTTCGTGCTGTACGCAACGCCGTTTTAAAAATTTACCGGCGTAGATCACTGTTGGCATAACTTTATATAAAATTGATTTCTGTCTCTTTATCTACCGCTGAAGTGGACCAGGTGGGTCACAAGCGCTGAAATATTGCTGAATCTTTGCCAGTTCCGTAGCTGACATCTACATATACACTGCCATCTTGCGATAAGACTCTACCGGGTTAAGTGAATTGTTTCACTTGTTCCGTTGGTTGGTGCCCAACAGTGATCGGTATGATAGTAGAATGATTTTTGTCTCATCAACACTAAACAGTTTATTAATGAATCCAAATTAAAAACAGTTTATTAATGAATCCAAATAAGACTCAAGTTATTATTATCGGTACCAGTAAAAACCTTTATTCCCTCAAGCAACAGAACATCCCCCCAATAATTTTAAACAATAAAATCATACCCTACTATACTTCAGTGACCAACTTAGGAATTATCATGACTGAGACTCTAAACTGGACTCAACAGGTGATAAGCACAAGCAATAAAGTACATAAAAGCTTATATCCCCTGAAATGGTTCGCTAATATATTCTCTGTTCGACTTAAAGTACAAATAATTCGCTCTCTTATACTACCTATATTTGACTACTGTGACACTGTGTTGACTGGAATAACCTGGGACAGTAACAAGAAACTGGACCGGAGCCTGAACAGCTGCATAAGATATATCTTTAATGTGCGATATGATGCTCATATAATTATCACCTTATTATAAGGAGCTGTCGTGGCTTCGAGTGCACCAGCGCCATGAACTTCACATGCTATCGCTTCTGCACAAAGTTCTTTCCACTAATACTCCCGTCTATCTGTCTTCATCTTTTTCTTACCTCTCATCCTATCATGAACACAATACAAGATCTGGTTCCTCTCTTGCCATACCTATAAACCGCACTGCTGTGTACAACCGCTCCTTCATAATCTCGGTGTCTAGGTCATGGAATTCGCTACCTGCGAACATTAGAGAAAATCCTTCTCATCGCAAGTTTAAAGTGGCTTGCCGGGAGCATTTGCTGGGTAGATCCCGCTGACTTGCTGGATAATTGTTGAGTGAATG
Organism: Anabrus simplex; assembly: GCF_040414725.1. Classification (NCBI taxonomy): domain Eukaryota; kingdom Metazoa; phylum Arthropoda; class Insecta; order Orthoptera; family Tettigoniidae; genus Anabrus; species Anabrus simplex. Next base: position 147,424,236 of record NC_090265.1, on the reverse strand, counting down.
AAGGAATGAATGGGATGAATGAATGGATTACTGCAGTTACATAATTTAAGTGTACGTTATTTTGTGTATTTTAAAATTAAGTATTCTTTCATTATTATTATTATTATTATTATTATTATTATTATTATTATTATTATTATTATTGCTATTAGTATTATTTGTTTTATTTGTATTCGAAATTATAAGTTATGTATATGTATACTCATCTAGTGGTTAAGTGTAAGAGAGGGCCTTGAGCCCTAACTTCGCCACCAATAAAGGCATTATCTATCTATCTATCTATCTAATGTATAGTCCAAATTTTCCAGCCTCAGTGTCTAAGCTGTTAGTCATAAAGAGATATTAGTTTCCGCCAGCAATGCGATGTCGTTGGCAAAATTGAGGACAGTGAGCTGTGTGGTGTGGCCACTCCACAAGAATCCAGCACTTCTCCCATTCAGAGCCTTCCATATTAAAAATCTATGGTGAAGATAAACAGAAAAGGTGATAAAATACAGCCCTGTCTGACACCTATACCGATGACGATGTTCGTTTTCCAGCTATCGGTCCTCTCACAAGAGTTGTTTTTGAAGACTTTGATACATCTCTCTGGGTTGCCATAGCTTCCTTACGACGTTGCTCAACTAATTCTGATGCTAACAAAAGTTTTCTTGCAATCGACAAACTTGTGAGTAAGTGGTTGTTTGGAAATTGATACGCTGTTTCATAATATTTTGCAGCTTATACCGTCGACCCCTGAGAAGAACGACGGAGAACACTTTGCCAGGTAATAATTGATGGCGTAGGGCCTGCAGAGAGGTCTGGTGCAGATGTTTGGAATTGACACCCACAGACGACCTGCGTGTCTGTGTGGATGGGGCCCTACGTGTGATGAGTTCTAATGTTGAAGACTGCACGCACACACTCAGTCCTAGAGCCAGCGGAATGGAGCTTTTAAGGTTAAAATCCCTGAACTGGGCGGGAATTGAACCCGGAAGACTTTGGGCCAAGGGCTTGATAATGTCACGCAGCCTGAAGGTACGTTCGTCACATGAGCGGCCAATACGGATCTGGTCTCTGCCGGCAGTTTTATTGTTCTTCAGAGCTTCGATTGTGAATCCGACTTCATGGGTTTCAGTCATTGCCAAATAAATGTTTAATTGGGCAGTGATATCGGCATTACTGAAATCTTGGGTCAGACTTGGGGCTCGTAGGTTCAAAGTCTGTTGTGAGCTTGCATCCGAGAGATAGTGGGTTCGAACCCCACTGCCGGCAGCCCTCAAGATAGTTTTCCGTGGTTGGCCATTTTACACCAAGGAAATGCTGGGGCTATGCCTTAATTAAGGTCACGGCCGCTTTTCTCTCACTCCTACGCCTTCCCTATCCTATCGTCACCATAAGACCTATCTGTGCCTATGCAACGTAAAGCAAATTGTGGTTCAAAGTCTCCATTGCAATGCTACACCCACCTCGTCTCCTATTCTTTGCCACGAAGGACTTTGCTGCCCTTGTGCTTATTGAGAACACGTGCGCTGCTTCTATGATTGGTTAATTCAAGAACAATAAAGTACAGAATCTTGGTGACACTCCGATCTGCTGCCCCTTGTGCTTCGGCGCCCTTGTGTTCCAGCTATTCTCTCTTGTCTTTGAGGATGAAGTGATGATGCAGACGGCACATACACCCAGGTCCCGTGCCAGCGGAATTAACCAATGATGGTTAAAATACCCGACCCTGCCGGGAATTGAACGCGCGACCTCTATGACCAAAGGCCAGCGTGTTAACCATTTAGCCAATAGAGAATTACGTGATAACGAAAGAGAAAGGAAACATAGATACATGACAACAAAAATAAATGAATGAGGATTGGTTAGTTTTGCCATTGCTTTCAACATTGAACCAGAAAGTGACATTTCAGCACAACTGAGCCTATGAGTAGCATTTTTCGACCATTCAGACTCAATAGTTCCGTTCTGAACGTCATTAGTCAGCACCACCCACACCCTAGCAAACTTTCACAGCCATAAATGAGCTACATTTTGCTTTGACCTGTTTAGTGTAAGATAATAATTACAAGCAATCGCACAGGAACTCACAAAATAATTTAGAATATTCTCTCACCGATATCGGGATCTTGCAAATTGTGGAAAAGAAGTGGTGAGTGCGGACACCAAGTAGTATTCCAGTTCCTTTTTTCTGGTTCTCTCTTTTACCACTCATATCTGATCTCCCTCGGAGCGCTTTAGTTCTCATTCGACTTCGACGGTATTATGTTCGTCATACCTTTCATTTTCAGACCTTAGATAGTTCTTAGTCCGTTCTGTGGTGTAGTGGTTAGTGTGATTTGCTGCCACACTCGGAGGCCCGGGTTCGATTCCCGGCTTCGCCACGAAATTTGAAAAGTGGCACGAGGGCTGGAACGGGTTCCACTCAGCCTCGGGAGGTCAACTGAGTAGAGGTGGGTTGGATTCCACCTCAGCCATCCTGGAAGTGGTTTTCCGTGGTCTCCCACTTCTCCTCTGGCAAATGCCGGGATGGTACCTAACTTAAGGCCACGGCCGCTTTCTTCCCTCCTCCTTGTCTATCCCTTCCAATCATCCCATCCCCTACCAAGGCCCCTGTTCAGCATAGCAGGTGAGGCCGCCTGGGCGAGGTACTGGTTATTCTCCCCAGTTGTATCCCCGACCCAACGTCTCACGCTCTAGGACACTGCCCTTGAGGCGGTAGAGGTGGGATCCCTCGCTCAGTCCGAGAGAAAAACGAACCCTGGAGGGTAAACAGATTAAGAAAGAAAGATAGTTCTTAACATTCTTTGTTACTTTCAATTGTCGAAGGAACATAATTTTATCTCTTCTGATTAGTGTTAAACGAAAAAACAAACAAACAAATAAACTCGTGGCACAGCGCACCTTGCCTTTAGATGGCGTCTGGTATCCAGTCACATGGCCTGCACATTTTGGAGTGGCAAGTGGTCAGTGTGATGACTCCTTTCGTGACCTGATCAATGCCTCTCGTACCAGCCAGCTCCTCGGTTATTCTCGCGAGGCTTAGTAAATTAGTGCCTAGACGGGAAGCGAATACGGTGCCTCCGAGTGTGACACAGGGACACTACTCCTACACCACGGGACTGGCCAAGATTACTGTTAAGAGATACTGATAAGAAATGCGGGAACACTTCGCCTCAATAATCAGAGCTCCGGCTCAGGCAGGTAAAGGAGCAGAGCATGCGCTATGACGAAAAGTACAGCCTAGCAGCTGGTTGCACGGCTCATAGTTACAACTATTGAAGGGGCGCGTATCTAAACGGATTTAAAGTTTTAACAGCTTTATTGTACCTAATGTCGCTTTCTATTGAGTGTATTAGACTATGGTGACGAAACAAAAAGTTATTTTGTATCAAAACGCTATAATTTTAATTATATTCATTTCATTGGGTTATGCACAGGAAACGACATTAATTATTTTTACATGTAACAACTAAATGCTCCTTAGACTACTACAGTATATACAATAAACGATAGTGGTGGGGACGGAGCGAGTAGAACTGTAGAGTAACTCGGTTCTTCAGGTTACGTGACGTCACAGCTGAGCACGGATTAAAATCAAATACTCCGTATAGCGCTGCGGGTGCTTCAGTAAACCTTCCAGCCAGGCTACACTCGCAACACCACTGTGCTGTTTTTCAGACTCCAGACTGAGACGTATGTTCTATTTTTTCGTATACATATATCTTTGTTTAAAGTTGCTGCGCTATATTTTCTATCGATATTTGTAATAAGAAAGAAGCAATAATGCCACGAAAGTCCTCCCAACCATGGCAGTATGTTACTAGCATTCCAGGTAGAAAATCCGCTACTTGTAAAATTTGCAATGAAATCTATTGTACAGGTGAAAGAAGGTCAAATTTATGGAATCACATAAAGCGGGCGCATCGTAAGGACATTGTACAAGATACAGTTGCACATCATGAAAATAATTCCATTCTTACGTATCGAAGAGACAGTGTAGGAGAAAATACGTTGCATAGGAGTTTGGCTGCTTTTGTATGCGAAGATACGCAGTCACTGAGGGTTGTAGAAGACAGAGGATCCTTTCCAACAGAACAAAGATGAGCTAGCTCAATTGGTAGAGCTACCAACGCGAAATCGGGAGGTTGTGGGTTCAGATCCCACTGGTGAGCGGTTGCCCATTTTTGTTCTGTACTTAACATATCTTTAACAAGCACTAAATGTACGTAACACGACCTAGTAGGTTGAAGGTCGATTTCGATTACAATGTGGTCGTGAAAATTCAATATTCATTGACTCTTAAGTGAACTTGCCCTTGCTTACCTTAGGGTACCTGCTACATCTGTGCTCGCAGAGGGGGTGTTTTCATGAGCTGGACAAATTATTTCAGACTGAAGGTCGTCGCTTTCTGCAAAACGACCTGAAACTCTGATATTTCTGAATAGAAATTCCTCGGATATAACATCTGTTCCATGCAATAGAGAACACTAACGGTATTTCCCATACTGTCTGTGTACAATTTGATGTGTCTGATTTTAATGTTTGCCACAATATGAAGAATTGAGTTCATTTCTATAATTTACTTATTTCCTTTACTGATGTTATCTCAAAAGATTTGTCATTTAAGTCCTTACCACATAGTTATCAATGAAATGTTCGACATTTGAGTCTAGGCACATTTCAAAGAACTAGATTTCGTTTCGTTAATTATCACATTATGGTAATTGCTTTACGTCGCAACGACACAGATAGGTCTTATAGCGACGATGGGACAGGAAAGGGCTAGGAGTGGAAAGGAAGTGGCCGTGGCCTCAATTAAGGTACAGCCCCAGCATTTGCCTGGTGTGAAAATGGGAAACCACGGAAACTATCTTCAGGGCTGCCGACAGTGAGGTTCGAACCCACTATCTCCCGAATACTAGATACTGGCCGCATTTAAGCGACTGCAGCTATCGAGCTCGGTAGCACATTATGGAACACGGTACGTTTACCCATATGCATTCATATTTATTTCGTTTTATTTATTCACTTGTATGTTTATTTATTTATTTATTTATTTATTTATTTATTTATTTATTTATTTATTTATTTATTTATTTATTTATTTATTTATTTATTTATATCTTCTTGATATGCCTCATATTAAGCACAGATTTGTAAGTACAATGTTTGTTATATTTTAAATTTATATTATATTATAAAAATTGTTCAAATAACCAATACTAGAAAGTACGGAGCATAGTGCTACTGATAGTAATGTATAATCTTCTTTATGAATGTAAACTGTAGCTCAGAATGTCAATATAACGTTTAAATTTACCGCTATACAGTTGTACTCGGTTCTGTACTCGGTTTAACCGAGTAATGAGGTCATAGTACTTGCTCCGAAGGGAACCGCTCCGTCCCCACTGCTAATGAACGACAAACGAACAGTACGACTGAACTGTGTAAACATATTACAGGCATATTACTGTGGCTTTTCATGAACCTTGACTCCCCAATATCGCCATCTAGTCTTTACAGCACAAACTATTAGAAGTCAGCTGGTCTCAGTTTTCCCCGCGCTCATCTTGTTACCTCAAGGAGCGGGCCTCTCTCATTGCCCTCTTTTCCCTCAAAATAACTGTCATCACATCCACTGTTAGGACCTACTCTGAAAAAAATAACTGAACATTTCGTTTCTATTCTGTGAAAGATTACTGTTATAGGGCAGGTTATTTGTGGAAAATCCATACAGTAAAGTTGATTTTCCTTATTTCCTTTTGGAAGTACAGTAAGCATGTGGCTTACACGCCTTCAAAGATTGGCATGACTAAACTTTTGAACTTCTATAATTTACCACTTATCAAAACCAAATTTAAAACACAAGCACATATTAATACTGTAAGATATAGCCCCACACAAAACGTGGAGTTGATTAGTTGGTTCTAAAGTTATCGACAAATAATATTTATTTTTATGTGTTGCAAAGAAAATGCTCCTTGCGTCACAGTTTTCATTTGTGGTGGGGGGGGGCATAATTTAGCAAACTTATCCAAAATACTCATATATTTTAGAATAACTCCGGGTGTTGCAGTCAGTTATTATTATTATTATTATTATTATTATTATTATTATTATTATTATTATTATTATTATTATTATTATACAATCTTCCAGCATCAGCCGTAGTTTGCCCAAGAACAAAGAGTGCCTTAACAACAATAATGGATAGAGAAAGATACAAGGGATAGTATGAGGTTAAGAGTAGGCAAAAGAGTGAGGCACGTCAAACACTTATTTGAGGCCGCAAGCATGGTTCTTGATTCTTTTTAAAACCTACAACCTGTTTTCCAGTCAGTGATCGGGTCAGGGATGGACTGAATGAAGTCCCCATCTTGCAGCGAGGATAGGAATTGTGCCGGCTGCTATGAGGCAATGATTAATGACTGACAAATGAAATTAAATTATATTGGAGAGTGTTGATGGAGTGAAAGATGACAGAGAAAATCGGAGTGCCCGGAGAAATACCTGTTCCGCCTCCGCTTTGTCCAGCACAAATCTCACATGGAGTGACCGGGATTTGAAGCATGGTACCCAGCGGTGAGAGGCCGACGCGCTGCCGCCTGAGCCACGGAGGTCCTGTGGTTCTTGATGATCATGATGGAATTCTTCAGAGTAGTAATGGCGATGTTATAGATGAAATCTCTGTTCAGCCCAAAGGTGTTGCAAAAGTTGACAAAAAATATTGGTATGGTTCCTCGAGCACATAACATCAAGGCGATGAAATGAAATGAAATGGCGTATGGCTTTCAGTGCCGGGAGTGTCCGAGGACAAGTTAGGCTCGCCAGATGCAGGTCTTTTGATCTCATACCCGTAGGCGACCTGAGCGTCGGATGAGGGTGAAGTGATGATGAAGACGACACTTACATCCAGCCCCCGTGCCAGCGAAATTAACCAATTATGGTTAAAATTCCCGACCCTGCCTGGAATCGAACCCGGGACCCCTGTGACCAAAGGCCAGCACGCTAACCAATTAGCGATGGAGCCGGACATCAAGGCGACTACAGAAATGGATGAGAGTTTATACTTTTGCTTATAGAAGTCCACCGTTTCTTCATAAATTCTTCTTTTTTCCGCATCGAGCACTTCTGACTGGTTTTCGTTGTCTCAAATCGAATTGTTTGATCAATGATGAAACCTTCAGAACAGGATGGCTTAAAAGCAATAATGTCAAAGCATCGGTTGCTTCCTCTGTTGGAGAGATCGTGTACTTCTTCATAGACATTATAACCTTGTCCTCCCAAAGCGTTAGCTACCATTGATTTGGCTACATTATGGAGTGAGATGCGTAGTAAATCACCATGTGGACAGGCTCCCGGGACATGTGAAAAAGTTTTGAACACTCTGTGGCAACGCCGAGAGGGGGATCTGCCAAGTACAGTACTGCACAGACATTGGCATTCATTTATAATGCCTCACGCCATTCATTGCAAGACTGTGGAAAATACATATTTTTCAGTTTTCATTATTCATTCAATAGTCCTGTACTGTTTCGGGAGTAAAAGTATGAAGGTAATATTCAACTAATAATACAATTCAGAACTCCTTCTAATTCCTGTACATATTCAAACTTTCTCTGAAAATTTCAGCTCAATCCGATAAGAACCCTGTCGCAAGGAGTACTTTATACACGGCAAAGAGCTGAAAAAGTGTTAAGGTACACTGACTTAGCAAATGTCATGGGATAACCACTTAATAGCGTGTGGGGTCTCCTCTGGCCCTGCGAACTGCAGTGAGACGCCGTGCAAGTGAGTCGACAAGTTCCTGGTAGTCCTCTGGACGCAGCTCACACCAAATCGTTTGCAGAGCGGCCGCCAATGCTGGTCTGTTCTTGGGTGCAGGATCCATGGCACGGAGCCTGCGTTCAAGGACATCCCAGATATGCTCGTTAGGGTTCATAACGGGGCTCCTGGGTGGCCATGTCAGTCGTTGGACCTCCGCTGCAGGTTCCTGGAACCATTCCCGGGCGACGGGGGAGCGATGTGGCGGCGCGTTATCATCTTGAAACACCGCAGAACCGTCTGGGCGCTGGAAGGCCAAAAATGGGTGGAGATGGTCTCTGAGCAGCTCAACATACCGCGTACCATTCAAAGTCTCTTCCAGAACAACTAGGGGGCCCAATCCATACCAGGAAAATGCACCCCAGACCATAACAGAGACACCAGCGCCCTGGACCACACCTTCGAGGCAGGCGGGATCTATCGCTTCATGTGGCCTGCGCCATACACGGTGCCTCCCATCTGCATGGTGCAGTTGAAATCATGATTCGTCCGACCATATCACGTTACGTCATTGTTTCAGAGTCCATCCCTGGTGACTAGCGACAAATGCGCGTCGTTGTGCCCGATGACGTTGGGTTAACAGTGGCACCCGTGTGCGGCGCCGGCTCCCATACCCCATAGAACCCATGTTCCTACGGATTGTCCGCTGGGAGACGTGTCTAGCACGGCCTTTGTTGAATTGAGCCGTGATTTGTTGCACGGTTGCCCGTCTGTCACTATTGACAATCCGTCTCAGATGTCGCCGGTCACGGTCATAGAGGGTGGCTAGACGGCCGGTCGTTCGTCTGTTGTGGACGGTGACAGCCGCATTCAACTATTCACGATACACTCTGGATACGGTTGATCGTGTGAAGTCGAATTCCGGCACCACTTCCGAAATCGCACTTCCCATCCGTCGGGCACCGACCACCATACCCCGTTCGAACGGTGTCAGCTCACGACGACGTTCCATGTTTCACCTGTCAAACGCACAGCCACTGCTCACAAGGTCTCCTATACAACTGCCGCTGGCACAGGAGACGTGTGGTAGGCAGACAACACACCTGCGCATCAGTGCTCCGCTATCCCATGACTTTGCTCAGTCAGTGTACATAAAAGCACTTTAAAGTTCTAACAAGCATACTTGCTCTGAAACTTCCCTGAACTGTAAATTACTCCCTAAGATGTCTTTCTCCTCTTACGCAAGGGTAGCCCTACTATAAGGTAAATATATTCCAGTTTAATTTAATTTCGTGTGGCTATTTCTAGCCGAGTGCAGCCCTTGTAAGGCAGACCCTCCGATGAGGGTGGGCGGCAACTACCATGTGTAGGTAACTGTCTGTTATTGTAGTGGAGGATAGTGTTATGTGTAGTGTGTCAGTAGCAGGGATGTTGGGGACAGCACAAACACCCAGCCCCGGGCCAGTGGAATTAACCAATGAAGGTTAAAATCCCTGACCCGGCCGAGAATCGAACCCGGGACCCTCTGAACCGAAGGCCAGTACGCTGACCATAGAGCCAACGATTTGGACATATATTCCAGTGATATTATTGAAATGTTAGTCCGAAAGACCGTTGAAGCTAGTTTTATGTGACAGCCGAGAGAATGTGGCGTGAGCTTGCTCTAGGTACACCGAATCACTACCCTTTAAATCCGGCATTTAAAGTATTAAAAATGGCGTTAGGGAAAACTGGTTTGAATGAGGAAGAACTGGGAAAATGTCTAAGGTTATTTTTTTTAAGTCGCAACATTTCAGTCAAGATTCCCCTCAATTCCTAATTGAGCTTAAATAACTGATAATATTTATGGTGGAGAGCATTGATTCCACGTACCCCAAACAAGGACACAAACACATTAACGCAATTGATTTTCCAGCGGTTTCCCTGTGCGGTGATTATCATAGCCAACCTAGTAAACAGGGAGGCATTGTCCGAAATCATTAATTATTCATCATTTATTATAAAACTTCCAACACACTTCCGTGAGAGCCCGATTATCTATAGGCACCTGTGGTTGTTAGGGTACTTGTATTAAACAAATCGTTGAGTTCTACTTCCTGATTACCATTTGAAATCCTGAAATGGCAATTTCCATCTGAAGCCTGTCGAAGCTCTCCAGTTCCATCAATATACATGGCTACAGTGAGCAGGAGTAGGCGATTTCACCGTCAACAGACATTTATCATTCGTCATTGTCCGGTTTGGACGTGCCTGGTAGATGATTGATCTGGACAGAGCAGACTGTGAGTTTCTACCTCAGCAGCCCTAATATTTTACTGTTGTTGCTTATAAAGGACAGAGTGCGCATTATTCTCCCTGATATGAGGGTGATTATCCCCTCCCGCTTACACTGACTTTGTTAGCCTACGCATTCTGCTTGAACTTTAATCGCAGGAGGAAAGCCCGCTTGGAAAATGAAATAAAAATATTAAGACTCCGGTGACCTATTGAAATGAAAGTTCGTACGTATGTACATATCTATCCACATCCGTGGACCGACAGTTTTCAATGATAGATTACTGCTGATTATTATCAAGAGAGGATATTCGCGCAAATGCTGTACTGTAAAATTGATGTTAAATGTGTAGATATTTTTTAACTTTACCTATAATAGCACACAAGGTAAGAGGAAGGTATGATCCGATACTAGTACATTCGCTTTACTATTTTCTTAAGTTAAAAACAGACAGAGGCTACACTTAAAATACAATTTATTTTACCAATTGGCGTTACGTCGTACCGACACAGACAGGTCTTACGACGATGGGATATAAAAAGGATAGGAGTGGGAAAGAAGCGGCCGTAGACTTGATTAAGGTACAGCCCCAGCATTTGCCTCGAGTGAAAATGGGAAACCATGGAAAATCATCTTCAGGGTTGCCGACAGTGAGGTTCGAATCCACTATCTCCCGGATGCAAGCTCACAGTTACGCGACCATAACTGCACGGCCAAGTCACTCGCTACTACATTTACAATACATACATATGGTCCATACAATAATAATGATCAAACTAATCATCACCATCATCGTATGGTCTCAGCTGTCGTGTGGATACGACGCCATTTAGGCTGTTTGCATGTGAATTTCGACATTCTGTTTTACTCTATCAGATGGCACAGAAACTGAAAGCATATAAGGTAACCTGTTATTGACTTTTATTGCAGTGAACACCAAATATGTCACTAGAGATCTCCTAGGTGTTCGAATTGCCATTTCTCCCCTCTCCAGGTATCTCTACAGACTTTCAACCCACGGTCTTATGATCCGAAGGCTGGCAACTTTCTACTGATCCACTGAGAGAGCCATACATATGTACAGTAGATACATTAACAGAACAAACGTTTATGTCTTTCAGCGCTCAATCTGGAATCCTCTCTAACGTTTATAATCCACAATTTGCAAGTATCAATGTGCCACTCCTTCTTCTAGAGCTTTCAGCTTGAAATAATTACAAAATAAATATAATCATCGTCTCCTAGGTCTCCTTCTACTTTTCTTACCCTCCATGTTCGAGTCCATCTAGCCAATCAACCAACCAACCAACCAACCATCACTGATCTGTATTTAGAACCGTCGCCCAAGTAGTAGATTCCCTGTCAGTTTAAACTGATGCTTTCACGGGTCGTAATTGTACACATAAATATTATTTATTATTACTGTATATATTTATTTATTATATTTCCTTCCATTTATTTCTTTTACCACATTCATCCCTGATTCGTCTGATGACCTTGATGTTACTTCGCAACGCACATACGATGTACCAAGAAACATCTTAATTGGAGCCACAAGCGACTGGATCCCTCGCTGCGCTGGAGCTAGCTAGAACGACGCATCAAGTCGGCCGTGTTGGAGCCACGGCCAATCTAGCTAGAGCGACGCATCAAGTCCGCCGTGTTGGAGCCACGGCCGAGCTGACTAGAGCGACGCATCAAGTCGGCCGTGTTGGAGCCACGGCCGAGCTGGCTTGAGCGACGCATCAAGTCCGCCGTGTTGGAACCACGGCCGAGCTGACTAGAGCGACGCATCAAGTCGGCCGTGATAGAGCCACGGCCGAGCTGGCTAGAGCGACGCATCAAGTCGGCCGTGTTAGAGCCACGGCCGAGCTGGCTAGAGCGACGCATCAAGTCGGCCGTGTTGGAGCCACGGCCGAGCTAGCTTCAGCGATGCATCAAGTCCGCCGTGTTGGAGCCACGGCCGAGCTGGCTAGAGCGACGCATCAAGTTGGCCGTGTTAGAGCCACGGCCGACCTGACTAGAGCGACGCATCAAGTCGGCCGTGTTGGAGCCACGGCCGAGCTAGCTTGAGCGACGCATCAAGATGGCCGTGTTAGAGCCACGGCCGAGCTAGCTAGAACGACGCATCAAGTCGGCCGTGTTAGAGCCACGGCCGAGCTAGCTTGAGCGACGCATCAAGATGGCCGTGTTGGAGCCACGGCCGAGCTAGCTTGAGCGACGCATCAAGTCGGCCATGTTGGAGCATAGATGGTGTCGTCAGCTCCCACTTGGAATGCTAGCGCTGTGGTAGAGTGCAGTGAGCCATCTGGTGACGAATGAGCGTACCACTTACTCTAGACCAACGGTAAAGCATTCTCAAATTCAAACCTTGAAGTCATCCTCGCCAACAGTCGAGATTTTCTTCTGAAGACACGGAACGAACTTCTCTGCGAAACGTAAATTCTCCTTGTTTTCTTGACACGGTAAGAGCCCAGAAGCTTATATCATGTCCCTATCAGGTTTTTGCGTAGTCCTTTGTGAAATAATTTCATAGGAATTGGAAATTTATCGAACATCTTCTTTGGTAAATGATTCGAATCCCTGACTCCACTTCCCATAAACGAATATTTGCCTCAATGTGTCCTTTGATAACTACATGATCCGCATCACGTAGCCAACTCGTTCAGAGTAAGAAGTTTTGAAACTTTTTATAACCACTTCAACTTCTCAGACAATCCACTCATCGCATTTTAATTATGAGAAAAATAAACTTGTTTAACACTCCAAGAAAACTTTTCACTTGACCTGGGAAGAATTCACGCATACAGACATTGTACTTAGTGCACTTTTAATTCATTCATATTGTTTCCTATCCATTGTAATTCATTTAAATTTTAAACACGACAAAGTTTCTAGTATTAATTAGGAAAGACTTTCGTCGCTTCAGAAAATTCATATTCTTAGTTCGTTATTACTGGAAGCGTAGAATCCATTTTGAACACTTTTCATCAAACCAATTAATAAAATGAGGAAAAATGACTTGCAGTTAAAAATAACAAGGAATATTAAATGTGCACGAACACAGCTCAACATGGAAACACGTTAACTAATTAAATCACAGTGTGCTGACTAGGCATATATACAGCTCAAAGCACGAAAATATCATTTGACATGAGAAAACCCTCCAGGTTTAGTTATTACAATATTAACATTCTTATAGTTATTACAATGTTAACTTCCTTAAAGTAGTATTGAGTACGATTCTAATCCTTGTTATTATTATATTCCTAGCATTAGGTACATGAAAAGGACCGGCTCTTTCGTTGAATCATGACGTAGTAGCCATTAGTTCACAGGGCTCGGAATTCGATTCCACGAACCGAGGACTTTAATTCCGCATGGTTATTTTTCCTAGCTCGTAGAATGGCTGTAATGTTCGCCTTTATGCACATCGTTTCAGCTGTGCCAAAACCGTGAACGTCACAACGCTCTCCCTATGAAATTATTTCACTTAAGACTGGTCGCGCCACCCAGCCACTTATTGATATACACAGTCCATCAGAACAATTTTCGTTGTGTTAATTTTCCATGCGCTTGTGTGAAGGAAAATGAACCTTGAATACATGATTTTCTAGGAGTGGGTAAAAATGTCATACAAACATACATTCCTACAGTAAGGTTCATTTTCATTTCTGTTTCTGGGTCATCAGCTATGGAACGAATTGTAATACAAAGCGACACTATTTCCGAAATTCTGTCAGAATTTTACGACTAAGTACAATGGCTGTATGCGTGAATTCTTCCCAGGTCAAGTGAAAAGTTTTCTTGGAGTGTTAAACAAGTTTATTTCTCCCATAATTAAAATGCGATGAGTGGATTGTCGTAAAAACCACATTTGGAGCTATTTAACTTTTTATTAAACAACGTACTCAAAAATGCTTGGACATAAGAGAGAAGGCAAACCCATAGTGACAGGATGAGGATGCTTTGGGAATATAAAAAAGAAAAATAAGCCCAGTGCTAAATAATGGTTCTACGTGCTCCTTAGAATACAAAACTCATTATATAATAATAATAATAATAATAATAATAATAATAATAATAATAATAATAATAGATTATTAATCTCCTTTTCATCAGAATAAAACGGCAAACGAAAACGAAAATTACACTAATCCAATTACACATTTTAATACAGAAATGATCACACACTAAATCGTGCATTGTTCTACATCTTCAACATATGGACCACGGTCTTCATAGAAATATGACTGAAGGCACTGTAAAATGCTTGGTACACAGAAGGTACAAACTTTGAGTTATAATGTCATCACATTTTGCTTTCCTTCTTACCCTACCATGAGGATAATTCGTAGGCGACAGGGATCATTTCCATTTGTTCTCTGTAGGTTCATTACGCCCTCTGCAACTATGTCCTTGAAATGTGTATTTTCACATGAACCTTATGACTGCCATTAGTGAACTGAAATTGAGGCGACGTCCTGTTATCCACTTTGCACTCTTCTGCGGACACATTTCACTTAAGATCTTCAGATCTTAAAATTTTCGGTCTTCATGAAAATAACGGTAAAATGTTCTTCTCTTCCTTGTCAAGTCAGCCCACTGTCCAGGAGTTTAAACAACTTTTGTTTTCCTTTTTAAGGGGAGTATCAAAGGCCTATCATGATAATGTTGAATTTAACAAATTTGCATCCCGGTTTCATTAGAACTGTTTAAGGTAATACAACTAAATTTTTCTATGATGTAGACTCATATCTAATAAATTTACTGATTTACTTTCTTGGTTCTATCTTTATTAAACATCAAGATATGTATTTTTAAAATCATACATACATTTTTAAATTTATTTATTTAAAAAATTATATATGATCAAACTTTGTGTCGTATCTCTACCATTATAGATCCATATAAAACAATAGTGCTGATGAGAGAGACCTATTTTAAAGCTCTACCTTAAGTAGTTTCTGAGGAAATGGGAAACATTCGCAAAATATTTGCTATGCTATTTGTTTTACGTCGCACTGACACAGATAGGTCTTATTGTGACGATGGGATAGGAAAGGCCTAGGGAGTGGAAGGAAGCGGCCGTGGCCTTAATTAAGGTACAGCCCCGGCATTTGCGTGGTGTGAAAATGGGAAACCACGGAAAACCATCTTCAGGGCTGCCGACAATGGGGCTCGAACCCACTATCTCCCGATTACTGGATACTGGCCGCACTTAAGCGATTGCAGCTATCGAGCTCGGTCGCAAAAATGTAGTTTATCAGAAATCGCACTTGAAAGTGTAATGACACTTACAAGACATGGATCGTAAGATATTTCATAAAACACCAACCAATGTAGCCATCTAATGCAGCAGCATGTTTACTATAAATCAACATGAATTACCGTCTTCTAGAGCAAAGATTATCATAGATATCTTAAATGAACAAATGCTAACGGAATCTTGAGAAATGAATTGCACAGTAACATATTATTCTTAGATTTATAAATAGTTACGGTCATCAAAAATCAATTGAATATAACAGCAAATTAGAGAGGAAACTCCAAATAATAATTTTCTACATAAAACTAAGAATATACATTTTTTACCAATACCATTTTTTGTATATTTTACTTTTGTACACTTTGTACTTTTCTACAGTATTATCTAGTCTGACAACACTGTTCAGTGGGAAACAGAAACTCCTATCGAATAACTTTCAGCGACGTTGAAACTATACCCTTTCCCACTGTTGCGTAATATCTTTTTTTTCCACTCAGGACATTCATTCTTTTTTTCCTTTTTTCGGCTTTGAAACATCACACCCTTCATTACAAGAACTACTCACGTCCGTCATTACACAGCTATTAGCCTCTACTGCTGCACTGCGTTACTCGAGCATGCGAACAGTGGACAGTCACGTGACTGGAGTTGGGATAGGAAGTTCTTCCGTTCGAGCACAACAACATTGAAAATTTCCCTATCAAAGAAACACCGTAAAGTGTAAAACTAAAACTATAATAATATATAATGTTATTTGCTTTGCGTCCCACTAACTTCATTTTTACAGTTTTTGGGGACGCCGAGGTGCTAGAATGTTGTCCCGCAGGAGTTCTTTTACGTGTCAGTGAATCTCCCGACATGACGCTGACGTATTTGAACACCTTCAAATACCACCGGACTGAGCCAGGATTGAAACCTGCCGAGTTGGGGTCAGAAGGCCAGCGCCTCAACCGTCTGAGCCACTCAGCCCGGCAAAAAGAACTATAAGCCATTGATATTTGTTAGAATGTGAAATACCTTTTTTTCAGTTTGATACTTTTACTGGCAAGAATTTTATACTATCCGCGCACTTTTTAGTGATAGATTTTTGTACTCGGAGAAGTAAGAAGGGTTCCGTAAATACTGCCAACTGAATGGAAATGAAATCTGAATTGAATCGATAATATGAACGATCGATATGAATTTTATAAACCTTTATTATTTTAAGCAAACAACTGTGTCACACACACAATATTTAATACTATATAACATTTCCCGTTGCGAAACGTGTTCCTAGCATGAATTCTATAGTTTGGCTTTGCTGTGTAAACAACAACAGTACGAGTACTTAAAGTGTACGCCAGATGGCGCACAGCGATGATAAGCGATTCTTAGTTTGTGTTTCAAAGGTTGCCAATACGAATCTCGAAGATAACCAAAGTCGACCGCTTCAGCACTAGGGTGTAAATCTATCACTAAAAAGTGCGCAGATAGTACTTATACTGTATATCCGTAGAAATGATCATCCACTGTAGGTAGAGATGTGTGGTTCTTCCACTGAGCCACTCAATTCTATAAACTCTCTGCATGGAACATACTCAGTTGATGTTGAAAGGCGCTCTGAGTGAGGTCAAACAGCTAAATATGATAATATTGGAAACTCTCCTCACTTATCACGCAGGGTAACAGCGACAGCGCGTAGTGCTGCCATCTAGCGACTTGAGAAGAACACTAACACGAGCTATTAAACCACTACACATTTCGACTTTGAAAACCCAACAAAATACAGTTTTAAAGATGTTTGCGTCGTTCTCATAAGATAATATAGCTCATGACATAAAGGTCCGCATTTTCCTGTATTGCATCCTAGTTATAATAATTTACCTGATCACTTAATTCACACTGTTTAGCGATATTAGCTTCAACATTCCACTTCATAATATCATTATGAGTCAATAGAAAGTTAACAACATCAGATTGTCCGCCCCGGTAGCGTAACGGTTAGTGTTCTTAGCTGCCGTCCTCGGAGGCCTGGGTTCGATTCCCGGTACTGCCAGAAATTTAAGAATGGCAGGAGGGCTGGTCTATGGTAGAAATGGTACATGCAGCTCACCTCCAATGGGGGTGTACCTGAAAATAGCTGCACCACCTCGGGACGAGGACACGAGTTTACTTTACTAACATCAGATTCTCAATATTACCGTCATAAGAAGCACAGAGCAAACTGATTTACCATTACATCTCTTATGGCACTGCGAAATTTTGTTGAGTTGGGGGTTACAGTGATGTGCTCTAATGACTGAAAAAAAATTTTCAATGCAATCTTATATGATCCTCCTTGTTAGCAAATAATGGAAAGCATAATAATTGCGTAATTCTCATCACAATAGTTTCAGTGCAGAAATACCACAAGAATATATATATATCCTTGGCTTGGGAGATTTTTGATCCTCAGAACTTTATCTAAACCCGCCCTTCTGCTCTTCACAACCCACTCAGTACACCTCAATTAAATGCATGACTTACTTAGACTTATGTCCTTTTACTCTTTTGCAGAGCATGTGGCTTCGAAAAAACAGCGCCAGTGTATCCTATTTTGCTTAGGATCCATCCGGCTGCTTTTCTTAGTTTCTTTAATAGGCAAGTTAGTTTTAAGCGACTGCGAGTTATTAGCCCACATTCACCGAGTGTCATGGTGGGGCTGCCACCTTTAAGTCTTGACACTTGCTCCCACCCCAGACGTTACGGGTGGAAAGGATGCCATTTACTGCATCCTTAATTGTGATATGGTTATTCCGCCATATATTCGGTCGCCAGAGCCTCCCTTTGTGGTAACAGGGAGCACCACGGGAAGGTGAGGTTGACTTTTGCAATTGGAGAGGCTATTTGTCGCGCATCCAACTGCCTTGCACCCCAATTAAATGCATAGGTTCACATAAATAGAAAAAAAATACAGGCACATAAACATTAACAGGTATACTCACAGCACTTTGTTTTTAGAAAATCTGTAAAATGACATGCAATCACTTTGTCTTTCGTAAACAAATCACCCGTGCACAGCACAAATAACTCCTGTTCCTGCCATTTCCAAACCAGTGATACATAACAAGCATAAAACTACCTAAATTACAAATGAGGCACTTCTAACATACACAGCTAACTGCAGTAGCAAGTGTAGTTATCTCCTCGCACCACTACATGGCACGCAGAAGCGGCGTCGCTAGTTTCTCGCAGGAATTTCCACTATTATCATATTACGCTATTCGATGAGGGTTATTATCAGCTTACTCTCGCATCCGAAAAATCAGTAATAGCACCGGGTTCATATGAAGTACTGCTCACCAAAAACTTGCGACCTCATCTGATGTGCCTCAGTACTAAGGAGAATTTAAACATTTTTAATTAGAATAAGAATGTATTGTCAGTCGGCTGGCTGGATCCTCAACAGCTCCGCCATTTCCTGTCACAGATGGCCTAGTCATCACTGAAGAGGCGTTCTAGGGAAATGAGGAGTGAGGTAGTTTCCCGTTGCTTTCCTCGTTGAGCCATAAGTTGCTATTACATATCAATCTACCAAACCACTGAAATGCATGCACCAACGACACTATGAGCAACATTCTCACACCATTCATAGCAGGGACTGGCTGCATAAAGAATGTCACTATTAGCATCGCTCATACCTCAGTCACTTTCATATTTTCAAAGCCTAGGATAAGACAGATCAATGAAAGTAACAAAATTGCTCTAGTCGATACCAGAAGACATAAACATTGTAAACACTAAACCTCGCTAGCCAAGGCACAGAATAATATATGATCATAAAATTCACAAATGAATGGCCAACGACTTAATGGCCCTTAATTGCATGGTGTAACATATTTGCTATATGGTCTGAGAATATGACTGGCTAGTTTAGTTACCCGCCTTTTTTTTTAAGGGGATGAAGAAATTGTGCACGGTTAGCGTTACCCGAGAAACATCGCGAGGAAGCGACCTCACCTCGCTTCACATCATTTCTTTTACTTTTTAGCAGAATATTAGAATGCAGAATGAAAATTGAACTTTTAAAGTTTTACTGTTGATCCAGTTTCGAAAAAAAAAAAACAATTTCTAAACAGCAGTGGTAAAGAAACAACGACATATTAAAGTATGCTAACTGAACGCACTTGTGAGTGTTTTCGGGCAACTCCCGTGTAAGTACGTAGTTGCTCAGGTCTTATTCCCTCTGCCATCTACGGCTTTCCACGGAAATATATCGGAATTATCATTGATAAATCTTGACACAAGGTACTTTTACGTCTCTTCGGGCCGCTCACTATTATCCACGTAGTTGTACAGATCTTAATTCCTCTGCCATTTACCGCTTGCTATAGAACTATTTCTAACTTAGTGTTGATTTGCCGTATAGTGGACATTCTAGGCCTGCTTAAAGTACCATATTCGCCCGTATGTGTGCGTTATTGGTATGTTTTTCGTCCTCTTACTCCACATCCGCCAAAACGTTTCATCATTGTATGTAAACAAACATGGCAGCTAGTCCAAGTAATGCTTTGAGTTGCAACTCGATGGCTTTCTTTTAAAACCTCGTAGGCCTATGTCCAAATGTTCTTCCTACCTATTATATCCCTTAAGACTGGCCACGCCTCCCGGTCATAAATGTGTATGCAGTCCATCAGAATAATTTTCGCTGTGTTCATTTTCCTTTGCTAACATCTAAAGGAAAATGGACCTTAACGCACCGAATTGTAGGGATGTTGATTGCATGGCAAATTTACACACTCCTACAGTATAATGTATTTAAGGTTCATTTTCCTTTACCCAACCGCATAGGAAAATGACCATAACGAAAATTATTCTTTTGGACTGCATATAAATATGGGACTGGGAGGCGTGACCAGTCTTAAGGAATATAATGGATAGGAAGAGTATTCTGACTTACGAGGTTTTTAAAGAAAGCCATCGAACTGTACTTACTAATGTATTAATCGCTGGTAATTCGTCACATATTCAGAGTTAATGGAGTATTTGGTGATATTTTAAGGACCAATTTTGTGTGTTTGGATAAATGTGTTGTAGAGAGTGACCCATTTATGAGGCAGCATATATAGTTAGAACAGCAAGATTCTTCTTCTCACAGTGAAAATGATACAGGCATGAGTAGGCTATTCCTGATAATAACCCTACCATTTCTCTGAGAAGGTAGTGTGAACGGGATATTAACCCAGCTTTGGAACCTTTTTAGCGTATGTCTAGGTTATGTACCCAAACTTGCGAATACATGCGAATATCGAATGCCTCCAAAAGTGGCCCACAAATAAAAAACAAATTTTAAAATATATCTAAAAATGTTTAGCAAATTTGAATTCTGCTTCCAAAAATACTTAGTAATACCAAGTATATCTGAAATCAGTCAAAAATAAGAAATCCGACTCCTCTAGACGCCACGAATTTAAAGTTTTAACCTTTTCAAATGATGGATGACAGTTCAAGACAGCCTCAAACAAATTCACCGCTTTACTTGAAAGGTTAATCGAAATAAGTTCAGACTTTCTGCTGCAAAACGAATAATATTCCAATACAAACAAACGCCATTTTGTCTCAAGATGGCAGATAATAGTTTAATGTTACTAAACATCACTCTACGGCTCTATATAACAAAAATAAACAGTTTGGTCTAAATTGGTTTAGCCATTCTTCTGTGAAAAACGAACAAAATGTCTGTTAAAACGAATAAAATAAGGTTTCGCAGCCTTCGCCAACTTGTTTTAAGATTGTAAAAGGCTGTTACTTATTTACCACTTCACTCAAATGATTTATTGAATTACGTCAAGGTGTTAGACGGTAAAGGGATTAAAATCATTGTCCAAAAAGATAACATCAGGTTATGGAACGTCAGCCATTTTGTCTCAAGATGGTAGATAACAAGTTAATACTGTTGAACAATAGTTTTTGAACAGAGTCTAGCTCCATGGCTAAATGGTTAGCATGCTGGCCTTTGGTCACAAGGGTCACAGGTTCGATTCCCGGCAGGGTCGGAATTTTAACCATAATTGGTTAATTTCGCTGGCACGGGGGCTAGGTGTACGTGCCGTCTTCATCATCATTTCATCCTCATCACGACGCGCAGGTCGCCCACGGGAATCAAATCAAAAGACCTGCATCTGACGAGCCGAACTTGTCCTCGGACACTCCCGGCACTAAAAGCCATACGCCATTTCATTTTATTTCATTTTGTAACAGAAAGTTTAATCGCCAGAAGCCATTCATTGAAGGCTCAAGATTCAACACTGATCACTGGCCAAGTGGAATACCAAACGAAACAGATCTAGTTTCCTGGCTGCAGTGGGTTGACACTACTTTTTTCTACTAGATGTGAAGTGTGTCCTTGTTTCAACAAAGAACTGCTACACAGATTTCCACTGGTAGCCTGTACTGATCACTGTAAATATTGGATGCTTGATGTTGCAGTGAGAGAAAACCTGAAATAAAGTAAACAGATAGAATCATGATTTCATCTACTGTTTTATCAATTAATGAATCAAACAATGTATGCAAACAATTTGCATCAAATAAATGGAAGAAAGGAGAATGAATATTTGTGTATGTCTACAACACATAGTAATATTTCGAAAGTGAAACAAATATTCAGTATGGTATAGCATACATGTAACAATTCAAAATGTTGGATTTGTTTTTCGAACTAACGGCATGGAATTTTTAAATTTATTATTATTATTATTATTATTATTATTATTATTATTATTATTATTATTATTATTATTATTATTATTATGTCAGTTTACCGTCTAGAGTTGTTTTTTCCCTCGGACTCAGCGAGGGATCCCACCTCTACTACCCTCAAGAGCAGTGTCATGGAGCGTGAGACATTTAGTCGGGAATACAACTGGGAAAGAGGAATAGCACCTTGCCCAGGCAGCCTCACCTCCTATGTTGAACAGGGGCCTTAGGGGGCGGGGGATGGTAAGATTGGAAGGGATAGAGAAGGAAGAGGGAAGGAAGCGGCATTGGTCTTAAGTTCAGGTACCATCCCGGCATTTGCCTAGAGAAGAAGCGGGAAACCACGGACAACCACTTCGAGGATAGCTGAGGTGGGAATTGAAATCCCTCTGTTTAGTCGACCTGCCATGGCTGAGTGGACCCCCTTCCAGTCTTCGTACCACTTTTCTAATTTCTTAGCAGAGCCAGGAATCGAACCCATGCCTCCGGGGGGTGGCAGCTAATCACACTAACCACTACACCACAGAGGCAGTCTTAAATTGGTTTACTCTTATCATAAGCCTTCGAAGGAATCCTAAAGTAAAATTTAAATGTCGGAATAAATATATCATGCATATCATCATAGAAGTGGTCAGCTGATACTTCGGAGCATGAAAGAAGAATCAAGGTAATGAAAGTCCACAGCTTGTTTCCAATCATTTGACCGGATCAGGAATGGAATGAATGAAGCCCCCATCTAGCGGCGAGGATAAGAAATGTGCCGGCTGCCGAGCCTGCCGCACTCCTCTGGGGCAATGATAAGTGACTGAGAGATGAAATGAAATGCTAATGGAGAGTCTTGCTAGAATGGAAAATGACAGGGAAAACCGGAGTACCCGGAGAAAAACCTGTCATGTGTCCGCTTTGTCCGGCACAAATCTCACATGGAGTGACCGGGATTTGAGCCACGGTATCCAGCGGTGAGAGGCCCGTGCGCTGCCGCCTGATGCACGGAGGCTTAAGAATCAAGATAAAACACAGATGTATTTAGAGGGTATTATAGAGGTACAAGCACGTTTGACTTTTGTTACAATACTGTAATGAACTAGAATAACGAGAGGTAATTAAATTTGTTACCCAAATACAGCTGGTGGTTGACAGCTTGTGAAACAGCTCTGTCGCTCCATTTTAATTAGTTGTCAAAGTAACGTTCGGGCAAAAGCATAAACAAAGTTAATCATGGTGCACATACATCAGCATGATTCGTTAATAATAATAATATCGTGTGGCTATTTCTAGCCGAGTGCAGCCCTTGTAAGGCATACCCTCCGATGAGGGTGGGCGGCATCTGCCATCTGTAGGTAACTGCGTGTTATTGTGGTGGAGGATAGTGTTATGTGTGGTGTGTGAGTTGCAGGGATGTTGGGGACAGCACGAACACCCAGCCGGGACCCTTTGAACCGAAGGCCAGTACGCTGACCATTCAGCCAACGAGTCGGACAGCATGATTCATTTTCAGTCTGGGACTATTGTTTAGAAGTTTGCAATTAGATGTTTAGGACTTCGATGATCTTCTTAAATTGGTGCTTTCCTTCGCCTCTCATACCATTCAAGCAACACTTAGAGTATAACGATGGCCTAGAATGAAAACCTCGTATCTCACAAAGTTCTTCCTGTCCATTATTTCCCTTAAGACTGGTTACGCCTCCCAGCCACACATGAATATGCAGTCCATCAGAACAATGTTCGTTGTGTTCTTTATTCCTATGCCGACGTGTGAAGGAAAATGAACCTTACCGTACCGTACTACAGGAAAGTATGTCTGCGTGACGTATTTACTAACTCCTAGAGTATAATTTTTATAAGGTTCATTTTCCTTTACGCGTCACCATAGGAAAATAAACCAAACGAACATTGCTCTGATGGACTGCATACCCAAATGTGGCTGGAAGGCGTGACCATTCTTAAGGGAAGTAATAGATAGGAAGAACTTTTCGAGATACGAGGTATTCAATCTAGGCCATCGATAAGTTTGTATATTCCTTGTACAGTTGTATTTAAGGGACATAAGACTAAGGAACATAATCGATAGGAAGAGCATTGTGACATACGAGGTATTGCTTCTTAGGTTACGATATTGTACGCAGTTTGGAGGCAAAGAGGTATAAATGTACTTGTCCCCCCTCTACCACCAGACAAAATACCAGTTGTTCTGGAACAACTTGCTGGATTCCAGCACCTATCAATGATAGTACTTGCACAGTTTTGCCACCAAACAGATTGGTTCTTTCCTAACACTTTCTGCATACTAACTCCATTCTTTCTAATTCTGATACTTGCAACCCTTTGCTTCTAAAGCTTTCATTTCACATTGTATCAAACTGTTATATACGAGATGTAAGTCGACGGTCTAGTTCTAATATGGCGTAAAGCTTCTCAGCCACAATTTTCGTTGTATTTATTTTCCAATGCGAATGTGTAAAGGAAAATGAACCTTGCCTTACTGTAAGAATGTGTGTTTGCGTGGCGTACTTGCACACTCCTACAGAATAAAGTTCCCTATAAAAAATGAGCACAATGAAAATTGATCTGTTGGACTGCATATTCATATGTGGCTAGGGGGCGTGACCAGTCCTGAGGAAAATAGTGGATAGGACCAGCATTGTCAGATACTTGGTATTAGAACTAGGCCGTCGAACTTCATTGCTAGGGAAACGTGAAAATCAGATAAGCAACAATTTCAGAGTCGTTTGTTTTTCCACATAAAGCAAACCAAAGTCAAAGCGAAGTCATCTCCATACAGGGCGTGGAGGCTCTGGGAGGAATGCAAGGTAAAGGCTTCCACCACCCGTAACCTCGGCACTTGGTGGGATAGAGTGGTTAGCTCTACGCCCGGCCGCCTTTGCCCCCAGGAATTAACCCGGCACTCACTATTGGCGTAGGCTGAATGAACCTCAGGGCTGTATACATCTCTGGAAGTGAAAATCTCGTTTCTCCAAATGTTTGGAATTCCTGGCAGGGAATCGAGCACACTTCCTTCCGGATGTGCATGCCTTTGCCAACTCGGTCAGGCAGCCTATTTTTTTGCCACATAGCGTACAACGTTTGAGTTACTGGAGGTCTATTTCTTTTTCATCTAATTGAAGAGGAGAATGTATTCTATGAAACGAAACCAAATAAAAAAATACAATGTTTAACCCACAAAGCTGTTAATCCCCGCTGAAGAATCCGTGGACTGTGCATGCCACTTGCAGCGTGCCATTGACCCGCGCACTTGTAGATCGGTTATATTGATCCACTGTTCAGAGTGGTGGCTTTCTCCTGTGAAATATTCAACATTGTTAGTTTATTCATGCATTTGCTAAGCGCAACAGTGTAGTGGAAATGAAAAAGGCATAACTCTTAATCCCCAACGCAAATCGTAAGCTGAGTAATGGTTCAGAACTATCAGAAACATCCAATGAATGGATATCGTCGCTGCCGGGACAAAACCTCTCATGTGAAATATTTTAGCTTAGAACTTTGGCTGGTAAGGTTCTGTCATCTAAGGTGCAATATTGTGTGAATATTATCAAGGCATTCTCGCTCTTCATAATGTATGTGCTGCGGGTCGGTATATATCCAAAAATATAGGAGGTTTTGTCCGGCAACGACGATATTCTACTATCACTTATCTATTGCATAAATTCTAAATCGTTGTAGACTTTTGTATTTAAACGTCAATTCAAGGTGATAATTGCACCAGTGTGTGACAAGTTTCACCGAGCGAGTTGGCCGTGCGGTTAGGGGCGCACAGCTGTGAGCTTCCATTAGGGTATTAGTGTGTTCGAAACCCACTGTCAGCAGTCCTGAAGATGGTTTTCCGTGGTTTCCCATTTTTACACAATTCAAAAGCTGTACCTTAATCAAGGCCACAGCCGCTTCCTTCCTACTCTTAGCACTTTCCTATCCCATCGTCGCCGTAAGACCTACCTGTGTCGGTGCGACGTGTAAAAAGAAAAATAAAATGCGACAACTTTCCAGCAGATGGTAGTGGTGATTATTTTTAAGAAGAAGTGCAACTAGGCAATTATCCTCCCTTAACGCTGATCAAAAGAGAGAAAAACGGAAGACTGAGAGAGTAATTGTTAGGAACGCGCAGCTGTGAGCTTGAATTCGGGATATAGTGGCTTCGAACCCCGCTGTCGGCAGCCCTGAAGATGGTTTTCCGTGTTTTAACATTTTCACACCAGGCAACTACTGGAGCTGTACTTTAAATAAGGCTACGGCAGCTCCCTTCCCACCCTTTTCTATCCCATCGTCTCCATTAGACCTATCTGTGTCAGTGCGACGTAAAGAAATTTGTAAAAAGAAGAAAAAGGAAGAAGTCCGATCCTTCGAAGGACGAAGGTATCAGCGAAAGAAATAAAAGAGCCACGGAGGGTGTGAAGATAAAAATGAGTCTAGGTCTTACAAACCTGATACAGTCGGAGTCAGAAAATGAATAAGAGTTGACCGAGGAAGGTCAGATATGACAGATGAAGGTAAGGAACGTGTGGTACGAGTAAGTGGAACAATGTCAAGACTCATGTAAGAGCTCCGCGGTCAACAACCCATCCTCCCTATTTGAGAGCCCCCTGAGGTTCACCTTTCATTCACCCCTAAGAACAGGCAGGGGATACCGTGGATGTATTCTACCGCCCCACCCACTGGGCGATTTTCGGAAGATGTTTCCTTGATCCCTTATTTCGTACTTTAAGATGCATAAAGTTTCAGATGTTTTTAATTTCGTATGGCTATTTCTAGCCGAGTGCAGCCCTTGTAAGGCAGACCCTCCGACGAGGGTGGGCGGCATCTGCCATGTGTAGGTTACTGCGTGTAATTGTGGTGGAGGATAGTGTTATGTGTGGTGTGTGAGTTGCAAGGGATGTTGGGGACAGCACAAACACCCAGCCCCCGGGCCACTGGAATTAACCAATGAAGGTTAAAATCCCCGACCCGGACGGGAATCGAACCCGGGACCCTCGTTTCAGATGTAATCACAGATGAATTAATCAGGTTTCAACGTCACCAATGTCAGTTCGATGAAGTGAACCAAGAGGACTCAATTTATTACGAACGATCATTTCCATTTCAAAATAAGTTAATAGTGGTAGTGGTGATGGTTGTGGTTCTTAATATCTGATCTAGAGTCTGCGCTCCATCGATGAGTAGATACCACAGAAATTATCTGGTAAGATCAATACTGTTGTGGTCGAAAATAAGAATGAACCAATAAAAAATGGGCGGGTGAAATGCGAGACTGACGTATATTTCGCGATCCAAAAGTGCGTCACACAAGGAATGAGCCCCAATCTATTGTTATTTAATAGTGGCCCGAACTGAGTGGCACAGACGGAATGGGCACTGGCACAGTACGGTGGTATTTGAAGGTGCTCAAATGCACCAGCCTCATGTCAGGGCGTAAAGAAACTGTCATGGCACAAAATTACGGTACGTCGGGGTCTCCGAAAGTTTTGAAAGTAGTTAGTGTAATATAAAACCAATAGTATTAAAGCATTTAAAATGGATGATGGTATTTATAACTACATTTATATTTTCAACTATAATTGCGATATACAACATGGAAATTGAAAAAGCCTCACCATACGTGCATTTCCTTGATAAGAGGAGAGAATGTTTCTACATATGTCGATCAGGATGTCCATTCTTCGTGCTGGGATAAGAATCTCGGATCTGCCGGTCGGTTAAGAGTTGTTGAATAATAATAATAATAATAATAATAATAATAATAATAATAATAATAATAATTTGCTTTACGTCCCACTAACTACTTTTGCGGTTTTCGGTGACGCCGAAGTGCTCGAAGTTCGTCCCGTAGAAGTTCTTTTACGTGCCAGTAAATCTACCCACACGAGACTGGCGTATTTGAGCACCTTCAAATACCACCGGAATGAGACAGGATCGAGCCTGCTGAGCTGGGGTAAGAAAGCCAGCGTCTCAACCGTGTGAGCCACTCAGACCGGCAGGAGTTGCTTAAGAAACAGTCACTTATGAAATAACACTTGAAGCCTCTATGGAAAACATGTTTTAATATTGGTTTTACTAATAGACATTGATATCTATACAGCGATAGGTACTCTTTCAGACCCCACCTTACTTCCAGCATTATCACTGGAAAAAGGAATGTAAGTCTGTTGAAAACTTTAGGGACGTATATCCTACCACAGCAAAACGGGTCAGGAAGGATTAAAAGGGTATTGAAACAGGAGAAATCAAAGTTGGTTTTATCTCACTAGGATAACTTGTCTGTTGATCTTCACGAGATTTAATTCTCGTGTGGAATCATACGGGAGAAGGAATTATAGTTCACTCCGTCGGACAACTTCTAGGATATTAAATTCACAAGTTTCTCGGGGCAAGCCCCGTTGATTGCAGGCATCTCACTCCTAAGGTAGTAAAGTATTGTTTCAAAGTTTAATAGTAGGTCGGACTTCACTAAGTGGCTCAGTACGGTGTTATTTGAAGGTGCTGCAATATACCAGTCTCTGCTACTTGTCACTTTCTTAACCTTGGACCTTTCAATCCTCGATTGGGTTCAGGTCAAGTACTACTTTTGGCCAATTAAATATTTCTACATCTAAGAAAACTAGTTTTGGGAAGTGGTGTAGAGAGCAACGATCATATGCACGATAAGAAAGGAGGCGTAATTCCATAACCATAGCCACAATTTCTTTAAAAAGTAAACGTGCAGGGAAAGTAAGTAAGTAAGTAAGTAATAAAATCTCTTTTTTATATACTACTTAGTCCCATCAAGTGACAGAAATGCCAGCGACTTGTTCCCTCAAAGAACTCTTGTTTTTTCTGTTTTTATTATTATTTTTTTTTTTTTGCTAGTGGGTTTACGTCGCACTGACACAGATATGTCTTATGGCGACGATGGGATAGGAAAGGACTAGCAGCTGGAAGGGAGCGGCCGTGGCCTTAATTAAGGTACTGCCTGGTCTGAAAATCGAAAATGACGGCAAACCATCTTCAGGGCTATCGACCGTGGGATTCGAACCCACTATCTCCCGGATGCAAGCTCACAGCCGCGCGCCCCTAACCGCACGGCCAACTTTCCCGGTCAAAGAACTCCTGATGTCTTCAAATAACAGTGTTTCCACTGTTCGGCTCCTTGGCTGAATGGTTAACGTAGTCGCATCCAGTTCAGAAGAGATTTTAACCTTAAATGGTTAATTCCCTTTGCTCACGTACTGGGTCTTTGTACGGTCCGTAACATCCCTGAAACTCACTCAACACTTACTTACACCACAATAATACACAGTTCCCGTACAAGGCAGATGCCGTCGGGGAGTCTGCCTTACAAGGGCTGCAAAAGACTAGAAATAGACACCATGAAATGATCTATATATTTAAAAAGTTTACTAAAACAGCTTTGGCAATTCCGACCATTCTACTGGATCTATTTGCTTCATTTTTTTATTCTATCCGGAATTACCTGCCAGTAAATCGTGAGACCTTTTAACATCTTTAAGATCAGCCAACTTCGAGTAATCATAAAATCAAATCAGTAAATGATCACTCCAATAACTGCATGCGAAGGCTTACCCTTATCCGCACCCACACAGCAGGTTGCTAAGCGACTAACCCTTTCTTTAGTATTCCCATATACCTATATGTGATTTTCATCCGTGGTCATGCCATTACCACATGTCAAGCCTCCGATCACGGAAGAATACGATTTCCTGCTAGACACTCTTTGATTCCACATATCTTCAGCAGATGGCAGAGCGTTCGTAATAACTTACATGCTGTTAAGAGAAAAAAGTCTACGTACAAACAGACTCCATCATGACATGCGACTTAGACACTATTTGGGAACACCTATCGAAGTATAACCGAAGTACACTAGAAAGAGTGAAGGCTATGTATCTTAAGAAGTTCTCTGTCTGGCAAACAAAGCTTCTTCGAGACTAACCTATGAGCTCACAAGGCAACCGTTGTATATCGATGGCTTTCTTTTAAAACCTCGTATGTCCAAATATTCTTCCTTCCTATTATATCCCTTAAGACTGGCCACGCCTCCCGGTCATATATTTGTCTGCAGTCCATCAGAATAATTTTCGCTGTGTTCATTTTCCTTTGCTAATGTCTGAAGGAAAATGGACCGTAACGTACCGAATTGTAGGGATGTTGATTGCATGGAAAATTTACACACTCCTACAGTGTAATGTATTTAAGGTTCATTTTCCTTTACAGATGGGCAGAGGAAAATGACCATAACGAAAATTATTCTTTTGGACTGCATATAAATGTGGGACTGGGAGGCGTGACCAGTCTTAAGGAATATAATGGATAGGAAGAGTATTCGGAGTTACGAGGTTTTTAAAGAAAGCCATCGATATATAAGTGCGATTAAAAATACCATTCCCTTCTACGGCACAATACTAAGATTTACAATCAAGAACTATAGGATTAAAAAATCGAATTTATGGATAGATGTTTTACCAAGCAAACGGCATGATAACGTCAGAATGGATGAATTCTGACTACGAACTGTGGCATAACATAACGCGTTTTTCCTAAATGTTCATAAAGGAAATGAAAAGGGCAGGTAAAACAATATGACCACGACAGGCTTATCAAGACGAGTTATCTGACCTATTTATAACGAATACTGCGGAGAGATTTAAGCCCACTAGGGAGCGCTTATGACTGGTTCTTTCTGGATGCTCGCTTTCGTTTCCAACACCTCTTGAGTCCTGCTTGTAATTTTTCCTTTCTTTCCTGTGAAAGAGGTTTGCGAAATTTAACAACTGTTGGTAGAGTAGGCCACGAATTTACCAATTTACAAAATTTAGGGCAGTCTGAGACATCAGTATCAGAAATCCCAACAGAAGCTCTCTTTACTTCATTTAGGCACATGCTTGCAGTCTTGTAGCTTTTGATGTGTGAGAAGGTCATCTTCGTAATCCTGCCGTTGTCCATTCTCAGAAGGTGCTCGTAAAACATCAGCCGCCTACGTCACATGCTACTGTTAGCAGCTTCTAACTGTTGGTACAGTTCACAGTTCGCTTTCAGTCGTAGGTTCCATCTGGTAGCACGCCTGGAAGGATGCGTCTTTCGACTCTTTCCAGGTCGTCCCTGGTGACTTTCCTGTTTTGCGACAGTTGGTATGCTGCGTTTTGGCACATCTGTCTAAAGCGGAGGTTCAGTCTCTACCTTTGGGGTGGGCCCAATCGCCGAGATACAGGAATCGATTGACTTATCTAATCTTTCCATAGATGGAACGTCAATGGGTCTTTCCCGGTGTGCTTACTCTTAAATTACTTGGTCTTTTCTTATGATATTTGTAGTCCTGTCTTCGACGCTATCTTGTGTAGGGATTGAAGAGCTACTGTATCATTCTTAGAGTTGTTGGTTACTATTGCGATGTCATCTGCGAAGGCCAGGCTCCTGATCTCCAATGGTAACTGGTTTGATTATTATTTCCAATTCCTTGTTTAACTGCCATCTGGTAGGCTAAATGAAATGTCGTATGGCTTTTAGTACCGGGAGATCCCGGGACAGGTTCGGATCGCCAGGTGCAGGTCTTTCTATGTGACTCCCGTAGGCGACCTGCGCGTCGTGATGAGGATGAAATGATGATGAAGGCAACACATACACCCAGCCCCCGTGCCATTGGAATTAACCAATGAAGGTTAAAATCCCCGACCCGGCCGGGAATCGAACCCGGGACCCTCTGAACCGAAGGCCAGAACGCTGACCGTTCAGCCAACGAGTCGGACATCTGGTAGACTAATAACGGGCGATGTGAAAAGAAGTAGGAAAGTAAGATCTCACATTGCCATTGCTAAAGAAGCCTTCAACAGAAAGACGAGACTCCTATGTGCACGCTCTGACTTGAGGTTAAGGAAAAGGCTGGCGAAATGCTTTGTTTGGAGTGTGACGCTGTATAGAACAGAGACCTGGACGCTAAGGAAGGTAGATGAAAATAGAATAGAAGCATTTGAGATGTGGTTAAGAAGAATGATGAAAAGGACATCCTGGGTGGAAAGAGTACGGAATAACCAGGTATTGGAGAGAACCATCCATACGAGGAAGAGGAACTGGCGTGGGCATCGGCTACGAAGATTGTTTGCTAATGGAATCTCTAGAAGGATCGGTAAATGGAAGGAGAAGAAGAGGACGGAAGAGGTACGAAATGGTAGACAGTGTCGAAATGACAGGAAACTAAGAGGATGGCTGCAGACAGGACTGCATGGAGAGCGGCTGTGTGAAGGCCTGTGTAAGGGCAGAACACGTTATATATGGTAGGCTAAAATGAGAATAGGATTCTTATTATTATCATTATCATTATTATTATTATTATTATTATTATTATTATTATTATTATTATTATTATTATTATTATTAATTCGTTATGCCCAACTAAGAAGTGCATTTATTTAGTACAATGTATCATCTTTCCCATATCTCTTCATTCATTCACTGAGTATCTTTCTGCCGTCTTCTGTCCATATTCCTTTCCCATAAAATGTTATTTATTTATTTATTTATTTATTTATTTATTTATTTATTTATTTATTTATTTATTTATTGAATGATGAACTTAACAGGCTTTCCCCCAATTACAATGTTCACAATCACAATTAATAATTACACTACTAAACACTAACTGGAAAGAAAGAAATCAAATTGTAGAATACAATGAGCTACCCAAACAGGAGAAAGTTGGTAATACAATAAAAATATACTAAAACTACAACAATCATTATTTTACAGTGGTGCTTAACACAAAGTAACACGTTCACTTATTCAGAGTACAAAATAAACGTGTCACAATAAGCAAAATAATCTTTGAAAAGATAAAGTGTTTAATTTATAGGTCATTCTAAAAACTTGTGATTCAAATAGAAGAAGAGAAATAAAAGAAAAACTAGAAGAATGAAATCAGACATGTACAAAAGCGGAGATAATATTCAACAGTATGTGTATTATAAAAAAGTATCACACGCCAATTCAAAGTTGATTCGCCAGCTTTGAGAACTTTGATAAGAAATATCACATCCAGTAGTACGAATCCCACGTTTCCCATTGTTTACGAGTACAGGGTGAACAACTGCAAAAAATTTCAAAGGTTGTTTTCTCACTTCTTTCTTTCTCATTTGCCAAACCTTGTTCTTCTCTGACGGCTCTGACATCTCCTATTTCCTTATATACTGGAACCTTTTCTCCCTTTAGTCAATATTCTCGCCCTCTGAGAAGTAGTAAATTATCCATTTCCTCCGTTTTTATGTCCTCGCCCACTTTAAGGTAAACCAACAGCACCAAAGTGTTCCAGTCTCGCAACCAACCATTCCCTATCATTATTTATAACTTGCCGGATCGAACCTTATGTTGAACATTTGTGTACTGTCTCACGCCTATTGACTGACTCTCTCTCTCTCTCTCTCTCTCAAATTGGGTGAAGCTTAAAATCAACCAAAAGGGTTTATTATTTTAATTTTTATGTGGTTATTACTAGCAGTATTCCAACCCTGTAAGGAAAATCCGCGGATGAGGAGTATGCCGTGTATGGGAAACTGCGTGTTCTTGTGGAGGACGATATTGGTGTGTTAATTAAAGTAATGTTGGGTACAGCATAAATACCCAGTCCCCGAGCCACAATCGTTTTCGGCGTAAAATACTTATATATATAAGCGTTACAAAAACAAGATTTTTGTTTAAATCAAAATTTCTACGCAACGTGTGGAACTACAGTTAATCAATATCTCAATAAATCACGTGGCTAACTGTGCAGCTCTGGAATCCGGTGTGGTATCACGTCGTGTGGGGCGTCATTTGAATCCTCTCTGTAGTTTGTACACGTACATGGTAAAACAAGATCAAAGGGTAAACCCTGGGGTAAACGATGGTGCGAAGAAGGGCAAAGAAAAATGTATTTATTTCATAAAATATTCTGAAATACGAACAATAAATGGCTTGAAAAGTATCAGAAACTCATTCGATAGAATAGAGCGAACTATGATAATTCCAGGAAGTCCAAAATCACCAACGTCGAGCGTCAAATGCTTATAGATGCTGATGATGCTTGTTGTTTTAAGGGGCCTAACATCGAAGGTCATTGGCCCAAATGCTTATAGAGAGAGTCTCAAATTTAAGGTAGCCGAGCGTCGTGAGGCAAGTTCCGCACTACAGGCTTCCCAACTGAGCACATCTGCTGTATCAGTGGTGGAACTTAACCTAGAACTCATTATGATGCATAAATTTGTTTAGAATTATGAGATAAAACTCTTATTTATTTATTTATTTATTTATTTATTTATTTATTTATTTATTTATTTATTTATTTATTTATTTATTTATTTCTTCTTGTTTTCGAATGGGTCTACTATTGACCACGTTAAGCATCATTCATTTACGGTTCTTCCTCTTTCGATCGGCCCAGTACTTCGTCATCCTTTCGGAGTGGGCTTCTTTACGTTCTCGTGACCAGTTGCTGCCGGTCCGTTTTTTGCTACTTTGATCTTGGAATCCCTTAATTTTGTTGATGATTTTTCTGTATTCCTGTCTGTTGTATACTACCTGCTGTGATATATTCTTTTCCTCCATATCCTCCTTGACCCCGTTAAGCCAGCTAGTTTGTGTCTTCCTGTTCTCCATGTATTCCAGAATTCGCTTGGCTGTTCTCTCTGGTGGCATTCTTTTAATGTGTCCGTAGAAGCAGAGTCTTCTCTTCTTGAAGGATGTTGTGATTTTTTCGGTCCTTTTGTATAGTTCCTCATTTGGTCGCAGTCTAAATTCTTGACCCACTTTCCTGGGCCCTAGTATCTTCCTCAAGATCTTCCTTTCTGTCTTTTCAATGTTTTCTAGTAAACCCTTCCTGTTCAGTGGAATACATTAGATCGCATATAGACTTTCTGGTTTGATGACAGTGTTGTAATGTCTGATTTTTGCAGTGAATGAAACTGATTTTTTATTGTAGACGTTTCGACATAACTGGTATGCTGCTTCCATCTTTCTTGCCCTTTCCTCTAATGCTATTCCTGGTAGTCCTGTTGGGGTTATCCATTCCCCTAGATATTTAAACTTCTGTACTCTTTTAATTGTTCCATATTTGGTGACAATATTTTGTGTCGGATCCTTTTTGTCCTGAATCATTAATTCCGTCTTTTCGAAGGATATCTGAAGTCCCGTCTTTACAGTAGTCTCTTGAAGTGTTTCAATTTGTACCTTGGCTGTTTCAGTGTCTTCTGCCAGTATTGCCATATCATCTGCGAATGCTAGACAGTCAATTTTGACTCCAGATCTTCCCAGTGATATTCCATTTTCCACCCCTAATTCCGTCAGTCTCTTCCTCCACTCTCTGACCACTTTTTCAAGTATAACATTAAACAGGAGTGGTGACATCCCGTCCCCTTGTCGGACACCTGTTTCGATCTTGAATGGTTTTGACAACATACCCATAAACTTAACCTGTGCTGTAGTGTCAGTGATGGTTTCTTTGATTAAATTTCTAGTTTTTTTATCTATCCCAAACTCTTCTAACGTGCTTATCAAGGTTGCTCTGTCGACTGAATCGTAGGCTTTCTTAAAATCCACAAATACAATCACTCGATTTTTGGCTATGAGTGCACGTAGTTGTATTATGGAAATTAGGTTGAAAATTTGCTAGCTGCATGATCTCCCTTTCCGGAATCCTGCCTGATATTCACCAAGTTCTTTTTCTATTATCCCTTCAGTCCTGTTTTGTAGTGCCTTGGATAGAATTTTAGAGGCAACTGGTGGCAATGATATTCCTCTGTAATTGTTAACGTTTGTTCTGTCTCTTTTTTTGTGCAGCGGGTGTATTAATGATGTCTTCCATTCCTTTGGGATGCTCTCTGTCTGCCAAATCTCCTCAAACAGTGCTTCTAGCTGAGTCACTAAGTGTTCTCCGGCATATTTCAATAACTCTGCAACTATTGAATCTTCACCTGACGTCTTATTGTTCTTCAGTCCTGTTATTATTCCCCTGATTTCTTCTTTATTAGGTGGTTCTGAGTCCGGTGTCTGGTTCTTGGGTTTCTCAAACATTAGAGTTTCCTCGGGTTTTTTACAGTTCAGTAGTTTCTGGAAATAATTTGCAAGGTGTTGGCAATTCTGTTCATTTCCAGTGATTAGATTTCCTTCGTCATCTTTGAAGCATAGGGTTGGCGGTTTGTATCTTGTTAAGCTCCTCCGGAATGTCTGGTAGAAATTACGTGTATTGTTTTTCACGAAATCTTCTTCTAGTTTCTTTAGTTGTTGTGTGTCATAATGTTTCCGTTCACCTCTTATGGTTTTAGCTGTTGTTTTCCTTTGTGCTTTGAATGCCTCCCAGTCTTCTGGTTTCTTAGTTGAGTTCCATTTCTTCCATGTCTGAGCCCTTCTTTGTAGTGCTTCTTCGCAAACTTCATTCCACCACGGATGTTTTTCTTTTTACTTCGTAGGATTGTTTGTTCCGCTGCTTGTTGTATTGATGTTGCCATTTCAGTCCAACTGTGACTTTGAATCTTATTTATCCTGTTCTGGTATTCATTCACAGTCTGCTGATTGAACTTCAGATCTTCTATTCTGTATCTTGTAATTTTTGTACCACTACTTTTTCTCCTTTCTGGTGTTAATTTCATCTTAATTTTTGTCAGATAGTGGTCAGAGTCGAAGTTTGCTCCTCTAGCTACATGTACATCTTGAATTTCTCTGGAGTTTTCATAACTGATTGCAACATGGTCAATCTGAAATTCGCCCAATAATTTGTTAGGTGATATCCATGTTGTTTGTTTCTTTGGCTTCTCCTGGAACTTGGTGGTCATGATGTTCAAATTGAATTTTTCACACAACTCTATCAACCTCTTACCATTCATGTTTGTCTTGCTGTGAGCCGTGAATTTTCCTGTGGTTCTTGATGGTTCATTCCTTCCAATTTGTGCATTGAAATCTCCTAGCAGAATTACAACATTTTTCTCTGGAGTATTTCCTAGGATTTCTTCCAGACCTTCCCAAAATTTTTCTACTTTCTGTGGATTTTGTTGGTTGTCCTTATTTATTGGTGCATGTGCATTTATTATTGTGTATTTCTTGTTCTTGTTTTTGAAAGTTAGTGTTGACATCCTTGGTGAGGTGGATTTGAATTCCGTTATCTTGTCTGCCAGTGAATTGTGTACTACAAATGCTGTTCCAAACATCCAAAGACCTTTAGTGTTTTGTATTTTCTCTGCTGGTTTACCTTTATAAATCCTGTAGTTGTGTGTTTGTACCGTATTTTCGTCTCGGTATCTTATTTCTTGTATAGCTAATACTTTTCATCTCTTGTTCATCCATCATTTTAGTCAGTTCCATTTGTTTCCCCATTTTCAACATCGAGTTTACATTCAGTGTCCCTATGAACGTTCTGTGTTTACATTTGTGATTTGTCTTTGGGATTCTAAGACCCTCCGACTGGTCTTGACTTGCGCAATGCTGCTGGACCCCCGGATCCGAATGCCCAGCTTCGGTAGCTTCGCCACCACGAGGATATGAGTTACTCATTGCAGCTTTCATGACTGATACTTGTTTAGAGCTTGTGCTTCTAGAAATTTGCATTTGCATCTGCTACGACTTGGTTCGCTGCACCAAGAAGTTTTCCAGGCCGCCCCTAACATGGGGAACAGACGCCACGGGAATGGCAGAGTGCTTCTTAGGCGGCACTCACTCGCCTTGTCACATTGCCGTCACTGGATTTATGTGGCATTTTACGATCTGATTTTCGTCGCACCGGCAGACATAGGTCTTGCGGTGACGATGGGATAGGAAAGGGGTAGGAGTGAGAAGGAAGCGGCCGTAGCCTTGATTATGGGAAACTGCGTGGTGAAAATATGAAAAATCACTGAAAACCATATTCAGAGCTGCCGACAGTGGGATTCGAAGCTACTATCTTCGGAATGCAAGCTCATAGTTGCGCGCTCCTAACCGCACGGCCAACTCTCCCGGAAAATAAAACTCAAACCCTGTACTGACGGCATATCGACGGCGTAGTTCTAATACCACGTATATGACAATTTTGTTCCTTTCCTTTCCTCCTACCCACATATCGATGGCTTTCTTTAAAAACCTCGTATGTCCAAATGTTCTTCCTACCTATTATATCCCTTAAGACTGTCCACGCCTCCCGGTCATATATTTGCATGCAGTCCATCAGAATAATTTTCGCTGTGTTCATTTTCCTTTGCTAGTGTCTAAAGGAAAATGGACCTTAACGTACCGAATTGTAGGGATGTTGATTGCATGGCAAATTTACACACTCCTACAGTATAATGTATTTAAAGTTCATTTTCCTTTGCAAATTGGCAGAGGAAAATGACCATAACGAAAATTATTCTTTTGGACTGCATAAAAATATGGGTCTGGGAGGCGTGACCAGTCTTAAGGAATATAGTGGATAGGAAGAGTATTCGGACTTGCGAGGTTTTTAAAGAAAGCCATCGATATGAATATGCAGTTCATCAGAACAATTTTCGTTGTGCTCTTTTTCCTGTGCATAGGTGTAAAGGAAAATGAACCTTAAATATATCATTCTTTGGGAATGTGTAAATATGCTGCAGTACGGTAAGTTAAGGATCATTTTCCTTTACACATCAGCGAAGAAAAGTGAACACAACGAAAGTTGTTGTGATAGACTTCATATCCATCTGTGGCTGGGAAGCATTAACAGTCTTAAGGGAAATAATGGATAAGAACATCAGGATATGTTGTATTATAACTATGTCGTCGATATGCCGTCAGTACTTGGGGTTGTTATCCAGACACAGCCCCGTTCGAAGATTTTAATATTTTAAATATTAAAATCCCTCGGCCTCCTCGACCAGGCCAGAAGTCAAACTCAGGGCCCTAAGTTTCGAAGGCCAAGACAAAGAAAATATCTCTGATTTCATTTGAGATCTGTTATACTTCAGTATTACTTCTACAGCATTTCTTTCTTATCTTTTCATCTTTTCACTTAATGTAGAATGAATTTCAACATTTGAGTGTACGTAGAAAAATTCCTTCCTGATCATAAATACTATCCAAAGTCATTCAACAACTATTCTTTCATTTTCATGCACCTGAGATTTTCACCTTGCCGTTTCAGCCAAT
Source organism: Anabrus simplex (assembly GCF_040414725.1). Classification (NCBI taxonomy): domain Eukaryota; kingdom Metazoa; phylum Arthropoda; class Insecta; order Orthoptera; family Tettigoniidae; genus Anabrus; species Anabrus simplex. The sequence goes on along the minus strand of NC_090265.1, from coordinate 147,385,129 downwards.
CTCAGCTCTTTCTCACCGCTTTCTTTAACTCTTCATATCTTCACCTCATTCATGTACTTCCCACTTGATCGTTCCCTTCCTCTCTTCCTGGCAGTTATTCCTTCCATGAAGTTTAGAAGGTAATTATTATGCTGTACTGTGTAGCCAGTGAATTTTATTTTCTTAGTTACGTTTAGCAGGTCTTTATTGACCAATCTGAGCACCTCCACATTTGTTTCCTCTCTGCCCAGCTTGTATGCGATATCCTTCTCCATTCCCTCATCTTTGATTCTTCCATTATCCGCCCTTCTTTGTTCCCAAACATCCAACTCTGACTAATAATAAAGTGCTATCGAGAAAATTTCATGGAAGTTATTTCTTCAGTTTCATATTGCGCCCTGGTGGGGGTGTGATAAGCGTCATGCAATTGTAATTATTTATGGAGGAAAATATATTTCATTTTCAGAAGCGAGATGATCGTATTTTATATATTATAAGTACAGACCAGGCCGAGAGGATGTTGTGAAACATATCCCAGACTGTTGTCTCCACTGAGATTAACAAACACAATGAACAGCAGAATTAGAATTCTCAGAAATTGTGACGAAGGGGGAAAGAGAGAGGCGAGAATTGTTGACAAGTTATGGGACACATTCCTCGCCTCGAGCGAAATAGGTAGTGGCAACAGCGCAAAGAACCGGGTGCAGATTTCCCGTGGTTTATGTGGACCAATAGAAAAATTCATCGACCAGTCGCAGGTACGCCAACTTCGTATTGTAAGAAGCACGAGAAACCTGAACTCCACGGATTAAATTTATAAACATAAGTGAGTTATACATTCGGAATAAGGTGGAATTTATAAGCCTAACCAAGTAATAAAAGTTATTAAAAGTCACTAACTGAGGGAGATTGATTGGCGTAATTCTGAGAATTTATGGACGCTATTCGCTGATTGGCTGGAGGCAAGGGACGCCACAATATAGCGCGAAATCCCAGGCCGGGATACGGCAGCTAAATTCGCAAATATATCCATTACCAGCGAACGATAATAGTTGAGAATTGGTATAGAGCCTTGGAGAACATAATTACATCATTGAATCCCATATTTAAGCCACTGGCAAAGGCGCAAATAGTGTATGAGGATATCGGGACTGCGCGTCCTAAGATGACCTCCCGTGAACTCGGAAGAAAGGGGATACAAGTATAAATATGAGGTCGTGGACAAGGACTGACAACTACTTCTGATAATGTATTCGAGCTGTCACCACGCCAGGGGTGCGTAACTTACTTGTGAATATTCCGTGCCGTTACTACGCTAGGGAACATGTGTATGTGTACTCGTGGAGAAGTGTTCGAAGTATTAGAATGTTACGTATCACAGTAATTCGTGACGTGTAGTGGTTCATATTACAGTCTTGAACAGTCTACTAGCAGGAAGAGTTCCAATATTCAGAACTCGTTAAATTAAAACCTACGAATAGGAGTGTGAGATTCTACAAAATAAATTAGGGAGTACGTGGTGTGAGAACGATCACGAGTGTTTGATGTATTTCACCTAGTAAACAGTCGATTATAAACTGATACCTGGTCAGCTGTGTGAACGCGTGACGGAAATTCAAGTGTGCGCACGGGCCGTTGTAAAGGGGATCCCGAGGTATCCCATGTTCCTAGTGTCCGGGAAAGGAATGAAGAATGTATATCTACATTAAGTGGGCTAGATACAAGGCCGAGAGTGTAAAATTTGTGAGTAGAATTTAGGGTGGAAATTATTCCAGAGTGCAACAGTTATTTTATTTGTTTCTATTCAAAATGTGTAAAGTTGAAAAGGGTCGAGGGTTAATTCCTCAAGCTGGCATGAATACCAGTAGAATGCAGTGCTAAAAACCGGAGGGGCTAGGCTCCTTGTCCGGTTTTAGCTGACTACAAGGCAGAGATGAGTAACCTTTTGAGATATTTGTAGATTGCTATCGTTAGGGGGAGGAAATCATATTAATTTATCATGTAACTTAATTGTGAAATGAGCCGTTTCCGGCTCGTATAAATTCAAAGATAGATAGACAAAGTGACAAATTAATATGTACATAATTAGATCAAGCACTCATCATAATTTTGATTATTAAATAGAGTAGAGTAGGGTTTATTTGTTCATTCAAGTGCTTGAGTTGTTTGATATGATAAGGAGCACGTTTCACGTAAAGATAATGTTAATATTCATTTAGAAGTGCTTCCAAAGTGTTTTTCCGGTATCGGAAATTTTATAGATATTAAGGCATGTTGTTAAGATAATCCAGAGGTAGGGTTGCCAAATGATTTATATTGTTGTGGGACGGAATGAACTCCATTGATTTGTTTGTAAATATCGCGAAGTTCGCCAGATACAAGGCCGAGAGTGTAAAATTTGTGAGTAGAATTTAGGGTGGAAATTATTCCAGAGTGCAACAGTTATTTTATTTGTTTTTATTCAAAATGTGTAAAGTTGAAAAGGGTCGGTAGAAGTGTCGGAGTAATAAGTTAATATTGGCTAATGTGTAAAGGCGTGTTTAATAATAATCTTTGAGAATAAAGGCACGGGCCTAGTTGGATAGAATGATTGCTAATTAAAGTAATTTAAATGTGGAGATAATATGTGGCATGAATATTTAATTTGGGCATTGAATCCGATTTTAACACTAATTGTTGATTTAACGTTTTTGGACTCCATAATAATCATAAATAATTTTGGTAGAAACGAGATAGGCACTTTGATAATATGGTCACGCTATGTTTGAGGCCCAGAGTGATTTGAGCCAAAAGTTGAGATTTGGAGTTTTGTGGGACAGAAATCCGGCCCGAAATGAAAGCGAATTGTACTGATGTTGATGAAGAAATAGATGGATCTTAAGGCCTACATAGAGGTTGTATTTCTATACCGGTGATATGAGTGGCAGAAGAGAGTCCACGTACCGAGGGTTAGTTAATGAAAATGTTTTGAAAAGTTCCGATGGATAAATGGACTTCAAAATGGAAAAGGAAGGAATAATCTAACACTTGAAGAGATTGGAGGTATTTGCCCAACTGCGAGGTGTTATGGGATTTGAGAATTGTCTTAGGAGCATATGGTCTCCATGAATTAACGACAGTACGAACTTAAGTTTGCGGGTTCGAACACTATTATGTCCCGACCGATGTGAATTCGGATCTTGGTGATTTCTGTTTGGGAGAGAACGTATATGACTAAATTATAAAGATGGGGAATAAAAATAAAAATTCTCGAAGGAATAATAATAATAATAATAATAATAATAATAATAATAATAATAATAATAATAATAATATTCCAAGTAAATCATGTCTGGATTGATTAGTGCCAAAATAAATTGAAATTGTAAAAGGGGTTATGCGTTAAACATATTGAGAGTGGACTACCGTGTAACAAGCGAAATAAGTTTTTTAAAATTAATAATAATAATAATAATAATAATAATAATAATAATAATAATAATAATAATAATAATAAATATTTGAAGAAGAAGAAGAAGAATTCACTTTTTATATTTTGGACATAATGATGATGTTGGGAGTTGAAATGAAAAATTTGAAATTTTCAAACCACTTTAATAATAATATTTGAAGTATAAAAAAAGGAAGCTACTTTTTTTTATTTCAGATGAGAATAATAAGAGCGAGAAGTTGAAGTATTATAGCGAGGATGATTACGGGTTACGATAATCACGATCTCCACTATTAATAATAATTTTGATAATAATAATAATAATAATAATATTTTTATTATTTTTATTATTTCGGATGCTGATGATGAATGATACTAGGGAAGTCAGCTGGCGAATTAACGTAATAATGTCACGTTGTTGTGAATAATAAGTTAAGTTAATAGTAGTAAAATGAAGGCAAATCCCTACATCTGGACCATTAGGTTAGAGTCTCTTTGTCGTTTCCTTCAACTAACGATTAGCATATCTTGGTTAGGAACCCGGGGAGAGTTTGTAGTTTCCCGGGTTGGTCTCATCTCAATCAAAGTGGAGGCAATAACATGGTCCATGTGATCGCGCCCACTTAGCCAACAGGTAATTGGTCCACGACCAAATATGGTCATGGTGGTAACGAAGGTATATCTGATACCTTCAGATATCAACAGTTCTACCACCCAAATGGAAGGGTGGTCAAAAGTGATAAATATTATGTAATCAATTTCAGGAATAATTTGCCAAATTACCGGCAAATCAAGGGTCAACAGATTGTGTTGTGTGTAAAAATTATTTTGTTTACTTAAATAAAATGCTCCTTTAGCATTTGCAAGGAAACAGTTCCAGGTTCTTGTTCTTGTAGAATAGTAAACCCTCGGTGACCGTTTAAATATCCGTCCCCATTCCTAGGACGGAGCCTTCATAATTTCCCTTTGATCTGAATATATATATAATTTGTATGTTTGGTGATGAGCCCTAAAGTTAAAGATTAGAGTGTCCCGTTCAACCCTGTAGTACTGATTTGATGGCGCCCTTACATTTAGTTTGAGATCTTATATCTCAAAATATTTTTTTAATGTGTATTAGTTGGGATAGATTCGGACCGTAACACTCCCTGAGATAAATGCTGGTTGGGACTCAGGCTTTGAGCGGGTACAATATTCATGTGCGTGAAGGTCAGTCTTCTTCTTCTTCTTCTTCTTCTTCTTCTTCTGTGAATCTTTCTTGAGACAGTTATGAACTGGACATCCTCCTTGATTCTCTATCCTGAGCATTTTGCTTAAGTTTTTATAGCTTCTCCCTTGTTTAACAAATGTTAACATTCCAAACTTCTTCCTCTTCCTCTTCTTTCATCTATTTTCCCTCTATCACCCTCTATTGAAGGCAATTATTATTTTTGAACGCTTTCTTTGCTAGGGAAGTTCTTCTTTCGATTTCATGTTTTCCTGTTACCCTCTGAAATGACGCTACGAAGGTAGGGGTATCACTTCATCACCCTGTAGGTTAGGCCGATAAAGTACATTTATGATATCTTCTTCCTGTCGGAAAAGATGATGAAAAGGTATAAACTCCAAAGGTTCTCAATTTAGGAGCGTTAGTTGGCAACCACGTGTTTCCTAGCTGAATCTAACATTAGTTTGACTTACGTGTGTCAGGCTTTCCTATCTGAATTCATTTCGTCAAGTCTTGTTGTCATCCAACCCGGACGGTTGTCGGTTTGTGAAGCCAAGTGGGTCTTTCATGCCCATCTCTCTTTCTTTTTCTAATACCCATATTCTTCGAAGGGTCAAACCACTTCCGTTTTTCCTTTTGACTAGAGTTAAGAAGGGGTGGATACCTAGGTATACCTTCCCTTAAAAGAACATAAATCCGCCAATCTACATTACGTCATTTGCTCTATCCCTGCGTTTCAGATTATAACGTTTGCATTCAGTGCTTTCCCATTTTCATAAATAATAGCTTTTTGTATGCCGGTTAAGGCTCTGGCTTTCTTAGCTCAAGTTGGCCGGTTCAATCCTGGCTCAATCCTCTGGTATTTGAAGCTGCACAAATACGTCACCCTAGTATTCGTAGATTTATCAGCACATAAAAGAACTCCTGTGGCACCTCGGGTTCTCCAAAAACCGTAAAAGTAGTTAGTGAGACGTAAAACCATTATTATTATTATTATTATTATTATTATTATTAGTAGTAGTAGTATTAGTATTAGTATTATTATTGCTGGTACGTAAGCCTGTCTTCGACTGTCGAACTTACTATCTATAAAGTAATTGAGAATTCTAAATGTGTTTATATACTTCTTATGAATGAAAGTTACAGTTTCCAGGTTTAACATGGCATTTGAATGGAATCAAAACAGGTATGATACGTAGTGTTTCCATACAATCCATACTTGGCTCAATTTATCTTTCTCCAAACGTATCGTTTCAGCTTCAATTGTTTGTCTCCGTAACTGCATATCGTCGTTGCCAAGACAAAACCTCCTATGTGTTAATATTTTTGGAGATATACTGACTCGCAGCACATACATTATGAAGAGCGAGAATGCCTTGACAATACGCACACAATATTGCACCTTAGATGACAGAGCCTTACCGGCCAAAGTTGTAAGTTAAAGTATTTCACATAGGAGGTTTTGTCCCGGCAACGACGATATTTTATATTTCGACGGCTTACTTCTAAAACCTCGTATCTCGCAATGCTCTTTCTACCCATTATTTTCCTTAAGACTGGTCACGCCTCCCAGCCACATATTGATACGCAGCCCATCAGATCAATTTTCGTTGTGTTCATTTTCCTACGCTAGTGTGTAAAGGAAACTGAACCGTAAATGCATTATACTGTAGGAGTGCGTAAATACGTGATGCAAACAACATCCCTGCTATACGGTATGTTAAGGTCCATTTTACTTTACACACCAGCATAGGAAATTGAACACAATTAAAATTGTTCTGATGGACTGCATATCCGTATGTTGCCGGGAGCCGTGGCCAGCTTTAAGGAAAATAATGCGTAGGAAGAGCATCGGGACTTACGAGGTTTTAGAAGTAAACCGTCGATTTGCCTTTGTTTCCTCTTTTCTTCTTGCTCGTGGACTTTCAGTACGTTGGATGTTTGACTCATTGGAAATTTGTTGACTTAACACGAAATTCCTACAAATATTGACGATCGATAATTCTTTTCAGGTGAGACCTCAGGGCTTCAGGGACGTCATATTCTCCCAACGGATTTCTGCGGACGTATAGTCGGTTGGACTAAGTCCAAAGCTCCAAGGTCCAATGAAAAGTAAAAACATATTGTGACCTGAAGTAGGCTATGTTTCTCTGTATACATCGTGAAAAAATAATTAACACTTTCTCCCCATAAATAAACACCAGATCCTAATTCATTCAATAACTCTGCCATTATAGGGTGATCAAATGAATACGGTATCTAATACCCATACGTTTAAATGCACAGAACACAAGTTTAATGAATATTGAATTATTTATTTGCTAATATCGCTCTCTGTAACGCGAATACATCAAAGTAGGCAACAAGAACTGGTTCAGTGTATTGCCATTAGATGTTGTTAACATTGCTACCTGCTCCAAAATGACAACCTCACTGCGCTGAATGAGAAGCATTGTTATCGCCTTCGACATGTAAAAAGCATCAAACCAGAGAGTAGATACTTTTTTACAAGTTGCTTTACGTCGCACCGACACAGAGAGTTCTTATGGCGACGATGGAACAGGAAGGGGCTAGGAGTGGGAAGGAAGTGGCCGTGTCCTTAATTAAGGTACAGCCCCAGAATTTTCCTACTGTGAAAAATGGAAACCACGGAAAACCATCTTCAGAGCTGCCGACAGTGGGGTATCAACCTCACTAACTCCCGAATGCTGGATACTGGCCGTACTTACGCGACTGCAGCTATCGATCTCGGTCCAGAGAGTAGAAATTGGTTCAATCTTATGCCTACAGATGACGTTAATTATGTACAACAAAATGACCATCTCACCTCGTTAAATGAGGGGCATTTTATCGAGGAAAAGCCAAACATACGAAATTCCATCTCAGCCGAATCATATCTCTACATTAGAAACTCCTACAACGACGTATCCAAGATCAACATTTGTTAAGATGTTTATTCCTCACAATTATATGTCCAATCCATACGGAGTCGGCTATAAAGTGAAATGAACCTCTGTAGCGAGTTTAAGACTGGATGACCTTTCCGACGTGAACCGCAACAGAAGAGTCAATGAGAGGAAATGAATGACGTAAATATGAAAAAGGGAAGAGAGGGCAAAACCCTATGCCGGCACATAGACTACTCCTGTCTAAAAGCACCAAAGGGTCTGTTCAAAGCTGTATGTCCCTATCGGACAGACGGATTACCATCTACACCGCCACATGCCCTCACTCGATACAACCACTACGAAAAAGTTTAGAATTTAATTGAGGCTTTTGGCACGCAATCTAGTGATTAGAAATTGTATACCAATACTTTCCTTACCTCTCCGGCTAACATTCTGATGGTAATTTTTCGCCACCTCAGCCATCCTGGAAGTGTTTTTCCGCGTTTTTCCACTTCTTCTCCAGACAAATGCCGGGATGGTACCTAACTTAACGTCACGGTCGCTTCCTTCCCTCTTCCTTGTCTGTCCCTTCCAATCTTCTCATCCCCCACCAAGGCCCCTGTTCAGCATAGCAGATGAGGCCGCCTGGGCGAGGTACTGGTCACCCCCCCCCCAGCCCTCCGTTGTATCCCCCGACCCAAATTCTCACTCTCCAGGACACTGCACTTGAGGCGGTAGGGGTGCGATTGTATTATTCTTATAACCCATACCTGTACAGGTTGGAATGCAACGGAAATCAGGATGTACTTAACTCCAACTTCTGATGATAGATATAGCTGCGTACTTACATTATCGTGGCGAAGAGACAATAACTTTGCTGACAAAAAAAATTTCTTTAAAAAGTATAAAATTCTTGGTCCTGAGAAGTCCATTGTGATTTTCTTGTGAAGAATACATAGAAACCTGTTACTGGTACCAATTTCACCTGTTGAAACCTTGTCATTTTCTCAATATCGCTGTGAATGAGAGACAAAATTAAGCATATTGTGTATATATAGAGAAATTGTTATTATTATTATTATTATTATTATTATTATTATTATTATTATTATTATTATTATTATTATTATTATTACACCAGGTGCGACTCATAAGCAATTTTTATGAAGCCACCTCAACTATGGTCAAAATGAAATGAATTGGTATATGGCTTTTAGTGTCGGGAATGCCCAAGGATAACGGCTCCCCAGATGAAGGTCTTTTGAGTTGACAGCCGTAGGCGACCTGCGCTTCATGATGAGGATGAAATGAAGGTGAAGACGACACATACACCCAGCCCCCAAGCCAGTGGAATTAAGCAATAATGGTTAAAATTCCCGACCCTGCCTGGAATCGAACCTGGGACCCCTGTGACCAAAGGCCAGCACGCTAACAATTTAGCCATGGAGCCGGAAAACTATGATCAAAATAAATGGTGAACACGCCACAAGATCAGGAAAGGTGTCCATTAAGACTGTACGCTGCAGCCGAAGCTCTTCAATATACCTATAGAGCGAGTAGAACATGAAAGACACACTTGAGGAATGGCTTGGCAAATTTTCCGTTGGCGGCAAGAAAATATGTAACCTGCGTTATGCAGATAATACTGCACTCATCGTGACTGATGGGACGAGAATGAATGAGCTTAAGATTCGTATCAAAATGTGAGTGCTCGATTGGGAGTGCTGTTTAATATAAATACAGTAACTATAAAATGTGCCGTTGCTGGCGGGACCTAGTGTTTACAGTGCACTATGTCTTCTGGTATGGGCTAGAGCAATTTTGTTACTTTCATTGATCTGTCTCAGCTTTATCCTTGGCTTTGACAAAATGAAAGTGACTGAGGTATGAGCGATGCTAGTAATACCATTCCTTCTGCAGCCAGTCCCTGCTATGAATGGTATGAAAATATTGCTCATAGGGTCAGTTGGTGCATGCATTTCAGTGGGCTTGGCAGACTGATATGTACTAGCAACTTCTGGCTCGGTGAGGAAAGCAACAGGAACCTGAGATTAAGGGAAGAACAGCTAGGCTAAAATATTAATGATAAATTTGTACCATTTGTAGAAGGTTCGCTCTGTCTTTCACTTAAGAAGAGAGTAGTCTATTATTTCGAGTTTTCCTCTATGTAACCGGAGCCTGAAGAAAATGTATTCTTTTGAAATATGATGGTGGCGAAGAATGCAACGCATACCCTGGGCAGCATTTCGCATGACTGACCTCATTGTTAAACAACACAACGCCGGAATCAGTTTTTATCATCAGTGTATAACAATGCATTCTACAATTACTTGGACACTCTTTGCGACATGGGCATGGCAGCATAGGAGAAATTATCATCCTTGGAAATGTTCCCATGAATATGATGATGATGATTATGCTTGTTGTTTAGAGGGACCTAACATCCAAGTCATCGGCCCAAGGAAGAGAGACTGTGGATATGTTCCTAATAATCTAATGTTATTTGCTTTACGTCCCACTAACTACTTTTACGATTTTCGGAGAGGCCGAGGTGCCGGAATTTAGTCCCACAAGATTTCTTTTACGTACCAGTAAATCTACCGACACGTGGCTGACGTATTTGAGCACCTTCAAATACCACCGGACTGAGCCAGGATCGAATCTGCCAAGTTGGGGTCAGAAGGCCAGCGCCTCAACCGTCTGAGCCACTCAGCCCGGCTGGACATGTTCCTACTTGATGATTAAACATTACCAAGAATTTAACTATGCCGGACATCTCTGGTGAAACACGTCTGGCCTAGGAACGCAAGATCTGGGAAATCCTCAGTAATTTAAGCAGGAATCCAGAAAGGAGTAACGCGAGGCTGCAATTTGTCCACTCTTCGTTACAATGTTTATACAGATCAAGCGATAAAAGAAATTCAAAGAAGGATTTGGAATGGGAATCACAAGCCAAGAAGAGGAAATCAAGACCCTGTGATTGGCCGATGATTTTGATATTTTATCGCAGCCTACAGAAGGTTTGGAGAAACTGCTGAATGAATGAACTACACTTCCTGGGGAAGGAATATAATATGAAAATAAATAAGGACCTAGGGAAGGTTTTCACCTAGAAAGTAACGCCTTCTCTCTGGCCAGGAGATTTGGCGGGTTTGGAGGATTGATGGAGTTGGAAGAGGGGGATGCCTAAAGCAAAAGTAATAAAGTGCAGTTGAACAGAGTTAGGCAAGGCAGGAAATATTCTCCACAAAGTGTGGGGGCGGGGGGCAACTGCCATCCCCCTACTCATCCCTCCCGCCCCTAATTGCCGCTTCTGGATGAAAGGAAAACGATTTGTCGAAATTTGATCGGAAGAAGAGCTAGAATATCAGGAAACACCTTATCCAGAACCTGTTCAGGTAGTTTCTGAAGGAAGTGTAGAAGGTAATAACGGTAGATGTAAATGTAGGATTAAATGCTGAGCAAAGAATAGGGTGGCATAGAAAATTGTATAAAACCAGTCTATGGACCGATGACCCAAAAAACAACACACCACACAATCAAGCACTTCAATGAAGCCCTAGATTTACTGAAAAAAGTTTAGAAGAGAAGTTTCGCCTTCCTTTGTTTTCCCTGTTACTATGTTCGATACACTCTATTAATCGTGTGAGTGACCAGGTATCTGAAGTGATTTCTTCTTCTTCTTCTTCTTCTTCTTCTTTACCTGTTTACCCTCCAGGGTCGGCTTTTCCCTCGGACTCAGGGAGGGATCCCACCTCGAACGCCTCAAGAGCAATGTCCTGGGGCTTCAGACTCTGGATCGGGGGATACAACTGGGGAGGATGACCAGTACCTCGCCCAGGTGGCCTCACCTGCTATGCTGAACTGGGGCCTTGTGGGGGTGGGAAGATGGGAAGGGATAGACAAGGAAGAGGAAAGGAAGCGGCCGTTGCCTTAAGTTAGGTAGCATCCCGGCATTTGCCTGGAGGAGAAGTGGGAAACCACACAGAAAACCACTTCCAAGATGGCTGAGGTGGGAATCGAACCCACCTCTACTCAGTTGACCTCCCTAAGCTGAGTGGACCCCGTTCCAGCCCTCGTACCACTTTTCAAATTTCGTGGCAGAGCCAGGAATCGAACCTGGGCCTCCAGGGGTGGCAGCTAATCACACTAACCAGTACACCACAGAGGCGTAATGAAGTGATTCCTTGAAAAGTAATTCTAAGAACAATGAACTGCCAACACTTACTAAGAGATCAACTGCTGCCGTTAACAAGTGCTGAACTTGTCGGATATGTTTCGATACACGACTGCAACAGAGGGTAGTGATGTTGAAACCCGGCCTCCGAGTGTAAATGGTTAAGCTTCTAGAGCTCCTTTGAAGATTTATTTATCTAGATATAATTATGTAGGTCAAACGACCAGTCGGGTGATTATCAGTTCATTAATATTGAGATGGTGGTAACGCAAACTGGCCTTGAAGGCCAGAAGTGAAAACCAGTAAACCAATTTGAATTCAATCAAACGAGCATTTAGTGTTTGATAGGAACAAGTCAACAGATAAAAATTGCAAATTTATTTGAGTGTTCAGGTGTGGAAATGTTAACTGGGAAGAATCTATAAAAGAATATTCTAATCTTAATTTCTGCCCACAATGTTTCTTAATTTAGAAAATGACTAAGGATGCTTAGGCTCTATAAATAGATCCATCTACAAATATTGCAAAATGTCTCACAACCTACCACTATGCTTCTAGAGCTCCTTTGAGAATTTATTATTCTAGATATAATATTGTTGGTCAAACAAATGACCGGATGATAAAAGAATATTTTTATTGATATGATCCCATTTTTGGCCGGCTCCGAGGTGTCGTCGTAGCGTTTCTGCCTCTTACCCTGAGGCACCGGGTTCGATTTCCTGCCAGGTCAGGGGATTTTTACCTGCGTCTGAAGGCTGGTTCGAGGTCCACTCAGGGTACGTGATTACAATTGAGGAGCTACCTGATGGTGAGATGGTGGACTCGGTCTAGAAAACCAAGAATAACGGCAGAGATGACTGGTCATGCTGACCACACGACACCTCGTAATCTGCACGCCATCAAGCTGAGCAGTGGTCGCTTGGTAGGCCATGGCCCTTAGGGGCTGTTGCTCAATGGGGTCTGGTTTGGTTTGGTTTTGTTTGATCCCATTTGTTGATACGGTATTTAAGATGAGGTGAGATGAATATATATATAACAAGTTCTACGGTCGAATACCCTTCCTGACGCCAACCTCATTTGAGGAGGTAATAAAAATGAAATGAATGATGGCGAATGAAATTGGGTAAGGAGGTGGAAGGAGTCGGCTGTGGCCTATGAATAGGAACTGCCCCGGCATTTGCCTGGAAGTGAAAATGGTAAACCACGGAAAACAACTCTCAGGAGGGCCGACTGTGGGGTTCGAACCCACGAGTCTCCCGAACGCACAGCGTAACTCCACATCAGTAGCGCGTTAACACGCGAGGCCAGTCAGCTCGATTCACAGCACAGTAATAAAAAGAATCATCGATAGTCCTCATCAGAAAAATGCATGCTTCAACGTGTAAGGAAATACTCTACAATAAACAGAAGTTCATTAGGCAAATTGAAAGTAAAAATATTTTCAAGTCAAAAGAAAATGTTGAACAAAGGAATACGTAGCTCAAACAATACTCGAATTACTTTCTTTGCCTGTAGTAAGAGCAAATGGCAAGGCTTCCCTTGACGTCATTTGTGATATCTAACTTGGAATCTAATACTGCTGTTCTTTATGGCGTTTTACGTCGTTAAAACATTTGATGTTGCATGTTATATGCTTTATCGCCAAGTACGATACTCATTCTCCAATTATTTACGGTAATGTGAACGGTTACTACTTACTCTAACGCGTTCTTGAGACGTATTAACTTTAGATAGATACACAGATAGATACAGTAGATAGATATATTTGAGAGTAATGAGATACAAGACCACCTCTGTGGTGTAGTGCTTAGTGTGATTAGCTGCCTCCCCCAGAGGCCCGGGTTCGATTCCCGACTCTGCCACGAAATTTGAAAAGTGGTACGAGGGCTGGAACGGCGTCCTCTTAGCCTCGTGAGGTCAACTGAGTAGAGGGGGGTTCGATTCCCTCCTCAGCCATCCTCGAAGTGGTTTTCCGTTGTTTCCCACTTATCTTCCAGGCAAATGCCGGGATGGCACCTATCTTAAGGCCACGGCCGCTTCCTTCCTTGTCTATTCCTTCCAATCTTCCCATCCCCCACAAGGCCCCTGTTTAGCATAGCAGGTGAGACCGCCTCTGCGAGGTCCTGGTCCTCCTCTCCATTTGTATCCCCGACCCAGAGTCTGAAGTTCCAGGACACTGCCCTTGAGGTGGTAGAGGTGGGATCCCTCGCTGTGTCCGAGGGAAAACCAACCCTGAAGGGTAAACAGGTTAAGAATGAAAGAATGAGATACAAGGTGCCTATTTTTCTCCAACAGAACACAGGGTTTCTGTCGGTGGGAGCGGTAGAATACAACCACGGTATCCGCTGCCTGTCGTAGAAAGGAATACCCACTCTCAACTTGAGAGTGTGGGTTAGTGACCACTGGGTCCTTAGATGATACTGACATTGTTCCCTTTGACAAGAATGCTACTCGAAATCTTCACGACAGAGTTTTCGTAATTGTGACTTCATCGAAATATCAGCAAATGCTTCACTTTGCTTGGCAAACAACATGTTTTACTCCTATTGCTTCCTGTATTTGATTTTCAAATGTACTAGACATTAATTTCTCAAGAATCAGGAATCTTTTGTATAGATGAAAATGTTTCCGTGGTGTGTACCTCGACGATAATAAACGGTACATGGAACACTCTGTTCTACTGACATATTCTCGTGAACTGCCCTCCTCACACTTAATTTCCAGTTCACAGGTAATTGGACCGAGCTCTATAGCTGCAGTCGCTTAAGTGCGGCCAGTATCCAGTATTCGGGAGATAGTATGTTCGAACCCCACTATCGGCAGCCCTGAAAATGGTTTTTCGTGGTTTCCCATTTTCATACCAGGCAAATTCTGGGTATGTGCCTTAATTAAGGCCACGGCCGCTTCCTTCATACTCCTAGCCGTTTCCTGTCCCATCGTCGCCATAAGACCTATCTGTGTTGGTGCGACGTAAAGCAAGTAGCAAAAAAAAACAGGTAATTGGTCAAATTATTATTCATACTATTTATTCCAAATGACGAAGTTAGGTTGTCTAGCCCTCCCTTACTCTTAACCTCATTTCACAACTGTTACCTACAGATTCATCAACTTATAATCTGACAGAGTTCCTTCATACCGACACTCAGACTCCCACATGTATAAAAGAAATTAAACAGTAGGCTGTACTGCATATTAACCGATATGAATCTGAAGTAATATTGCTCAAACACACATTAATTTTACACATTGCGCAACTATCAGCTTGTCTACACATAACAGATAGACACTCGCTGTCCGTCGTCATTCACACGCTCAGCTGTCGGTAGCTTTCAACAGTTACTTAGTTTCGGCAAGATCTTTCGAATTTAACCAGGGAATCACTGTCCCTAACATTGACTGGAAAGGAATTCCAAAGTTTACAACATCCATTCCGTGTATAATCGATAATCCATGGGTTCCGCGAAAATAATGTAAGTTGTAAGTACTTAGAGAGAAATTTAATTGTACACACAATTAATATCGTCGACTTAATTCTAAAACCTCGTATGTGCCGATGCACTTTCTACGCATTATTTTCCTTAAGCCTGGCCACGCCTCCCAGCCATATATGGAGTTGCTGTCCATCAGAACAATTTTCATTGTGAACAATTTCCTATGCTGATGTGTAAAGGAAAATGGACCTTGACATACCGTATAGCAGGGATGTTGTTTTCATCACGTATTTACTCACTCCTAATGTATAATGCATTTAAGGTTCAATTTCCTTTACACATTCGCACAGGAAAATGAACACAACGAAAATCGTTCTGATGGGCTGCATATCAATACGTGGCTGGGAGGCGTGACCAGTCTTAAGGAAAATAATGGGTAGAAAAAGCATTGCGAGATACGAGGTTTTAGAAGTAAGCCGTCGATATACTAAATTTAGTAAATGTCTTCGCCGTTGTACAACCTGTCTGTGTCGGTGCGACGTAAAGCAATTAGCAAAAAAAAATCTAGAAAGCCAAGAATAATAGCCGAGAGAAACGTCGCAATAAACACACGCCACCACGAAACTTGCAGGCCTTTGGGATGAGCAGTGTTTGTTTTGTAGGCCAAAGTCCGTCAAGTTTCTACTTCCATGGGTTTTGATTTAGTTTGGCTTTGTATGTACAGCGAAGTATTTAAGTTGGAATGAACCTAAATGTACAATGAATTTCACTGATATATGTGCATCCATATCTGAGTTACTACGAAACAAAACTACAAATATCGCTCCTACTTGCAGTTTTATTATGCGTATGGATAATATGGATAAGGCTTTTCTGCATGTAAATATGTAATAACAACGTTTAAATGATTCACCTTCCAGTGACTGGAATTTTCAAAACATTCGTATAACTAACCGGAATTTCTTTAAACGGATAGTATTTTTATGCTCCTATATCGCCGTCACCCTAAAGCTTCCATTACGACCAGGCTATACAGGAAACCCATTTGGGTCGCGTAGCGCAGCGTTCCAGCGTTACTGTAATACACATTTCACTGGAATTGTTACAGAAGTTAGACTCAGAGCGCAGTAGTTTGTGAGCCAGCATCCGGCTTTGGTAAGTGCTCGGTCGAGACTTGGTTTCTGAAATGAATGCCGCAAACAGAATTGAATTATCACGAAGAAAACGCTGAGAATTACAAAGCTCTCTCAAACTGAGAGAGAAGCTGGAGATTGGGAACAATTTCTAACCCAGCTCAAAGTCGTTTTATTATTATTTTCTAAAGCAGCAGGAAATACTCGATGGCTATTATAGTACTTCTGAATTTTAAAAATTACCAACCTCAGTGGAGACGTTAAACAAACGAAATAACAACAAACAAATCAAATCCATGACGAACCTGAACTGACAAATCGTCTGATATCCGGAGAGATGGCTTACAGATATCGGAGAGCTAGATGATCAGCAAGACGATGTTTTTAACCCTATAGCATTAGTTTTCCTGATCAGTAACAGTGCTCTCTATAGCGAGGGTTCTCAACATGGGGGGTGCGGAACACTGGGGAGATGTTGGAGATTTCAGAGGAGGCGTGGTGAGATATAAAAAAACACAAATTTGCTTAACAGTAAAAAGTTGTGATAAAATATCTGCTATAATAAGTTATATTCGTCACCGCTAAATCGTACACGTAAAAAAATGCTTTTACTAAAACTATTACACTTAACGATCTTCTTGATGACGCGAAAACTTTTCCGTTGAATTTGAAAAGTGAATTGAAGAGCTTGATTTCAGAACATTTGTCATCCTTGAAAACCGAAGCTGGACGCTACTTTTCAGACATTTCTTCAGATAGTTGGCAATTTCAGTTTACACGAAATCCGTTCAAAACAGAACTTGATTTCTGATTCCCTTCAAGAGAAGGCAATGGACCTAAACTGTGATACGAAGCAAAATATGAGTCTCTACATTTGACTGTTGAATTTTGATTAAAATAGTTTTCAATATACGCACAAGTTGCTATGGAAGCTGCAAGGTTGTTGGTGCAGTTTCCACCAATATCTCTACATTAATCTGGGTCTTCTACGCTGGTTTACATCAAATCAAAATACTGAGCACGGCTACATTTTGAAAAACGTTATCTCAGGTGTGCACTATCACAGTTGGAACCAAACATTACAAAGCTTGTCAAAGACGAACAATGCCAACCCACTCATTAACCATTTACAGTATTCTGTTCCTACAAAATCAAATCCAATGATGTAGTTATAAATGCTAATTACAGTAATGTATTTACTGTAATTTGTTTTATTCTCTGGTTGTATTATTATTTGTGTTTTTACTTAAGGCTGGCCACGCCTTCCGGCAACATACGGATATGCAGTCCATCAGAACAATTTTAATTGTGTTCTATTTCCTATGCGGGTGTGTAAAGGAAAATGGACCTTAACATACCGTATAGCACGAATGTTGTTTGCATCACGTATTTACGCACTCCTACAGTATAACGCATTTACGGTTCAATTTCCTTTACACATTCGCATAGGAAAATGAGCACAACGAAAATTGTTTTGATGGACTGCGTATCAATATGTGGCTGGGAGGCGTGACCAGTCTTAAGGAAAACAATGGGTAGAAAGAGCATTGCGAGATACGAGGTTTTAGAAGTAAGCCGTCGCTTTTTAGATACACTCATATTCATAAAAAATAGAACACCTTGAAATACTAGAGATAGGAAGTTCATATTCACAGGACATGTTCATTAGTATATTCTGCAGAAACGATTAGTATTTCAGTCACCTAGATTCATCATTTGTCCTTTTGTCTAGTACGCACTGGGTCCTCCATGGGCGCTGATAACTTGTTCCATGCGTGATGGTATCGGCGTTTATAAAGCGTAAATGGCGTCCTTGGGTATCGCCATCCATGCTGCATTCACATGGTTCTACAGTTCATCGTTGGTGGATGGCATTGGGTCAGAACGCCGCACCCGCTGTTTCACCATATCCCACACATTTTCGATTGGCGACAAGTCCAGCAATCGGGTGGGCCAGGGCTACAGTCTGACATCCTGTGACAACAAGAAAGTACGTGTTCGTGCAGCAACATGTGGTCGCGTATTGTCCTGCTGAAATATGGCGTCTGGGATGTCATGCAGAAAGGGAATGGCTACGGGTCGCTGGATGTCATTCACGTAGGTCAAACTGGTCACAGTGCCCTGGACACGCATCAACTGTGATTTGTGGTTGTACCCAATAACACCCCACACCATAAGGCCTTGATTTCGCGCTGTATGTCTTGTGTGAATGCAGTTGTGATGCCCCTCCACCTGTCTGCGGCGAACCAGAATGCGGCCATCACTTTAAAACAAACAGAACCTGGATTTGTCCGAAAACATTTATCTGCTGCCACTCCTGTCCCCAGTGACGTCGTTCCATAAACCATTGCAGTATAGCATGTTTATGTACATTAGTCAAAGATAGGCGGAGAATTGGACGACGCACTGGTAACCCAGATCTTAATAAACCGCGACGGGCTGTCACTCCTGATAGTGTACTATATCTTACACTGTTCCACTGCTGTGACAGAGTCGACGAGGATGCAATTCTGTCCTGCAATGCCATTCGGATGATGTGTCGGTCTTCTCGGGGTGTGGTCTGGGTGGTGCAACCAGACTCATCTCGTCATGTTCTACGGCCTTCTGTGAACCATTCTGTACACACCCGTTGCACTGCCGGCAAACTTCGTCCCACACGAGCAGCAATTTGCCGGATGGATGCATCACGTTCTCTCATGCCAATAATGAGCCCTCTTTCAAACTCACTTATTTGACGGTAGGGTTCTCGCATACGTCTGCGAGGCATCTTGTATATCTCCTCAAGTCACACTGATCAATTACCTTCCGGTTATAGCGACAACGAGAGCCGCTCGGTGGTGGTGGGCCGAGATATCGATGTGGACCTTGAACCTGAGGGCCGGCATGGTTCAAATGCTACTCATTTGTTCAGAACATACTAATGCATACAACCTGTGATATGAACTTCCTATCTCTAGTCTTTCAAAGTGTTCTGGTTTTTATGAACATGAGTGTATTAACACTAACAGATAAGTAGAACTTGTGTAAATCAATAATTTATTGGTGGCATGAAATAATTTGCCGGCCCCGTGGTGTAGGGGTAGCGTGCCTGCCTCTCACCCGGAGGCCCCGGGTTCGATTCCCGGCCAGGCCAGGGACTTTTACCTGGACTTGAGGGCTGGTTCTAGGTCCACTCAGCCTACGTGATTAGAATTGAGGAGCTATCTGACGGGGAGATAGCGGCCCCGGTCTAGAAAGCCAAGAATAACGACCGAGAGGATTCGTCATGCTGACCACACGACACCTCGTAATCTGCTGGCCTTCGGGCTGAGCAGCGGTCGCTTGGTAGGCCAAGGCCCTTCAAGGGCTGTAGTGCCATGGGATTTGGTTTGGTTATTTTAATGAAATAATTTACGGATGCAAAGGCTGAGAACCACTGCTCTAGAGTATAACTGGTTAGAAATGAAATGGTGTATGGCTTTTAGTGACGGGAGTGTCCGAGGACAGGTTCGGCTCGCCAGATACAGGTCTTTTGATTTGACTTCCGTAGGCGACCTGCTCCTCGAAATGAAGATGACATGGTGATGAAGACGACACATACACCCAGCCCCGGAGTCAGCGGAGTTAACCAATCATGGTTAAAATCCCTGACCCCGCCGGGAATCGAACCTGGGACCCCTCTGACCAAAGGCCAGCACGCTAACCATTTAGCCATGGAGACGGACAACTGGTTAGAAAGCCTTCAACTTACACTTTCTAAAGTTTTGTATCATAACTGTGTCCCTCAGAAAATGACCTGCAGGAATCGATCCAGCGCATCTCGATGTTCAAGACGGGTAATAACTGCCACAATTCCATTTCACAGCCTCTTTTCTTCGGAAGAGATCAGCCAGACACCGTCTTCACAAATAGTTATACTCTCCTTCACCCATAAAGTTCCCAATTCACTCCAGATGAGTCGTTTACTCAAATACCTTTTATATTCATGATTTATCACAGGAAAGTCCACTTATAACCCAAGTCCACTTTTCCCACACCACTCTTTTTCTTTGCGTTAAAAATGATGTGCTATTCACCTCATTTCATGCTTTAGATATACTCTACAAATTTTTTTTCTATCTCTAACTCTACCAATTCAGCATTCTCTGTTGTAGCAAGGATACCTAGGATAATGTGCCTTCCCCTAAGGTCATTTAATAATAATAATAATAATAATAATAATAATAATAATAATAATAACACAAAATTCCGTATCCAGATATACAAAAATTCTGCATTACAACACAGTCATAAAACCAACAGTCCTTTACACAAGTGAAACAATGACATTCAACAGAAAACAAAATATTTAAGAAAAAAGAAGAGAGAAAGGTAATTAGGAAAATCTTAGAAGCAAGATACACCCAAGACGGTTAGAGATTACAATCAATCAAAACAATAGAAAAGTTCTCAAAACATCGAAATTGACATTAGGAAAATTCGAATGGAATTGTTCGGTCATCTCACTAGATTACTAGAACATCGAGTGTCAAGAAGGATAATAGAACATGCAACTTCACTTAAGAACTCAACACCCTGGGTAAACTGTAGCTTCCCAATTGTTCATTTTGTGTCTAAAGATGTATCTTTCTACAATATTGGTCGCAATTATGTGTGCGTTTTTGAGGGCCTTTCGAAGTTCGTGATATTTCAAGGTGCTCAGATATGTCTGCCACATGTCGGTAGATTTACTGACACTTAAAAGAACTTTTTCGGAACTAAATTCTGGCACCTCGGCGTCTCCTAAAACCGTAAAAGTAGTTAGTGGGACGTAAAAGAAATTACATTATTTGAAAATATTATTAAAAAGTGCACAGTATTATAACACGAAGACAGGCAGGTGGGAAGGAAGAGCAACAGAAAGAGTTGAAAAGGATCAGCACGAAACAGAGAACAAGAGTAATTTCCACATCTCTCTCCTCATCAATCAATCCCCGTTCTTCTCAAGTAATTTCGTCTCCGGCGAGGTCGTTTTTGTTTCCCAGCTTCATCAGAAAGAAGAATACCAACCCTCGTAAAGGGGTCATCCTGACAGATTTTAAACCTTGGCGTTGGAAATGTAAAACAAGCCGCATAAAGACAGGGAAAGGAAGGGAACAAAGAGAAAAGGATGAACACACGTGTTAAATGACTAGGAACACAAGTTAAACACAGAAAGAGACAAAAATCACTGAACGTCAATATAAGTAATGGAAGGGAACAAACAAGTTAAAAATCACGTAATATATAGGAATATGAAAAGGAACAAAGGGGAACTGGACTGCTGTTTGGTCTGCTTGTAGGGGCGCAGGTTAGAGAAATTGGCATAACGAAACTCCGTTGGACCGAGCTCGAGAGCTGCAGTCGCTTCAGTGCGGCCAGTATCCAGTATTCGGCAGATAGTGGGTTCGAACTCCACTGTCGGCAGCCCTGAAGATGGTTTTCCGTGGTTTCCCATTTTCACACCAGGCAAATGTTGTGGCTGTACCCTAATTAAGGCCACGGCCGCTTCCTTCCCATTCCTAGGCTTTTCCTATCCCATCGTCGCCATAAGACGTATCTGTGTCGGTGCGACGTAAAAGAAAAACAAATAGCAATACCCATTATTTCCCTTAAAACTGGTCTCGCCTCCCAGCCACATATGGATATGCAGCCCATCAGAGCAATTTCCGTTGGGTTCATCTTCCTATGCGCGTGTAAAGGAAAATGGAGCTTACTGTACCATACTGTACGAATATATGTTTGCATTACATACTTACCCACTCCTAGAGTACGATGTATGTAAGGTTTATTTCTCACAAGGAACTCAACGAAAATTGTTCTGATGGACTGCATATCAATATGCGGCTGGGAAGCGAGAGGAGGCTTAAGGGAAATAATGGACAGGAAGAGCATTGTCACGTTCTCGGTTTTGGTACAGCAGCGACGAAACCCAGGAAAAGTCCACTACGAGTGGGACTGAAAGACCCAGGAAGTGCAAGAGACTCCAAATTGCGTAGTGCGTGCAGGCCTCTTAGCCAGGGTATGAGCGCTGTCGACCCTTCTACTGCTTGCGTGGTCAACGGTGACCTCACTGCGAATTAAAAATAGGTGCCTCTAACTAATCCTGAGAGGTGAAGGTGTTGCAGAGAAGCGGAGCAGCGATGGTAACCAACGTGCCACCTCTCTGAACAATTCCTCGGACCGGGCGAGTTGGCCGTGCACGTAGAGGCCTGCGGCTGTGAGCTTGCATCCGGGAGATAGTAGGTTCGAATCCCACTATCGGCAGCCCTAAAGATGGTTTTCCGTGGTTTCCCATTTTCACACCAGGCAAATGCTGGGGCTGTACCTTAATTAAGGCCACGGCCGTCCCTTCCAACTCCTAGGCCTTTCCTATACCATCGTCGCCATAAGAGCTATCTGTGTAGGTGCGACGCAAAGCCCCTAGCAATTCCTCGGAGTAGATATTAAACAATAATTGAAGACAATATGCATCCTTATCGAATTCCTTTACACGTGTGAAATTCTTATGATGTTTAGTTCTCTATTTGTACTTTAGCTCTTTAATAATAATAATAATGTTATTTGTTTTACGTCCCACTAACTACTTTTTAAGGTCTTCGGAGACGCCGAGGTGCCGGAATTTAGTCCCGCAGGAGTTCTTTTACGTGCCAGTAAATCTACCGACACGGGGCTGTCGTATTTGAGCACCTTCAAATACCACGGACTGAGCTAGGATCGAACCTGCCAAGTTGGGGTTAGAAGGCCAGCGCCTTAACCGTCTGAGCCACTCAGCTCGGCTTTTAGCTCTTTTATACCAGTAAAGATTAGAAATAATTCTTACATCTTTGTCATCTCTGCGAGATACTTGTAGAATTTCTAGAAGCTTCTGCTGTAGAACTTCGTCAAAAGTTTTCAAAGTACACAAAACAAAGCAAACACAGTATTTCTACCAATATACGAATACTGGTGTGTACAAACAAGAAAAGAAAACAATCTAATTTTGGTATATTATTTATGAGGAATGACAACTAAAACCTCGTAAAATTGATCATACAAGTTAAAACTGATGTTCGTCGAGTTCGCGATTGGAGAAAACACTCTTGGCTGCGGAACTTATGGGACCGGGACGACTAGACTCAAGTAAACTGATGAGGAAAATCGAACATCGTACAGACTTCGCATTGATTGTTGCCAACCTCCAGTAATGAAGAAGGTTCTGCAAGAATGAAAATAAGTGAGAAAGTGCACCTCGGATTGAACTATCTTTATCCACTCACCTAAAAGAAGACAGAGGTAACTCTGTTCTCGTTTTACTTTACCAAACTAGTGATAATTGATCGACGAGCTAAAACCCAGCTGACAGGATGCTTGAGGACTCATAGGTACTGAGTATCTGTTATACCCGGGTTCAGCCATCGGTGACACGAGCAACTATTTAGATAATGTAAACACTATTTTCTTAGGTAGAGCGGCTATGGTTAAACTGAGATCATTCAGAACCGGGTCATACCAAGAACTACGAAGACACGTATAATTAAATCTTTTGTGGGGCTGAAAGACTTGGACCATCGAGATGAAATATTGGTGTAGGATACTGGGAGTAGCGTCCACAGAGAGAAGAAGAACTCAATATCAATAAAAGGCTATCTTCCCCTGTCAGTAGAGCTACATCAAGTTCCTTGGGCACATTGTGAGGAGGGAAGTACAAAATATTGGAAACTACTGGAAATGAACTTTCAACCTATTATATCGTGTTCCGTACATGTAGTATCAATCAATCACTACTGATCTACATTTAGGGCAGTCGCCCAGGTGGCAGATTCCCTACCTGTTGCTCCCTACTCTTTATCTGGGATCTTTTTTTCCTAGGGGCTTTACGACGCAACGACACAGATAGGTCTTATGGCGACGATGGGATAGGGAAGGCCTAGGAGTTGGAAGGAAGCGTCCGTGCCTTTAATTAAGGTACAACCCCAGCATTTGTCTGGTATGAAAATGGGAAACCACGGAAAATCATCTTCAGGGCTGCCGACACTGGCATTCGAACCCACTGTCTCCCGGATGCAAGCCCACAGCCGCGCGCCTATAACCGCACGGCCAACTCGTCCGGTATCACCAAGAACAAGTCGAGCTGTTTTTCTTTGGATTTTTTCCAATTGTTGAATCAAGTAATCCTTGTGAGGATCCAATACACTAGAACCATACTCTAGTTGGGGTCTTACCAGAGACTTATATGCCCTCTCCTTTACATCCTTACTACAACCCCTGAACACCCTCATAACCATATGCAGAGATCTGCACCCTTTATTTACAATCATAGTAAGTGGTGAAGCGATGTTAAGTAAAGAATAAAAATAGGCAAGTGGACACCAGTGGGACCCGAATCCACAAGCGATCGTGAAAATTGAATATTCATTGACTTGACCCACATCGGGCGACTTGCACGCACTCTACAGTGTGATGGCAATAGTGCCAGACCTGTGGCTTAGATCCTTTCCAACATAACAAATTTCACCTAGGTCACCATAGCTCAATTGGCAGAGCAACCCACGCGAAATCGGGAGGTTGTGGGTTCGATTCACATTGGTGCCTGGTTGGCCATTATCTCTGTACTTCCCTTCAGCACGTACTATATGTGCGGAACATGACTTAATAGACTGGAAGATGATTTCGATTACAGTGTCATCGTGAAAATTCAATATTCATTGGAAAATCCTATCTCACAAGAAAATTACAAGACAGAAGACCTTGACAACGAACAGAAAATATATAGTTCGTTCAGGTAAAGATGATTACTGGCCTACATGTCCACCTTTTGGCACCTAAAGAAGCGTGCAGCGAGGTAGACTACCAGGGAAGACGGACAGCAAACTCGGCATAATAGTGAAGTTACCATATAGACAACATATTACGGTCTGAACTGATATCCCTTGGAGGCGGGGGAACGGGGGTTTGGCAGATCGAAGCTAACCACGCAAGTGTCACGACTTTCTGATTGAACTCTACTACCACCCGTTAGGGATCCAAAGTAATGAGTACATCGACCAATGATGATGATATTTCGACCTCACCATGAATTTTAAACGGTCACAGGTACGCACAACTTGTTCTCTGAAAGCTCCTGGCATAAAATAGCGCTCTCTCGCTTCTGCCAAGATGTCAAGTCAAGTTATCTTCACTTCCTTTACGCCGTAATTGCTTTCATCCCCTCAGTTCAGCTCTCTCCCTTCTGTGGTGGTCGCTCCACGATATATTGTTCAGTGAAAGTAAAGCAATTTTTCATTAGCTTTTATTAGCTACATTTCTCTTCTGTTGAAAAAAAAGAGGACGAACAGACTTTAAAGCCTTTTATTCCGCCGAAGATGGAACGATACTTTATCAAATCTGCGTTTCTGAACGGTCTCTCACCCACGCCCAGTAGTTGCCATATTTCTGGTTTAATTATTCGCCACCCACACACTAAGGATTACTATACGCTTGATATATGACCTATTTTGTCCCCTTTTGTCTCTATACTTTCGTTGGGTTTTTTTTTTTTTAAGAATAAGAAAGTAACCTTCCCCTTTAAGCGACTGTCCATTTTATGACCTCGAAATCTCCAGTGTTAAATAAGGGCTTCAAGGGTAAACGCAGGATCTATATTTTCAAAGTTAAAGAATAAATTCATCCCCGTACAGTCTATGAAGGCCCTGGGAGGAGTAGAAGATAAAGGCTTCCACTGTTCGTAACCTCGGCACTTGCGAGGGTAGAGCGGTTAGCTCTACGATCGGTTGCCTTTGCCCCCCAGAAATTAACCTAGTTCTCATTTTAGTGTAGGCTGAAGGAACCTCGGGACCATGTGCACCACCAGAAGTGGAAATCACGTTTCATAAAGTTTTCAATTTCCTGACATGGAATCGAACCCACGTCCTTCTGGGTGGACAGAGCACGCCTTTATTACCGCCTCGGCCAGGCAGCTCCTTCAAAAATAAAGACAAAGTATTACCTTGTCCACCTCTGTGGTGTAGTGGATAGTGTGATTAGCTGCCACCTCCGGAGACCCGGGTTCGATTCCCGACTCCGCCACGAAATTTGAAAAGTTGTACGAGGGCTGAAACGGGGTCCACTCAGCCTCGGGAGGTCAACTGAGGAGAGGTGGGTTCGATTCCTACCTCAGCCATCCTGGAGAAGTTGTTTTCCGTGGTTTCCCACTTCTTCTCCAGGCAAGTGCCGGAATGGTATCAAACTTAAGGCCACGGCCGCTTCCTTCCCTCTTCCTTGTCTAT
The DNA here is from genome assembly GCF_040414725.1 of Anabrus simplex. Classification (NCBI taxonomy): domain Eukaryota; kingdom Metazoa; phylum Arthropoda; class Insecta; order Orthoptera; family Tettigoniidae; genus Anabrus; species Anabrus simplex. Next base: position 147,358,640 of record NC_090265.1, on the reverse strand, counting down.
CCCTTCCAAACATCCCATCCTCCCACAAGGCCCCTGTTCAGAATAGCAGGGAAGGCCGCCTGGACGAGGCACTGGTTATCGACCCCAGTTGTATCCCCCGACCCAGAGTCTGAAGCTCCAGGACACCGCCTTGAGGCGGTAAAGGTGGGATCCCTCGCTGAGTCCGAGGGAAAAACCTCTCCTGGAGGGCAAACAGATAAAGAAGAAACATTACCTTTATAAACACATAACGAAACAACTGCGATTTTTGTTGCAGTAAGCAGTCTGGCCTATGCTGATGGCCAAGTCTTAATGGCAGATTGTGCCGAAAGCCTGCAGTCCAATATCTCGGAGCGTGAAAACATATGCAATGAGTATGGCATGAAAATTAGCCTTTCGAAGACTAATTTGATGTCAGTAGGTAAGAAATCCGAGATAAATGAATGTCACATTGGGAATACAAACCTGGAACAGGTAGATAATTTGAAGTATTTAGGATGTGTATTCTCCCAGGTAGGTAGTATAGTAAGTGAGATTGATTCAGGGTGTAGTAAAGATAATGCAGTGAGCTCGCAGTTGCGATCAACCGTATTCTGTAAGAAGGAAGTCAGCTTCCGGACTAAACTATCTCTACATCTGTCTGTTTTCAGATCAACTTTGCTTTACGGGAGTGAAAGCTGTGTGGACTCAGGATATCTTATTCATAAGCTAGAACTAACAGACATGAAAGTAGCGAGAATGATTGCTGTTACAAACAAGTGGAAACAATGGAAGAAGGGCACTGGGAATTAGGAAATAAAAGCTAAGTTAGGAATGAACTCGATGATGTTGTATGCATAAATCGGCTTCGTATTATAATGCTGAGGCCTCTTTGGCCTATCTCAGGTTCCCACTGGAACTCTGATATCAGTAACAGACTTTGAATAAAATACTCTCTACATCAGGTCTGCAAGCTGCAGCTGAGTCATTTGAATTGTTTCATCCTTTTCGATGGCTTTCTTTAAGAACCTCGTAAGTCCGAATACTCTTCCTATCCATTATATTCCTTAAGACTGGTCACGCCTCCCAGTCCCATATTTATATGCAGTCCAAAAGAATAATTTTCGTTATGGTCATTTTCCTATGCGGTTGGGTAAAGGAAAATGAACCTTAAATACATTATACTGTAGGAGTGTGTAAATTTGCCATGCAATCAACATCCCTACAATTCGGTACGTTAAGGTCCATTTTCCTTTAGACATTAGCAAAGGAAAATGAACACAGCGAAAATTATTCTGATGGACTGCATACAAATATATGACCGGGAGGCGTGGCCAGTCTTAAGGGATATAATAGGTAGGAAGAACATTTGGACATACGAGGTTTTTAAAGAAAGCCATCGTTTTATATCAGCATCTTTTCCAAACTAGCCTTTTCATCTTGAGCTTTAAGGAGCTTTTCACTAAGATCCCAAACTTGAGATCTCAATTTATTTATGTCTGCATCCTTGTCTGCATAACTTTTGCAAACTTCCCTCAGATCATTATTGGCTGCATACATCATTCCCATTTTCTCAACTTCTTCTCTCACTTGGGTTTTCAGCTTTTCCAGATTATTTTCATACTGGACTCTGATGATTTCTTCACACAGCTTTATAATACTTTCATACTTTTTCCAATTGAATTGTGTGAAACAAGTCTTAAGCTCAATTATCTTTCTTTCAAATGTTTCTCTTTCTAAGTGATACTGTATCTGATTTTCTAAAAAGTGTATTTACAAGTTGGAGTACTTCGTCTAGAGTTTGCACTTTTCATCAATAAGAGATTTGTATGCTCCTTTCATTTCCTCAATTTCAGTAGAATTTGACTCCCCACTGATTCTAAACTGATGTAGATTTTTCTGCATATCAGTTATTCTCTGCTCCAGCATATTTTCCATCAGGGCCATTCTACCTTTCTCATCATTAAGATTCTTATCCTCAAGTTTTAGACCTTCAAGACGTTTCTGTATTTCAAAGCATACACCCTCACGCCTGGCATATGTTCTCGCCAGAGAATCCTTCTACATCGAGGATTTGAGATACGACCTATTCCTGCCATCAACAGAAGCATACCAGAGTATACTCCGAGACATGCAAGTAAAAAGAGAGGAAATATTTCCAGAATTTTAAGCTACAGATGCTATGATCAACAGAGAATGGATAAAAGCCAATTATGCATTGAAACACTTCATGGCGCGTTTTGCTGTTAATGGTTTTCACCACCGTATCTGCGCGAGAGACATATACCATCAACTGGATGAACTATGCGTGTGCAAACTTTGTGATAAACCTTTGGACAAATATCACGTAATGACATGTAAGCGCAGAGAAATATATCTGACAAAATGCTGTGAAAGTGCTTAAGAATATGTCCTCTACTCATGCACACTGTGCGAAATTAAATTAAATTAATAAATCGGCTTCGGTGGTGGGTCATGTGAGGTGAATGGAGGAGGATAGGTTACTTAGTAAAACAATGGACTCTGTTATGTTGTGTATGAGGGCTAGGGGGAGACCTAGACGACAATGGTTTGACTCGGTTTCCAATGTTTTAAAGATAAGATATATATAAGTAAACGAGACCACATAACGTGTTACAAATAGAGGATTTTGGCGGCGATTAGTAAATTCACGGAGGCTTGCAGTCTGAACGCTGAAAAAACATAACAGTCTATAATGAAGATGTATGATATAAAAAATCTTTTCATGTCAAAGAACGATCTTATAAACCACTGGTTCGATGTGTATATGCATGTATGTATGTTTCGAGCATCACATAAAAACACCAGAGCATCCTGTTATGAGACTAGGCATATACAGTATTTTATTATGTTGTTACATTAGATGATGTTACACCCGGTGATGGGAGGAGTACGATAAAAATCTTATTGGGCTCGATTACAGTTACTTGAGAAATATGTTACTCAATTACAATTACAAACTGATTTTTCAATAAGTAATCAGTAAAAATAAAATTACAATTGAAATTACAGAACGCGAAACGCACGTTCCGAACAATCTTCTTGTAACAGGTTTGATTAATGCCTTAAACTGCATGAATGACTTCAAATTTAGTAATGGGTTGTCCTACCTCAACTTTCAGTTCAACTTGAACAGTTCCATCCCCAGTCACAACACGAGACAAAAACATCACCTTCCTATTACCCAAAACAATCTTTCATAGCATAGTACAAAATGTTTAAGTCACCAAGTTTTCACACAGTGTATTTCGTTACGTTCATAAGTTGTGTACGTTGCCTGTGCATGAGCCTTGGTTCGTAGAGGATTTGAATGAATAAATAGATAAATATTTTTTTTTTACAATTTGCTTTACGTCGCACCGACACAGATAGGTCTTATGGCGACGATGAGGTAGGACAGACCTAGGAACGGGAAGGAAGCGGCCATGGCCTTATTTAAGTTACAGCACTTGCCTAGTGTGAAAATGGGAAACCACGGAAAACCATCTTCAGGGCAGCCGACAGTGGGGTTCGAACCCACTATTTCCCGGATGCAAGCACTAATCGCACGGCCAATTCGCCCGGCAGTTAAATTATCAAACAGCACCCTCTTCATATTGTGGTCATATAATATGTGCTGGTTGTATGGAAAAAGATATCATGCTTGGAACAGTACGTAGAAAAAGAATACCATACCACTGAAGAATACTTTGATTTGACACCATGAAGACAGATGCTATGACGTCAATATACTATCTCAAGGAAGCTGGAAGGAGCGGAACAACCTGGCGAGCCTTGATCCATAAAATAACCAAGCGTCTGTCTCATAATCATCAAGTACAGCACATACGTATTTCAATCACTATGTCCCATTTCCGTATTCCTCTTCTACTTCCTCCTCATCACATACATTTGGCGATCTACCTGGATGAACTATTGGGGGGGGGGGGAGTTTCATGCCTAGGATTTGCTGTCAACATACAGTGATTATTCAGGGTATCCTTGTAAAAGGTTCCAATATGTACAGAGGATGTAGTACGCAACAAACGAAGGAACGAAGGTTCTATAAATCGATGGCTTTCTTTAAAAACCTCGTATGTCCAAATGTTCTTCCTACCTATTATATCCCTTAAGACTGGCCACGCCTCCCGGTCATATATTTGTATGCAGTCCATCAGAATAATTCTCGCTGTGTTCATTTTCCTTTGCTAATGTGTAAAGGAAAATGGACCTTAACGTACCGAATTGTAGGGATGTTGATTGCATGGCAAATTTACACACTCCTACAGTATAATGTATTTAAGGTTCATTTTCCTTTACCCAACCGCATAGGAAAATGACCATAACGAAAATTATTCTTTTGGACTGCACATAAATATGGGACTGGGAGGCGTGACCAGTCTTAAGGAATATAATGGCTAGGAAGAGTATTCGGACTTACGAGGTTTCTTAAGAAAGCCATCGAAATGTTGGTCGCAAACCCAACATCTTCGGAGTTCTGCCACTACCATCAATGATCACTAGGCATTAGATCTACTCTTCACAAACATGTGTTTGATGTGATCGCCATCCACTGCAATGCAGCCTTCCACCCTGCTTCACATGGAATCACGCATTCGTTGGAACACCACTGGCTGTTGCCGGATTGCATTACAGGCATTGAACACGGGTTCTCGTAATATATACACATCATTTATGGGGACCACATACATAATGGTCTTTACTGGTCTCCAAAACTAAAAATCTACAGGGTTAAGGTCAGGCGAACGAGCAGGCCAAGGTAATGGCCCTCCCTAACAAGTACATCACTCATGGAAGACCCGTGTTAGGTGTCGCCTAACACTACGATGAAAATGGGCCGGTGCTCCGTCATAACACAACACGCTAGTAGGTTTACGGACAATGTTTAGGTAGGAATCTACGAGTATTTCCTTCTTTCGTTGCATACAACCCTCAGTAAATTATCGGAATATCGTGATTATAGAAAGTAGTCGTAACAGAGCATAGCTCCGAAGATATTGGGTTTGCCATCAATGTTTATAGGACATTTTTTCCCTTTGTTTGTTGATTGCTGCGTAAACACTAGAACATGTTTCAAAGACACCCTGCATAATTGCCTATGCAATCCTTTTAGTGCCGGATTTCCTAATTTTCCGAACAAATTACCATAACCATCCGTGAGTTTAAATCACAATTCAAAACGTATATCAAATAGACTGTTATACAAAACCTCGAAGTGAACATGATGATTATATAGAGATCCTGGTTGTTCCGCAAGGGAATATTCCAGCACAAGAACAAGTTATAAAAAGTGAACAGTCGATGCACTACTTTTAAGGCGCTGAAACCTTTAGTTTGCGCTTTTGTAAAAAGTTTCCCTCACATCAACTTTAAATTCTGGGAACGTCTTGGCATTCAGAGCCTCTTGTTATAACTTCATCACCTCACCACCAGAACGGTATGAAGTTCTTGTCCCCGAGGGTAGTAAGAGGGGTAATTAACGTATGACGAGGGGAAGTCTCAAACTGAGGCGACTCACTCAGATCTAATTGTTACCACCTGCCGCTGATGCTTCGGGTACAAGAAACACACATTCGTGCACAATATGATACGCTGACTTCAACGAGTACGGTTCACACAATTTCATAGGATCCTGAAATAATAATAATAATAATAATAATAATAATAATAATAATAATAATTGAGTTATAAGTATATTTATTTAGTATTTGTGTGAAAGTACACCTGTTTTACATTCGTTTATGTGTTACCGGCGCTGCTTTACGGTTTCGAAGCACGGACACTAACAACTTCATCAATGAACCAACTACAGGAATTCGAAATATCGATGTATGGTAGGATGTTCAAGATTCCACGTCATTAACGAGGAGGTGCTCCGTCCTGCCGGGAAATCATGTGAGGTCTCGTTCAGGAGAGCAGCCTACTGCGGTCACTTATTTCGAAATGACAAATAACGCCTGAAACAGCTGATCATGGAAGGCAAGATAGGAGCGAAACGTGGATGCGGAGGGAGAAGATTTTCCTGTACTCGAAGCCTCCGACAGTAGTTCGATCTTTCCCATGGTTTCCCATTTAACTCCGAACCGACGACACGAATTGTTTTTTTTTTTTTTTTTTTTGCTAGGGGCTTTACGTCGCACCGACACAGATAGGTCTTATGGCGACGATCACGAATTGTTAATAGGACAAGAATGATTATTTTAGAACGGCAGTTTACAGAAACTTCAAATCAAATGCTCGTACGCATTATATGTAGGCTATAGAAAAGTAACAACAGCAGAGGAACGAGCTTAATTTTAAGCCATAAGCCATCACTTCATAGGAACTGTGATAGGAATATTCCGAATAATACTAATTTGGTTCTTTTTAAAATAAAGGTGCCGGTACTGCGTACCGTCACAAAAATAAAGCACTTTTAATAAGCAACGGCGAACTGGTTTTTACTTGCATACACTTGTCTGAGTGGCAAGCTACAGTATGTATCGGAACGTCTACTGTGGAAACGAACACATCTACGGATATGTAAGTAATAAGATACCAAAATTCAATTCTGCTGATTGTGAATCTTGTGAAAACAAATCCATAACAATACACGATCAGTCACGCAAAAGAAACTTCTGTCTACAAAATTAAAGTTAAATGTTGAGCATTTCTATCACATTCTCTATTTTTCATGGATGCTTAAATCCGCATTAGTAGACCAGAATACGAGGCTTTGCTAAATTAATAATGGAATTATAATGAATTAGCTTTAACATAGAATTACTCAGTTTAAAGACAGTCTAGAGGAATGGCTCTGCAATGCATGCAATTTAAACACAGTCATGCGAAATTCTATTTTTCATTCCATGTTGTGGTATTTTCTCGTGACAGTTGAACCAGATTGTCCTCTCATTTCTTCAACAGTTCTATTTGAAAAACACAATATGAGGGTAATATATTCGTCAAGCAGAAGAAGTAACAGCTAAAAGAGGACCTCCCTCCCTCCCTCCCACCCTCCCTCTCACCCTCTATCTCTCTCTCTCTCTCTCTTTCTCTCTCGATTTGCTACTCCATGAGCGTAAAATGAAATAAACATTGCCACACACCAGCTTCAGTACATTTGCCTCTTCTCGTTCCTGGCATTTTTTTTCGCTTACAGTAAAGCAAGCTCGTAAGTTCATGAACTTAGCAGTGATAGGAATACTTCATCGCCTGTTATACTCAGTATGAGTAAAAGTTTCTTCATGCATTGTATTAAAACAGTTATTAATCCATCTCTTAATATAGCTCCTCAGTTACTTTAGACATCAGCTTCCGTCTCTGCTGCAACTTCGGTTCAATTCTTGGTGATACCTGTGCAATTAAATTTGGATGTGTAATAAGTTACCTCCAAGATCTGTTTCCCTAACCAATGTAATTCCATGATTAATTAAGTGTCATCACGTTGCCGGTGATTGGACCTGACCTGCAACTAACACTTAACTATCCTCTGTAGTTTTATCGAGTCTATCGTCCATAAGGATACGGCCGAAGTTTTCGAAAATTCCCTGGTCCTCATTCAAACCTCCAATTTCGGTTAATTTACTGATTTGTTAAGTGTGTCACAATCACTTCTTAAATTGCTCACTTACTAACTTACTCATAATTAAGTGGCATAAGTGTAAAATTCAAAGAGGTTATTACCCATGGTGGTATATTCTTGTCATCGCTCCTTTAAACGTCACACATTCAACCATATTCAACCGTATACCAAACTTACAGCCATACATATAAGTCCCTTAACATGCCTAGGAATCAAATCAATATCTCCGAGAACGCCTGCGAAGAGAGCTAATTGCTACGCTAATGAAGTGTACACCGAATAGTATCAGTAACATTTTCTGTTAATTTTTGGAACCTTATATCCTCACTAACATTCCCGCTCCACAGCCCTGAGAAACAACACGAACTCATTAGCGAATGGACGAAATCTAATACTCCCTCATTAAATAGCCATTCAAAAATATTTTCACCTCAATTCCAGAAAACCCGTTTGAGACGTTTACAAGAGATTTAAAACGATGTCCGTGATCACGGACATTTGCAGTTACTACAAAATTACGGACATTTGCGGTCACCGAGATATACTTGTGGCCACTCACAAAAATTCTCCACCGAGCTCGATAGCTGCAGTCGCTTAAGTGCGGCCAGTATCCAGTAATCGGGAGATAGTGAGTTCGAGCCCCACTGTCGGCAGCCCTGAAGATGGTTTTCCGTGGTTTCCCATTTTCACACCAGGCAAATGCCGGGGCTGTACCTTAATTAAGGCCACGGCCGCTTCCTTCCACTTCCTAGGCCTTTCCTATCCCATCGTCGCCAAAAGACCTATCTGTGTCGGTGCGACGTAAAACAAATAGCAAAAAAATTCTCCAGCAGTCACAGAAGATTTGCGGTCAATGCAGCAGGAGGATGGGCCTAATTGACTTAATCTTGTGTATCCCCGCTAACCTGCCAGGGCTCCTGCTCGCTCGCTTCGAAAACAACTTATTTTTCTCTCAGGTGCATTATTAGAGCTGATACCATCAGCCATCATTGTGCGCATCACAATGGTTATATGTAGAGAAAGTGCAGGGAAAATCAACATGGAATCGTGACCTGGGTGTGTCTGAAGGAGAAGAATAAATCATGTCAAGTTACTGGAAATATACATTTCTGAAATTTATAAACGAAGTATAAAACTTCCCAACGTACAGTGTATTGTGTTGAAAGTTGGATTAGAGCAGATGACGGGGTTTTGAGTAATAATGTCTTGAAGCTGACTAATGTATGAAGCACATTAAAAACGGGTACTTCCTTGCGTTCCTCGTGTGATAGAAAATATTAATATAATTACAGATCAAAATCTAACGTAAAATGAAACTTAAAATGAAGCGAGGAAAATGATGACGTCGTTGCATTATCTGTAGGCCTATTGGTTATTTAATTAACAACCTCCAAACTCGACTCCTTCTTCTTTAGCGTTTGTCCCGCCTGGTGGCAGGGTCCGCTGTGTCGATTCGTTGTCTCCATTTAAGTCGGTCTCGGGCCATGTCTGGATGTAGTCTTAATTTGGTCGACAGTAAATTATATGTTTTAAAATCCTGATTCCCCTCATGCATTATCGAGAATGTTAATCTAGAACAAGCGAGCAGGAGCTGAGGCAGGTTAGTGGGGATATCCCGAGATTAAGCTAATGAGGCCCAGCCCCTGTTGCAGTGACCACACATGCCCGGTGATCCCAAATATCCCGCAAACTTTGAAACTGCTAAAGAGTGTAAGGAGGAACTGCATAACTTAGTGCCAACTGAATCGCTCAAGGTCTGATCATGATTGATCGAAGACATTTTTTTTCAATTTCCTTTACGTCGCATCTACACAGATAGGTCTTATGGCGACGATAGTACACGAAAGGGCTAGGTGTGGGAGGGAATCGGCCTTAGCCTTGATTAAGGTACAGCCCCAGCATTTACGTGGTGTGAAAATGGGAAACTATTCGACCTGAATGGCGTAAGAGTTGGTGGTACATGAAATGCTTTGAATAACAGCTTCAGCTGCCCTTTCCTCGGTCATTGAGAGTGTCGTAATTGACGCGAATTCATACTGAAATCGACTTTAGTCCGTATTGAACACGATGTCGGCATTAATTGCGTTAGAGGAATTGAAGGCTGTAACTTCACATACAAACTCCATTGTTCTGGTCTTCACGGCGAACCTCCTGATCTTCGTGATATAGTGGCGTTTGAACTGATAATATTTGCTGGCTTAAAAACTGGTAACGTCCAGCGAGAAAGCTGATACTTGCGCTCACTTCTTTAAATTCCAGATGTAAATTTCGTGGTCCATGTCACGTGCATTCCGAAATATTTGTGAATTCGAACACTTCTTTCTAGCGTCCCTCTTCTATCAAGCGCTGTTACTGTTTACCCCACTTGTTCTACTATAATAATAATGGCATGTGGCCACCGAAGAGGCGTTGTGCCAGTCTTACGAGTAGACGCCGTATAGGCGACCTGTGCTTTGTGAGTAAGATGAATTCTAATGATGAAGACGGCAGACACACCCAGCTCCCGGTCCATCGGAATTAACCATTTAATTTAAAATCCCCGACCCGGCCGGAAATCAAACCCGGGTTCTACTGGACGAAAGGCGAGCACGCTAACCATTTATCCATGGAGCCAGATACTTTTTCTGTTGATGTCTGGCAGTTTCGGATAGTTGCTGTAACGGTTTCTGACACTATCATAAATACTTTGCATTGTCTTTTCATAAGAAATGTTCGTGGATATTTTTCCATTTCACTCGGGGGCTGGGAGTGATAGTTCACGAAACTAGAACTGGTTGCCACGTTGTATGCTGGAGAGTACAACGTATCACCACCTTCAAATAAATAGTGTTTCCATTGTTCCACCACACCATACCACAATATTGTCTGACCTTCCCACACGACAGCGCTGACACGAATATGTTGCTCCAATAGGTTCGATTACTTCCTTGCAATGCGCCTGTCGATGTAGTTGGAGGCGGGTTGTCCATGTGGTAATTTAGCATCATCTCATCCACCAGTATCTGTACCGTACCATGAGGGTTAGAAATAATTTGATGAACTCACAATAGCGTACCCATATTCTTCATACACTATTCCTTAGCACAGAAACAGTCTCATGCTCTGCCAAACTGCTGAAGCAACAGTTGCTGAATGTCCACGAGGCAGGATACCTGTCAGGCATGCGTAGTATCACATAATGACATCATGGTCCTCTGATACAGTGTTATAACTGCAATCATTACAGTCACGCGCCCTTCTTTCATAAGGGTTGTGAAATGACGTAATTCATGCCAGTTAATTCAGTCTCTCCTCTGCTCGCACCAAACAGTTTCGTGAAAATTGTCGTGGGGAAGTCTAAGAACATCCCTTGTAAGAGGAAGAGAAATGGGCAAATAACAAACCCACGAGGAGCATGTTTTTTTCTTTTGTTTTCTTTTTTTTTTTTTCTTTACGTCGCACCGATACAGATAGGTCTTATGGCGACGATGGGACAGGAAATGGCTAGGAGTGGGAAGGAAGCGGCCGTGGCCTTAATTAAGGTACAGCCCCAGCATTCGCCGGGTGTGAAAATGGGAAACCACGGAAAACCATCTTCAGGGCTGCCGATAGTGGGGTTCGAACCTACTATCTCCCGAATACTGGATACTGGCCGCACTTAAGCGACTGCAGCTATCGAGCTCGGTAGGAGCATGTTAGCGTGGTGGCTAAACTTCTGGTTATCTTATCAGAAGGCCGTGGTTAGAATCCTGGTGGATACCGTGCTGGGAATAGTTAAAATATCATGAGGAATCAGGAAAAGCATCCGGTCTTGGAACACCGATCAAATCCCAAAATTCAACCAGAATGCTCGAGCGACCTCAGAATTACCCTGTAATGAGCTAAAGGAATTCTACCAACATTACATATCGTCGCTGTAACGGTAAAAGGTTGTATCCCACAATACTCTTCCTATCCATTATTCTCGTTAAGACTGGTCACGCCTCCCAGCCACATATGGATACGCAGTCCATCAGAACAATGTCCGTTGTGTTCGTTTTCCTATGTCGACGATTAAACGAAAATGAACCTTACATGCATTGTACACTAGGAGTGCGTAAATACGTAATGCAAACGTGCATTCCTACAGTACGGTACTGTAAGGTTCATTTTCCTTTACACATGGGCATAGGAAAATGAACACAACAAAATTTGTTCTGACGGACTGCATATCCATAAGTGGCTGGGAGGCGTGGCCAGTCTTAAGGAGAATAATTGATAGGAAGAGCTTTGTGGAATACAACCTTTTACCGTTCCAGCGACGATATCATATTACGTGCGTTGATGAATGTTGGCTCTCGTTTTATTCATTAAGAATGCACGCGAGTCACACCAGAACTGACCCGCGAACCTGTACTTCCTGTGATAGCAAGGCGATCCATCCATCATTCTCCGATATCTTAATCACAGAGACAGAGAGAAAAACTCAAGCGCTATTGGCGCCATTAGCGAAGAAAATATCAAATGAATTCCAAGTTAGAACTTCCTTTGTTAACTCACGGACAGAAAGAATGGTTTCTCCTTTTTTTTACCTTCCTCGCCCTAGATTGTTCGCCAAGCTTCGAGGAGAGTGGAACTTCTAAAGACTTTTAGAAACAAAATACTAGAAAGATATTCTAAGACAACGTCAAATGAAACGAGGCACGAAGTTTGACTTGACATTTGGCCGGTGGGAGCTTTCGTGACTTTGTAATGTTAATAAATCTCGACCTCAGATCGGCCATTCCATCACTTTCTGCAGAATACACTGCACGATGAGTTTCAGCTGGAGGGAAGGACATAATTTCTCTTGTTAAGAAAGCACTATTTTTGGGCTAATAAATTGATCGAGAAAGTCGCTGCATGCAGTACTACCGGCGCAAATCTGACTGATCGTCTACAAAACCATATTTATTAATAAACTTAGAACGGAGCTGTGTCAGGGTCACGGGCACTACTTTTGACGTACATGTGTGATAGGTATGTGGTGTGGTGTGTTCGTTCTTTAAGCGCTCTATATTGCGTCACATCAGTAGTGACGTGTTTATGACGTATGTTCTTTTCATTGTGTTTTGACGTAAATGGCTTTCATACAGCTACTCAACGCCCGTACAACTTGAGAAAGCATCCTCCGTGCTCGGTGAAGATCATTCGACAAACGACAATCGAACGCCAATCGAATAACTGTATGTATTAACAATGGAGGAAATTGTATTTATTTAATCTGACCCACATTTGCCAAATGACACAGAATAAAGCACAGATAATCTTTTATGAAAGATGATGAATCAGGTTAATCCTAAAAAATAATATAAGTTATAATTAAACATGTTAAATGACATGAACTCCATATAAATGATACCGAAGAATCGACATGGGGTATTTAATTATTGAAACGACTATGTAGTCTTGCAGGTTTCCCGACAGTTGATATTTTTTCCGCGATGTCACGAAAGATTTGGGAATAATTGTTCCCTTCGCGTCAAAGAAAAGCACAGTTACTGTAATTTTTCGAAGACTACAAGACTCAAGAAAGAAAAGAATATTTGGATTATAAATATTCTTTTTCTCATTGTCCACGTCAGTCGGCATGAAGGTTAAAAGCGTACCGTTGAATCAGTAATTTCTGCTATATTCCTCCTTCTATCAGTCACTATAATATCAATCCTGCGAGTGCTGCCTCCATGAGTGTTCCAGTGGACTTCTTAGTACACTTCCAGATTTTTGGGACGAAGAGCATTAACATTATATTTGTAATGATATCAAATGATTGTAAGCAGTTCTCTTTGAGGGCAACTCCACAGCACATGTGGTAAAATTTCATACTCGCTGCAGTGTCTGCAGTGGCCAGTGCTGATAGAACATCCCGGCAGAGTACGTACTGATGCAAACATCGCGGTCACCTTCAACTTTAATTGAAGATCTTGATACAAACAAGTCCCGTTTGACCGAATTTCTAAAAGTCCTGCCCAATCGTGTTTTACGTGGGAGCACAAGGAATCCCGTTTTAAGGCTGCTTTTCATCGTACAGTATTCCTAAATATTAAAAGTGGAAAAATAATCATGTTTATTTAAATACATCTGCAACAGTGTTACGTGTTTGCTTCGGGCTAACTGTTATTTAACAAAGAGTACGTTCATTGTTGGTAAGGTCAGCTGCTACGTTGCACTGGCTGTACACAAACACCCAGCCCGAGTGGTAATCTGCACACCACAATACAGTGTCCACTCCGTTGATTTTCAGCACGCGTTCCGTGGATGTACGCTGTCAAGATCAAGAGACACCTACTAGTTGATAGTTGTATTCAGTTCGGTGCCACTGTTATCTTACTGTACCATACTGCATTTTTTGGCAGTTAATACAGTAAATTAACACCTGTAGTTGTTTTGAAAGCCAATAATTCCGGTTAACCGAAGTTTCATTCAACCAAAGCACCATCGCTCCCATCATGTTCAGTTGGACTCTAGAGTACTTATTTAGGTGCTGCAATCTCTATCAGAAAGAAGGGAAAATCGGTGGAGGGGATCAATGGCATATTAATATAGAGAACGTACCTTGTTCAATTTTAGATTCGATAGAGATGGCCAGGCTAAAAGGTACACTTACCAACCCTGAATCTAGCTAATTCGCATGTCATAGATTTTAATATATTTAGATATTACAGGTAAAGTCGATTGTCCAGTAAGAGTTGAAAGTTTATTAAAAGCGGTAAGTGTTCAATTTCTTTTTTTCTTTCAAGTTGCTTTACGTCGCAGAGACACAGATACTTATGGTGACGATGGGAGATGAAAGGGCTAGGAGTGGGAAAGAAGCGGCCGTGGCTTTAATTAAGGTACAGCCCCAGCATTGTCCTGGTTTGAAAATGGGAAACCACGGAAAATCATCTTCAGGGCTGCCGACAGTGGGGTTCGAACCCACTATCTCCCGAATACTGGACTGGCCGCACTTAAGCGACTGCAGCTATCGAGCTCGGTGTGTTCAATTTCAATCAACATTTACTAGTCAGTGTTGACTGTATTTAGGGAACGTATACTCTCACTGACTTGAGGAAGTAACATTTGACTATTTGTAAGGAAACGGTATTAGCTAATAAAAAACAAATAAGAAAGCTAAACCAATGCATAAAGAGATACATTTCACTCTTACAGTCGGTGTCATGGAGCTCCGCAATCAGGGTCTTGCACAGGTTCTTCTTACTACAAGAATGTATTGGGATTATTGTATGCCTCAGCTAGCTAGGGTGTCTGAATGCCAGTTAAATACCGTTACATATATCATCGTATCAGTTGAAATCTAAAAATGACGATAAATCAAATTGGTTCAGGAATCCTATTGGACGATCGGCTAACCAGATTGTGAATTCGATTTATCAGGTCATTCCATCGAGTTTCATACCATGATTAATTTTATGCTTGACGTTATACTATTTGATACGCCACATGATTCGGTGTAATTATAATCGTCGTTTCCAGATTGTTTAGGCTTGAAATATTGACTTCATCTTATATGTATGTTGATTGACGCAATATCATTATATACTATAATGGGTGATTCAACATACCTAAATTACAATAAACATCAACTGAGTTATTCTGGATAGTAACGTATTTATTCAAATAAGATCCCTAAACTATGCCTAGACAAAACCAAAGTGTTGAAATTAAGATAAAATACCCGAACATGAAACGATAAAATTGAACTCAATTATTAATTTGAAACTATCACAATGTAATGCAGTGACTAACGGTATTCATGGCTTATCGAATTTCGATTGTTCTATTTATACGAACACTAGTTCACAATCGATAAATATATTATTCTTTTCTTTCAGTTACCATTAATGCGATTACCATCTTAATTAATGTTCGTAAATCCTAATGCAATTATTGTATTACACAACGTAAACTTCTTAATACTCATGACGATAGCCTAGAATGAAAACCTCGTATCTCACAAAGTTCCTCCTATCCAATATTTCCCTTAAGACTGGTTACGCCTCCCAGCCACACATGAATATGCAGTCCATCAGAACTATGTTCGTTGTGTTCTTTATTCCTATGCCGACCTGTGAAGGAAAATGAACCTTACCGTGCCGTACTATAGGAAAGTATGTCTGCGTTACGTATTTACTAACTCCTAGAGTATAATTTTTATAAGGTTCATTTTCCTTTACTCATCTGCATAGGAAAATAAACCCAACGAACATTGTTCTGATGGACTGCATATCCAAATGTGGCTGGGAGGCGTGACCAGTCTTAAGGGAAATACTGGATATGAAGAACTTTTTGAGATACGAGGTATTCAATCTAGGCCATCGATGAGTATTCTGTCGTATTATATCGCACTCATTAAATTACTTGAAAATTTGCTATTCAGATTTGCTTTCGGTATATAGTCCTATTTAATGGTGTTCTTCTGTAATATGAAGATCAAACAAAATGAACCTAAACTAGCCTACATTAAATGAAAACTTCCCTGAAGACGTTCGCACGCATAAAAGATAAAACACATAATAATGTGCACACACATCTCCGAGGATCTACCTTATCGACGAATTAATTAATGATATGATGGACGAATGACATGAAATAACAGGAAAACAAAATCATACTCAAGAAATAAAATTAATGTATATCATAACATCTAATCTACGAAACAAACTATAACTTACTTCAATAACTACGATTAGGTTATAATCAAACAAAAGATCAAATATCCTCGCAGGTATGTGTGGTAACTACATAACTGAGATTATTCGCATTTCGTCTCGATATCAATCATTTACATGTAAAATTTGTAGCGATGATGATCATTCACATAAAGATCTAACTTAGCAGGCAAATAACCCAACATTAAAATATCGGTAGCATACGGGTTGAAATCACAAAATCAGTTTGATGAATATACTCTCAAACATGGATAGTAATTGAAAGTACACACGATTATTGCTTCTATTATGCACGATACGAATACTCCATACGGGTTCGAGCGACAATATTAATTATCCAAGATCAATATAAATCTGATATAAATTCGAATGACTTCATCTGCACTCTATGTCTTATTAAATAACACTCACTAGTTATATTAAGACATACTAAGCGCCATTTACACACCTCGAAGAACAATTCAATATCAATACGAACTTACCCGTCATTTGTATCAATTTCAATACCACTTTAAGATATGAAATAAAGTGTATCATATGTACAGTATGTCAATTAAATATTCTATATTTGTAAAATTTTGAAACCTATAACACAGCGACGTTACAACGATAAAGCAGCAAGCCTTCTTCCCAATTCACGTGTTGTTCTCAAAATAGAATAATTTCACACTTGAAACATCCCTATTTTAAATACCAGCAAATTAAGGATTGGCTAGCCAA
Source organism: Anabrus simplex (assembly GCF_040414725.1). Taxonomy (NCBI): domain Eukaryota; kingdom Metazoa; phylum Arthropoda; class Insecta; order Orthoptera; family Tettigoniidae; genus Anabrus; species Anabrus simplex. The sequence continues at coordinate 147,341,711 of NC_090265.1, read as the reverse complement.
GACAATAACGGTGTGCTCATTTCTCTCGGAGTGACGTGGGTTCGATTCCTCATCAGGAAGTACAAATATTTATAAATGAGACTTTCACTTCTTGAAAGAAGTATTCTTTTTAACGATTTTTTCTACTAAGTTCCAGAGGCTACTATTCAGCTATATCATTATTATTATTATTATTATTATTATTATTATTATTATTATTATTATTATTATTATTATTATTATTATTATTATTATTATTATTATTATTATTATTATTATTACTATTATTATGTCCGACTCATTGGCTGAATGGTCAGCGTACTGGACTTCGGTTCAGAGGGTCCCGGGTTCGATTCCCGGCCGGGTCGGGGATTTTAACCTTCATTGGTTAATTCCAATGGCTCAGGGGCTGGGTGTTTGTGCTGTCCCCAACATCCCTGCAACTCACACACCACACATAGCACTATCCTCCACCACAATAATACGCAGTTACCTACACATGGCAGATGCCGCCCACCCTCATCGGAGGGTCTGCCTTACAAGGGCTGCACACGGCTAGAAATAGCCACACGAAATTAAATTAAATTATTATTATTATTATTATTATTATTATTATTATTATTATTATTATTATTATAGTCCGCCTCTGTGGTGTATTGGTTAGCGTGATTAGCTGCCACCCCCGGAGGTCCGGGTTCGATTCCCGGCTCTGCCACGAAAATTTGAAAAGTGGTACGAGGGCTGGAACGGGGTCCACTCAGCCTCGGGAGGTCAACTGGGTAGAGGTGGGTTCGATTCCCACCTCAGCCATCCTCGAAGTGGTTTCCCGTGGTTTCCCACTTCTCCTCCAGGCGAATGCCGGGATGGTACCTAACTTAAGGCCACGGCCGCTTTCTTCCTTTTCCTTGTCTATCCCTTCCAATCTTCCCATCCCTCCACAAGGCCCATGTTCAGCATAGCAAGTGAGGCCGCCTGGGCGAGGTACTGGTCATTCTCCCCGGTTGTATCCCCCGACCAAGTGTCTGAAGTTCCAGGACACTGCCCTTGAGGCGGTAGAGGTGGGATCCCTCGCCGAGTCCGAGGGAAAAGCCGAACCTGGAGGGTAAACAGATGATGATGATGATGATGATGATGATTATTATTATTATTATTATTATTATTATTATTATTATTATTATTATTATTATTATTATTATTATTATTATTATTATTCCTCAAATGGCTGAGATTGCCAAATTGGCAAAGAATATTACACAATATAAATTTAGCACCTAATCTAATTACAATGCAGAGTAAAAAACAAGAATCCAATTTTTAATGTAGAGAAAACAAAGAAGCAGCAGATAAATTACTTTAATTGATTTAATTAAGTGAGTGACTTTCTGGTCGTCCTCATGACTAGAAATAAAAGTAGATTTCTATATGGTGATTCTTATGGTTGTTTCTGTTACGGAGATTTCCGTGGTAGGTAGAGGTGAAAGAAGGTGCGGGTGTGAATAGGTCTCCAACTACGGAATTAAAGTTAAATGTAAAATTTAACAAGGTTATATTTTCTTTCCAAAATTCAGAAATAACAAGAATGGCAGGTACGGAGTAGCAAGACAACAAAGTACAATTACAATATTTACAGGATTTGGGCTTCGAGACCTGAAAACACGATTCTTGAGCAACTAGCCCAACTTTACGATATACAAATTTCAACAACGGGGCAGAAGACCCCAATCAAACCCTGGAGCACTTGCTCCAAATTACACCGTAAAGCCTCCTCGAGGCATACAAGACTCAGTTTCCGGAAAAGAGCCACTCGCTCTCAAATTTAAGCCTCTCCCAGGCCACACCAAACTCCACCTTCAAGCTGTCCTCAACGGACATAAACACAGGGGTAAAATACCCAATCTACTGAGGCCTATTAAGTGAGAAAAGGTTAATTATATGGCCTCTAAAATACCAACTTGAAAGGAGGCTCTCCGCACTCCTAATACACTTTATTTAAAACCTACTTGGCACTAGGCCGCCAATGCAAGGGCTAATCCCATACTACAGAGGTGACTTCAGAAAAGAACAATTTACATTATATTAACGAAGAATAGGTTGAGAAAAATAAGTTCACCTCAAAACAATATGATTGGGAGCTCGAGAGGGTTAAGCACTCTCTATCCCGATATGCAGTTTAAAAGATGAAATAGATACAAGTTTCTTTACATTTTAAGGAAGGTTACATAATGGAAAAAGCTTCGGACCCGCCCCGAGAGTTAAACTGCTGAGCTAGCAAAGAAAGAAGTTATTAATTGGCCATTACCTTGTTGTTGACCGCTGCCGAAGAAAGACGCGCTTCCCGCCCCCTGCTATGTACTTTACACACTGAAAGATGGAACAGAAGTGGCGCAGAGACCCTAAAATCAGCAGTTTATATACTCTCGCGGAAGGTTCTAGGCGTTAGGGGAATGAGAACACCCACCCACAATCACTTTATTGGAGAATAAAGAGAAACCCCTACACAAGATGAAGAAGAAACGCATTAGTGGTGGAAAATTAATTTCAGAAATTCGGGATTGGCTAGATTTAAAACAAGGGGAAAGAAAGGGGTAATATTGCCAACTTAACCAATGACTGAAAGAAATTTAACAAAGAACAAACTTTTGAAATAAAATTTTCTCCAGAGAACAGTTCTTTTTCTTCGCACTAGGGTGCACTATTGTAGTTCTTCAGTAGTGTCCTCTAGAAGAGAAAGTTCACACTTCTTACTTCAAGCAAAACAAAAACACATCAAAAATGACACAGTTCTAAAACTCCAAAATTTACAGGTAGTGACATCTTCTGAGAAAGTAGAAAATTAATACCGTCAATAAAGTTCAGACTTCCTCCAGCAGAGGAGTTTCAACTGGCGCACCTTTTGAATTAGCGGCGTGGAGGTGTACCGCCCGGTACAGTTTCAATTCCATTTTGCCAGGTGTCATTGAATACATTATCAGAGGTCTTCAACATGTCAATGAAAATGAAAACCTACAACCTGTTTTCCAGTCATTGACCGGGTCAGGGATGTGATGAATGAAGCAGATATAGGCTATTGGTACGATGGGATAGCCACTCGCAAAGTGATTTATTAATGACTGATAGATGCTATGAAATGAGAATGGAGAGTGTTGCTGGAATGAAAAATGACAGGGAAAACCGGAGTACGCGGAGAAAATCCTGTCCCGTCTCCGCGTTGTCAGCACAAATCTCACATGGAGTGACCGGGATTTGAACCACGGTATCCAGCGGTGAGACGCCGATGCGCTGCCGTCTGAGCCACGGAGGCTCTTCAACATGTCAATAGCAATCATAAAGAGTGCCAAAATATTTTGGTGCCTTTCAGTAATCGACTATGTCAACACGATCAAAATCGCAAACTTGGGATCTACAGAGTTATATTTCACTATGTAGGCCACCTGGTAGGTAAATATTTTTGGAACTTGTATCGAGAATGTCAAATCCCCCAGAATGACTTGTAAAGTTAATTTTAAGGTCATATGTGTTCTTAAGTTTCTTCAACCAATAAATGTCAAGTTCTCATTAAACATTTCAGGTTCTAAGCTGACAGATACTGTAGAAGTGTAATGTGTCAATCGTGAATTGCATTACCCATATAGCATTCCTGTAATGGGCTCTGATATCTGTAGCTCGTTAACATATCACTGTCTAACGTGATGAATAATTAGTTACCGAACTGCTTAGGCACGTGACTCCAATTATCACAGTTGATAGTGAAGCGGGTTCATCTCATCTACCATTACAGAAATCGAATTAATATTACCAGAATAATATTTAGTGTTATGAGTTCCTACTAACGAACCAAGTGATCCTATTACGAAAAAGGTTGAATTGCTATCATGGGTAAGTTATTAAAATACAGACGCTTGGTGATAAGTAACATGTTGCTGTTATTAGAAGATATTTACTAAAATTTACACGAGTGATGCCATTTTATAGACTAACAATTTCATTACTTACGCTAATAAAATTCTATGACTCTTGTCTCCATTTTTCTACAAAGAAATGTGGATCGCTAAGCTAAATTATTTAAGAAACACTACTTTAACAAGACTTTGGTTGTAAATTACTCCTTTTGATTATGTTCAGGGCCACTAACGTTAATTTCTACACAAAGATATAAGATGACGTTAGACATTTTTCTGTTTGAACACGGTGTTACACTGTCCAAAAATGAATCAGCACCTTTAAAAGTATAATCCTTTCAAATGTTTTTTTAGCATCTTATAACACATTGTTAACTTCTCCAGACCAGTCACCAACGTGTGTTTCCACCTCTGGCAGCAATGACATCTTCCACCCTAGCAGGCATGCTCTCAATGACATTTATGATATCCTGGTGATCCAGGTTTCCTCACTCCTGTGGTATGCCTTCTCTGAATTGGTGTAACTCTTCTGATGCAGGAACCCGAATTTGTACACGTCTTCCCATTAGGTCTCATACCTGTTCTATGGGATTCAGTTCCGGACTGGGTGATAACCAGTTCATTCTCTGAATCCCCACCTCCAGAAGAAATATGATAACATATTTTTCTACATGGGGACCGGCATTATCCTTCATCAGTATAAAGTTGTCCCCAGAAAGAAACAAAGTGGTCAGTAAGAATTTCCTCCACATAACGGTCGGCATTATGAGTGCCGTGTTCAATGAACACCAGGTCCGTTTTCTTTCTTGCATAGTGACTCAGACCCAGACCATGATGGACGCTACCTTCAAAGGGCAACATAAGAGAGAAGATACAAGGAGAATAGCACACTCCATGCATTCTCCGCATTCCTCCTCGTCCATCTCGAAAACGTAGGACAATATTAGATTCATCTGTAAAAAAAGTCATAATTTTGTTATTCTAACGTCTGGTTGACGCGTTGATGAGCGAACTGAAGTCTAGCAGCACAGGGATGCCGAGTCAACAAAAGTCCTGTGGCAGATATTTTTGATTGCAGGTTGAACACCTGCAGACGTCTCCTAACACTTCACACACTCACCTTCTATTGACGGGTTTCCCTAAGTCAGTTCTGGACCTGGCCGGCAGTCGTACGCCGATACCGCAATACTTGCACCCTTATAAAGAGGTCATTCCTCTTGGTTATGGCTCTGCTACGACCTGATCCCGTCCTCCTGGTGTAGGAATTTGTCTCTTTAAAGCGTCTTACAGCTTTGATCAGCGCAAGAGCTCTTGCAGAGGCTTTCGGGCTTAACGGCATGCTAATCTTATGAAACTTTCTTCACAACTGAGTCGAAGAATGAAGTCAGTCTGGCTCGTTGTCGGCAGGCTTCGAAATCACGATAGATTTCCCTAAGAGATGATGCAGTGAACAGCACAGGTGGACACAGATGTGCGAGTTGTAACGGCAATTATTCTTCCTAATATCAACAGATGTGCCGAGGATCTGTAAATATTTATTACAGGTTCTGGGAACAAATTACTCTTTCAGAATGTCCCAGCAGCATGATAAAATCATAAAACTACTTCAAATTTTTCTAGAAATATCCTTAAATCATAATATTTAATCCCACAATTACTTTTCTTCTAGCGTTCCACTTTTCCTCCACCGCACGAAGTTTAGGGACGAGGCATAATTTCAGTACAATTGAACCTGTATTTATGTTATTAAGTAAAATAATAATATTTTAACTATAATAATGTTATTGGATTTTATGTCCCTCTTATTACTTATACCGTTTTCGGAGACGCCAAGATGTTCGAATTTAGTTCCGCAGGAGTTCTTTTACGTTCCAGTAAATCTATTGACACGCGGCTGATGTATTTGAGCACCTTCAAATACCACCAGGCTGAGCCAGGATCGAACCTGCCAAGCTGAGGTCAGAAAGCCAGCGCCTCAACCGTCTGAGCCACTCAGCCCGGTTATTTTAACTATTAACACTCTAAGATACTGCAACCATTTCTCGTGAAAACTAGGCGTTTCTATGGCGACGGTTAATCATTTATAGTATCATTGATGATTATTTCAACTCCTATACTGCTGATCGGTCATCGATTTGGAAATAGTTTTTAAAAAACGTGCTTGTTGTAAAATTAAATATTTTAAAATCCAAGTAAATTTACAGTTTTACGTGACTGTTGTCAATGTGATTATAGCTACTGAACCTCCATATGTATAGTCACTCAGAAAATCAATGAGCACATGGTATTGTATGTTCCTCGCATTTAATATCTTATCATATTCCATTTTTATGTTAACAAATATTTTACCTCACATGCCGTTACAAACTCTACGGATACCTACAACAAACATTACATCTATCCTGCGCGGATATACAAAATATTATCCGCATCCTCATCCGCGAGTGGTTATCCACAGATATTTTAATCATTTAACTATATTACACTCAAGATATAGGAAGAGATAGATCTATTAACATAATCCAATAGGCCTGACACCTGGCACCAGACACCCTACAGTCACAAGTTTATGAGAGATTTCCTCTCCCGACAACTCGCGACGTATTGAGCGATTCTCTTTCGGAACATTTGTTCCTTCCTTCCGCAAACGGGAGGAAGGAGCCAGTTCGGCTTAGGTCAGATTTACGGCTTGATGGTCTCAAGGCTCTGTATATCACCATTCCCTCATATAAATGTCAAGGGTCGCCTAAACACAAGCAAGGATGATGATGATGATGATGCTTGTTGTTTAGAGGAGCCTAACATCGAAGCTCATCGGCCCTCACAAACAAGAATAAGAGTATACCGGAGTGAAAATCAATTAATTTCATATCAATATCCGTGCAGGGCTCTATCTATAGGCTGAGTTTTTTCTAAGAAAAGTTTACTTAAACAACACCATGCCCTCATTCATTTTTGGCGACAGTATGTGGAATTAAAACACAAGTACTTGAATATTCATAGTCCATGCAATACTGAACCTTAAATTACAGAACTAATGCTAAAGAAATGTTTTCATTCCTCCCCTAAAGGGGGAGGCGGGCCTCTTAGACGGTGACGCCATCTCTCAGGCCGGGAGATTTGTTACGGTGAAGGAGATGCTCGAAGAAGGCGGTGAACTGTCACCTTTGTGCAGGAGAATGCAAAACCACGGAAGACCATTCTCAGGACAGCCGAGGGTTGGGGCCAGCCGTGAGGTCCAGCCCTTGTCCCATCCCCCGAATGCAGAGGCGTAGAGCCACGGTAGAGTCGTGGCCACCCCTTATCTGCTCTGTTGGCCATTCAGAGTGCAGAGCTGTTGAACCACGAACCAGCCGTAGCCACTTATAAGCCGAGACCCACTCTACATCTACCGACCTGACAGAACTTTTAATTTCAAAATTCCACAAGCACTGACTGCGATTTGGCAGAGAGTGTTAGAAACGGCGGACAACTAAGGGAATACACACAATATGACAACCAAACAGCAGATGGCTTTAACGGACCACCAGGAGTGACAAGTGCTTCATCCACCAACATACAGTATTTGAGTAGCGCTCAGCATGCCGTTCTCCAGCGTTCGGATATACAAGCACTTTTCTTACAAACCTCTCTCTCAGTACGGACCATTTCCATACACTTAGCGGAATGAAACCTGGTGTTTCGGCGCCCATTACTTTTCCTGCTGTTGGTAGCCAGCCACACTTACCGTCGTGTCGTGAACAGAAAACCCGGGATTCTGTTGACTTGAACCTTACTGTCCTGAACGACGAATCCGTGTTCCGTATATGACACTATAACGGTTGTGTTCCAGTATGGCAGCCCCAAGGTGAAAACTACAATCGTATCCTTTCTGTGTAGTAATACATCGCCCCAGCCGCTGGTGTGATGATCTCGGACGGGACTACGTACGATAGTCGAGTATCGAGGGACACTTAAAACTTAATGTTAAATGCAGGACATTCTATGGTCATAAGTGTTACGACTCCTGGCAGGGCTTCCAATAGACGTTTTTGAATAGGACAATGTTCAACCCAACACATCAAGGGTTTCCCAGGTATGCCTCCGTCAGGTTGCTACAATTCCTTCACCTGTCCGATCATCAAGCTTATCCCGATCGTGTATTTATGGAACCACGTAGCTCAACAATTGTTCCGGATGTGTATGTGAGATGATATACAGCGGGATACCAAACGGTGACTGCATCTCGTCTTGCATCCAGGCTAGAAGCGGCCCAACTGGGAACAGGAACAGCCTTTCACGTGCACCGTTTACCCCACTAACATCGTTTCGTTGTTGTTGTATAATCGCTTGTATATCATCCTTAAATTTGTTGTTGGTAACTTATTTTATATTTCAATGCGTGTTATTAAATCATTAAAATATTTATTTCCTCTTATAACACTGTGTCTTTACATTGTGTTGTAAACTAGACTCCCCGTTTTAAAGTTTTTCGGGTCTAAATAAAACCATAAACATGAGGTTGACATTCTTACCCCAGTGGGAAAACAGCGAGCAGTACAAACAATAGGGAATAGTATTATGTTCGAGGTCTGAAATAAATAGAAAACCGAATGTATGAAACCACATTTCTGGGATGTATTTAGTGACGTTGGTGACAGAAAAATGAGCCAGCGATGGGGATCATGATGACAATACCACAGCGCATCTGGGTAATGCCTTGCAGCCTGTGTAGGCGTGCAGTGTATATATTGATCCGCTTGTGGGCTCTATATGGAAATGTCATTTCAGCAAGCAAGGATGGATCCCCCCTCCCTTTATTGCCCCGCAATATCCTCTCGGAGCGGCATTCTATCGTTCATCAAGTGTGGGACCTAGAGACAGGCTACCACAATTAGGGCAAAGCTTATTGTTAGTAGCAGAGAACGGCCCAGGTTAACTGATGGGCATAAGGTAGGGTTTATTAGTAACATTAGGGATTGGAAGACTTTTTCGTTGTATGTTTATCGTCACATTAACATATATATAAGTTTTCGGCGACCATACGGAAGATAATGTTAAGAAGAGGACGTTAGTAACCATGACCTTAATTAATGTACAGTTTCCGTATGCACTTACAGTGAAAATAGGAAATAGTAGACCAGCTTCTGGGATACTGCTGGTAGGATTCGAACCTATTACCTTCCAAATTCAAGTACACTGCTACAAGAGCCGAGCTGGTGATGGAATGTTAAAACGTCCCTGACCCGCGCACTGCCAACCCTTTATCTGAATCTACCAATTCCCTTGTGTTGATTGGCAGCCTCGTTTGCCCTTTGTTTGCGCTCGGTGGATACAAATTGACGAGAATAACGAGATCTATATAGCGAAAAGATTAAGTTACAACAATTTGATACGCTGGAAATATTAACGAATACTCAGATTTAATCACGTACCTTCGTTTAAGTGTATGGTCAGTGATTTTCTAGAAAATGAGTTGAAAGAGAATAATTCAATATTTTCCACGTAGTGAGAAATGCCTACTTTGTGTCTGCTTTTCTCTGCGATGAAACAACTTAAATATCAGGCTGTATATTTACATATATCAATTTGGAACATTTTCATTCTTCATAAATAAAAATATACGCTTTCATTAAATATAGTTATATTACAATTTTAACTGTAAGAAACGACGTGTTGTCGAATTAATAATAATAAAACTAATATAATATAATTTATTAATCTGGCATAAAGGATATATATAACTAAAATGACTATACGACCCGCCACTGCTTGTTTGTGTGCGTGCGTCACTGTGCTATGTTGGCAGTAAGTACTGTTTCACTCTTTACAAAGTAGTGCGTTTCAGCCATTCGGGTTAACTTTTTAATTACTTCTCCCCTTTCACTTCTGATTTAGAGTTGACTTTCTCCATAGGTTAGTGTTCGTTCGCTGGAATTTACTTCAAACCAATAAGAGATTGGCTCTTCCTGAGGCTGGTGTGGCCAGGAAATGATAAGGAAGTTCTGCCAACAGTAATCATACGACGTTATAATTCTTTAAAGATGCATCATCTTTCCACCTCGTCTACTAAATCGTCGCGATGCAACAGATTTGGTGATGAACATCACACATCGTTTGTACAGACCCGGAGGAAATGTTAAGTGTGTTAATTGCAAGGATAAGCACGGTGCCTCTTACACAGGATGTTCCTATATTTAATAAAATTAAGCACTTAAAATTCACAATTGATTCCGCAGTACAACTAAACCCAACCACTATCAATTTAACCTTCCTCATCACTTACCCTTTAATGTCCTTCTCTTCTGAATATCCGCTTTCCTCCCTCCTTCTTCCAGTATCCCCGCTTCAGACCTCGTTTCCCACAATACAAATCGATGGCTTTCTTTAAAAACCTCTTAAGTCCAAATACTCTTCATATCCATTATATTCCTTAAGACTGGTCACGCCTCCCAGTCCCATATTTATATGCATACCAAAAGCATAATTTTCGTTATGGTCATTTTCCTCTGCTAATTTGTAAAGGAAAATGAACCTTAAATACATTATACTGTAGGAGTGTGTAAATTTGCAATCAACATCCCTACAATTCGGTACGTTAAGGTCCATTTTCCTTTAGACATTAGCAAAGGAAAATGAACACAGTGAAAATTATTCTGATGGGCTGCATACAAATATATGACCGGGAGGCGTGGCCAGTCTTAAGGGATATAATAGGTAGGAAGAAAATTTGGACATACGAGTTTTTAAAAGAAAGCCATCGAAATATAATCATCCAGAATCAACTTGTACATCTTTTTATCAAGTAGAAATGCATTATATATTCTAAGGTAGCTTTTGCCGGAAGTTTTTTTCTTTTTTGGTTTTTAATTTGTCAAAGCTAAAGCTCATTGCACTGCAATATATCGATGGCTTTCTTTAAAAACCTCGTAAGTCCGAATACTCTTCCTATCCATTATATTCCTTAAGACTGGTCACGCCTCCCAGTCCCATATTTATATGCAGTCCAAAAAAATACTTTTCGTTATGGTCATTTTTCTGTGCCTTGTAAAGGAAAATTAACCTTAAATATATTATACTGTAGGAGTGTGTAAATTTGCCATTCAATCAACATCCCTACAATTCGGTACGTTAAGGTCCATTTTCCTTTAGACGTTAGCAAAGGAAAATGAACACAGCGAAAATTATTCTGATGGACTGCATACAAATATATGACCGGGAGGCGTGGCCGGTCTTAAGGGATATAATAGGTAGAAAGAACATTTGGACATACGAGGTTTTAAAAGAAAGCCATCGATATTAAATTATTATCATGGCTACAGAGTAAATAATACACACCAGTAATATAACCTTGTTACATCAAATAGTTCAACAGTAACTTTGTATATCACACATTCGTTAATTTCATAAAATATTAAAATATCATAAAAATATACTCATATGTATATGTTTTTTTTTAGATAATCGAATAATGTCATACTGATACACTGTCATATTAAACAAATATACAACAAGAAATATACAAGATAGAAAAAGTAACAGTCAATTTCAAAATGTACACTAGTGTCCAAAATGTAAGCATAATCACTAAATGCGGCCATACCGCCTGATAGGAATGTCAGACGGATTGCTGAACAAACGAAAGTTGAATCACACACCATGTCACACAGCTTGTCCAAATGAACAGTGTCAGAAAGGTTCTGATAGCTAAGGTACACCTTTGACAACAACTAACAAAACTTTGCAACGTCTTCCACAACAAAATATGCTGTTAATAGGGTGTAGAGTTACTCCTAACGGCCACACATGCTTCGCAGCGACGTGGCATGCTCTCTATCAGATGGTCGAAGAGCTCTTGTGGCAGTCGATCCCATTCATAAATAATAAATAATAATATAATAATAATAATAATAATAATAATAATAATAATAATAATAATAATAATAATAATAATAATAATAATAATAATAATAATAATAATAATAATAATAATAAATAATCCGAAAGAGCAATGCAAATGCGTTTGAGGGTCTTTGGTGGAGGGTGACGGGATGCAATTCCCTCCCTAATGCATCCCAGGCATGTTCTATAGGATTCAGATCCGCATACCTCGCTGGCCAGTCCATGCGATTAATGTCTTCTCCAGCCATAAATTCATCCACCAGAGCAGCGCGGTGCGGTCGGGCATTATCGTCCATTAAGAGGAAGTCTGGACCAATCGCACCTCTGAAGAGTCGAACATGTGGTCTCAGTACCTCATCCCTGTATCTCCGAGCGTTAACAGTGTTCCTCGGACCACCCATGAAGATGTGCAGGTCCGTACAGCCAATCAACGTGATGACGCTCCACACCATGACGCTACCACCACCACACTGGTCCCGTTCTACGATTTTCCTGTGATTGTATCGGCTACCCGGTTCTCTCCAGATTAATATGGGACGGGAATCGTTCTGTAAACTGAAGCGGGATTCATCTGTGAAGAGCACATGCCTCCATTCATTCATGGTCCAGTTTCGATTTTGACGGCTCCACAGTAAACGGGCCCGTCTCTGTGCTGGATTGAGCGGGACGCACGCCGATGGACGCCGGGCAAACAGCCCTGCTGTTCTGAGCCTCCGTTACACAGTTTACCGGGAAACGGCAACCCCTGAGACGGCTGCAAGCTCCGCCGACAATTCTCTTGCAGGTGCACTCCGATTAAGGCCAAATATCGGTCCTGCTGTGGGGTAGTTACTCTTGGTCGACCTGGTACTGGCCTACGACTAACATCTCTGTGTCCCGAAATCGTCTCCAAAGCCTGGAAATGACACTTTGTGGCACATTCAAGGATACGGCGACTTCGGTCTGTGTCTGGCCTGCTTCCAGGTGGTCGAGTATTCTACCCGGCAAAATGGGGTCTAAATGGCGTCGTTGTGCCATTATGTTGTCACGTTCACCACGAGTCTACACTCCGCATACTATAACAGGGCAAACACGACTGAGGGAAGATGGGGCGTGAGCACTGGCTGTGTTTACCTTGCGGTTACGCCGCTAGTCAAAGCAAGGAACACTCCTTTCCTATACTGAGCGAACACGTAAGATTCGTAGGTGAATATGTCATGCGATTTGCGGTCTATTTCCTTTTGCCCTGCTTACTCGTAACTTATGCTTAACTTTTGGATACTAGTGTATTAACTGTAAAATTTTACTTTGCTTAAGATCTTTAACTTCGTTTAAATAATTTGTGGAGAATAGTTGAATAATACCACAATGATTTACTTCCATATTTATTTGTATGCATAACTGTACAGTGGATATTACTAGCACTTCCAGTATTATAATTGTGAATTACTGAATTTGTTTTACATGATGTATTTATTACTTATTATCATTTTAGTAATAAAATTATTTTATTAGACATCACTTCCGAGTTTCCTCATTCTGTCTTTTTTATATCCGACAGATGGTACTGTAACGTGATGGCGGGGTGGTAGATAAATAAATACGTGACTGATAGCGTTTATTAATAATAATTACTAACACAACTACACAGTCATACATTCACATTAGTTAGAATTCCCTCACTATTGACACTGTTAGTCACACTAGTAGATCATCAAAAAGGTGGTGATCGGAGGTGGTGATTAATGTTTTAAGAGGAAGTGCAACTAGATGACCATCTTCTTCAGTCTAACGGGCTAAAACAGTTCACATGCACAATACTGTACATTATCGTTTGTATCCTAGTGTAGTTCACGAAAACACTTACTAAACAACACTGTAGCTGCACAGTCCACAGTTTACGCGTGCACAACACTGTTACACAAGTCTGTTCGTGGTACAGAGTTCGCACTCATACGCGGCAGTCCTCTGTTCATGGCCTCACGTAGACCAGCTCCACTGCTCCATCAGTTTACACGCAGCCCTTCAGTACTCCGAAGCACTCACTTCTTGGCATTGTCCTTACAGAACCGAACCGTCACGATAGCTGCAATAGTCGCACTTAACCGCTGACTGACGGACCTCACACTGAACCACTAACTTTTCGTTTTTTCGGGGCAGGGGAGCGAAACCGCTCCCCCCGCGTGGTGATCGAATAAATATCGCCCCCGACATACCAGTAGTTCTAAGATGACAGAGACAGCAGGGAGATTTGGGAAATGTGATACTATCTCCTGTCCCCATACTATGTATGTAACCAGGCCAGATGGGGTGATAGGGTATCATTGTGGTGTAATCGGGTAGTAAAGGTCAGAACAAAACCACGTAGGTAGAAATAGAAAAATGCCTACATTGTAAAACTTGACATATTGCAGATATCCATGCAAGGAAGTTTGAAACACTTTGGCATGTCGTGAAGTGTTATGTATTATGGGCGTTTTACAGTGTCGAAGGATGGTCACTAAGACCTCGATCAATACGCCACTTGCAGGGCTTTAAAATGTGGATGTATATAAGTGTTCGACATCTCATGGGTGGACCATGTACACCGTTATGAAGTATTAACCCTCGAAAAACGCAGGAAAGCTATTTTCAGCTACATGTTCAGAAATGACAAATACATCCCCATACAATGATCATAGAAGGAATGTGACGGATGCTAGCTCAGTAGTGTTGTCCGTGATCGCGGAGAGAGCCTCATCAATACTTGTCTCTCCCAAGTTTGGGATACTAATTGGCAATCCAAGGGATTCTTTCAGCTTGGTGGTATCGGCCGTAACCTTGCCTCCAGATTGAACATTTCTAATAGCTAATTCATAAATTAATTCCTCCTTGCGCAAATAGCCGGCATGGAGGACTTCGCGAGGGCCGGACATGATGGCAAAAGATTGACAAATTTAGAACTTTGGAAAAGAAAATTCCAGTGACTGAGAGTACGTTTAGCCGTCAAAAGGGGCTTAACTGAGACCCATTCAACCACGCTCTGCTACCACTTGTTCCGAGGTATCTGGGGAACAGCAGAGGTGAAAGAAGGTGCCGGGGTGAATGGGTTTAACTACAAGGCCGAGATATGAATTAAAATTCCCTTAAAGGTTATATTTTCGAAAATAGCAAAACTTAACAATTTTCACATAGCATTTCAAAGTTTAACAAATAACAACAAGTAAACAAATAACCGACAAACAGGTACAAGACCAGGAAAAGCCAAGATTTAGAGACAATTTAACAATCTGGGCTTCAAGCCCCAAGTTTTACAATTTCTGAGCTCTCAGCTCACAAACACATATTTACCACAGGGCAGAAATCCCCTAATAATATGGAGCACTTGCTCCCACCTAGCAATGTCAAGCCTCCTAGAGGCACATTTCCAATACTTAAAAGAGCTGACCCGCTCTCAGTTTTCCAAGCCTATTAAAGACAATACCAGGCTTTACCCTAAATTTCCATCAAGGCACAACTTAAACAACATGAAACGGGGGTATCTTGTACCCAGCCTACCGGGCTTTAGTAGAAAAATAATAGGTTAAGTAAATGGCCCAAAATGCAAAAATGAATGGAAGCGTGAATTTGCACTCCTACATGAATCTTCTTAAAAATTAAGAGGTACTAGGCCGATGAAACAGGTGCTATTCCCAAACTATGGAAGTGACTCGTATACTGAATAAATTTAACACATTAAGGAAGAGTAGAAAATCCGTTACGAAAACGTAGTCACCTCAAATCAAAATGAAGGGGAGCTCGAGAGGGTAAAGCACTCTCTATCCCCGATTTACAGTTAAAGATATATGTTTTTACATAAACTGGAAGAAATTTACATATTTATAGAGATAGGTCACATGGTAAAGGTTTTCGGACCTTCCCCGCGGATTAAACTGCTGAGATAGCAAGAAGTAAAGATGTTAAGCGGCCATTACCTTACTGAAGAACTGCTGCCTGAGGAAAGAGGCGCTTCCCGCCTCCTGCTACACGTCCATACACTAAGTTAGATGTTGATGAAGTGGCCGAGAGACAAGAAAATCAGGAGTTTTTATACCCTCGGGGAAGATTCGAGCCCTTTCATGAATAATTAAGACACACCCACAGGCTTTTATTGGTTACAGTACACAGTTACACACAAAATCGAAGAAGACATACGGGATTAGCTGAAAATTAATTACAGAAATAATTGATTGGCTAACTTCAAAACTAGCGGAAGGAAAAGATTAATATTGCCAACCCACAAATGAAAGAACGAAATTTAGTAATAGGAAAACTTACGAGTACAAAAATATCTTCAAGAAAGTTCCCTCACTTCTCACCAGGGTGCATGATCATAGTTTTTCAGTAGAGACATCTATGATAGAATGTCCAAACTTCTTGATAAATAGAAAACAAGAACACATCGAAATTCACACAGTGACATCTTCAGAGGAAAGGTTTAAGTGGGTCCAGTTTTAAGTTCAGTGTTTCTCCAGTAGAGGAGTACCTTAAGGCGGAAAATTCAAATGTGCGGCGTAGAGGTGTACCAGCCGGTACAATTATTATTATTATTATTATTATATGCCTTTGCTGGCAGGACCTAGTGCTTACAGTGCACTATGTCTTCTGGTATGGGCTAGAGCAATTTTGTTACTTTTGTTACTTTCATTGATCTGTCTCTGTCTTATCCTTGGCTTTGACAATATGAAAGTGACTAAGGTATGAGCGATGCTAGTAATGCCATTCCTTATGCAGCCAGTCCCTGCAATGAATGGTGTGAAAACGTTGCTCATAGGGTCGGTTGATGCATGCATTTCAGAGGGCTTGGCAGACTGATATGTAAGAGCAACTTCTGGCTCGGTGAGGAAAGCAACGGGAAACTACCTCACTCCTCATTTCCCTAGTACGCCTCTTCAGTGATGCCTAGGCCATTATGACAGCTGATGGCAGAGCTGTTGAGGATCCAACCAGCCTTAGGGCTGAAGACTGAACATACATTATTATTATTATTATTATTATTATTATTATTATTATTATTATTATTATTATTATTATTATTATTATTATTATTACTACAACGTAGTCAATACCACTTTAATATACATTTTAATCGTTGCACTTCTTTCGTAAAACTCATTTCGAATTGTATTTCTAAGTGTGCGATGCGCGCTAGTTCCACTGGATTCTTATAACAGTGTTTGGAACTAATGACCTTGTAACACTGAAGTTATTATCTATTTAATGATACTGTATGGAATATATACCCATACAATCTCTTTCAAGCAACTTCTTATTATTCTTTCCTTACTCACATTTTTACGAGAAGTCTCCAATTGTGCTGAAGAATCGAATAAAGTATATCGTCTTTGCCGGGACAAAACTCCAATGTGATAATGTTTTTGGAGATACACTGACCCGCAGCACACACATTATGAAGAGTGAGAATGCCTTGACAATAGTCACACAATATTTCACCTTCGATGACAGAACCTTACCGGCCAAAGTTCTAAGCTAAAATATTTCACATGGGAGGTTTTGTCCCGGCAGCGACGATATTCATTTTCTCCACCGTCCTTGGAATGGGAAAAGGCAGCTCTTTCTCTGGCAATAGAGTAGATATCTCTAGTGTGCTCTGTATAACACAGCGGGTTTAAAGTTCTTCTGGCGCCATCACCTGGCATTTCGTTTTATGTGGCATCAAATATATTCTATCGAAGTAAATAGAGCGGTCAGGGAGAGCACATGATTGCAATCGTCCAAAACATGCACTTTCTATGCTTTCACCAATAGTATAGAAAAGAGTATGTTCCTTCCTTGTTTTAGAACAAATAGCTACATTTCTATAAATAGAAAAAGGAAAAAGGAATTAACAAGTTGATAAAATAATTGTCCTGCGTTCGAATGATCATATTTCCAGAACAGCTATTCCCGTTTTATTTGAATTGTTTACCCAAAGACAAACTTTCTAAACAATTCATACATTGAATTTTTGTTATTCAAATTTTGATAGTACAAAATAATGTATTTTTACGAATTAGCTTATCGTCGTTGCCGGGACAAAACCTCCGATGTGAAATATTTTAGCTTAGAAACTTGGCCGGTAAGGTTCTGTCATCTAAGGAGCAATATTGTGTGAATAAGGTCAAGGCATTCTCGCTCTTCAAATGTATGTGCTGCGGGTCAGTTTATCTCCAAAAATATTATCACATAGGAGGTTTTGTCCCGGCAACGACGTTATACTTCATTATATTTACTCGGAGGTACCAGATTAGATCACCATCCAGATGAATATATTAAACTGAATCTGAGGGCTTGTTCGAGGTCGTTCAGCTTCCGTGAAAATAAATGAGGACATATCTGAAAATGAGAGAGTGTCCCGGGACTAAGAAGTCCTGAACGACGACCCAGCAATCCCCAAGCCTTCGGTCTAAGTAACGCACACATAGTAGGCCAAGGTCAATCAGAACTCTACGGCCATCGAGTTTATTGACATTGTTGGATTTTAGTTTTAATTATCCCTGAAACAAAGCACCTCATTTACGTTTTTGTCAACGAAACTGAAAAAGCACGAAATACTTATCATTCTCAAATCGCACAGATACTTTTAATTACTCATATCTTCTTACCAAAGTAAATAATTTCCAAATGAGTTGTGGTTTCCCAACATTTTTAGACTGTTCTCGATAGCAGATAATTGAGGATTAATAATGGTTTTAAAATCTCTTGTAACTTAGTATACACTAACAAATTTCCTCAAACAAAAACTGAGAATACATTCGAAACATTTCAGCGTTTGATTCAATGGTGTACTATTTCTGAATTAATACACACCCTCGGAATCCCTAACTATGAAATGCACATTGTTTTTAGAAAAGTTTTAACGGCCTTATAGCATTTGTTTTAAATCGTTTATACTGGACGTAGGAATGTTAGTAATTTGGGGCTTCATAAATTCACTGTTCACCTATATTCAAAGTCAGTTATTCACAACTATGCTTTACATACTTAATTTTTAAAAAAATAATCTAAATTATATTGAAAATTACGGAGAATAAGCTACAGAGAAAGGGGCTATTATTGTAATGATTGTGAATCTCTTCTGATCTTTCTGCATTTATTTAACAATTTATTTTTATTGCTTTCAAATTTATACAGGGTGTTAGGTGTATACCTGCAGATATTTCTTCTAGCAATAGAGAACGATGTGACGAACCACTATATATCAAACTTTTGGTAATTCTCGGAAGTTATTTTCGAGAGCAAAGAGATACGATGTTTTTAGAATAGGTAGTATGCCTTGTTCTTGTGAATGAATAGCTTCCCTTTGAGAACAGGCGAGTCACGCGCCATGCGTGCCAAACTGGTTTCTGTTTATGTTTACGTACAACAGCTGAACGCTACCTATGCAATGCACGAGATGTTACGTAACATACTTGTCAAACTGGTTTTATGTTTAAGAGCAACTGAGCTACGATAACAGCTGAAGGTGGCTACTACAGTAGCGTATGCCTTGTTACGTTACATTCTCGCCAGACTGGTTTCGTAGTTGTCAGTATTCAGTTTCCGTCTTAGGGGCTTCAGACAACCCTGGTCATCGGTTTCGGACCCTGGAGATGTACCGAATTCTCAGCGTTAATACTGGTTCATTTGCTGTTATGTCCTTTAAGGGATTGGGATATGTGTGGTCATCAGCCCCGTGGTCTAGTGAGTATGGAAATGACCTGAAAACCTGAATCGGTGCGGGACCTGTACGAGCGTGTGATATAATTATTGGTTGGGATAGGCGCGCCGGGACGTGAAATACAGTAGATCCCCGTTGTGCATTGCGTAAAGGTAGAAGAAAGATGGCAGGTCCTTACGCCAACGAAAGCAGTCATGGGATGCCCAAATGAGTAGCATCGGAATTGAATTATCGAAACACATCGAACGTTTAGTTTCAAAGGAATATTGGACATGTTATACAACTAAATAATTTAAACGTACCTACATTTCGTGCCTCCTTCCGGGCTGAGTTGCTCAGACGGTTGAGGTGCAGGCCTTTTGACTCCAACTTTACAGGTTTGAACCTGGCCCAGTCCGGTGGTATTTGAAGGTGCTCAAATACTGTAGGTCAGCCTCGTGTCGGCAGATTTTCTGGTACATAAAAAGAACTCGTGCGGGACTAAATTCGGGCACCTCAGCGTCTCAGAAAACATTAGAAGTAGTTAGTGGGACGTAAAGCACATAACGTTATTATTATTATTATTATTATTATTATTATTATTATTATTATTATTATTATTATTATTATTATTAGGTCATTAAAAGCTGAAATACGTGGAAGAAAATAGTAAAATATGCGTGGTTTAAGAGGAAACAAGATGAAATGTATGTCACGTGAGTTAGCATCGGTCGCAGTAGTTACCTACAGATTACTATGCGTAAAACGAGAACCAGGTCAAGCTCGTGGGGATGAGTCAGCTGTAATCTCGTATTGTGTATAAACATCAAACATACACATCAACAAATATAAGAAACATAAACAAGGTTACACGTTAGAGACATGTAGCTATTAACCTGAACGCCAGGCCGACGGTCGCTTTCATGAGTACAGATGAATTATCAATCATACACAATCCACAGATGTCGAACATATCTAAGAAGATTCCGCCAAAACTATATTACATTTTACTATGATGGTGCTAATAACAAATCGCAGCAGCTATTGGCTTTACGTCGCACCTACACAGATAGGCCTTATGGCGACGATGGGACTGGAACGGGCTAGAAGAGGGAAGGAAGCGGCCGTGGCCTTAATTAAGATACAGCACCAGCATTTGCCTCATGTGAGAATGGGAAACCACGGAAAACCATCTTCTGGGCTGCCGAGAGTGGGGTTCGAACCCACTATCTCCCGAATAATGGATACTGGCCACACTGAAATGAAATGTCGTATGGCTTTTAGTGCCGGGAGGGTCCGAGGATAAGTTCGGCTCGCCAGATGCAGGTCTCTTGATTTGACTCCCGTAGGCGACCTGCGCGTCGTGATGAGGATGAAATGATGATGAAGATGGCACATACACCCAGTTCCCGTGCCAGCAAATTTAACCAATTGAGGTTAAATGTCCTACCCTCCCGGGAATCGAACACGGTACCCCTGTGACCAAAGGCCAACACGCTAACCATTTAGCCATGGAGCCGGACTTAAGTGACTGCAGCTATCGAGCTCGGTAAATCGCAGCAGATTACGCTACTGCGTGTTGAGATGATGTCGGTAGAATACAGTATACCTGTTAAGACATAAGGCTGCAGTAGAAGAAGAGGAAGAAGAAGATAACGAGAGCTACATAGTCAAGCAGCACACAGCTGAACAAAGTGCACATTAGTGACACAGACATAAGAGCGGCGTGGTCGCGGGAACTACAGTCGCATTCGTAACAATCTGTTGTAGAAAAATAATGAACTAACATACAGTACGGGCTCCGTAATTCCAGGTGGACGGTAACAAGACAATCTCGAATAGAAAAGTACGGATTTACGAACGTACACGAAAACGCCTGTGAACAACATAATGCACCTATGTTAAACATTACAGTACAACAGTTTAGAAAACAAAAACATACATATTGCATTAAAAGAAATGTTAAACTTTCTTTTGTAAATTAACAAAACACTCTAGGCAATCTTCTTAAGTTAAATGTTAACTTATAGTTCCTATTTCAGTAATGATGAATATAAAACGAATATTTTGTTGAATATTTATACGTGACGACGACGACGACGACGACGACGACGATGATGATGATGATGATGATGATTGCTGTCTTAATGTCATCGGCCCTTAAAAACGCAAAGTGTCCTCTGTTTTAACTCGTAGGGAATAAGAAACATAATATAAATTGCTGGAAGCCTTTCCCGATAGATTCATGAAGGGCGACCCGTGTTCTGTTCTGCCACACGATACACTAGCAGCATATAATGGTATTCGTGGTATTCATACACTGGCATTATTCAAATACTACTACTGATGCTACTACAACGAAGTAACTCGCGTACTAGTACGGACGATAATTCGCATCTCTGACAGCTGTTATTCAGGTCAAGGTCAGACAGACCGGTTTCATGTAGGAGTGGGGAACCCGTCCAGCGATATCCCCGTCGCTAAGAACAGCAGACAACCTGCATGTGACAGGTCTGGTGCTTTTGTCGAACTGCTTACGTGGAATATTCTCCCACAATGCGATTTCAATATCGTGGTCTTTTGGGAGTCCAACTCGCCGTATGCAGAAACAACCCGTGTTGACGTGTACGTAAATAAAGTTTATTACGTCAACGAAAGAATGCATGGGAGAGAATTTCAAAGTGAGTAGTATCGGAATTGAAATGTCAAAACACATCGAACGTTTTACTTCATACCAGTAAGGGACATGTTATAAACATAAATTAAGTAAATGTACCTTCCTTTCGTGCTTCCAACCGAAGAGAACATGTTTAAAAGTAAATGAGAACCTTCTAGCTTACTGCTGATTTTGCAGTGCCTATTCAACGTATCAAAATAAACGTTGCCAGGCTGAGTGGCTCATACGGTTCAAGCACTGGTTTCATGAACTTAGCAGGCTCGATCCTGGCTCAGTCCGCTGGTATTTGAAGGTGCTCAAATACGACCGCTTCTGATCGGTAGATTTACGGGCACGTTAAAGAATACCAGTGGGCAAAATTCCGATAACGCGCGTCTCCATTGGCCCGTGAAGATTTATTATTATTATTATTACTATTATTATTATTATTATTATTATTATTATTATTATTATTATTATTATTATTATTATTATTATTATTATTGGGCGAGTTGGCCGTGCGATTAGCTTGCATCCGTCGAAAAGCCACTAACAATATTATTATAAAAACTGTGTTAGTCTATTATTACTGACTATTATGAAAATAAAATTTAATCGCCCCACTCAAACTTCGTAGCTCGTAATCTGTCATAAAACACTAAAGAAAATAGTGAACTTTTAACAGGTCCGAATTATTATTAATATTATAATTGCAGACATGTCTCCGAAATTACCGAAGTATGTACTTACAGATTGTTTTACATCGCACCGACACAAATAGGTCTTACGGCGACAATGGGGGAGAAAAGGGATACAAGTGGGAAGGAAGCGTTCGAAGTGTAATAAAGATACAGTTCCAGCATTTCCCTGATGTGAAAATGGGAAACTACGGAAAACCATCTTCCCGGCTACCGACAGTGGAGTTCGAACCCACTATCACCAGAATACAAGCTCACAGCTGCGCGCCCCTAACCGCAAGATCAACTTACTCTAAGCCCCAATGCCAGTCTGCGTAGCTCAGACGATAAAGCGCTGGTCTTCTGATCCCACCTTGGCAGGTTCGATGGCGGCTCAGTTCGGTGGTATTTGAAGGTGCTGAAATACGCCAGTCTCGTGTCTGTGGATTTACTTGCATTTAAAATAGTACTGCTTTACAAAATTCTGTCACTTCAGCGTCTTCGAAAACCGTGAAAATTAGTTAGTGGAACGTAAAGATAGTAGTAGTAGTAGTAGTAGTAGTAGTAGTAGTAGTAGTACTAACATTATTATTACGGACGTTTTAATTAAACGGGTCCGTTACATTACCTATCGGCACTTACTATCCAGTAATTAGCCTTCTATCCACCTCTGTGGTATAGTGGTTAGTGTGATTAGCTGCCAACCCCCGGAGGCCCGTGTTCCATTCCCAGCTCCGCCACGAAATTTGAAAAGTGGTACGAGGGCTGGAACGGGGTCCACTAAGTCTCGGGAGGTCAAATGGGTAGAGGTGGTTCGATTCCCACCTCAGCCATCCTGAAAGTGGTTTCCCGTAGTTTCGCACTTCTCCAGGTAAATGTCGGGATGGTACCTAACTTAAGGCCACGGCCGCTTCCTTCCCTCTTCCTTGTCTATCCCTTCCAATCTCCGCATTCCCCCGCAAGGCCTACACAAGACCCCTGTTCAGCATAGAAGGTGAGGCCGCCTGGGCGAGGTACTGGTCATTCTCCCCAGTTGTATCCCCCGACCCAATGTCTCACGCTCCAGGACACTGCCCTTCAGGCGGTAGAGGTGGGATCCCTCGCCGAGTCCGAGGGAAAACCAACCCTGGAAGGTAAACAGATTATGAAAAAGAAGAATAAGCCTTCTATTAGAAATGCCCGGCGGCAATTCCATAGTAGACCGAGCTCGATAGCTGCAGTCGCTTAACTGCGGCCAGTATCCAGTATTCGGGAGATAGCAGGTTCGAACCCCACTGTCGGCGGCCCTGAAGATGATTTTCCGTGGTTTCCCATTTTCACACCAGGCAAATGCTGGGGCTGTACCTTAATTAAGGCCACGGCCGCTTCCTTCCCACTCCTAGCCCTTTCCTGTCCCATCGTCTCCATAAGACCTATTCGTGTCGGTGCGACGTAAAGCATCTAGCAAAAGAAATCCACAGTAGCTATTTTTCCTTCGAGCAATGTTCACGCATGGTTGCAACTAGGGTTTTTGAAATCTGTCTCATTAATTACAATATGACTGAATACTTACAGCCTTTTCTTTCAGTGTCCACCGCCCTTTCATTGACCTGAAAAGTTTATGAATAAGCATAGACAACTCGCATTGTCTATTGTCAGAAATTCATCGTAGACTGTCGCAATAACAGCACAGAAATGTTGCGCTCATGTTTCATTTACATATTAACTATTTCCTTTCATTTTGTCAGCTTGGATCACTGAGTAATGCCATTGGCGTCTTATAAATCACACACAACTACACAATACTTTATTCGCACGTATGTGCTGATGCGTATCTTCGAGGTCACTGTAAGGATCCTGTGTACATTTCACACAGAGTACCCTAGACCGGTTTTCGAGTACAGCAAGTGGCCTGGCACGTGAGTCATCCTCTCCTACTTGCCAAGCGTTTAGGGGAAGTGCACAACAACATGTGTTGGCCTGCGATAAGAAACAGGTTCAACAAGCCCTAGACTCTGCTACTGTACTTCCACTACGCGTGGACAGAATGACGTAACCGGCATATCCTGCTACGGCCGTTCAAAACACATTAGGTCCTGAAATATTTGGCTCAGTTATGGGCAAACTAATAGGACAAGATAAAAAGTACATAGCATATATTGTGAGATGTCTTTTTCTTTGCCGACTAGCTTAATATCTGCACGTATACACCTAACACCCTGTATATAACCATTACGTTAAAGCAAGTCTTGAGAGTGATCGCAAGATGAATTTATTGTCATAAGAACCGATACAAATAATAAGATTTGGAATAGATTTTAATTTCCATTTTGAAAATTGAAATCTCTGAAATATTTTTCAGTTCTTTGTTCTATTGAGACCTTATATATATCGGCAGCTGAAGTTGTGACCACCATATACATTAAGGTATCTTCAGAATTATAAAGGAGAATATTCCCTTCAAAGTGAGTGAAGTGTCTGGTTATAAGATAGCTAAAGAAACTGCCGGCTCCCACCGTTGCTTTTGATCACACTGACCCAGCATATTGTATTACAAAGCCCGGTAATTTTATCATGTTGATGAAAGAGGATGATGAGCCTCACACAATGGACGACGTAGACACTGTAGTGGACACGTCCATTAGCACTGGGCTTATCTCTCACTCCAGAATGACACAATACAAGCTGCTGCCACGGACAATGAACAGTCGAGAGATATGGATTGAATGGGTAAAGAGAGAAATTCTAGGAAGGATTTGATGTTAAGGATAAAATAGTGAGAAGTGAACCGTGTCGAATTGCTGGTCTGAAGAATCATTTCTTGTTAATTCATATCGTTGGGGCAAACAGCAAGCGGAAAACCGGCGTCACACCATGTGCTACATTTGATGTACTATCCACGAAACATTTAGTAATGCTTCGGTACCCTAGTTTTAAATCGGTAGACCTCGGTTATCTTCGAGATTCGTATTAGCAACCCCCGACACAAAAAAATATGAATCGATTATGCATTGCCGTGAGACATCTGGCGGTATAATTGCAACACTTTAAATACTGTTGATGTTTACACAACAAAGTCAAAATATAGGTTAAGCTTGAACATGAATGAGGAAAATCAAAGTACATCACAGGAACAACCTAGAACTCCTACACGGAAACGACGGTTTAGAAAATTCATATGGATTTATCGTACTATCGATTCAATTCAGATTTCATTTCCATTCAGATGGCAGTATTACCGGAACCGTTATACCTCCCTCCTAACTCCTCATCCCCGTAAAAGGATGTGTCACTACAAGTGTCGCGGATAGTACACAGTTTTGACGCGCCATTTAATGTTACGGGCAGCTGGACCTGGAAGGTCATCTAAAATGGAGCGCAGTGTCGTGCGGTTCAGAGGGTCGCCGGTTGGATACCCGGCCGCATCGGGGATTTTAATCATAGAAATGATTAATTCCCTTTGCTCGGGAAATGAGTGTTTGTGCATTTCAGTATATCTTTGAAACTCACACACCCCACACAACATTATCCTCCACCACCCACAATAACACGCAGTCCCATAAACGGTAGGTGCCATCCTCTCTCGATGTAGGATCTGCCTTACAAACGTTGCACCAGATTCACTAAATTATTATTACTTCTTGTAATAGAGTAGGTTTCCTGAATCCAAACATACAGTTCGGTCCAACATAATATCCCCGACTACAAATTTTACTTAATGCATATCGAAACAACAACAACGGGGCTATATCTCATTGGTTTAATAAAATGTTTGTTTAAAAGTTAAATTAAGTGGTACAGAACATATTGCGTCAAAATCAGCTTGCATTAATATTTTGTGTTCCACCTCGTGCCTTTTTAACTGCTTGAACTCGTTGTGTCACTGACTCAACAAGTTTTTCACATGTACCAGGTGGAATTTCATGGTACCAGACTTGAACAATTTTCTCAATTAACTCTACTCTACTTGTACAACAATATTTACTTCGTTTTTGAGACATAATTACCCTCAAATTCTCAATAGGGTTCATGTCGGGAGAAATACTGACCCGCATCACATGTATCATCAAGAAACAGAATTCTTTGACGTTACCAGCCAGCCTTTGGGCTGAAGACTTAACAAGCATACCTGCAAAATATTGAACTTTAAATGACAGAAACTTGCCGGTCAATGTTTTAAGCTGAAATATTTAAAATAGCGATTATCGCTGGCTCAACTACGACATAATGTGTGCACTTTCCTGTAACACACATGTATTTAAAATGATTTTAAATTATGGCATCACCACCGTCACTCACCATCAGCAAACATCTAGCATTACATTATTTATTTATTTATTTATTTATTTATTTATTTATTTATTTATTTATTTATTTATTTATTTATTTATTTATTCAGGAATCATAAGAGCTAAAGCAACGATATTCAGTACACTTCATTAATTAACAGCTACAAGACATACTTGCAAAAAGTATATTTTCTCCCGTGACGACAGAATGTCCACGGAGGTCCCGGTGCAGAAGGCGAAAATGGGTCCCTACATGTGATTACCAAACGCTCCTTTTCCAATCGTATTCTGTTGAAATTGGTTCTATAATTCTTCTGCTTCGAAACTGCAACATACGCCATACAAAAAGGCAACATATTAACTAATTCCAGTTTGTGAAAATGACTATCCTTCCCATTTACTGTCGCGCAATTTCTTCTCAATAAACGGGAGGATGAAGCATTCATATTAGTTGAGAAGAAATTTAACTCAATACAGAGAACAGCTAGGAAAGTAACGGGAAACCACCCATTTCTCTTGCGACCCTTTCCAACGATGAGATGGTCATCCATGGTATCTGATGGTGAAGCTATTGAGAATCTAATCAGTCTTCGAGCTGACTAAAAACAAACAAACATAATGTAACATCAGTATTAAAACTTTAATTTAAATGTAACATTCTTATAGATATGTTTATTTTGTCTTAACCACTGATATATTTACCATACTTTATTGGAGTTAAGTTCTTTCTTGATGTAACTTGCTTTATGGTGTGTGGTATTAGTTGGATATAGGTTTCCATACAAATAGTCCAAAACTTCCGGTGAAAATTTAACATTGATACACATGATGCATATTAGATGTAGTCTCTACTTCCGAAAACCGTCAGAGTGTCGGGCGTGAAACCAATAACATTATTATTGTAGTTTTTACAACGAATTTCTCAATTTCAGGTACTCGAGATTCAACTTTATTCAGTTATCTTCAGCCTCCTGTAATGTGAACGTTAGACGTCAGCACAAGTGCATGTCACAACATCTCTGCTACAACCATTAAACATTGATACAGATGTTTTCCTTTTCCTAAGGAGCACCAATATTTTAACCTACTTTTAAGATCACAGCCTGCTTAAATGCATAAACATTACTCAACACAACACTAGAGGCAACACGTTTCTAATTCCAGTTACTAATTCCAATGACCGACAGTAAGTAGTTGCCTAGCCACCTGCCTTCTCTACTCAGCATTCTTCTTCCTGATTTTTTCCCGTTACCCAGGGTTAGAATTTTATATGCATTTAGCCCATTTTCACCTTATTGTACCATACTGACATAGGAGGGGCGATCAAAAAGTTTCCGTTCGACGGCCGTACAGTCCTGTATCGGGATGCCTATCAGGCAGAATCGCCATGATCATTGATGCACTCATTCCACCGACGCACCAGGTTGAAGATCCCCGTGTGGTAAAACACCGCGTCCTGCTGCGTGAAGAAGTCCATAACCGCCTGCTGCACATCCTCGTCCGACAGAAAGCATCGACCCTTCAAGGCCTTTCTGAGGGGAACGAAGATCCATTGCTAGCGCATGAATGGTCATGCGCCGGACCGCCCTAATTGCCTCATCCATCGCCCGCTTGTTATTGTCCGTAATGGATGAGGCAAGCCTCCCAGATCGGCAGACGTCTTGTGTCGAAACGCGAACTGCTCCGAACTTGGTGCACCATTCAACAACGTTGGTTATCGACAGACATGCTGCCCCATGCAGTCTTCATGGATATTCACCGTCGTTTGTCTTTCGGCATCCAAGAACTGAATAACAGCACGTTGGTCCTGTTTGGACGCAGTTGGTAATAACGTTGCCATAGTTCACGTGGCCGTATTTAAGGTACGCACCTCGGCACGAAACTATTATCATATTAATCCCTTTGCCTATACGTCCGTGCTTATCGGAGTCACGCTAAGTTGCATATCTGCTGCGTCAACGCCCTCAAACGGACACCTTTTGATCACGCCTTATATTTACCCATTCCTAGAATATGATGCATTTAAGGTTCATTTTAATTTACACACGCGCGTATGAAAATGAAAACTAAAATTGTCCTGATGGTCTGCATATCAATATGTGGCTGGGAGGCCTGGCCAGTCTTAAGGGAAGTAATGGATAGGAAGAGCATTGGGACATACGAGGTTTTGACACAGCAGCGACGATACGTAATAAGTTTTGTGTTTCATGAAAATCTTTACAGCAGTTTTTCACCGGTGATATCCTGACACCTATTTGAAAGACGTTTTATGTCGAAGAACTGCTGTGCCTCTCTAGGCTGTGTTACGAGCTCACAACAGAATTCTTCTTCGTGTAAGAACTTCAAAACAAACTAACGTTCCCATCTACAACTTCATTTAAACAACTACTAACAGTGCTCGATTGAAAAAAAAAAGCGTCTACCCCTCAGACGCCATGACAACTACGTATTGGATGAAGGCAGACTATGAACTATATTATCAACTCTTTGTTTTCACCGTCGAGTGTTTTTCAACGAAGTGTTTCAAATGCCGAATATAGTGTGTGTTTGTGAACTGTAATGCATTCATATTCTGAACAATACCCAAGAGATCAGATTGACAATTTCTAGCTAAACAAGTTGGCCGCGCGGTTTTGTCACGTTCGAATCCCACTGTCGGCAGCCCTGAAGATGGTTTTCCGTGGTTTCCCATTTCACACCATGCATATGTTGGGGCTGTACATTCATCAAGGCCACTGTCGCTTCATTTCCATTCATATCCGTTTCCTGTCCCATCGTCGCCATAATACCTGGTTGTGTCGGTGTGACGTAAAACAAAAAGAAAAAACATCAACCTAAGCACTAAGAATGCTTATCGTATTCTTTATATAATTTCATGATATGGCCATTGGCTGTAAAAGAATTTTATTATTTAGCGAATCGTTCTCTAGAAATCAATTGAACAGAACTAGCATGAATAATCACCTACTGTACTTTTATCGACGTACATTTCTCGTGGGTTACAATGTCTTGGCCAAACTTGAATCCTGAGTACATCTATTTATTTATTTATTTATTTATTTATTTATTTATTTATTTATTTATTTATTTATTTATTTATTTATTTATTTATGTCTTTCTGTACATGGCGGGGCTCAGGCTATGAAGCCTGCCATTATGCCAAGCCATATAATTATGCACCTGCATAAACATAATATACTGAACATTATAACTACTTAAAATTAAAAATAAGTTTATTATAATTTAAAGTTAATGTGAAATGTAATTTGAATGAAATGTAAAGCATCATAAAAATCATTTTTACATTTTAAAATTAATTTATAACATTTACTATTATTAAAACTATATCTCGAAACATATAAACTATAATGTTTCTAACATTACATTGACATTTTATTCACTTAACTTAATAATCTAATATTTTAGGGTGCTTATAAGAGTAAATTAATCTGAGTGCAGGTAAAATTTCCAGCACATTCTTCTGAATAGCTTTAGGTTGCTTTAAGAAAACACTTCAGGAAATACCTTGTTGACAGAATTAAAATAAACCCCTTTGAAGAGATATTACTGCCTTGGTAGCCCGTAGCCAAGAAAGTTAAAATTTATGGGAAGCTTATTGATTTCGAGTGTAATTTACATCGCTTGCAATTCGAGCGTCTGGGATGAGAAATGAACGCTAATTCAAACACCGGGCAGACAAAGCCAATTAAATTGCATCCAGGTGCCTCTGCCGTTAGAGCTAAAACACTAACTTACCTGTGCAGAATAAACTTTTTCCCAACATTAATCTGGATTTAAATGAGATTACTTTCATACAAATTTGAGTTTGAGATTGCAAGTAAATTGTATTACAACCTACCGTTGGCCTCGTCTGATTCTTACCTCCCTGTAAGTCATTTCTTTAATAAACTCACTTAGATCCCTGTTGGACTGTATAGCACTTCTAAGTTTGTTTCAGAAGAAAGACAACTAGAACTGATTACAAGGTTGCACTTAGCAACATACCTCACATGTATCACAACAATCGTGCTATATTATCATGCTAGCATAATTAAAACCATTATGTTAAGTAAAAATGCAAATTCTATAGAATTAGCTGTATTGAGTAACGATTTACTCCATACCTCTTAGCATCGTCAGGACGTTACATCTAAATGTTTACCATTTATACCATTCTAATATACTACGCCCGTGTCTCTGGCAGTAAAATTAGAAATGCTAACGACACAAATAAAACCAATGTCTCAGATCGGGCCCACTTGTACAAAAATCTAACTGCGAACACGCCCACACCTTGAAACGTTCTTTAGAGACCGGATGGATGGGGTAAGTGGATCTGTTAGGTATCAAAAACAACATTAACTTTTCCACTATTTATAGTTCGCCATTGCTTTCCTCACTGGGCCAGAAAGAGCTATTGCAGTATGAGTGTTACCATGAGTAGCATCTTTCATAATATTCAAGCGCACCACCCATACCTTAGCAGCTTCCGTACTGCCACAGCCATACATGAGACTGAGACTTTCGTGGAAGCAACATATTACTCTGGCCTGTGCCAAGAGAGCTGCAAAAATACAGCGTTAGTCAGTAAAGAGCCACGGATGGTATCATCTAGTATCATATCGACGGCATACTTCTAAAACCTCGTATCTCGCAATGCTCTTTCTACCTATTATTTTCCTTAAGACTGGTCAGGCCTCCCAGCCACATATTGATATGCAGCCGATCAGAACAAGTTTCCTTGTGTTCATTTTCCTATGATAAAGTGTAAAGAAAATTGAACCTTAAATGCATTCTACTGTAGTAGTGCGTAAATACGTGATGCAAACAACATCCCTACTATACGCTATGGTAAGGTCCATTTTCCTTTACACATCGGCATAGGAAATTGAACACAATGGAAAATGTTCTGATGGACTGCATATCCATATGTGGCCGGGTTGCGTGGCCAGCCTTAAGGAAAATAATGCGTAGGAAGAGCATCTGGACATGCGAGGTTTTATAAGTAAGCAGTCGATATGCTATATGTAAAGGGGGCTGCCAACCACGATATCCCACGTCCCGAAAATTAAGAAGCAAAATGCAGTTCAAGCCAGTGCTAGCCTCCACTGCGTGTGGGTATACCGACCCGCAATACACATCACATTTCTTGTAGAAAAATAGCTTCAGTTCTCAAGCCTGCTGTTTAAGGTGACTTGAAATGTTTCGGTAATTAGCGACAAGTTGTTTGTGTCCGAACCACAAGACGTGACTTTTTATTTAATAAATCCCACATCCATTGGCCGTGCTTGAAGGATAGCTTCTCTTTAAGAAGAGGAATAGGACCAAGATTAAGATTATTATTATTATTATTATTATTATTATTATTATTATTATTATTATTATTATTATTATTATTATTATTATTATTATTTATTATTATTATATTATTATTATTATTATTATTATTATTATTATTATTATTATTATTATTATTATTATTATTATTATTATTATTATTATTATTATTAAAATTTTAATATAATGTTTACATACTGAGCTACACTGCAAGACTATTCTAATGATTTTTGTATCTTTCTGTTTCAGTCTCGGAGAAGGAAGTGAGGCAGTGGTGAGTAAAGCACAGTTACGCTTTTTTTCTTGGTGGTATGAGAAGGAGCAGTAGACGGCTTCTTCGAAAAAATATTTTACTAAAAATAATTTCATCGTCTGTTTCCATGCTCCTACTCTAATTCAGAACAATTTCCATCTCATGTTATTAGAAACACAGAAGCGGGGAGCAGGAACAGTAAGCAAATGGGGGATGTCTTTTAAATTTGTTTGTATTTAAGGCATTTGTGACCAGGATACTTCTTGTTCACTTTCTTCATATCTTTACATTTCAATTCAACACAAACATTAGTTTTAATTTATTTTGCTCTGTTATAAGTTTATTAGCTACTACAAGATTTTAATTTGCGAGAGTATGTTAGAACATTACGTTTGTAGTTTTAATTACCTTATTTCTGCAATTTCGCAATATTTCTTTTAAACAAGTTTCGTTGAAATAAAGAAACAAAAATAACAGGTTTTTATAAGTTTAGGGTAATGAAATAAGTGAAGTGTAATTAAAACTGAATTCCAAATTTTGACAATGGACAATATAAAGTGATTCATTTTTCAGCATGAATATCTGCCGGACTTAATTTTAGCCTTCTGAATAAATGAAATAGATCGGGGATATGCTGGAAAATGTAATGTAATTCACGTATATTTCAGTACATTAATAATTAAATGTCTCATGGTGCATGCAAATTAAATATTAAGGACAATAATTGTATTGTTCTAAAGAATAAGAATAGCGTTTAAATTAATGTAGCTATAGCAAAATATACCATAGCATTAAACTGATGATTTTCCTTCTTTGAGAGTCGACATGAGTCGTTTTATCCATTAATTGAACAGCAACGATAAAAAATATATGAAACATATGATCAATTTCCACCGTAATACTTTTAGCCACATAGGCATTTCTTGAACCTTCAGGATCCGACAATGCCGATGCTAGGCCTCTACAAGGAACAATTATCGTCTTCACCATCAGCATAATTTTGAGCCTTCCTTTGCTCAATTTTTCACCTTTTACTGATTTTATGTGTTGTGATGTGAAGTTATATTATTCCTTATACAGAATATTCAGAAACAACCTGAACCGGTTATTTGATCGTTAGAGGGTTGGTCATACAGTCTTCTTCTTATTATTATTTTCTTCTTCTTCTAACGATTTGACCACACCTGTGGGGTCGCAGCAGCGAACTGTGTCACACATGTAGATTTGGCCCTGTTATACAGCCGGATGCCCTTCCTGACGACAACCCTATATGGAGGGATGGATCACTATTGCGCGTTTCTGCAGTGCTTGGTAATGTAGTGTGTTGTCTGAATATGAAGAGGAAAGTGTTGGGACAAACACATACACCCAGTCCCCGAGCCATAAGAATTTAATCAGACGCAATTAAAATCCCCGGCCCCGCCTGGAATCGCACCCGGCACCCCCTGGACCGAATGCCTTAATATTGACCATTAAGCCGAGGAGTCGGAGGGTTGGTCATACAGTATTAATATATAATTTTCGATAATTAGCGCCGTTTCATTTTATCACCTGCTAAAGTCATCCAATCAGATGACTATAAGGGAGAATTCAAATGGACCTTGCGAAGTGACCACCTTGAAAGCACCAATCGAAGGAAAAATTTCGCCAGGAGAGGGATTTGAACACGGACCGCAGAGCGGATAGGACCGCGTTATAACAAGAAAGCTACCATGGCACCAGCTAAAATCCACGGTACGTTGTTTTTTATTGCCGATTTCTCAGCATCGGTAGCTGGTAGGCGATTGGTCATTTACGGAAATGCTCGTTAAACAGCCATGTCAACAGAGACTAGGCTTACGTTGCAATATGAGTCCAAGTCCACTGTATGCATGCCACGTGGCTGCTTAAAACACTTGCGTGTTATCTGAGAGATACGCGGTGGTGTTTATTTACTGTAACCTGAGCTTATTTGAGGCTAGAAGCCCATCTTCGCCCTCCTCGTTTCCTGTCTCAAAAGTGGAGGCATCCAGTAGTGTTGTAACCTTCATGCAATACAATAATGTCACGAGCTGCTGCCAGCTATATCTCATAGATAGTAAATTTGCAAGTATTCTTGTTTGTTCTTGAATTATCTCATTACTGTTTGTGCTAGCTCTTTTGAAATTGAAAATGAAGATGATGCGTAAAACTGCATTGTGTTCAGTGAGTTGTTACGATCCTGAAGACTGTGAAAAGAACAATCAGATAATTAACTGTTTCAAATATGCTAGAATCCTTTCTCAATATTTCAATGGATATGTTGTAAATAAACGATAAAGTGCATTTTATGTTGGTTTCTATCTTCCACAAATTATATCCCCCTCCATGGCGCAACAGCCCCGAAGGTCCATGGCCTACTAAGCGACCACTGCTCAGCCCGAAGGCCTGCAGATGACGAGGTGTCATGTGGTCAGCACGACGGATTATTTCGCCTTTTTAGACCTGGGCTGCTATATCACAGTCAGATAGCTCCTCAATTGTAATCAGGTAGGCTGAGTGGACATCGAACCAGCCCTCAGATTTAGGTGAAAATCCCTGACCTGGCCGGTAATCAAACCCCGGGGCCTCCGAGTACAAATTATATAGGGGTTGTGTAAATGGTTTGTATTTCTGTACCTCTCAGATACGACGCGAGATGCTTTTAGAACGCGCCCAATGCAGTGTTAAGGAACATTTCCATAAATGATCGATCACCCAACAGCTGCCGATACCGAGAAATCATCATGAAAGGCCTAAACACCGCGGGTTCCAGGCGGTGTCACCGTAGCGTACTTGCTACGGAGCGATCCCGTCACCTCGTAAGCACGTGTTCAGATCCCTCCCCTATCAACGTTTTCTTTCTTTGATCAGATCTCTCAATCCGGTCTTACGTCACGTGTAAATTTATCAACACTGCCTCGCAAAGTCCACTTGAATTCGCCCGCGAAACGATCTGATTGGCTAAATTGGATAGCTGATAAAATAACAACGGCGGGAGATAACGAATTATTTTTCAAATCATGTATCAGTGTGACCAACCCTCCAACGCTAATATTCCCGGTTCAAGTTATTTCTGGCCATCCTGTTTACAATCTTGGATTATAAATATGATAATTATAATATTCCAGAAATTTTAAAAATATTGGAGCCGGACTGAGTGGCTCGGACGGTTGAGGCGCTGGCCTTCTGACCCCAACTTGGCAGGTTCGACACTGGCTCAGTCCAGTGATATTTGAAGGTGCTCAAATACGTCAGTCTCGTGTCGGTATTTTTACTGGCACGTAAAAGAACTCCTGCGGGACAAACATTTCGGCACCTCAGCGTCTCCTAAAACCGTAAAAGTAGTTAGTGGGACGTAAAGCCATTATTATTAATATTAAGATACGGAAGTTTTATGAATTCGTAAATGCATCATCTTCGACGCCGTTTCGAGAAATGGGACTAAGATGTAAACATAAAATTGAAGTTTTATGACTTGAAATTATTTAGGCAGGAGATCCGGAGGCCGACAATCTACCACTGACACTCAGAGGAAGCTGGCTCTTAGATGTCGGGAACAGACTCAAAAAGAAAAGGGAGAACATATTCAACATTTATTTCAAGGTTAGAACATTCGAAAATTGATTGGTGAACCACATACCACAGCAGTATTTGTGAAAAGTAAATTGCGTATCAGTCGTGACAAGGAACTGGTCTAAGGGCTATTAAAATGTACCTCCAACATCAGCGTTCACTGAGTCACAGACCTAGCGAAAAATTGTTAATTTTGCCGGAAAGGAGGAAGTCCGTATGCTTTTACAAAAACATGCTGACTGGATAACCAATGGATGGAGAGGAGTTGCATGGAGTAAATGCAACTTGTTCTCTTCTGTTGGATTCCCTTGCGCCAAACGTGGATTAATCGTGGAAGTCACGTAAAACTTCAACATGAGGGTCCGAGAATGATTTCCTTGAAACAGACATAGTTCTTTAGTGGAAGTTATAGCTAAGATGAGCGAGTGAGTTGGTTGTGCGAGTGCAAGCAGTGTGGCATTCGAGAAGTGATGGGTTTGAATACTCACCGTCGACAGCCCCTGAAGACGGTTTACCGCAATTTCCCGTTTTCCCACCAGGCAAATGTCGGGGCTGTGCCTTAATTAAGGTCACGGTCGCTTATTTCTCAACCTTGCACTATCCCATAGTCGTTATAGGTCCCGTCTGAGTTGGAATGACCTAAAACTAAGAGAAACGAAAAGACGGATCAATTATTATCTATATATATAAAATAAGAGTTTTGTCTGTACATTGCTCAGAATTTGAAATGAATGGTATTTCTGTATCGGTCATGTTCACAATAACAAGAAAATGCATTTTTTACATTTCCGTAATTTCTGTCTGTCTGTCTGTCTGTCTGTATGTATGTACACGCATCACGAGAAAACGGTTGAAGAGAATTTAATGAAAATCGGAATGTAAAGTCGGGTGATGAACCGCTACAATCTAGGCTATAAATTATTTTAATCACGCTGAGTGAAATGGTAGTTTAGGGGAAGCCTGAAATTTAATTCTCAAATATTTATGTTATTAGTGGTCGTGTCTTAATGAAAATCGGTAGACAAAGATGGGAAATAAGTCGCCACAATATAGGCTATACACGCTGAGAATAATGGTAGTTTAGGGGAAGGCCTAATATTTAATTGTCAAATATTTATTGTATTAGTGGTCTTATCTTCACGAAAATTAGTATGCAAAGTCGGGGAATAGGTCGCTATAATCTAGGCTATCAATAATGTTATTCACACTGAGTGAAATGGTAGTTTAGGGGAAGGCCTGAAATGTAATCTATATACAGAGTGAAGCGAAATTCGCGCTCTCGGGCGTCGCAGTGCGACTCCCTACATGCCAGCAATAAAAAATGTCTTTCACAAAAGTTCGTCCTGCGAGTATATCAGGCAGAGAAAGGACGTTGAATAGTGGCAATCTGGCAACACTGTAACCACATGTACGGTAAGTACCTCTGTCAGCATCATATATTCGTGCTGAGCAGTTGGTGCATTGGATAGGTTTTTGGGTTGGCATGCAGGTGGTAGAGGGTTCGATCCTGGGTTAAGGCGCATTTTTTTGTTTACTAATTTCCATCGGACATAACATACTGTAATACAGTAAGACACCGTACCTTAGGTCTCATGTATCCTACATTTACAACATTTTGTAACGCTGAACACAACAAATACCTTGCTAGGCCTACTGGTAACGTAAGCCCTTACGAAATACAATGAACTTGAACGAGGCAAGAATAACAGTTGCTACTAATCTATGAGATCGTTGGAGGACGGTAGAAAGAAAACAGGTTTCGCATTTAGTATATGAATTTGTGCGAATAAATTCACGCCCACGACGTGGAAAGGACGTCTTTCAAAGCTGACCAAGGGAAACGATTGTTCGTCCATTTGTAGGATCGTAGTATGTAAGTGCAAAGGGTTTCTAGAGGACCCGCTGCAATGGCTGTTGACGATTAAGTTGCCAGATACCATACCACCTGGACTACATTTATGAAATAAAAAAAATACGCTTCAACCCAGGATCGACCCCTCGACCTCCTGAATGCTAACCCAAAACTGTATCCACTGCACCAACTGTACAGCACAAATAATACGTGCTGACAGAGGTAGTTACCCTACATGTGGTTAGAGTGTTGCCAGATTGCTACTCTTCAACGCCCTTTTTCTGCCGGATATACTCGAAGGACGAACTTTTGTGAAAGACATTTTTTTATTGCTGGCATGTGAGCAGTCGCGCTGCGACGCCCGAGTGCGCGAATTTCGCTTCATCCTGTATATAAAATAAGAGTTTTGTCTGTACATTGCTTATAATTTGAAAATAATGGTATTTCTGTATCGGTCATGTTCACAGTAGCAAGAAAATGCATTTTTTACTTTTCCGTAATGTCTGTCTGTCTGTCTGTCTGTATACGCATCACGAGAAAACGGCTGAAGAGAATTTAATGAAAATCGGAATGTAAAGTCGGGTGATTAACCGCTACAATCTAGGCTATAAATTATTTTGATCACGCTGAGTGAAATGATAGTTCAGGGGAAGGGCTGAAATTTAATTCTCAAATATTTATGTTATTAGTGGTCGTGCCTTAATGAAAATCAGTAGACAAACATTGGAAATAAGTCGCTACAATATAGGCTATACACGCTGAGAAAAATGGTAGTTTAGGGGAAGGCCTAAAATTTAATTGTCAAACATTTATTGTATTAGTGGTCGTATCTTCTCGAAAATTGGTATGCAAAGTCTGGGAATAGGTCACTATAATCTAGGCTATCAATAATGTAATTCACACTGAGTGAAATGGTAGTTTAGGGGAAGGCCTGAAATGTAATCTATATATAAAATAAGTGTTTTGCCTGTACATTGCTCAGAATTTGAAATGAATGGTATTTCTGTATCTGTCATGTCTACAGTAACAAGGAAATGCATTTTTTTACTTTCCCGTATTTTCTGTCTGTCCGTCTATATGTATGTATGTACACGCATCAAGAGGAAACGGCTGAAGAGAATTTAATGAAAATCGTCATGTAATGTCGGGTGATGATCCACTACAATCTAGGCTATAAATTATTTTATTCACGCTGAGTGAAATGGTAGTTTAGGGGAGGCCTGAAATGTAATTCCCAAATAAGTTATTTATGTCATTAGTGGTCGTATAGATAAATATATATATATCAATCTCACAGCTGCGCGCCCCTAACCACACGGCCAACTCGCCTGGTCGTACCGACTGAAAAAGCCTGCCTGTATATTGGCGGGAAGTAGCATGCCATTCCTCTGGTTCATACATTTTCTGATATATCTGGTTCGTAACACATTGGTTCATCATAGTATTCGAGCTATTCAATCCCTACTCAGAGGCACTGATTGGAATGAGTAGTGTGCATGTTTAACGGAATAATGACAGAGGAGTGTTCACGGCAGTCTGCGACCTGGTTATTCCAGTTCTGGAACTTCGGACTCTTAGATCGGCACCGTAGTACTGTTCGTTGAAAGTGAGAAAGTTTGCGGTGTTTCATTTGATCGAGTATTTTATATGATAACATTGCTTTCAATCGCTACATTCCTACTGACGTTTTTGTAATGACCTATGTTGGATTAAGGAAAACCACCAAGTCAGTCTTTCTGAGAATCCCGTAGCGAAGCACGGGTACATCAGCTAGTATACTATAATATTCCTTCTCTAAACATGTGATTCGTGAATGGATACCCCAAAATGATAACGGCTAAACATACATCAAAGCATATAACTAACTTCCTCTCAAGCAAGAAAGACAACGTTCTAGAGATGTCCAGTCAAACCTTCAGCTTAAATCCCTTCGAATCAGTAACTCAAACGATGGGTTCGCAGAAGGAACGTCCGAAACAAGCATATTTTCTTCAATATGTTCTAAGAAAAATATACAAAAATTCCGTCTCATGCCTTGAAAACTTGGCAGACACCAGTCTCGACCACTGCACGGAACTTATTCGGGCAAATGTTTATGCTATAAAATATTAAGCATTGGTCAGTATTAGGTTTTAATACACAGATGTTCCCTTTGATATTATCTATACAAATAAAGATTTAAGGGGTCCGCTGTCTGTAATTTAGGTTGTTTTGCCAATTTTTCATGTATTTATCCGTTTTGAGTTAACTCAAGATCATATCTGTGGTTTTTATTTTTAGTGTCTGTTTGTTCAGCCATCAAAGCGAAACGGCTGAATAGAGCTCGATCAAACTTCATATTTAGAGTATACTCATCCAGAGGAAGGTTCTGATATGCATATACAGTAATTTCAAAATCTCTAAATACTCGTGGAGTTTATAGGAAAACCACAAGAGTTTTCCTTCAATTTCTCTTATACTATTGACATTCTGTAAAATCCGTAGACGATATGCGAAACGCCTCTTCATTACAAGCAACCTCTGTTACGTACATAATTTCACTTACTCTTCAAATGACGCAGAAAATTACTGTTACCTGCGGGTCTCAAGCTCTGCATTGAGTGACCAACAGACCGACTATGAACCTACAGGTTACCATGGCAACGTCTCTGACTGCTTGCCAGCAGAGAAGTAGCGTATTTAAATTTTCGTCATCATTCCCTTAAACTTGTAGTCGGCCCTTGAGTAGAAAGCAAGAGAGGTGTCAATCGGTCATTCTG
This sequence comes from Anabrus simplex, assembly GCF_040414725.1. NCBI lineage: Eukaryota > Metazoa > Arthropoda > Insecta > Orthoptera > Tettigoniidae > Anabrus > Anabrus simplex. Next base: position 147,300,941 of record NC_090265.1, on the reverse strand, counting down.
CGGGATATTGGTATAATACCGTTGGAGGTTACAATCGTCGTCGAATAGCACCAAAGGGCGTTGATAATATGTGAACATTACCGCGGACTGTAGCCCATTATTTCACACCGTAAGTTGTTTTCTGGCATTTGCTATAATTTTTACTATATTTCTAGTCCCCTTATGTTTTCCTCTTTAACGTCTTGCCTCTGCCTTGCCTCCTTAGGCTTAAGTAATAACACTATAAGTCATATTCTTATCTGTTTACCTAAGAATCCCTGCGCTTAAATTTCTCCTCCGTTACCGCCTTCTTATTTCCGTAACTCATACAATCACAATTTATTGAGGGGTATTTTATTTTCCAATACAATCCACTTGGTATTTACATACTAGTCCTATCCGGCTGTCCTCAGTTATAATTCTATTTTCTATTAATTTCGATTTCCTTAACTGTATTACATTCTTCCTTAATTACTCAGTATGTATGCGAGTGCTAATCCCGAAATCTGGACACACTTTTCTTTAAGGAAAAATTCCAAGCTGGTCCCGGAAAATATCGAAATATTGATGCAATTTTAATGACGGTGCAGATCTTCGTATCGGGATAACTGGTGGCTAAAAGGTTAGTTGAATCACAAAAAACAATAGCAAAATCTCAGTTGAATTTAGAGTTATCTACAACTTTGGTCCTATTACTTTTCGTCGTATCTGTATCCCTTATACGTTAAATAGAGCTGTATTTGTCGATTTCAAGTTAATTGTGTACTTTTTACACGTATATGTTATCGTTTCACACACTTATAGAAAGATAGAATCATCACATTCGGCGCGCACATTTACACGACTGGTGGCCATATTGTGCCCTTGCAAAGGCACCCAATGCGGTGATCTTCTTTCTTCATATACGCGCCGGCTGCTCCTGTAGATAATGACATATAAAATACTTACCGCTGCATGTAGACTCTTCTCCCTCAGTCGTGATGCGTCCAAAAATATCCCACGGGTGATGGGCCACACGTCGATCGGGGGATGAGGAAATGAAAAGATGGGGTAAACTAAACTATAAATGACGGTACCCAAAGACTGATTTAAAATTTAAATAAATAAACTGATTTATTGAACAAAGTGCAAAGTGCCAAAATTGAAAATAAACTGATGAAAAATAAACAAAGTGAAATGAAATTGAAATTAAAAAAGAAATTAAAGTTCTACCTTACAATAACTCAATTATCTGCCTAATAAATTGACTGAAGGTCAATGAAATTTAAATTATTCCAGATTACGTCGACACTGTCTCCAAGACGATGATGTGAATAAATTCAAAACTCTGGTCAGAAATACCACCTCATTTGAAATACTGAATTGTAATACATCGAAAATGTCTATCAAAATAAACTTGCGTAGATAAATAATTAATTCATAGGTTAAGCCATCAAATCGACACTGACTCAGAGGTGTTTATCAAATATTTAACACATGTGACTCAGTTGGGAAACATCCAACTCTAAATAATCATGGACTGCACTAACCATGTGTAACAAATAAGAGAAAGAATTGAAAGAAACAACCATGAACATTGTACTTCATCTACCACGTAACCATTGCCACTTTTTAACTACTCGTGGTTGAAATAAGAAAATTATTAAAACATAAACCTGAGTGTTACAATCACTCACTTAATTATTCAAACCTCACTTGCATGACTGTGATAGCCTGGACCTCTTAAAATAAAAATTAATTAGGCCAAGTGCCTCATGTTTACATCTTAAATGAAAGCGATTCCTTTACATTATTAATTTTACTTAATTTGCCGCTGACTGCATTTTCATTATGAATTCGTATTTGTGGTACTACCACTAGATGGAGGCAGATCCCATCTCATTTACCTAATTCATTTGCGGCACTTATGATACAACTGGTTTATTAAAGATCGCTTCATTTTCCTAATTGAAATGTAGTGGATTTCTAAGGCTTGGTAATTACTGAATTTCTGGTATGAGCATACCACTACTATGGTTTTGACTATGACCTAATCGATGATCCCTTATCCTAACACATGAAATCTTATTTACATAAATGAACCTGTTAATGGAGAAACACTGCTCCAACAAAAAAATACCGAAATCAAAACTAACCTAACTACACCTACTTATTTACATCAATCAAATAGAAATAATTCACGTACGATCAGATCATAAAATAACACGGTGATAAAATATACACAAAGAAAGGATAATAACAAAAATCTAGATCCCAAACATCGCTGTCTGCTGAAAGTAAAACAAAACAAAAAATGCGCAAAATATCGGAGCATAATATAAAAATCTACCCTGCTACAAGTAACAAAAATATTGTGAATTTTGATGGCAATCTTCTAACCTCAGACGAAAAATGTCTGGCCATGACACTATTCGGCCTTTATGGACAATAATTACTGGTATTACATGTCATCCATGATTCTACATGACTGTCAAAATACACATTGATTCACCGCACTGCTCACATATTACCTCATGCGCTACCTCGCATGTTTGCCGAGCATCTACTTTCCCTGGAAACTATTTGAAACAATACAGGCTTCCCGCCTACAATCATAATCCTTGTCGTTACATATTTAACACTCTTGGTTAAATTATTCATCTCTCAATTCTATTTATTCATCATTATTCTCGACGTAGTAACTCATAATACGGCCTCGCTCATATCCGGTGGGCGAAATATCTGTCGTTCACATCTCTATTTCTTACGACACTGTTCATGACATGGTCCAATATCACATTTCCATTATCAACGCAGATCATCAGGGATATTATTATTCACTTAGCTCGATCTCTTGATCATCCTCTGCTTCACACATTACAAAATATCAGAGCTGACTTATCAATGGCTTCCTGTCACAAACTGTTTACTAAAATGACGAGATTGCCTCTCTAAAACACGGCTATTGAAAAGTGTAACTACATTTACACACAGAAATAAACATTCGCGTGTCCACCAAATCGTCGCAAAATACACGGTATAAGCGCTACCGGAAACGGTCATCTGAATGATGATTACACAACATGAAATAAACTGAATGCGCAAGTAGCAAAGTAAACATTAAAAATCAACAAGGCGGCGTCTACAAGATCATACTTCAACAAAATATCGCTCATAACCAACGTTATAATAACATGATTATTATTATATTTATTATAAATCTGCATTACACTTATTTAAATCTCGCAAAACAGAATTCAAACCTGTCAAAAGGACTTACTACAAATGATCCAGAAATAATATGCAAAACACATTTACTTAAAGAAAGTACGCAAATAACACTAGCTCACACTTATTATTATTATTATTATTATTATTATTATTATTATTATTATTATTATTATTATTATTATTATTATTATTATTATTATTATTATTATTATTATTATTATTATTATTATATTATGTGAATTATTTACAATCCTATCTAATAGTCTATGCTACATGTGATCATCGATTGGTTCATAGTCCTACATATTTATTTATACATTTTGTTGCTCATTACCTTAGTGCTGGAGGCAGGTTGGATCACCCTCCGGGCTCTGTCATGATGAATTAGAATTCCATCTTGAAGCTGATGTGGTAATCCGAAATGTCACACGCGTATGCTTGATACATCTTTATAAAGGCGTTACACACGTCCACATTTACATAAACACTCGCATTTTCTAGCACTTCAATGAAGATTATACAATAACACTGCATAAACACCTGACGTGAAGTCGAAAGTCTTCTCTCCGCTACCCGCCTGGCGTCTCCTGCTGTGTCTCACACCCCTCTCAGTTTGTTTGTTTAAGGCTTACCGGTTGTTCACCTCTTCGGAACATAACAGTGTAGTCAAGGTCTTAATACCGCGGCCTTCCATTAGTGAAACAAAGTCATTCTCCTCCCTGTAACTGCTTTAACTAATTTCTCTCACGTAACATCTCGCTTGCCATAACAGTTCATTGAAAGTGATGAAACAAGCTAAGTGTAATGTTTCCAATGATTATGTGGAGAAATCTTATAATAATCGTCCTCAAAATAAAAAGAATGACCTTTCAACAAATATCCTAACTACACATTTATTAGGAAAATTTTATGCAGTTACGTGTTACGACGTGTTCCATTGTCCCTCTCGGTTGGTTGTGTAAGTTCATTTAAGGCAAGTGTTGAAAAGTGTAGCTATTGCCTGATTATCTCTGCATAAATTCAAATTACATAAAAGTTTGTTAAAGTGTTCATTTCTCCTGAAATATTACTCTCACAAGTGAATACATGGCTCACTCGGATGCCAACAAGTGTCTCTGATCGCGTTCCTACAAGACTTAGAATTCACAAAAGAAAACGTTCATACAAGACTGAACTCACTCCGTACAAGACTGAATTTGAAAGCTGACACTTCGTACAAGAACTCAAGATTCACCACACTGCTCGTTGGTTTTGTAAACAGTTCCCCCCCCACTTCGAAAATAGTTCTGTGGAAGGAATGTGGCGTAGTAATCTTGCACTTGAGACCGATTTATCATGCGTTCGTAGGTTAAAGCTTTAAGAAATATATTCAAAATCTTCTTAATTTCGGTCTGACTTACTTGTTATATTGCGTTGTGGGAAACGATCACAGGGTAATCCATACGACGGCGCGCGTCACCAGCTCTATTTTCTTCCTGAGGATGCCATGTTCCCGCCATGGTGGTTCGGTTCCTGGGCGATACCACCCTTCCATGTAAAGTTAAAAGTTTCTTAATTAACCACTAATTAATCACACATTTACACTGATAAATTTTCAAATATTGTTAGGAAGTCAGGACACCGTTTTCCACAACTACTCCGGGCTCCAAATCGCGAAATACTGGCTGTAGATTCCCGCTATGACAAAACATTTAAATTTGCAATTTTGTGATTGGCTGAGACGTTCGCGCTCTCCGCGACATGGATGCTTCCATTTTCTGCCAAGGGTTGACGGGTATTATTGTTTTCTCTATCATACTTCTAAGTAGGTCAAGTTCCAACGCGTGATTTTCCCGTGAGAACTGAGTAGAAAGTTCCCACTCCTTGTCGGCACCATAAACTTTATTGGATGTACCACTTAGGCCAGCTATCTGCTGGCCGTGCTTTAAGAAAAGTTCTGCGGATCTACTTGCAGTCTGTACGGCGCCAGAATGTTGCTTTGTGACTGCCAGCTTTCACAGCCTACTGCTGTATTCCAATGCGAATTATTCAACTTTTAATTCATACATAATTACGCACATTCGCTTATGGGTGCAATATGTTAACCAAGTTTTATGACTCTAGCTGTCACATGAGTATCAAAAAAAGTAATATATCGTCGCTCGACCGGTAAAAGGTTGTATTCCACAAAGCTCTTCCTATCAATTATTCTCCTTAAGACTGGTCACGCCTCCCAGCCACGTATGGATATGCAGCCCATCAGAACAAATTTTGTTGCGTTTATTTTCCTATGCCCATGTGTAAAGGAAAAGGAACCTTACAGTACCGTACTGTAGGAATGTACGTTTCCATTACGTATTTACGCACTCCTAGTGTACAATGCATGTAAGGTTCATTTTCGTTTAATCGTCGACATAGGAAAACGAACGCAACGGACATTGTTCTGATGGACTGCGTATCCATATGTGGCTGGGAGGCGTGACCAGTCTTAAGGAGAATAATGGATAGGAAGAGTATTGTGGGATACAACCTTTTACCGGTGAAGCGACGATATGAAAAAATGTTCAAAGTTCCACTATATTCGATGATGCTAACTCAATCTAACCCATACATATGGGAGATACGAGAAAATGTCATTGGACCAACCATCTAGAACAGTACAAGAGGCGTCTGATGGTGAAATCCGTTGTCGATATATCGTACAGTTTCAAAGCGGTAACTCTCAACATAAAAGTCTGCATTTATAAACGTATCCATGCTTATATATATATAAATATAATTGTAAGGGTTCCGCTTCTGTAATTTCGTTCTTTTTGCCAATTTTTTGGATATTCATCCGTTTTAGGTCAACTCAAGACCGTATCTGTGTGTTTTATATTTCGTGTCTGATAGTCTGTTTGTTCCACCATCACGGAGAAACTGCTGGATAGATCTCAACCAACCTTCACATTTAGAGTATTGTTATCCAGGGGAAGGTTCTGATATGCATATGATATTAGAATATCTGAATAGACGGGGAGTTTAAAGGAAACCCACAAGAGTTTTATTCCATTTTCTCTTACACTATTGATTTTGTGTAAAATCCGTAGAATATATGTGAAACGTCCCCTTATTATAAACAATTTTTGTTATGTGCATAATTTCGTTTACTCTTCAAATAACGGAGAAAATTACTGTTTTCTGTGGGTCTCATGCTCTGCATTAAGTGACCGACAAAACAACAACGAACTTACAGTTTACCATGGCAACGTCTCTGACTGCTTGACAGCAGGGAAGAAACGTACTGCAATTTTCTTCATCATTCCCGTAAACTCATGGTTGTTCCTTGTGTTGAAAGCAAGAGAGACGTCAATCAGCCATTCTGTGGGATATTGGCATAATACCGTTGGAGGTTACAATCGTCGTCGAACAGAACTGAAGGCCGTTGTTAATATTTGAACAGTACTGTGGAGTGTAGAAGATGATTTCACACCATAAGGTGTTTTCTGGCATTTGCTAAAATGTTTACTGTATTTCTATTCTACTTCTGTTTTCCGCTTTGACTTCTTGCCCCTGCTTTGTCTCTTTAGACTTAAGTAATAACACCATAAGTTATCTTCTTATCTGTTTACCTAAGAATCCCTGCGCCAAAATTTCTCCTCTGTTACCGCCTTAGCTCATAACTTTGGCCACGAAAAATATCGAAATATGCATATATTTTAATGACGGTAAAGACATTTGTTTCGGGGTAGTTGGTGGCTAAACGGTAGGTCGTGTTACAAAATGGATAGCACAATCGCCGTTCAATTTGGAGAGATCCACAACTTTGGTCCTAAGACTTATTTTCGTGCCTCAATTGTTGATACGTTAGATAACGCTACATTTCTCGATTGTAGTCAAATCTCTGCAGCTCGATTGTGACTGGCATTAGGGAAAGGGACCTTTCTTTATAATGTAAACTCTCCATCTCTACTTGGAATGGTTGTTGCCAAGTGAGCCTGCCATCATAATAGAAACTCCGGAAATAGTGTGTGATTGGCAGTAGGAAATGTAACTCACACACCACACATAATAATATCCTCCACCACAATAACACGCAGTTACCTACGCATGGCAGATGCCGCCCATCCTCATCGGAGCGTCTGCCTTACAAGGGCTGTACTCGGCTAGAAACAGCCACACGAAATTTTTAAAAAGTAGGAAATATGGCCTGCCATTATCAACAAAACTTCCCCAGTAGCCTACCTTACATCGGAAACAACGTATGTTTTCCTCCCTGTTTTGTATCTCGGAGAGCGATAAGAGGAATACAATTTAATAAATCTTACTCACTGCCTTTACAGTAATTTACGGAGAAATCCGTATACCATGTAGACTACTGTAGAGAAGCACAAGTATAATTGCTGGTATAAAAATATTTATGTTCTCTAGGTTGAGCGCTGTATGTGTTTACCTTATTATTTTTTACAATTGGCTTTACGTCGCACTGACGCAGATAGATCTTACGGCGACTTGGAAGGAAGCAGCCGCGACCTTAATTAAGGTACAGCCCCAGCCTTTGCCTGGTGGGAAAATGTGAAACCACATAAAACCATCTTCAGGGCTGCCGACAGTGGGGTTCGAACCCACTATCCCTCGGATTTCATGTGTTTAGGTGCCTTATAAGGTTGGTAATTAACTGATACGTCATTTTGTCCACTTTCCTCCAGAACGCTGTTAATTAATGTGTATTGTATTGTTGTACTGTAGTTTATGTTAATTCATTTGTTTATCGTATGGCTATAGGACTGAAAATAAAGCAGTAAACGGTATTTATACAACATACACAACAACAAGATATTAGCACCTTTGTCAAGATAAATTACAAAATCACTGCTACACTATGAATCCATTCAGGAGTGGATTAAGGACGCCGGGACCTCCTCAAGGTTCGTTAAAAGTTTGTAGTTCGTAGTTCGCAGTGGACATTCAGAGAGGATATTTTTCCATAGCCTGGTATTACACGCAACAGTTACAGTCGGATAAGCTACGGTAGATCCACTTATGGAGAAATTATGCGCATCGGAAATATTTTATGCAGAACTGCTTCAGTGATTACCACATCCTACGAGGGAATGTGAACAGTCTAAACCACTCGGGTGGTGCATGTGACCACTGCTGTTTCCATTCCTGAGACAGACGGAAATCTTGCCCCTGTCCACTGCTTGGCTATTCTCATTGATGTGTGATAGGAGTTTAGTCTACCTATGCCTAAGATCACTCATATACCTGTGAATTGGTAGGAGAGTGTTTGATGAGATATTTATGTTCTCTTGAACAAATTGCATTCGAACTAGCAAGTCTGGTGGAGGGATGAAAGGAGTACATGGTAAACAGTCTGTTGTACTTGTACAGAAGAATGCTTCCAAGACCCTGGGTGAGGAAGGAAGACCAGTGAGGAACTCATCAATTTGATAAATAAGAAAAAAGAGCTTCTAACGACCATCAAGGAACGAAAGCTCAGCTATGTCATGAGAGTTGAACGATATGAACTTCTCCAAATCATTGTCAACGGTAAAATTGAAGGAAAACGAGCTGTGGGTTGACGGATAAATCCCATCTTTAAAGATCTGCGCCACTGGTATGGAGGAACTTGCACTGAAATCTTTCGAGCCGGTGTTTCGCGAGTTATCATAATCAATTGGATCGCCAACCTTCGTAGGGAGATGGCATCTTAGGGAAAAGAAGAAGAAGAAGTCTCTTTGAATGGATTTGGTAGTCCCAGGTATGCCCCACAACGTATGCTCAGCCCAACATCCACCTTCATAGTATATGTGCCATTTATCCATACTTCAAAGTATATGTCGTATCAACCAACGAAGCGCCACACACTTCGCGGAAGATGTTGTTTCGTGGCTTAATTTTTCTTGCAAGCTTTTGTAAATACCATCTGTATGAATGTGTTCCGACAAGACCACACTAAGATATTTAAGTTGAGAATTTTTATCGAGTACGGTACCGTCGAAATACACTCTTAACTGTGTGTCTTTCGACTTCTTGTTGAGAGGGAAGCCAGTTGAATCTGTCTTCCTCAAGCCTGGCATTAGTCTCCAGTTAAATAAACAGAAAGTAAATAACCTCAGGTTCTCAGACAAGGTATAGTAATCAGATTTCATATCTTACGGTGATAATCGAAGGAAACAGACCTAACAATGTACAACTCTATGAATGTATGAACGTATGTGTGATGAGATCTTTATGTTCTCTTGAAATAATTGCATGCGAACACGCAAGTCTGGTTGAGTGATGTTAGTAAAAATAGCGTGAACTTGCATCTGGGATATAGTGGGTTCGAATCGCACTGTCGGCAGCCCTGCAGATGTTTTTCCGCGGTTTCCCATTTTCACACCAGGAAAATGCTGGTAGCTGTACCTTAATTAAGGCCACGGCCGCTTCCTTCCAACTCCTAGGCCTTTCCTATCCCATCGTCGCCATAATACCTATCTGTGTCAGTGCGACTTAAAGCCACTAGCAAAAAAAGTAAAAAGAGACTTTTCATCTACAGCTCTAAATAGTGATGTTAAGCGATTTCAATTCAATTAGCAATTCCAGCTCCTAATTAACGTAAACACTGAATGTACAGTAATTGCTTTACAAGTCCTTTGTTTACTCAAGGTGTTAACTGATGTAACTTAATGTCCTGGAAATAACGATGATTGGACAAATACGATGGTGTCAACAGAGAATTGCAGTAATTTTGAGTTTAAAGTAGAAGATTAGAATAGTGCTGTCCTGTCACACAACAGGTAACCGTCTAGAGAATACTTTCTATTATGAAGGATGTTATCTATAGCAAAAGAGAGATTCTATTGAAAGACACCATTTATAAATCGATAGTAGTACAGAGACCTTGTATGAGATATAGCAGAGATTTGAATAAATCTACAATATTAAGGCGAAACTGTAAGTATAACGCACTTGCATAATGATTACCGAATTATATTTATGCACTTCAACAACTGTTGATCATGCTATGTTTAGTAATTCATAATTATATTAGAATTTGCTTTTACAATTAGTTGTAACATTTATAATTCGGATAAATTTGTAGTATTGTGAATTAATTGTCAATAATAATGGAAATAATACAACTTGAAAGTAGTAATTAGTATTGTAGAAACATTCAGTTTAAAGAATCTTGCCTTAAAAACATAGTAATGAGAATAAGTAGTGCAGTTTCTTGAAGCTACTACTAAAGATATCCTTTACCTTCAGAATGAAAGATGTTTAGAGGACGTAATAAGCCAAGTGGATCTTGTACTCACGCAGGAGCAAAGCCGCAGTTACTTTATATTTCAGTTACGGTGCAGTCAGCCATACTGAGGATTTTTCCGCACCTCCTCTACATTCCTACCTAATCTTGAGCCTTTAAGGGACCAGAAAGTAACTTTGAAATGAATTTCATGAGGTATGATTAACTTTTATAAACACTGTGGAATATTTATTGATTTAATTTTTACAAGATTAACGTTAATGAATGTTTCGTTTCTTCGCTGTACGTAGTTTACATACTCCCTAGTAAATATATCACCTCGTTTAGTTTATACACTGCTAAATAGAGAACTTTCCTAGTATTTTTATATGGCTTTGCCTCTACACTTCCCCCTTGCCAATAACGCAGTTATTTTAACTGTCAAATTCAGAAGCACTGGTAGAGAAATAAATACAACACTAACAGATCAATTATGCAATCAAAACAATTGAAATGAAAAAATAACACTTTGTAGTTAGTTCTAATCAAGTCATCGGGATTATTACAATATACAATACGAGTGTTATCACTTCACACTATATCCTCCACCATATCCAGACATCAGGCTGGAAAACGTACCGCTCGGTTTTTTTCTTGTTCTCGCCTCCCGGCTACTTGAATTTGAATGGTGGCGTGCCAGATGCGACCCGTGCCACTAGCGACCGCATAATCTGTAACCGTGCCGGATGCGACCGGCGTTGACAAGCAAATTGCCATTTGATAAGTTGTGTCATCACCCAAGATAAGGTAAGCTAAACAAAGTGCAATGCCATTTCAATAAGTCCTATAAGCAGCTACTGCTCCTAATTGACATAACAGATAGTGGGTTCGAATCCCACAGTCGGCATCCCTGAAGATGGCTTTCCGTGTTTTCGCATTTTCACACCAGGCAAATACTGGGGCTGTACTTTAATTAAGACCAGGGCCGCTTCCTTCCCATTCCTAGCCCTTTCCTATCCCATCGTCGCCTTAAGACATGTCCGTGTTGGTGCCCTTGGGCGGCCTGCGCGTCTGGATGTAGGATTATGATAATGAAGTAGGGAGAGATGAAACCCGCTTTCGGCACCTAGCCTACTCCTCTCGAATAATACCAAGGGGTCTGCTCAATGCTTTACGTCGCCATTCGACGGCCGAATCACCATCAACAGCATCATATCCCCTCACTCCATTTGAACACTGCGAAAAGGTTTGGATTTGAATCCCGGCCTTTGGCATGCAATCTAGTGATTAGAAACTGTCTACCACCAACTTTCCTACCCTGCCGACCAACATTCTGATGGTGATTTTTTTTTCATCCAGGCTAAGTGGCTCAGACGGTTGAGATGCTGGTCCTCCGACTCCAACTTGGCAGGTTCGATCCTGGCTCAGCCCGGTGGTATTTGAACGTGCTCAAATACGTCAGCTTTGTGTCGGTGGATTTACTGGCACGTAAAATAAGACCTGCGGGACTAAATTCCGGCACCTCGGCGTCTCCTTAAACCATAAAACTAGTTGGACGTAAAGCCAGCAACATTATTATATTTTTCTTTCGACCAACGGCACTCGAACCTGCTAACAACGGTGTCAGACCTTTATTTTAGAAAAGACCAAGTTAGCTACTTATAAGCAATCTGCCACTTGGTGACAGCCCTTTGCAGATCATTTGTAAGTTATTGATGGGTCGCATGCGGCACGATGCTTTTCCGCTCGGTCGCTATTGGCACGATAATGGCCGGGTCGCATCCGGCACGGTCGCATCTGGCACGTAACCACTTGAATTATCACTGCTTGGTTGGTAATTTCATTTGTCATTTGATGACAAGAATAGTCAAAATAAATTCTAGCTTTAGCGTGTCGATTGAAATATTGACTTCTCTTCCTTTAATGACTAAGGCGGAAACTTTTCTTGCCGATTCACAACGGAAAATGGTCCTTCATAAGGAGGTTCGAGTGATTCCTTCACCCTGTCAATCCTTACGAATAGAACGTGCACGGATATACAAAATATTATCCGCATCCACACTTCCTTCATCCGCATCCTCGAACGGTTATCCGCGCAAATTGCAACTATTTAACTATATTACAACCTAGGTACTGAAATAGATAGATCTATTAACACAATACCTGGCACTAGACTCTTTACAGTGACAGGTTCATGACGGATTTCCTGTTCCACAACTATCGAAATATGGAGCGGTTCTCTCTCGAAATCTTTGTTTCCTCCTTTCACTATTTACGGCCAGGATCCAGTTAGGCTTAGGTCAGATTTACGGCTTTCTTGACTCAAGATTCTTTTTACATCCCTATTTTCCCATACCAATGTCAAGGGTCGCCTCACCACAAGCAAAAAGCAACTCTGTGAAATGTGTGAAAGACTGTGTCTTTTATTATACGTTTCCTTGCGATTTTCCACAATTTTCTTAAGTACGAAGACACTCCTCATATCTGGTTTCACAGAGGAGAATGCAGGGTTTTTAATGCTAACTCTACTAACCACATATTTTTCACCCTCAAGTCCATTGTTATGATCCTTCCCCATATTACATCCTTGTTCCTCCATTTTATAATTACCGACGTAAAACCGCCCTGAACTGAAAAATGGTTGATGTTTTTAGTTTTAGATCCTTTAAATACTTCCCAGTGGTCTAAATAGACTAAGTCTTAAAAAAAACACTGTAAAAATTAACGTTTGTCAGGGCACATGGCATTGTTTATATCTGAAGATTGCCAAAATCGTGGCTATGTTCTACTCGGGACGGGAGTTATAACAAACTAATTATGGATTCTCTGGCCCAAATTTATACAGAATATCTTTCTTAGCTAATTCATATCAGTGAAAATCGCTGGCTGGTGATGATAAAGAATACAAATTGCGTTCAATATGACACATATTGAGCCCCTAAATTCTTAAGAAATGTTTTAAACATAGGCTAACTTGTCATAAGAATCGGTAGAAATGGACCTTGAGAAAAGTATCACCTAAATGATGTTCTACATATTTTTGATACAGTTTAAAACTTTTTTGTCATCGAAACAGACAATAATCTTCTACCAGCATGAAAATGTGTTCAAACACGGAGTCACATGTAGGACTTGTAATTTAAAACGCACTCTCGTGTATCCTCTACAATTACCTGAATACAAGCTAAAATCTAACTGCCACTTACAGAGCGTCATCTGCCAGCCTCGTTATCGACCTCGTTCCATCCAGCAAAACATTGGAAATGTATTACTAGATGATCCGTAAAGCAGATACAGTTCAGTAGAGAAGTTACGAACATGAAGAGATTTCAATCTAATCCCTCTACCGACATTATAAAAATGTATGACAGTATTGTAATATGTTTATATACAGGAGTTGGCCACATTACTGTATTTGCGTGGTAAACTTTAGAAATGTTCAGTTATCATACGGCGATGTCCTTTCAAAGTGATAACAATAATTATACCAGGCGGACCACGAGCGCCTTACTTTCTACTTACAAATGTCCCGCATGAATATTGTGATGGATGGGACATCTAATCACTTGTTTTCGAAGGAGCGCTACAACGCCGAAGATACAGGGAAAAAAATGTAATAACGTATTAATTTATACACGTGTAGACATTCCACTCTATAAAAGAGTTGTTTATATGAAACAAAAACTAATGCTATTCAGCGAAATACGTGTGCAGAAGGCAGACGTCTGTCTGGAAACTCGTGTGCATACTGGCTGCGAGCTTCCGCTGCATTCCTACCAGATTCTCCATAGATTAAAATGATGTCTGGGTATTCTAGTCATTGCCAATATGCAGGCAGCAAATGTAGTGCTGCTGTACTATACATCAGCCTAGTACTATGCGGTCAAAAACGAGGTTTACCAATGCAAGGGATTATATTAGATGTGTAGCGCTGAGGATCATGATGCGAGCGACCGTTCGGTTGTTCTTTCTTCATATTCTGATGTAACCTGACTTCTGGTAGTACTACCCCTTTGAAAATCAGTTAAAAGATATCCCAATCATCATTTGTCCATGCTGGACGTTTATAAGTAGGCTACCAGGTACATTTAAGATAAGGTCTTTGTTAAAAGGACACCGGTCACCGGGATGAAGTTTTTCATAAATCACGAACAGAATATTAGTGTTTTTCCCTCGCACTCACTGACTTCCATAAAACGTTTTCATATTCGTTTATTTTCATACCACTGAATTTTCCACGACTTATCCGTCGCTCTTCACAAGGGGTATATATTTGTGCAATAAATAAAGCAATGTCCGGCGGTTTTAAAGATCCTTTCTGTAAGACCATGAAAGAGATTTAATAGAAAGACCCAAACAATCTTCAGGATGATAGATGAGGTTTATCCAACAGAAATACAAAGTATTGAACAAGGGAGAAAAGATAAAGACCACGCGTTAAGATATTCTGCTACAGCGTCACAACAAAATAACAACAGCCTCAAACACTCTATCTCTCTTCTAGGTCCGTTAACTGCTATTGTGTCAAAACGGCCTCACTTTGCGACTGGTGCATTTTACAAAAAACACATTTTTCGTCCCTCTGTCAAAGCCATACCTTAACGGCTCGTCCTGGGAAAAAAACAGAAACAAGACACGTGCTACAATTTATTCGAATGATGAACTCAAGGACACGATGCACGTTCTGGTATGTTTCTGTCAATACTTGAGATACCAGAAGCCAGACATCTGCTAGTTTAATTTTTTTATCTTTTTTTATTATTTTTTTTACGGTCTGCTTAAGGTCGCACCGACACAGATAGGTCTTATGGCGGCTATGGGACAGGAAAGAGCTAGGAGTGGAAAGGAAGCGGCCGTGGCCTTAATTAAGGTACATCCCCAGCATTTGCCTGGTGTGAAAAATGTAAACCACGGAAAACCATCTTCAGGGCTACCGACGGTGAGGTTCGAACCCGCTATTTCCCGAATACTGGTCATGTTATTGGTTTTACGTCCAACTAACTACTATTACGGTTTTCTGAGACGCCGAGGTACATTTCATTCATTAGAGTACTGCATAAATTGTAAAACCTGTAGGCTACTAGTATCAGCTAAACTCGAGCGCACCCTCGTTGGTAACACACCACTGTAGTTCCGAGTTTGCCCACTTGACTATCAGGACTCAACTTTACAAATTAGACATACAGCAACAATAACAACAACAACAACAATAATAATAATAATAATAATAATAATAATAATAATAATAATAATAATAATAATAATAATAATAATAATAATAATATGTATGTTGAGTATTCAGCCCGAAGGCTGGTTTGATCCTCTGCGGCTCCGCCAACAGCTGTCATAAATAGCCTAGGCGTCACTGAAGAGGTGTACTAGGGAAATGAGGAGTGAGGTAGTTTTCCGTTGCTTTCCTCACCGAGCCAGCCGCTGCTATTACATATCAGTCTGTCAAGCCCACTGAAATGCATGCACCAACCGACCATATGAGCGATATTTTCACACCATTCATAACAGGGACTGGCTGCATAAGGAATGGTATTACTAGCATTACTCATAATAATAATAATAATAATAATAATAATAATAATAATAATAATAATAATAATATCAGGGCCGTGGTGCAGGGATGGCACGCATGCCTCTTACCCAACGACCCCGACTTCGATTCGCGGCCAGTTCAGGGAATTTTACCTGGATTTGAGGGCTTGTTCGAGGTCCACTCAACCTACGTGATTACATTTGAGGAGCTACCTGATGGTGACATGACGGTCCCAGTTTTATAAAGCCAAGAATAACGACCGAGAGGATTTGTTAAGCTGACCACGTGTCACCCCTTTAAAGAAACAGCTACTGTTGTAACGGTTCAAATCCCGTTACAAGATGATATCTGTATTTTTATTATTTTATCTGTATTATTATTATTATTATTATTATT
Source organism: Anabrus simplex (assembly GCF_040414725.1). Classification (NCBI taxonomy): domain Eukaryota; kingdom Metazoa; phylum Arthropoda; class Insecta; order Orthoptera; family Tettigoniidae; genus Anabrus; species Anabrus simplex. Next base: position 147,284,622 of record NC_090265.1, on the reverse strand, counting down.
ATTATTATTATTATTATTATTATTATTATTATTATTATTATTATTATGTCCGTATTATTATGTTATCTGTGATATTGTTACTATTATTGTAATTATCAGTCTTATTTAATTCGATTTTGCAATTGCCTGTTGCTTGCAAGATTGTACTTAGATGTATGCATATATACGTATGTGTAGTATAACACTCAATACCTGTACAGTGAGAATTGTTGTATATATCAGAGATTGGGTGTGACGTTGGGACATTGTGCAAGATTAGTGGCGATTCTGCCAAGTCATCGCCGCGCCATGGCTATGTCATTGTATTTATTTAGATATGCGCTCAGCGAGTCGGCCGCCGCAGGGCTATTTCACCACTGTATGTAATATTTGCCGCGTTGTGGGAGTATGTCATGGTTATTTCTGGAGATTACGTAGCTGTGTCAACCAACGTCTATATAAGGTGGATGCATATTGTAGCGTCAGTCATTAGTTATACGGATGCAGTACAGTGAAGTAGTCTACTAGATCAAGAGGCCTTAGTTGGTCAGTCAACCAGTGTGAACGAGAGATGGTGAAGACTCAGTGAGCCATTATTGGTCATTGAGAGAGTAAGACCAAATGGTTGGTCCGTCACTTAGTGGAAGACACGGACGCAAGGGCTTACCATGAAGTCAGAGAGGGCAACCAAGGGCCTACCAAGAGGTAATACCATATTGACTTACAAAGAAGTCAGATGAGATGGAGAAGAAGCAGTCACAAGGATGTATCACCAAGTTAGGCGTGACACATCTACAGTAAACACCAGATCAAAGGAATACGTCGTAATTACACTAAAAGTGTTGAAGGTACAGTCAAGTGAATCAGTGAGGGAAATATTTCGTATAAATTGTTAAATGTCCGGTCAAGAAGAATTCAAATTCATGCCTAGTTTCTTTCAGTTGCAATGTCATAATTTCATATTCTCATCTGTTTTATCGCAACAAGACTCACTATTTTTTGATATATTATTTAAAGAATATATATTGTTCTATCAAACGAATTCATAGTTTCATTTCATTGACAGTAAAATATCTTAACCTCAAAATTAATGGGGAAACCGAACGCCAATCTCCTTTTCCCAGAACTTATATGGTATGTCGTCAAAAGTAAGCTTATTACCCCACACCCTAGAGATAGTCAAGAGTCTCATTGTATTATTGCTGCACTGAGTGGCAGCTGGCGCCCTTCAAATAACGTATGTGTAAGTAAGCAGGTAACAAGTAAGTGTGAGTACAAGGTTCGACGAGTGTGTATTTTATTTAATGAATGTTAATTTTCATAAATTCCATTTTAAATGCAGATATTCAGATTTTCAAGTAAAATGCAGATTAATATGTTTGTAAAATTAGTCAACGACTCAGGAACATGTTTACACTGTGTGCAAGCATTTTCATTTCACATCATTTAGGCTGTCTGCCTGGCAATTTTGACGTTCGGTTTTCCGGTACCAGGTGCCCGAGGAACCAGAAGTCATTGGCACTCTATTGGGTCCTTGGCTGTATGTTCAGCGCGCTGACCTTCGGTCGAGAGGACCCCGGGTTCTATACCCAGCTGGGCATGAGATCCTAACCTTCTCAGGGACTGTACGTTTGTGTTCGTCTGAATACACTTCTCTGATTCTACATGCAATATACCACACTTCCAACCACTACAATGCAGTAGTATATACATTCCTCTAGATAGACTTCACGTCGGGGAGGGCAATCGACTGCAAAACTGGGCCAAATACACATGACGGAGCGACCTCAACAACAAGAGGATATGGTTAGAAGGAAGAAGAATAGAGAAAAGGTAAATACAAAGTGTATCACCCGAGACGTTTTACACGCGAACAGTGTACGACATGAAGTGTCGAGGGAACTTTATCCACCCTCATAAATCCGACTACCTCCTCCGGGTGTGCAGCTATAACCTTAGGTTCCAGAGGTCGGTTTTCTACCACTGAGCTACAGACGGAGCTATGCCTCTAATAAGAGACTGCGATTTCTATACTGAGTACATGTTTGTTTACAATTGGGGCTAGTACTGAGAAGAAAGTGTCAGTGGCCTATACATCGTGTTCAGTCCCAGAGTTCGCCAATTTCTAGCACAGATATAATGATAGTTTAATATATTCTGGGTGAAAATGTCCAGGTTAATTTATTTTATTAATCAGAGGAATCAGGAATCAGAGTTATCAGAAAGCACGACTAATGTGTACAGGAATTAATTCCATACAGTGGAAATGGAAATGTATTCAGTACTACTTCACCTGAATTCAAGAGCAAATAACGAGTGTGCTGGTGTCTCTGATCTACCTGATTACAGCCCTCATTCTCATTTGTTTCAATTGTTCCCAATGTTTCCATGTGTTACTGTGTGTGTGTCAACACGCGCAGGCAGATACGTTGTCATAATTAGATCTCGGACACAAAGACAGTGTTGTCGCTTTGTGCTAGAGAGTGTTTGTTCTCATGCTCCGTGAGCAATTAACATGCTCGCCTGCCCGCTCTAGCCTGCGACACGCTCTGTGCTTCACTGGTTCGGATCGCATCTTATACTATTTATATCACCCTGTAAAACAAAATACAACTCACTGTAGAAAATTAATTCACCATATACCGTGATGTGTTACGTTAAAGTGAGCATCAAACAAAAGAACAGGCCTTAATTCTTGATACCGGCAAATTTTCAATTTCCATTTCGTGACCCATAAAATTTATGACTGATAAATGAATCTGCCAGTACCATTGTGTTCGATTAGCGGGTCTGTCCCTTGCCCAGAGGCCCAGGATTAGATTCCCGGCCTGCCCACGTATTTTAATTGAAGAGTGTCTATTCAAAAGCTGCTATTTCCACTTCCAAAAATTAAATCAGTATTTCATCCCCTGCATTTCAGTAGTTGAATAAAACTGATTCCAATGAGCAGTTATAGCCAGGAAGATGCCATTCCTTACAAATGTTTACAAACCGATCATGGATATGTTCCATTGTCCTATTATTTTACGTTTCTTGAGCTTTCACCACAATTCCTAAGGTGAAAATAGTGGCCTTTTGAATAGACACTGCTCAATTCTAGATTGATGGCCTCGTCAGAGGGTTATAATTAATGGTATTGGCTTTACGTCCAACTAAATACTTTTTTGGTTTTCATAGATAGCGAGGTACCGGAGTTCTTTTACGTGCCAGTAAATCTACCGACACGAGGCTGACGTATTTCAGCACCTGCAAATACCACCGGACTGAGCCAAATTGGGGTCAGAAGGCCAGCGCCTCAACCGTCTGAGCCACTCAGCCCGGCTCTCATCAGAGGCGTTGTGTGATATGAGAGGTAAAGGCCGCAATCGTGAAGGTCAATCAATAGGCTGAGAAAGCTGTCACATTGATCACGTGCAATCCAATACATGCCAGCTATTTAGCTGGGCAGCAGTCATCGTGGCAGGCTAACGGCATGCATAACAAATATGTTTATTTGATGAATATATGTATCTTCAAATAACATAGAGAATATCATTTACCAGTGGCGTAAACCTACTAAAATAGCGAATCATGTGTGAAGTTAAGCCATATTGGACATGCTAACCATTTGCAAGGTCATCCCATGTACTGTTGGGTAGCAGAGGAGCAGATGGGAATTAATCAATTTACCACAAGCAAACTGCGGTTGACTGTGCCTGGTCAGTGATCCTGTGGCCTAACTAAACTATCAACGTTCATATTTGGATAAGAAACTATGTTTTCTCTGCTCTAGAAGAGAACTTAAGCTTCCGCTATCTTCCTGGCGTAGTTTTAAATGCATAAAATAGAACGAGACAATACTGAGACCTTCCTCAACAATAAAGGCTGTAGAAACACGTTGTAGGAGTAGACTTTTATTATTTTAATCTCAGGACGAAGAAGGATAGAGTGATTAGCATTGAGCAAAGCTCTCCACCACAGTATTTAACCTAACACTCCGTTACGGTTCTTTTAAGTTGCAATAAAGTTAGATTATATCTTTAATGTCCAACAGATCTCTCGCATTAAAACATTCCTAAATGCCAGCCATGAAAATTTCTTGAGCACATGAGCAAGGCAATTGTAATGAGGAATTACATTAAGGGTTAGGAATAAACTGGAGGGATGCAGCTTTGGATATGAACTGTCTACGGTGAGGGGCGTCATGTGAGACGAGTGGAGGAGTGTAATATACTCAGTCATGGAAGTTAAAACAATCACTAAAAAGGCCAAGTTTTAAATGATATTATGGTAAGAGGTGTTGAACTAGACGAAGTCATACTGCACGTTACAATTAGGGCAATGGGAGGAGGAATAAACGGAGGAAGAGCAATTTAGAAGCGGTTAGTTCATTCACAGAGGCTGAAAGGTATTCACCGTCAGAAAGACGGCAGGTTTAAAAATAAGAACCTGGAGACTCATATGCCCCTCACATTCACTCAACCTTCACCAATAATGAGTATCAGGTTGGTTCCTGGGAACAAATATGACTGGGCATAGAGCTCACCCCGCTACCTGTCTTAATGACGATATACAGTAGCTCATTCTGTTGGTCAGTGATAAAGTGTCAGCCAGGCATAGGTAGTCGGAATTTTCACGGGCAACCAGATATAGAGCTAATAATTGTATCCCACTTACTGCCAAGGTTACGGGTAGTGAAAGCCGCTACCTTCCGTTCCTCGAAAAAGCCTTCATGACCTGCAACGAGAGAGTTTACTTTCCTATAACTGATATCTCGTAGTTGCGCCTGCGAACATCGCTATGTGAATTATTTTAGCTTAGAACTTATTCAATACTCTAAAATGTGCAATATATAACACATTATGCTCCTCGAACCATTTACTTAAAACAGAGAAATATATTTGCATTTTGTCTTATCGTGAGTTTTAAATAAAATGTCATTATTTTAAATGCCCGTGATAATACAATATATGATCCCATATTACAGATATAAAAGAACTGAGATTGACGAGGAGGTAGCTGATGTATTTGAAGACGGCAGTATACGAAAATGCCGATATTTTCCTTGTCCTTTTATGTCTCCATGTATGTCTTTGTTATTTACATTGTACCCACCCTCTTCCACACTGTTGTGTCATTGGCTTTTATCTCCCATGATTATTCCTACCTTTCTGTTTTTAATTGTATGTTCTTGCACTTTTGATATTTCATTCCTGTCATATAATATCCAATCTAATCAATCACTACTGATCTGTATTTAGGGCTGTCACTCAGGAGGCAGCTTCCCTATCAGTTATCTATCTAGTCTTTCATTAAATGATTTCAAAGAAATTGGAAAGGTTCTAAAATTCAATATGGTCAAGAAATTCTTGCTCTTCATAAAAACCTGCATATGTACTGCGGGTCAGTATTTCTCCAGAAATATTATCACATAGCGGTTTTCGCAGGCGTAGCAACGATATAGATATATATATATATTTTTCACAGCACGTACGAAAATATAAAATAATTCTCAGCCGGTTTCCAGTCATTAGACCGCGTCAGGAATGGAATGAATGAAGCCCCCTTCTAGATGCGCGAGGATAGGAATTGTGCCGGCTGCCGAAGCCTGTCGCAATTCTCCGGGACAATGATTAATGACTGGCAGGTGAAATAATATTTGAGAGTGTTGCTGTAATGAAAGAAGACAGGGAAACCACGTATCGATACTGTCATCGCTGTGGAAGGAGAACTGCATAATGACAACTCACAGGTGCACGGTGTTGTTGGGTTATGCGCGCACTGGTCTAGTGTAGAAATGGAGGCAAGCAAAGAAGAGGAGGGAAGTGTGGTTCATTGTCTGGTAGATGAAGGTGCTGGAGTACGTGAAACTCACCACCGCATGTCTGCTGTGTATGGCGAACCCTGCATGTCCATGAGGAGTGTGCACCAGTGAAAAAAGAGATTCCAAGAAGGGTGCATATCACTGCAAGACAATACGCGCCCGGGACAGGTCCATCGAGCCATTACTCGTAATGCGATAAGGCGGATCGATGGCCTTATCCGGGAAAACCGACGCATCACGGAGGGAGAAACACATTCGTGGACGTAGGTTTGTTTCGGACGAGGAAATGCAAGAGTGGGTACGGTTGTGGATCCGTCAACGACTTACTTCTTTCTACAAAACTGGAATTGATCGTTTCGTCTCCCAGTAGGATAAATATATTAACGGTTTTGGTAATTTATTTTGAAAAGAAAAACATTCCATGGTCACGTTGTAGCGGGTGTTCGGTTTTCACTTGACTGCCCCTTATACTTTAATCATGGGAAGCACGCAGGAATAGAATGTACCCCATGAAACTCTCTGTTACATGCAATGTCAAAAATGCCCTCCGTTAACATTGATACACGTATCAACCCGCCGTTGCATTGAATCTCGTATGTGTTGATGTATCCCTGTGACGGCGGGTTCCTACCTGTATCAATGTTAACGGAGGGCATTTTGAACATTGCATGTAACAGAGAGTTTCATGTGATATGCTGGTGCGTTGTGCTCCTCTGCGTTTCCCATGATTAATGCCTCTACTATGTAGAGTTGTAAAAAAGATGAGTCCACCGAGCTCGATAGCTGCAGTCGCTTAAGTGCGGCCAGTATCCAGTATTTGGAAGATAGTGGGTTCGAACCCCACTGTCGGCAGCCCTGAAGATGGTTTTTTGTGGTTTCCCATTTTCTCACCAGGAAAATGCTGGGGCTGTATCTTAATTAAGGCCATGGTCGCTTCCTTCCCACTCCTAGCCACTTCCTGTCCCATCGTCGCCGTAAGACCTATCTGTGTCGGTGCGACATAAAGCCAATGGCAAAAAAAGTGAGGCCTAACATTGAAATAAAGCGCTTCCGGACACATGTCCATATACGAGGGCTGAAAATAAAGTACTGGCAATATCGATAGAACGCTCTATTTAATAAACTAAAAAGTGCAATATTGCATTACTTTCCTTCAATATAGTCACCCGCAAAGTCTATTACCTTTCGTCAAATGTCTGGAAGCCGTTAGGGACGTTAGCAAGACGTTCTCTGTTGATGACAGCGGTGGAGCGCCCTACTGCACGAAGTACAGATGTCACGTCAGAAAATCGGAAGCCTTCAACTCCCAAAATAGGTCGAAATTTACGGAAACGAGACCACTCACGATGTCAATCTGATCTTGAGGAATGGACGTCCGGCTTGCGCTGTGCAAATCCGCAGTCTCATTCCGACCAGCACGAAAAGACTTGACCCATCTTTCCACTCGCCACAGACTTCAAGTGATCCTCAATAACATTCAGATGCATTTTTGCAACGGCCAACCTCAATTGTAATCCACGAACACTGATCACCTTTCGAAAACACGCTTTAGAGTGCTGAAATCGACACTCTTCAATTCAATGCCACACAGCAACAACACTCCCAACTCGATACCCTTCAAAAACACACTACATATCGACAGCAGCGCCACCTGACTGCTCCCATTTCCTATTTGCGAATGCCGGATCTCCTGCGGGTGTCTGGACTACGTTGCCAGTACTTTATTTACAACCCTCGTAACATATTCATCTCTCCTTCTACATGTGAGGAATATGTTCCGAGTGATCGACCGTACCTTTCTGTTACATCCTGTATACCACAAAAACAAACCTTCACAAACATCAGGGATGACCGCGATAGCTCGTCATTTATGAATTCTCAGACCGGCTCCATGGCTAAATGATTAGCATGCTGACCTGTGGTCACAGGGGTCCGGGTTCAATTCTCGGCAGGGTTAGGAATTTTAACCATAATTCGTTAATTTAGCTGGCACGGGGACTGGGTATATGTGTCGTTTTCATCATCATTTAATCCTCATCACGACATGCAGGATTTGACGGGCGTCAAATCGAAAGACCTGCATCTGGCGAGACGAACTTGTCTCCTGATACTCCCGGCACTAAAAGCCATACGGCATTTCATTTCATGAATTCTAAACAACTTTTTTATAATCTAAACAAAAATATTAACATACTTCAAAGGATGCAACCCTATGAGTTTCAATATAAGCTTCTGGAATTCTTGAATGTCATATGTTTCCATGATGACATTAAGTGGCGTATGGTAACAAGATGCGAAGAAGATGGAAGGATTCAGAACATAATAAATGAATTCGTGTTTCAGTCCGCAATATACCACGAAAGCCAATCAAATTGTGTCTGTGCCTCCAAAACCACCGAAGAGGTACACAGTAGCCGTGAATGCTAAATAATTCTGGATCAATACGAGCAATATTAGTTTTGCTAGCAAGCTAATGCAATTACGTCGCGTGTAAAATGCTCTGGTAAAATGAGAATTAGCAATGGCTGGAACGATTTGGACTGTGAAATCGTTTTCTACAACAATGTTTCAATGTTGGCATTTTGGATTAAAATTACTGTATTTCATGCTTCATTAAAACACAACGAGTACTAGTATTTTCTGGATAATAAAGTGCGGGCGTTGATGAGGACTCGAATCTGAGAACGCACGGCGCATCAAGTTTGATTGGTCACGTGACGAGCTAAGTCCTGTACTGTATTGTACATATAGTGTACCGGTTTTTTCAACTGATTGGGTGGTGTCCGTACTGAATCCTAGGATTGGACTGGATTAGTTTTGTATTTCTCTATTTTATGTTTTGTGGTCTGTTTTTGTTTTGCTTTTTATGTTTTTACTTTCTTCGTGCTCCAGATGGTTATTATTAACCAGCGTAGATATACTCCACGTGTTGGGACTATCGGTCATTGCCTAAAAAGGAACAGATATACTTACAGTACCAGTGTAAGCCGAGCTATGTATCTGCAGAATTATCAGTACGTATAAGTTACCCTTTGTGAGTACTAATTCCAAATTATTTGCCATTAGACAGTGTTTACTATAAAGGATGATGTTAAATGAATATTTAGAGAAATAAGCTAATGTGAAGAACTTTACGCCGGGCTGAGTGGCTCAGACGGTTGTGGGGCTGGTCTTCTAACCCCAACTTGGCACGTTCGTTCCTGGCTTAGTCTGGTGATATTTGAAGATCCTCAAATACGTCAGCCTCGTGTCGGTAGATTTACTGGTACGTAAAGGAACTCCTGCGGGACTAAATTCCGGCACCTCGGCGTTTCCGAAAACTGTAAAAGTAGTTAGTAGGACGTAAATCAAATAACATGATTATTATTGAAGAACTTTACCACCATCTTCACTTACAACGAATTGTATATGAACATGGGTATTCTCAAGGTTTTTAGTTTGGACATTTGCTATGTTCCATACCTTGTTAATAATTTGTTACATTTGCAAGTGCTGCATATTGTGGTTTAGTGCCTTTTTTATTTTTCAATGTGTATGTTCGATTATTATACATTACGAAGGGTATATACGAAAAATGGCATACATTCAGCTATGAAAAATCAACAGAAACCTACAAAACCACAAACTTGGTAATGTGGGATTTCTAATTTTTAAAAAATTATCGTTCATTCTGTGGCATTTCAATTGCGTGTATGGCCTGAGGTTGCTTGAACACGACGAGGCATAATCAACACCAAAGAATTGAATCTGTTTTGGGCCAGCTAGCAGCTTTAGTCAATTGCTAAGTGTTAACAAGAGGATGTTTAAAAGGTTCATGTCCGCAGAGTATGCTGGCCACAACATTTGTTGTGTGCCAAAAGTTTCAAGGAACTGACTGATCACTCTGCCTCTAATGGTACGAGTTTTATTACCCACTAGCGTAAAGCCCTCGCCTACAGTGGGAGCAAACCCTGTAACTACAAACTAAACCAAGCCCCCTAGCGCAACATCTTCGAAAGGCCATGGCCTACCAAATGAATGTTGTTCATCCCACAGCCCTGCAGATTACGAGGTGTCGTATGGTCGATACAATAAGTGTTCACCGCCGTTATTCTTGGCTTTTTAGACCGAGGCCGCTATTTCACCGTTAGATAGTTCCTCAATTGTTATCACGTGGGCTGATTGAACCTCGAACCAGACCTCAGATTCAGGTCAAAATTCCTGACCTGGCCGGGAATCGAACCCGGGGCCTCCGGGTAAGAGGCAGGCACACTACCTTTACGCCGCGGGGCCGGCCCTGTAACTCTCGGAATACCAGGCCAGTCATGTAACCTGGGTAGGAACTAGAGGCGCATGTCGATCAAACATGATCAAACCCCAAACCATGACAGATTCCCTTCCTGTTAATGGCACTTCAGGATGAAGACCTCATTCCATCTCTCAGTGAAACGTCTCCCGACTCTAATGCTCCTGTTGTATAGGTGCAACCTTACAGTGACCTCATCAGAAAAAGTCATATCGTTGCATTAAATAACAATACCGCCTATCTGACGATGCCATTTCTATCCATTATTTCCCTTAAAATTGGTCACGCCTCCCAGCCACGTATGGATATGTTGCCCGTCAGAACAGTTTTCGTTGTGTTTATTTTCATATCCTTGGGTATAAAGGATAATAATAATAATAATAATAATAATAATAATAATAATAATAATAATAATAATAATGTTACTTGATTTACATCCCACTAACTACTCTTTTACGGTTTTCGGAGACGCCGAGGTGCCGGAATTTAGTCCCTCAGGAGTTCTTTTAAGTGCCAGTAAATCTACCGACACGAGGCTGACGTATTTGAGCACCTTCAAATACCAGGATCGAACCTGCCACGTTGGGGTCAGAAGGCCAGCGCCTCAACCGTCTGAGCCACTCAGCCCGACTTTAGGAAAATGAACCTTATATACAACATACTGTAGGAGGACGTAAATACGTTATGCAAATATGCATCCCTACAGTACGGAACAGTGAGGTTCATTTCCCATCACACGTAACGATAGGAAAATGAACAGAACCTAAATTGTTCTGATAGACCGCAAATCTATATGTGGTGGGAGGCGTGACCAGTCTTAAGGAACATTTTGGATAGGAAGAGCATTGTCAGATAGGCGGTATTGTTCCTTAAGCGATGTTATGCTTCGGCTGTTCCTTATACTGTGGGTGACGAGCTCGATAGCTGCAGTCGCCTAAGTGCGGCCAGTATCCAAGTATTCGGGAGATAGTGGGTTCGAACTACACTGTCGGCAGCCCAGAAAGTGGTTTTCCGTGGTTTCCCATTTTCACACCAGGCAAATGCTGAAGCTGTACCTTAATTAAGGCCACGTCCGCTTCCTTCCTATTCCTAGCCGTTTCCTGTCCCATCGTCGCCATAAGACCTATCTGTATCGGTGCGACGTAAAGCAACTGTGGGTGACGAGTTATTGCCCACCTCTCACGAGCTTCCCTGTGGTGTGGTTTAAGGGGAGCTTTGACACAGGCCTTCTCGACATAAGCACTGTCTGATCTGACATATTCATTCCGAAAGCCTTTCGAAGAACCTGGCTGAACGAGGTGGGAACAGCAGCAGGCTTACGATGTGCTGAGTTGTTTTGCGTTGGCATTCCGTCCGTTCTCGATCAGTAACTGTTTGTATATCGCTGAATGTTTGCCAAACTCTGGAGACATTACTCTGCCCCACATCCACTTGTCGCCATCCATCTTGCAACATTGTCACAATTCGAATGCATTCAGAAACATAAATTGGCGATTTTGTCATGTTTATTTTAGTTCATCACAAGTTATCTATTCACCATCGACCTTATTAATATCTATTAAACTGACCGACACGATAAATGCCTCCTATCGGACCATAACCGAACATGATCTGGATTTAGTTTCCCTATGTCTCAGACGCTGGCCTATAGCGCATGCAATAAATAAGTTAGACTGTTTGTAATCTGACAGGTACGTAGCTCAAACAGCATTGCCACTTACTCGGTGCACAAATTGTTCTCACTTTTCCATTGTCTAGGAATAAAGTTAAATATTGAAAAAATAAACAAAATAAATTGTCCATTATGTCTTTTCTGACTCTTAGGTTTGTCTTGACACAGGATTTCTTTCTAGATTATATGTTCCTATTCGAAAGTTTCGTAATTCGACCTCTCTGTGGGCTACTCCAGTTCCCATGGGACGTTCTGAATCGCCCGGTATATAACATCGAATTCGATCGCTGTCCGCAAACTTCTAAGTTTTATGCTCTAATTCTGTAACATATAAGGTGAATAAGAGCATCTACGAAAATTAAGAATTAAAAATTGACCTATAACCAATAAATGCAATGGTAACGTAAATGTTTGAAGAAGTTTATATACGCGTAATATTAAAAGAAACGTTTTGATAGTTAGGGAAGGAGAGAGGAGCATTGCACGTGCCATTGCGCGGTGTTGACACATTCCTGCATTTCTTTCTCCTTCCCTTCGCTTCCGGATGACCTGTTCGTTCGTTCAGACCGTTTTGTTCTATTGTGCTACTACGAAAACGCTTTCATTCCGTCCTTGAACGGGGTGTCGGGCCTCCTAGACGGTAACGCCGTCTTTCAGGCCAGGGAGATGTGATACGGTGAAGGAGATGTTCGGAGAAAGTGAGGGGATTGGCGGCCGTGGGCTATACTAGGAACTGTTCCGGCATTCACCTTAGTGCAGGAGAATGTAAAACCACGGAAAACCACTCCTAGGACAGCTGACGGTGGGGATCAGCCCCTCTCCGTCTCCCAAATACAGAGTCGTAGAACCATGGCAAAGCCGCGGAAACCCCTCCTCTGCTCGGCAAGTCGGTCGGAGTGCAGAGCCGTCGAACCACGGACCAGCCGTGGCCATCTGTAGGCCAAGCCCACTCTGCAAACACCGACCTTCTATTGTATGTAACTCAGAAGTGGGAGGTTTGGCAACTCCTAGCAACACGAGCCGGCCAGCAGGCTTATCTCCATGGCAACCGCAGTGGATCCGCCTTCGTTTCCATGGCAATCATACCCCCTACTCCCTTCTCCCTACCCACGCAGGCAGGCAGTAAACGGACTTCCCTCTAATAACTGTCAGAAAGCATCTTTCAATTATACGACTATAATTCTAACAGCCTAGCGGAGTGGCCGCAAGCGTTAACGCGCTACAGCTATGGTGCCAATCTCTGCATTCGGGAGTGAGTGGGCTCGAACTCCGCCATCGGCTGTCCTGTGAATGGTTTTCTGTTGTTTCCCATTTTCACTTCCGCGTAAATACCAGGACAATTCCTATTCAAAGGCCACAGCCGTTTTCTTCCATCACCTTACCCAGTTTTATTCACCATCATTCCTTTCATCTTCATGTCCGGCTCCGTGGCTAAATGTTTATCGTGCTGGCCTTTGGTCCATAGGGTCCCGGTTCGATTCCTGGCCGGGTCGGGGATTTTAACCTTAATTGGTTCATTCCAGTGGCTCGGAGGCTGGGTGTGGGTGACGTATTCAGCACTACAAATCATCCTAGGTAGGGCCCTCATCTTCACAGACATGCAGGTCGTGTAATAGGCTGTCTACGAGAAAAAAGACCCGCACCAGGCCTCTCCGGAGGCCATACGCCATTATTTTTATTTCATCTTCATTAGCTCCTGAACTGAGATTGATGTCAGGAGAAGCATCCGGCCGCAAAAAATTCCATATAATTTTTTCTCACCCTACCTACGACCTCGTATCAGGAAATGGAACTAAGTGGTAAAGATAAACAATCAAATCATTTGTTTGTAGAAGATTTCTAAGCTATCAAATGTAATTAACAGAAACATATTCTAACAGTGTACGAGCGCAATTGTTTGCAGAGGGAAGTAACGTGAGGATATGCTACATACCGCACGCCATATGCCAGTCGTTGTTCAATTTCCCACGCCAATGATTACATCGGGCGTAATTTGCCTCTGATTGTAGACATTCTCTTCAGCATGGCCGGTTTTTTGCCAATGTCCGCTTTTACTGCACGGTGCCACCCACTCGTACACAATCCATATCTAAATGAGTCGCTATTCCTAGGGCTCCATCAATCAAGCTGTCAGGCCCGTACGTACTGTTTACACAGTCCAGCCTCTCTCTCATCTTTCCTCTTCATATCCTCCAAGGAGAGGTGAAACAAGTTGAGTCGCACTGGGAAATAAAATCAGGGAGTGAATAGGTTAAAAAATACAGTCATTAAACGCCGTAATGCTGTATGTAATTAGTCTTGACGCGTGTTTCTTACCCTTAATCTTCTCCTTATCTGTAGCTATTACCCGCTACGTAACGAAGTCCTAGCTTATCTCGGGGTTGTTGAACATTTCTCATTTGTAGGAGGAAATTTCTTTTACATTCCCTGTGTCCCAGATTCAACAGCAGTGCAGCACAACAGAGAAACACGAACTTTTTCCCTTGTACGTAGGATAGTGAACAAGGACAAGTGAATTTGCCAAATAATAAAATAATAATAATAATAATAATAATAATAATAATAATAATAATAATAATGAGCAAGGGGCCGTGCGGTTAGGGTCGTGCAGCTGTGAGCTTGTATTCGGGAGATACTGGGTTCTAGCCCCACTGTCGACAGCCCTGAAGGTAGTTTTAAATGGTTTCCCATTTTCACACCAGGCAATTAATTAAAACCACGGCCGCTTCATTCCAACTCCTAGTCCTTCCCTATCCCACCGTCGCCATAAGAACTGTCTGTATCGGTGCGACGTAAAGCAGATTGCAAATAATAATAATAATAATAATAATAATAAACTACTATGGGACCGAGAAGTCATAACCGATGTCACGCTCAGCAATAATAGGCCAGATATTATTCGAATCGATAAATCCAAAAGATCCGCATCCCTTATAGAAATTGCTTGTCCAAATACCTCCAATCTGCTAACAACAATAGCCACAAAGGTATCAAAATACACAGAACTGGCAATCGAAATACAACGCCTGTGGAAACTAGAATCAGTCACCACAGTTCCAATAGTAATATCATGTACCGGTGTTATTCCAAAATGCTTGCACAGCTCTCTGGCCGCATTAAACCTGCATCATCACACATACGTAGAACTACAGAAAGCCACCCTCCTCAGCACTTGCCACATTGTGAGAAAGTTCCTAGGAACGACTTTGCTCTGACTCACGCTAAACAGCATGAAGTTCCAGGCCGCAGTTCCAGTAATACTGAAGAACAGATTCCCAAAACGGGGACATAAGAAGTCTGAAGTTGTTTGTATTTATTGTATAAATGTATCTATATGTTGTAATTATTTCTGTTGTAAATATTTGTACATATATGTACCTGTAGTTTCATAATCAAGAGGGTGACTCCTTAGGCCGAATCAGCCCATTATGTTACCGGCACAAGCCGAGCCTTCCTAAATTGATACAAATGATAATAATAATAATAATAATAATAATAATAATAATAATAATAATAATAATAATACGCTTAATAATAATACTGTAAGTGCAAGCGAGAACAATAGAATTAGCTTATCAATTGAAGAAAGGCACCTGTCACATGAAGGTGCTATTCTAGGGGACTAAATTAAGACAGACATAGCAGTGAAACCGAATGCTTCCATGCTACATGAACATGGGATATGATTGGGAAATGTGAAATGATAGACATTATAAATAAAGATGCTCAAAAAACTCCGGACTCAAATACGGAAAATGGCTAGAGGAAGCTCAAACCTAACAAATAACTGTGCTATTCTGCTGTTGGAGAATAGAAGAGTATAGTTCAATGTACAATCAATAACGGTGGACATGAACAGGCAAATATTTTCCCCGTGTACGTCTGAAACGTTTGTTTCACCTCGATTGAAAATTATTTATGTAGTTCTTGGATATGAAAACTTTCCTTTGTAACCATAAAAATATTGTGTACTCGGGCGCTCTTGATCCCGTTCAAATAACACCGACCTGAGCTACGAACTTGGGCTCAGATAACCAGCACCCTATCGTCTGAGGCACATAACCCGACGAAAAATCTATACCCACACTTTTTTTGTATAAATGAAGTATTATTAGTTCCAAGAGAACCAATACGAATCGCTTATTTGAAACTCATGCTTACGGTCTGAGATTAAAATTTCCTTTATATATTGTACCCTTGGAAAAGGCAAGTTGGGTGCAATATTTCATTTTCATCTCCACAAGTCGCGTGTGGCACACAAGTACTTAGATGGTGCAACAACCCATAAGGGCCATGGCCTACCAAGCGACCGCTGCTCAGGCCGAAGGCCTGTAGATGATGAAGAGTCGTAAGGTCAGCACGACGGATTCTCCCGGCCGTAATTCTTGGCTTTCTAGATCGAGGCCATCATCTCACCGTCAGATATCTCCTCAATTGTAATCACATAGGCTGAGTGCACCTCCAACCAGCCCTCAAATCCAGGTACAAATTCCTGAACTGGCCGAGAATTGAACCCGAGGCCTCCGGTTAGAGGCAGGCACGCAACTCCTACACCACGGGCGTAGCTGTTATTCATCATCATTATTTCATAGGAAAGGTAAAAATCAAACAAACTTGTAAGTTTACATGACTCTTGATATCGTGAACATAGCCAAAGGAACCCGAACAGGAGAACGTGAGTTTACATTTCAAATATCCCAAATGCACCGGTTGCGATTCGAATCATCTGAAGGAGATTACCATCGAAAGATTTTTCTGGAATCAAGTATGGTATCTTAGAGATTTCTACACAAGTGTAAATGTATCGTCCGCCTCTGTGGTGTAGTGGTTAGTGTGATAGCTGCCTCCCCTGGAGGCCCGGGTTCGATTCCAAGCTCTGCCACGAAATTTGAAAAGTGGTACGAGGGCTGAAACGGGGTCCACTCAGCCTCGGGAAGTCAATTGAGTAAACGTGGGTTCGATTCCCATCTCAGCGATCCCGGAAGTGGTTTTCCGTGGTTTCCCACTTCTCCTCTAGACAAATGCCGGGACGGTACCCAACTTAAAAGGTCGCGGCCGCTTCCTTCTCTCATCCTTGTCTATCCATTCCGATCTTCCCATCGCCCACAAGACCCCTGTTTAGCACAGCAGGTGAGGCCACAGGGGGGAGATACTTTTCCTCTTCTTCAGTTCTTTCCCCCCAACGCTCCAGGACACTTCCCTTGAGGCGGTAGAGGTGAGATCCCCCGCTGAATCCGAGGATAACGGTAAACGGATTAAGAACGGAAGGAAGAAAGAAAGAAAGAAAGAAAGAAAGAAACG
The DNA here is from genome assembly GCF_040414725.1 of Anabrus simplex. Lineage (NCBI taxonomy): Eukaryota > Metazoa > Arthropoda > Insecta > Orthoptera > Tettigoniidae > Anabrus > Anabrus simplex. The sequence goes on along the minus strand of NC_090265.1, from coordinate 147,267,582 downwards.
TCTAGATCCGTTAAAAATGGATCTTTGTGTCAGATGTTTCTCTTCTTCTACCGCTTTTTCCCGCACCTGTGGAGTATCCGGTGCAAACTGTGTCGCACATATGGATTTGATCCTGTTTTACGGCGAGATGTCCTTCCTGACGCCAACCCAATGTGGATGGAGACAATCGCTTGTGTGTTTCTGTGGCGGATGGTGGTGTGATGTGTTGTGTGAATATGAACAGGAGAGCGTTGGAACAAACACAAATACCCAGTCCCCGAGCCAGAGCTAGAGGCCTGGTGCAGGTCTTTCGAGTTGACACCGCGCCGGCGATCCGCGCGTTTGTGAGGATGAGTCCCAACCTATGATGAATTCTAGTAATGAGGACGTGACACACACTCAGCCCCCGAACCATTGGAATTAACCAATGAAGGTTGAAATCTCCGACCCGGCCATGAATTGAACCCAGGATCCCCTAGACCGACGGCCAGCACGCTAACCATTTAACCATGAAGCCGGACGCCAGAAGAATTAATCAGACGCGATAGAAATTCCCGACCCGGGCGGGAATCGGATTCTCTGAACCGAAGGGCTCAGCGTTTATATCTGATGTTCCTAGAGCTAGATAAATAACATTTCGTGCCTCGACGTAAAATTGTTCATCATTAAAAGCAGTGTTTTGAAGCGAATGAACGGAAGCGAGAACAGATGATCGCGTACTACAGTGGTGAATAAAAATAAAGATCTGTTTAGGAATGTGCCGATGTTTTTATTGAGATAGACAGAGTGAGAACAATAACAGCGATTGAATTACCTCTGGCGCTCGAATGTTTGAAAATCTCATTAACAAATACGGGCGTTCGGATGTTTATCCGGCGTTTGTTCGCCAAATTTGGTACAAGCTTTGAGATAATTATGTTCGGACAATTTAACAAATTAGGCTCCGTAGTAGCCCACCCACAGAGATTTGCAAAGCTCGGTTAGTTTTAAGGCCGATGTTATATTGCACGTGAATTTTAAACAAATCCTTTCGTTACTTCATTCTTTAATACCAGGTTAAATGAGCAGTAGAGTTGAACATAGAACTCTTCAGTCATAGAGCATGTTCTTCTTTCTCTAGATATCATTTTCCATTTCTATGAGGGATCGATGTTTCTGACAGCTCTTCTCCACCTATTCCGGTCATTCCTATAATCCTCTGACAAATGTTTTTCTCTCAGACCATGTCAGATCAAACTACAGAAGGTTTAAACGAGCGCGCTCAAATTATCTCCATATTAGGAACTTGTAGAACGACAGTAGACCATCGTTGTCGTCTTCTTCCTCTTCTTTTCGTATTATTATTATTATTATTATTATTATTATTATTATTATTATTGTCATTAGCGATTCTGTTTTTAAGAGTACATCGTAGTAATAGTACTCAGCGTTAACACTCCACTTAAATAAAACTTATCTAATGTTTTTAACTTTAAATGATAAATGATATTATTATTATTATTATTATTATTATTATTATTATTATTATTATTATTATTATTATTATTATTATTATTATTATTATTATTATCATTATTATTATTAATCTGTTTACCCTCCAGGGTTGGTTTACCCCTCGGTCTCAGCGAGGGATCCCACCTCTACCGCCTGAAGCGCAGTGTCCTGGAACGTGAGACATTGGGTCGGGGGATACAACTGAGGAGAATGACAAGCACCTCGCCCAGGCGGCCTCACCTGCTATGCTGAACAGGGGCCTTGTGGGGGGATGGGAAGATTGGAAGGGATAGACAAGGAAGAGGGAAGGAGAAGGCCGTGGCCTTAAGTTAGGGACCATCCCGGCATTTGCCCGAAAGAGAAGTGGGAAACCTCGGAAAACCACTTCCAGGATGGCTGAGGTGGGAATCGAGCCCACCTCTACTCATATGACCTCCCGAGGCTGAGTGAACCCCGTTCCAGCCCTCGTACCACTTTTCAAATTTCGTGGCAGAGCCTCGAATCGAACCCGGGCCTCCTGGGGTGGCAGCTAATCACACTAACCACTACACCACAGAGGCGGACATTATTATTATCATCATCATTATTATTATTTCTACATAAGTATTATTTCAATGTATTTAGGTAACAATATCTCAATTTATTTGTTTTATTACATGTTGTAGCTTACTATGTGCTTTAGGCCTATATACAGTCCTGCTAATTAGTGGAGTAGGGTAGGAATTAGATTAAGATTTATTGATATTGTGTACTTACTAATTAAGTGCCAAACAGGGACAATACTGTCTCTAACTTTGGCAGTTAAAATAAATATTCTATCTATCCATTATCTATCTACCTATCTATCTATCTATCTATCTATCTATCTATCAAAATCAATTCATCTCCTCTTAGGACTTCCTCTTGCTTTCTCGCCCTGTATCTCCATTGCCATCACTATCGCCATCGACATAGCCCTTCTCCCCTTATACGTCTCCTTTCTTCTCACATGTCCATATCATTGCAGTCTTTCTTCCTGTATCTTATTCAATATCTCCAGCGGAGGATCTCACCTCTTCCGCCTCAAGGGAAGTGTCCTGGAGCGTTAGACGTTGGGTTGGGGGGATAGAACTGAAGAAGAGGAAAAGTATCTCCCCCGTGTGGCCTCACCTGCTATGCTAAACAGGGGTCTTGTGGGGGATGGGAAGATCGGAATTGATAGACAAGGAAGAGAGAAGGAAGCAGCCGTGTCATTTTAAGTTAGGTACCGTCCCGGCATTTGTCTATAGGAGAAGTGGGAAACCACGGAAAACCACTTCGAGGATGGATGAGGTGGGAATCGAACCCCTCTCTACTTAATTGACCTTTCGAGGGTGGGTGGACCCCGTTCCTGCCCTCCTATCACTTTTAAAATTTCGTAGCAGAAACTAGAATCGAACTCGGGCCTCCGGGGATGGCATCTAATCACACTAATCACTACACCACACAAGATCTGAACGTTTCGTGATCATAAATAACGGGGTTTCAAAGGAGACGTAAAGGCACATATAAGCATAGAATCAGAACTTGGCAAACGTTGGAACACTGTAGACTTAAATTCTTTGATCCTGATGTTACTGTGGGGCGAATAAACGTGAAAAAGTGCGACAATAACTATTTTTAAATCTTGTGCAAAACAAACTAATAGCTTATGCTAACTATAATATCACGAGACAGTGTAAACATGATATATGTACTTTCCTACAGAATATATGATCAATTGCAGATCCACTTAATGTTGTAGGCTTAAGATGAGAACATCAGCTTAAATTGATTTCTGTTCGCTTAAAATCGAAGAATCATTCTTCGTTTCTACCCACTTTTAAGTCCTTGATGAAATCGCCAGCACTGAGCGAGTGACTACGCTGTTTGAGTCACGCAGCTGTCAGTTTGCATTCGGAAGGTAGTGGGTTCAAAACCTACTACTGGCAGTCCTGAAGACGGTATTCCGTAGTCTCCCACTTTCACACTAGGCTAATACAGGGGCTGTACCACGGTCGCTTCCTTCCCAGTCCTAGCCATCTCTTTACCCGTCCCCCAGTGGGGAAGAAGGCCTGAGGAGTTGATATTCAACAGTTTAAGGGAACTAAGTAAACTCGTGTCCTCATACCGAGGTGGTGCAGCTCTTTTCAGGCACACCCCCATTGACGGTGAGCTGCATGTACCAATTCAACCACATACCAGCCCTCCTACCATTCTTAAATTTCTTGCAGTACCGGGAATCGAACCCGGGCCCCCGAGGACGGCAGCTAACAACACTAACCGTTACGCTACGGAGGCGGACTTAAGGGAACTGAAGAACAGTAATGGACAAAGTTGGTAAATAAGGATAATAGATAACATAAATAACGCTAAATATAACAAGATTTGCTTATTAATTTTCAAATTACAATGTGATATAGCAGCGTTGGTGCAAAACTTGCACGTACAACCTTTGTCAATGAGCTAAGGTAATACTTAATTATCTGTGTTTTTATCATCATTGTATGACTCAGTTCTTAACAATATGCTGAATCCAAAGGCTCCTCGGTATCATCATCGTCTCCTATTGCGCACTGATCTTCCCCAGACAATATCATATTTGTAACTTCTATCGGAAGTTTTTTTAAAATTTTATTTGCAAGAAGTGGTCTGTAACTTGTGGCATATGCTATTTCTTCTGATGAATACGTCTGCCGCAGTTCTTGGGCCCTCTTACGTTTAATGCAGTCAGAAGCTTCCGGGAAAGGCACTGATGAGTGACCTCTTTGTTTTTCTCCACTGCCTTTATATACAGGAAAGCACAGTGATGTCCGAAGTCATCTTTCATTTATTTTAATAAATCTATGGTGCGTTCTATGTGAATCAGACCATATTTGCTTATATGGCGACACAAATTGAGATATAAGATTATTGAGTTCATTCTCAGAGGATTCGGGACAATTAGTTAATACTTTAATATCGTCACTAACGGGACCAAACCTCCCATGTGAAATATTATAGCTTAGAACTTTGGCCGGTAAGGTTCTATCATCTAAGGTGCAATATTGTGTGAATATTGTCAAGCCATTCTTGCTCTTCATAATGTGTGAGTTGCGGGTCAGTATATCTCCAAAAATCTTATCATATAAGATGTTTTATCCCGGCAACGACGATATGTTCTTTGAAGAAACAGATCTGTTTTTTAATATTCTTGTACCCTGTTGCCCTCATTAGACTAACTAGTTCATTCTAGTTACGCCTAACGTCTCTTCCTGAGGTTCTGAAAAAAGACAGAAGAACGCACGAAATTAGAACAATTCGTTTTTTGCCGAAAGGGGAAAAACGGGCAAAGTTCCTCATTATATACTAAAAGTAGACTGTATGCTCTGTGAAACGCAAAAAAAAAGTTTCCTTGGACGTATTTGAAAGTTATCTAAATCTTCATCACTCTATGAACTTACGCCAATTTTGTCAACAGTTTACACATACATCTTTAAACGACTACAGACACAACATTTTCGCAATATGATGACTGTATAGTTTTACTCACGTTTCCATATATCAGCAATGTTAATTTCGTTCCACAGTCCCTTCTGGTTTACATAATACAAGCTCAAACACACTAGCATACACTCAGCGCGCACTGTGTGAGCTCACCAACTAACCAGATTTGAGGTTACAACACTTCTGTCCGAACACGCCAGGGACCAAGTCGGTAGGCTACAAGTTTCATATAGAAAACTGTTCCTTGTACGCAGCAACGATAAGGAAACAGGAATCAGCCAAGTTTTATTATTGAATATGTATCACGTTTCACTGCCCCTGCCTCACTGTGCGTCGTCGCCATAAGACCTGTCTGTATCGATATGATACAAGACAAATAGTAGTGAAATCTACAGTTAGAATGATGTGCGTATTGTAACATTCTATAAGTTCTTGGCAGAAAGTCTAGGGTAGCAGTTGTCTGAAGAAGAATCGTTTGATGTTTTCTTGTGACATATTGGAAGAAATGCAAATGAAGATCAGATTTTCTGCCTTAGAATCCCTCCATTATGCAGACTAACATTACGAGCATTTGAAAGTTCCACTGTCGGAAGTCGATGTGGACGGCTGACGCTCCAATGATGCGCCGAGAGAGTGGCTTCTAGACGTCGCCCGAGTTCCTGTACGCGCTCTGCGTCGAACGTGGCAAGGTTTTTGTCTTAATGCCCAGTTCGTCCTTTTTAGTGATACTAAATTTTGTATCTGTTTTTGCTGCAACCGAATATATGTTATTTAATCTCCTACTCGTGGATCTATGTCTTTAACTTCAGAATTTTAGCACTCCTGGATTTTGGAATAAGGAGCTACGTAGTCTAAATTTGTCTAAATATTAATTCGAACGAAAAATAGTATATTACGACACTGTGACGCTACTGTTGTGTATAACGCCATTTGTCACTTTGGGGTCGGATGTAAACAAAGCCATTAGCATTCAAAATTACCACTTGTTTTCGTAGCCCTGTTAAAGTCGATGTGGAGGGCCCATTGGTGCATGTTTTAAATTATATTTACACGTCGAAAGAGGATTCTCAACATAACATGAGGTAACATAACATAACGTAATGTCACGAGGGCTCATTTCAAGGCACTTGGGCTACAAACCGTGCCTGAAACGACCTCCCACTACTTGACCCATTTGAATCTGGATGAAGATTGGGAGTTAGACGGTTAGTTCCTATCGTTATTTTAGTATTATGACACCCTTTATCATGGCCTACCTCTGTTCAATGTACAGAAGTGACAGCACGTATTTCAGCTCAACTTAATATTTTTCTAGTGATGATTGTAGCATGAGCATTCACGAAACGAGAGTGATTTATGAACTTCACGAAAACTAAAAGAGATGGCACTGCAGGAGTATAGTGTTCATTCGTCTTTCACTCTTTTGTATCGTGCAAATGTACGACAAATCTAATTAAAAGTAAAATATTTTCATTCATATATTTTGTTTAAAGTCATCTAAGGTCCACGTAAACCGTAATCACTACTTTCCTAAGTCAGCACGCATTGTCCATTTGTGCCTCCATCTACCAGTTCATTCCGAACTACGTGGTATTAGTTTTCTTTGCAAGTTGCTTATTAAATGTTTCGGAGTTTGTCCATGCATGCTTTAATACTTGATGGATCTTCGGTCTGAAGAGGTTATGAACGGAAGTAGGACGAGTCCATCAAGTACGCAAATGCAATACAGAATCGGTTCTGTCAGAAAGTAAAATAGGATTTGAATGAAATGACATTGCAAAACATTTCGATACACCCTTAACTAACTCATGGAATGCTTTCGACGTCGCACGAATGGAAAAGGACTAGGATTGGTCGTGGCCTTAATTAAGGTACAGTCCCAACATTAGCCTTGTGTGTAACGAGGAACCACTGAAAAACCATTTCAGGGATAACGACGGTGGAATTCGAACTTTTCATCCCCCGAATGGCAGCGCACAGCTACGTGATACGAACCATGAAGCCAACTCCCTCAGTAATAAAGAATTAAATACCGATCCCGAATGAAGAGAAGATAATGGTCCGATTTATGTTTTTTCCCGAGAACAAACATTTATCCTGTCATGAGTTGGTCAAATATAGCTGGAAACTACGCTCTGATTTACAAAATTTAAACTTTCTCTTAAGATGTAAAAACGATTAAGTATATGTTCAACTCAACCCCTCTGTTTTCAATTCCCGAAGTTTCTCGTGCATAGAAGGACAGCAAAACGATAAAGATATATATATATATATATATCAAACTTAACATCCTTGCGTCTTAACGCATTGAGAGGGGCAGCAATATCAGCAAAATTGGTCAAAAATGTGCGAAAGAAGTTAGCCATGTCAATGAAACGAGCAATGTCTTTCTGATTTTTGGGAGGAGGGAAGTCATGAATAGTTTGAGTTCGACTTTTATAGATAGCGATTCCCTCAGGAGACTCAATGTGCCCAAGAAAGGATATCTGGGGTTTAGCAAAGGACACCTGGACACCTTAACCACTTTAACAGTTAGACCAGATTTCTCCAAGCGAGTAAGAACCTCATGAATATGTTGGACATAAGGTTTCCGAGTAAATTATTAGATCATCCAAATAATCGTGCACCTACTGGAATTTAATGTCAGATAATATCGAATCAAGAAGACGGGTAAGAACAGCCGCACCCGTGGACAGCGCGAAAGGCAGTGAGGTGACGAGACCATTCGGCAAGAGGAATTTGAAGGTACGCACTGTTTAAATCCAACGACGTGTAAAGTTTTGCTCCATGGAACCAAGAAAAACATGAATGGATATCAGATAACGAACTTATTGCAGGACAATCTTACGGTTCAAGCCATGATAATCAACTACAGGACGATAACCACCGTTATGTTTGGGCACAATAAAGATAGGTCAGGAATAGCCAGAGGTAGATGGAACGAATGACACCATCTTTGAGCTTATCTTTGTCCTTCAGAACGTTCATCCTGGGAGCAGCTAGGCGATAAAGCGGAGATCTGACAGGGAAGTTGTCAGATACATCAATTTTATACTCGAGAACATTAGTCAATCCAAGTTTATCAGTGAAAACATCGGGAAACTTAGCGCATAACACGCGAATTTGTACAGCTTGGTCACATGATAAATGATCTAAATTAATTTTAGAAGAATCAACATTATCAGTTGTTTCAATGGAAGAAATTAAACTGAAGGCTGTAATGTACCTTCCAATCAATGGAATTTTAGAATTGGGAGAAAACTGGAATAATAGCCTTCTTTCCTGAAGGTCAATTACTAAACCAACATATGTCAGGAAATCAGCACCCAAAAAGTATTACAACATAATTCCTTCACCACCATTAATTTAAGTTTCCAAGTGAAGTTCAGAATTCTTATTTTGACAACAATAGACCACATAACAGATACTGTACATCCATTGGCAGTGATACAGTTCATAATTACCGGTTGAAGATCAGGAAGTTTACAAGGGGACTTACACATTTCATACCAAGACATGTTGACCAAGGAATATACGCTTCCAGAATCCACGAGAGCTGACACGGCTTCATTGTTGATTTTAGCTGCAATAAAAGGCAAGTTAACACATACTTTGGCAGAAATACTTTGACAATCAACATGACACTATACATCAGTAGGCGGGTTAACAAGGTTCATGTAATTATTTGGCAATAGGGAAAAACACACAGTTTCTTTAGTATAGAATAGGCATCTACTCTGTTGATTTTGAGATAAATTTGTCTGAGGATGTGAATTATTTGGGCAAGAACGTTTACCACGTTGTTTAGATCCACAAACGAAACAGGAAAAATTGGGGTTGGTTTTACCGCTAGAGGTAGTGGACTGTTTCAGGCTAGGACACTTGTCCCGAAGACGACCCCTAAAGCCACATGAATCACATTTCTTAACAGGTTTAGCAGCAGGAGGTAAGATCTGAGGACCACTAGGACATAAAGAAGTGGTGGAGGTACATCCACCACACGACACGAGTCTTCATAACGAACACTCTCTGCTTCAACGCAAGCTCTTTCGAGTTCTTTTAGGGTTACAGGTCTGGGTGTGAAGCACATGTAAGAATGGTACTGGGGGGGATATGCCCCTTACTAAATGACTAACCAACTTAAGTTCAGACATTACAGTAGTACTTTACATCTTTCATGTAATTCGACAAATTTTCATTTAACGACTGTCCCCTAAAGCAACAACTTTGTATGAGAGACTGCTGAGCAATCCAGGGGATACATTTATTCAAAATCGTGTCATAAAAATCTTCCACGGTGACATGTTCAGCAATGGCATCACTCAACTCGTCCTTTAATATACCCTGAGAGTGAGGGAAGCAGACCCGGAAAACATTAAGTGAGGTTAAGTCAAAAACATTGGCCGTCTCTGAAAGCTCAATCCAGAACCTTAAAAAAATGAGTTAGTTTCTTCAATCGAATCTAAAGAGAAGTCCGATAAGTTTTTAAACAACTCTAAGACAGGAGGAGGCACATCAAATGAGTTAGATGGTACACATTCTAGACATTTACTTCCATTTTGAGGAGATAAGGTACCGGAAGAGCGAGGGTTGGATGAATTCACAGACCCAAGCCTACTCGCCTGGGTATCAACAGCCGTCAGAGTAAGAGTTTGGATTCCAACAAACATCTCGATAGCGTGTACATCATATGACAAGGCAATGGATCTAATTAACAACTCAGAAGTCTCTCGACGAAGATCTGTTTCAAGATTTGACATCAATAGATCCTTGATTCGATTCAAGTAGTGCTCAGTTATAAACTTAATTATTTTCAACTGGACCAAGAATGGCGTAATGTCCTCAAACGAATTAATTATTGCACTTAATTCTTTAATACCATTAACAATAATGGTCATCCACTCACCAATCGACTGCCGGTCCAGGTCAGGTAGAGTAATGGGTAGACGGGCGGATTCCAAGAGCCTTTGAATCTTGTCTGCATTGGTCCCTCCGATTTCACGTCCTCGAATTTCTAATTCATAAGCAAGTTCCGCACTCCCCAAAAGACGAGGGTCGATGATAGGTCGCCCAGCCATGGTATGATTATATGAAACAACAAAATATTACCAAAGTATTACTAAAATCCACCTGAGATTACAATGACTTAGTTACTACTTAATTTTGGTAGGTGTTATATTTTGGTGCTTGCTCAGCATTATGCTAATAGCCATACATCGTAGGAACAACAAAGGAACCACGCGACAAGCTACTACTGCAACGCCACCCCCAGATGACAAAAAATGACGTTACACTCAACAAACGTCATAGGGTAACGTACACAACAAGGATGGAAGGACAAAACAATAATAACATACAGCAACTCAGATATATAACTTACCAGGTCATAAGTGGAAGCGAGAAAACTGAACTGAAAACCCACCCCTTTAAAAAATGTCTGAGATCTACAGATACTACTGAGCCAAGCATAAAAACATAACACCAGTTTTCTTTTAAAAACCAACCATCATTAGATTAAATAATTTACATTAAATAAAATATGAAAACCTTTAAACAGTTTTGAAAAATAAGGAAAATTTAAAAATATGAGCAAACAGAACAGTAATAATATAAATAAAATCTTTGTAAATTAATAAATAGATGAATGAAATTAAAATAAATATAGCAATTTGAAATAAATCTTCTCCATTAATGAAAAGAAATTGTGCACCATTACCTAACTTCGACTTAACAAGGCTTGACAATTAATTAATTTAATAAAAATTTTATATTGAATGAATAGTTAGGGTGAATAATCGTGAGTGGCTTTTGACAATCCCTAGTGGAGGAATCACACACCCGAAATATGGTCGGAAGCATAGTTCCATAAATCATCACACGAAATTAAAACGTACGAAATTTATTTCACACACAACAGCCCAAATTTAGAATAAAATAAATCAGACACAAATAATTAAAACATAAATCCCAAATAAAATCAAACGGTTATAAAATCAAAAAAATTAAAATACATAATCAATGAAATAGAGAACAAGGCAGGTCCGGTAACCCAAGGTGTCAACACACACAGAGGATCAAACAGGATCTCACGTCAAGATCAAAACAATAACCACAACATTAGCGACGCCACGCAAGGACCTGAAGAAATCACAAGATAAGAACAACAATTGAACAAGGCAGAGGTAAGATAATACAACAATGTTAGGTTAAGGTAAGGATAGCGAACGTTAAAAACCTTCCACCAAGGACTGTCCAAACCCCACGAAATAATATAGTTTTAAAAGAACTTCTACTTTAGAATATTACATTATAAAATGTAATCTAGAAATAAAAAACTTAATATGAAGTGTAAATAAATGAATAATACGTAGACACACAATTTAAAATTATTTACGTATGAGAAAGTAATATTTGTAGTTGACATGAAATTTTAAGTAAATTAAAGCTTTCAAATAATACGGATAAACAACAACTTAGCAAACGTGAACTAATGAATAATAGTGATAATCAAACCACATGATGGGCCATCCCTCGTAAACGAGTATGATTGTCTTCCTGAAGAACACAGTTTTTGTGAGATCTTAAGTGACTGTAGAGGCCAATCCTAGAACCGCAGATTTTTCCACATTTTTGGCATACATTTCTTCTATTAGGTACTGGCTGTGTAGTTTGGTTTTTCTTCATGAGCTTACGTTGTTTTCTTGCATTGCGCTTGTCAATTACTGTTCTTCACCTTTCTTGCTCGAAGCGCTGAGTTCCTTCCCAGACATTCCGACGCCAGACTGTGCGGTTACGTGCCGTAGCTTCCTAGTTGTTAGTTTTCATTTGACACTTTTCCATGTTGGTTTTTAGTGCATCTTTCTAACGCTTTTGTGGTTTTCCAAGTTTTCTATGACCATCCTTTAGCTGGGAGTACATAATTTCTTTTGGGAGACGGAATTCAGCCATGCGAACGATGTGGTCAGTGAAGTTGGTGCTTTATAATCATGGCCTCAATGCTAGTGGAGTTAGCTTTTTCCAGAACACTGATGTTAGTGCGTCGATCATGCCATTTCACCCTCATGATTCTTCTCAGGCAACGTTGATGGTATTTTTTCAGGCATCGTATGTGCCTCCTGTAGGTAGTCCATGTTTCGCATTCATATGTAAAAGATGGTATAACGGTAGCTTTGTACACATAAAGCTTGGTCTGAGTGCTGATATTATGATTATCAAAGACCCTTACCCGAAGACGACTAGCACATTTGAGGCGGTGTTGAATCTCATCATCAAGATTTGCATTTACTGAGAGATGGCTGCCAAGGTATGAGAAATGTTGTATGTTCTTCAGAACTTTGCCTTGGACTGTGATTGTAGGACATACGGAGGTGGAGTTGGGTGCAGGCTGGTAAAGGATCTGAGTCTTTTGGATGTTAAGGCTTAGGCCAATACTTGTATAAGCTTCATCAAATGCATTTAAGATTGCTTGTAAATCGTGTTCAGAGTTTGCAAGAACAAGATCGTCATCAGCATACTGAAGTTCAGTGATGGATCTAGTGGAAATTTTGGTCTAGGCTCGTAGTCTACTGAAATTTAATAAACCTCCATCAGTCCTGTATTCAATTTCTATGCCTTTTGGTAGTTTCCCATTAACAAGATGAAGTATAGTCCCAACAAATATTGAGAACAGAGTGGGAGCTATCACACAACCTTACTTCACACCTGCTGTGATTTCAAAATTTTCTCCAGGGTTATTGTTGATAAGAACCATGCCCTTCATATTATCATGCAGCAACCTAAGAATATTTATGTACTTCTGAGGACAGCCTATTCCTGCTAGGATCTTCCATAGGGCATCTCTTTTAACCAAAACAAAGGCTTTGGCAAGATATATGAATGCCATGTACAGAGGTATATGTTGTTCTTTGCATTTCTCCTGCATTTGTCTAGCACAGAAAATCATATCTGTTGTGCTGCGATTGGGTCGAAATCCACACTGAGTTTCAGGTAAGCATTCTTCAGCGAGAGGTATCAGGCGATTGGATAGAATTCGAGCGAGTATTTTCCCAGCAATAGACAGAAGGGTAATTCCACGGTAGTTACCACAGTCAATTATGTCTCCTTTTTTGAAGATCGTAACTATCAGAGCATCTCTGAGATCAGGAGGTGTTGTTTCAGTGTTTCATATTTTGACTATGAGCATTAGTGTATGTTCATCAAGAATTCGTCCACCTTCTTTGAAAACTTCAGCAGGAATTCGATCCGGCAGCTTCATTATTTTGAGCTGTTTAATAGCATTTTCAAACTCTTGTAAGGAAGGAACTTCGCCAAGGTGAGATTGTTTAGGTTTTTGTGGAATTTTCAAGATTTCTACTATGTTGATCACTGGATCCTTGTTCAGCAGTTCATGGAAATGTTCTTTCCGTCTTGATTAATGGAATTGCTGTCTTTTAGAAGAGTAGTGCCTTCCATAGATTTAAGAGGGTTTAATCCTTGAGTTGTTGGGCCATATACGGTTTTATCATGCAGAAAAATGCTCTACTGTTATTAGTTTCGGCTAGATGTTACATTTCTTGAGACTTCATCGTCCACCAACTGTTTCTTAGAACACGGGTTTTCCTCTGAACATCTGCTTTCGCTTCTTGATATTCTCGTTTATTAGAGAGTGAACTAGGATTGATCTGCCAAGCTTCGTGTGCTGCTCTCTTTTTGTCTATTAGAGTGTGAATTTCTTGGTCATTTTCATCAAACCAGTCTTGGTGTTTGACCATAAGGTGTCCTACCGATTCTTCACCAGATGATAGTATTGCAATCTTCAATGTTACCCAGTGTTCTTCAGTGCTTTCAGGATATTCATCCGGCAGTTTATCATCTAGGAGTTGTTGAAATGTTGCTTTCGTGCTTTGATCCTTGAGACGGTCTGTGTTCATTTTAGGTCTCGTAAGTTTTCTCTGTTTCCTTCGCTGCCCGTGGATGTGAAGGGTCATCGTGGACCATGTAAGTCGGTGGTCCGTCCAGCAGTCGACAGCACTTGTTAGAGCCTTTGTGATTAACACATCGCGCTGGTCTCGGGAGCGTACAATTATGTAATCAATTAGATGTCAATATTTTGGCCGTGGATGTTGCCATGATGTTTTAAATTTATCCTTTTGTCTGAATAGGGTATTAATGATAACTAGATTGTGCTCTGAGCACTTCGTGAGCAGAAGGGTTCCATTAGAGTTGCAATTCCCTACTCCCTCTTTTCCAATTATTTTGAGCCGTAGCGTTCAGTCTCTACCAACTCGCACATTGAAGTATCCCAAGAGAATGATTTTGTCAGCTTGGGGTATTCTTGTTAGAAGTGTGTCAAGTTTTCATCTTCTTCACAAGTGAGGGTCGGAGCATAGGCACTAATTACTGTAACTCGTTGATTGTTGGTGAGCTTGAGGCGTAAGCTCACGAGTCTTTCATTTAACCCAGAAGGAAGTCCATCAAGGTGAGGGACAAGTTCATTTGCAATGGAAAAACCAACACCATGAATGCGGGGCTCATGAATCGGCCTCCTTGTTCTTTAATTTATCCTTCATCGGACCTTCTAGTTTCACTCAGTGCTGCAATATCGATGTTAAATCCTTTTAGTTCACGAGCCACGATAGCTGTTCTCCTCTCTGGCCGATTAGCTGTATAATTATCCATTAGAGTACGAATGTTCCAGGTTGCAAAATTCATCTTTATTTTCTTTTGACCGCTTAACATGTACCCTCTGGGCGCGGTTTCCCAGTCAGGATGTGTTGAGGCTGACTATGTTTAGGGCACCTTTTATAGCCCCCTCCCCATTCAGGGTGAGCAGAGTGGTTCCTGAATAGGCCTGCTCAGTCACGAATGCTGCACACGAGTTGCTTTACAGCCTCTCCTCAAACAAAACGGCGATCACACATTCGTCGCCTACGTGCCGGTTCGTCACTAGGAGCTCCCAGACTACACAATCCTGCTCCCGTCACAACTCCCCGATCACCGCAGGACTTGTAGTGTATGTGCTTAGTTCTTCAGAAGACGCCTGTGCGTGACATCTTTTAGTGTGGGAATGCTGCTGCACATCAACAATAACACATTTCTTGGCAGACTCGGAACCTGTCCCCAGTGGCATAGAGTTACGACGACTGGAGGCTCCAAGACTGCTGCAGCCTTCGTCCGCCTTCTTAGCCGCCGGGGAAGTTTTAGTTGTCCCTACGCCTGGCCCGCCGTTGAGGACTTTCTATGCCGTTGACCATATATGGTTCTTCCGCTTTTAGAGGTAGTTTCCCACCTCAAGGGCAAGAGAGTCTGGCGATCGTTGTGCGCTCTGGAGATAAGAGTCCATACACAAGACTAGTTAAACTATTCACGGATAGATATCGACAGAGTTCGCTTTGGCGTCTCACACACACATATAGTCAATTCGGAGAAATGTTTCAGAATGACTCGATGATATAACACAATAGTCTCATATGAAATTAGCAGAAAACGTTGACAATGTTCCATGTGCATTAGCATTTAAGGTTAGCCGTGCCATACAGACACGTAGTTTACTTATACGGCTTCTCGAACAGAGTCAGATCCCGAATGATATATATTGTTAGTGTAATAACGTCACAGTACCATGCCGGCATGAAGGAGAAGTGAGGAACAACGGAAAACCACTTCGAGGACGGCTGAGGTGGGAATCGAACGCCCCGTCTACTCAGTTGACCTCCCGAGGCTTAGTGGACCCCGTTCCAGCCCTCGCAGCACATTTCAAATTTTGTGGCAGAGCCGGGAATCGAGCCCGGTCCTCCGGGGAGGGAAGGAAGCGAATCACACTAACCACCACACCACAGAGGCGGACATTATTATTATTATTATTATTATTATTATTATTATTATTATTATTATTATTATATTTCTGCTAGTCCTGCTGTGTAGGAATTGCTGTCAGCTTTTTACTCAAAGGTCTCGGGTTCGATTACTGACTTGTTCTCACTTGACATAGGGTTGAAACGAGGTTGATATACCCTCATGAGGTCAAACTGAGGGGCTGTTGATATGACAGGTAGCGGACATGGACATGGTACTCAAGCAGTACGGCTCAGGATATCGTCATGCTGATCGAATGACATTCAAATTCGTGGATGTTAGCTGTCTTGGCAGCAGTAGTCTTGAGAAGACAAGGTCTTGAATGGAAATAATGTGTGCGCTATGGGAGTATTATTACTACTGCTATTACACATAATTACTTGCTGTACTATGTACATCGTATGCATTTCAGAACTAATATCCCACTTGGGAAGCTACCATACAATTATATGTTGGATGTATGGATCATTTGCTTCATAGATCAATTTATGCGCTTGGTTTATTTTTATCTAGGACATGAAAGAGGTGCTAAAGCAGAATACAATTTATTGCATGGTTCAAAGCTCTCGTAGATTAACAAAGTGTACTTGCATTATAAACACAAAAAGAACGCATCACTGTTTCAAACTCGTTTTACAGTTGAATATATACCGTTCCAATTGAAATATGGGTTACACCATCGGATCACCATTATTTTTTGCGCGTAATTGTTGAAAATAGAAATAGTAAATGCACATGAGTTTATACAGGATGGTCGGAAACGACGTGAACCGCGTGTATGAGCTTTAGAATGTTAGTCACATCCCCCCTCCCCCCATGGCACTTCAGCCCTTGACGGGCCTTGGTCTACCAAGCGACCGCTGCTCAGCCCGAAGGCCTGCAGATTACGAGGTACCATGTGATCAGCACAACGAATCTTCTCGGCCGTTATTCTTGGCTTTCTAGACCGGGGCCGCTATCTCACCGTCAGATAGCTCCTCAGTTCTAATCACGTAGGCTGAGTGGACCTCAAACCAGCCCTCAGGTCCAGGTAAAAAACCCTGGCCTGGCCGGGAATCGAACCCGTGGCCTCAGGGTAAGAGGCAGGTACGCTACACCTACACCATGGAGGCCGGCAGAATGTTAGTCACACTAATAAATATATTTTTTTTTTTAATAAGCATCTTCCACTGTTGTCATTCTTGAGCTGCCGAATTTAGCCAATTAAATCGCATCGCGGACGAATTCAAATGGGCTTTGCGAGGCGATGTTGCTAAATCTGCACATGCTTGAGAACCATGCCGAGAAATCGGCATCAAACCAGTGTCACAGTAGCATAATTGCTATTGCGCGATCCTATCACTGGGAGGTCCATGTTCAAATCCCGGCGAAGTTTTTTCCTTCGATTGGTGCACTCAAGCCGGTCATAAGCCACGTGCAGATTTAGAAATACCGCCTCGCAAAGTCCGCTGCAATTCGCCCGCGAAGCGATCTGATCGGCTAAATTCAGCAGATGATAAATTGACAACAGCGCTAGATATCGATTTTTTTAAATTAATTATCAGTATGACCAACCCTCTAACGATTATATACCCGATTCGCGTTGTTTCTAACCACCATATATATTTCTATAACACATTTTTGTTGGAAATTTTTTATACATCCTGGCAACCTTGTCCTCTCTTTCTGTGTGCTTTCCTTGCGGGGTATCTTGTATTGTTCAGTGATCGACATTACTACGCAACGGTAAAATTTCTTTTTTTTTTTTTTTGCTAGGGGCTTTACGTCGCACCGACACAGATAGGTCTTATGGCGACGATGGGATGGGAAAGGCCTAGGAGTTGGAAGGAAGCGGCCGTGGCCTTAATTAAGGTACAGCCCCAGCATTTGCCTGGTGTGAAAATGGGAAACCACGGAAAACCATTTTCAGGGCTGCCGATAGTGGGATTCGAACCTACTATCTCCCGGATGCAAGCTCACAGCCGCGCGCCTCTACGCGCACGGCCAACTCGCCCGGTGGTAAAATTTCTCACATTACTATGACTGGCAGAAGTACTTAACGTCAAACGAACAAGTTCACCTGAGGCTGACAGCAAGTAAACTTATGAATTGTTCTAGCTATAAGTAACTACTGAAATTATGCTCACACCCACAGGACCTCCTATTTAACATGTAATCCGAACCACAGGAACTTGAAGTTTCATTTCAACTTTGCCACGATGCTTACACCGGGGTTAGAGCCATGGCCAAATTTGGGAGAAGCTAGTAACAATGTCACTCGGCTGCCGTGCTATCGGATATTAACTCAAAGTGGTGATTTGTTTTGAGGGAATAGTTAATGAAATTATGAAATCACTTTCGTACTTAGTGAAAGGGCACGAAGGGAACTTTGTAGTGAATTATTAAAGGCAATGATGACGAAGTAACGTTAAGGATATTTTAGAATTGGCATTACGTCGCACCGACACAGATATGTGTTATGGAGACGATGGGTTAGGAAAGGCCTAGGAATCAGAAGGTGGCGGCTGTGGCCTTAATTAATGTACAGCCTAGTGTGAAGATTGGAAATCACGATAAACCATCTTCAGGGCTGCGACAGTGGGGCTCAAACCCACAATCTCCCGGATGCAAGCTCACAGCTGCACGCCCCTAACCGCACAGCCAATTCGCAAGGAAAACCAGTCCACTGATGTCACGTACAAGAGATCAAAGAGAGGATCCTGGCACAATAAAGTGCGATAAACTGAGTTATTGTATTATCTGAGGAAAACGTGGCGAACCGAGAAATGGCGGCTTGGTTGGTTCACGTAGCTATCAGCTTGCATTGCTTGGGTTCGAATCCCACTGTCGGCAGCCCTGAAGATGGTTTCCTGTGGTTTCCCAATTTCACAACAGGCAAATTATTGGGCTGTACCTTAATTAATGCGACGTATGCTTCCTTAACATTCCTCGGCCGTTCCTACCTCCATCGACGCCATCAGACCTATCTGTGTCGGTGCGACGTAAAGAAAATTGTTAAAAATAATAAAAACGTGCTGTGTAAATGGCTGGATAGAAGGGAAATGTGTGCCGAATAAACCGTTGATACAAGCGAAATAGATAACCAGTTCTCAATGTTTAAAGCATTAGACAGGTTCCCGCTTACCCTCGCATAGCCATTCAACCTTCATCTAGAATTTATTATATTTATTTGTTTGCAATTGGCTTTAAGTCGCACTGGCACAGATAGCTCTTATGGCGATGCCTGGATGGAAAAAGGTTAGAAGTGGGAAGGAAGCGGCTGTACAGCCCCAGCATTTGCCTGGTGAAAAATGGGAAACCACAGAAAACCATCTTCAGGGCTGTCGACAGAGGCGTTCGAACCCACTGTCTCCCGAATGCAAGCTCAAAACTGTGTCCCCCTAACCGCACGGCCAACTCACTCCTATCAAGAATTCCAAAGTCCCTTGAGGAGGCAATGACAAAACACGACGATTCGCGGTTATCAGTCGGGGATGAATATTGAATCCAGCAAGTGTGGTCAATAGCACTCCACTATACGAGGTATTGAAAAAGCATTTATTGTTGACGAAGAATATAACGTATATATAAATAAATATCCTGTAGATAGTCGGTGTACTCAATCACAGCTATCTAACAAAATAAATAAATATACAATGCACAAAAAGGAAAGCAACGGAAAGCAAACTCATTTCCATACAGGCCATGAAGGCCCTTGGATGGGTGGAAGGTAAAAAGCTTCCACTGTCCGTAATCCCGGCACTTGATGGGGTAAAGTGGTTAGCTGTACGCCCTGCCGCCTTTTCCACCAGAAATTAACCTGGTACTCATTTCTTGTATAGGCTGAGTGAACGTGAGGACCATAGCACCTTCGGACGTGGAAATCTCATTTCTTAAATTTGTCGACTTCATGACGGGAAATCGAACCCACGTCCTACCGGGTGAACCGAGAATGCCTTTACTGCCTCGGCCAGGCAGCTCCTATACAATATACAGGGTGTAACAATAAGGTAAGGATAAAGTTTCAGGGCACATTCCTCACACGTAGAAGAAAAATATATCGTCGTTGCGCCTGCTAAAACCGCTATAATACTGTTAGGAGAAATCCTGACCCGCAGAACATATATCATACGAGCGACAATTCTTTGAAATTACTCACACAATATTGAACCTTAGATGTCAGGATCATGCCGAGAAAGTTCTATGCTTAAATATTTCTCATAGCGCTTTTCACAGGCGCAACATGGACATAAGCCGGGAAATGCTTTATTTCTATGTTAGAAACCATTGTTCTATAACTCTACATACGCATGGAAAATACACAGGGACAGAACGTTGAAGTCAACGCTATGTGGAGGGATATATTGGTTGGTAGTAGGGTGTGTTGTGTGTAGATGAACACAAACATCCTGTTACCGAACGAGAGAAATTAATCATACCCAGCTAAAATCCACCACTTGATCGGCATCAAACCCGGCATCCTCGGAACCGAAGACCAGTATGCATTCAGCAAAGGAGCCAGGATTTTACCTAATCTCAGATATTTCTAGGAGCTGGAGCCACCGTGGCCCATCTTGGTTTTGGCAGGGAGTTTAAGGTCGGATGCCTCCTCAGGCATCAAACCAAACCAAACCCCATGGCACTACAGCCCTTGAAAGGCCTTGGCCTACTAAGCGACTGCTGCTCAGCCCGAAGGCCTGCAGATTACGAGGTGTCGTGTGGTCAGCACGACGAATCCTCTCGGCCGTTATTCTTGGCTTTCTAGACCGGAGCCGCTACCTCACCGTCAGATAGCTCCTCAATTCTAATCACGTAGGCTGAGTGGACCTCGAACCAGCCCTCAGGTCCAGGTAAAAATCCCTGACTTCGCCGGGAATCGTACCCGGGGCCTCCGGGTAAGAGGCAGACACGCTACCCCTACACCACGGGGCTGGCTCAGGCATCACATGATTTTTTAGGTAAAATTTCCAACCCAGGATCGACTGCGATCGACCAGGATTCAAACCTCGGCCGTCCGGGCTGAAAACAAGGAGCTAAACCACTTAGCCAGTCACGCCCTTCAAATCATCAGCCCCGAAAGGTACCTTTAAAATTCAGAGTAGTACTGTGGGTAAAGAGCCTCATTGGCTCATGCGGTAGCGTGCCGGCCTCTCACCGCTGGATTCCGTAGTTAAAATCCCGGTCACTCCATGTGAGATTTGTACTGGACAAAGTGGAGGCAGGACAGGTTTTTTTCCGGGTACTCCGGTTTTCCGTATCATCTTTCATTGCAGCAGCACTCTCCTATATCATTCCATTTCATTTGTCAATCATTAATCATTGCCCCAGAGGAGTGCAATAGGCTTCGGCAGCCGGCACAATTCCTATCATCACCGCTAGATGAGAGCCTCATTCCTTCCATTCCTGTCACAGTCGCATGACTTGAAAAAGGGTGGTGGGTATTACTATTACAGTATATACTGTGGATAAACAAACATCGCCACTCGACAATAGCTGACATAATATTTCAAGGGTGGTTAGAATGACGACGAAATTTATAGTTATAATCCCGAACTTGTTAACTTCGTCACATTCAAGACGACAAGTAGCTAAAATAATTACCAGTGGGACGCAAGAAATTTAATATGATTTGCTTTAATTAAGTCACCGTTGCTTTATCAAGTCGACAGAAGTCCATTTCTATGAGTAAAACACAGCGCTTCACTTTTTATGAGCGCACTCGAGAGAGGCAGGGAGAGCCGTAAGCTGATTATTTGGTATCAGAAGGTTTAAGACTCTTGGAAAAATAAGGAGAGAGAAAGAGAAAGTAGCGGTTCTGCTGCTAAGAACCAAGTGTATTTAATTCGATTTGTGACGAAGATTTGCATCAGAGCAGCCATACTGAAATACACCTTACAGACAAGAGTATTTACTTGTCGACGTAAGCGATCCGACGCCCTCGCTGAATGGTCAGTGTAGTGGCGTCCCATTCCTAGGGTCCGAGTTCCATTCCCGGCCAGGTTGGTGATTTTAGCAGCGTTTAATTAATTTACGTCTGGGTTTGGGTACTTTTGATCGTCTTAGAACTACACTTACCGAGCTCGATAGCTGCAGTCGCTTAAGTGCGGCCAGTATCCAGTATTCGGGAGATAGTAGGTTCGAACCCCACTGTCGGCAGCCCTGAAAATGGTTTTCCGTGGTTTCCCATTCTCACGCCAGGCAAATGCTGGGGCTATACCTTAATTAAGGCCACGGCCGCTTCCTTCCCACTCCTAGTCCTTTCCCGTCCCATCGTCGCCATAAGACCTATCTGTGTCGGTGCGACGTAAAGCAACTAGCAAAAAAAAAAAAAAAAGAAAGAAAAACTACACTTTCATACAGCACGTCAGTCTGCCAAACACCATAGGAACATGCAATGATGAATGCAGCCCTCCACAAAAGGTTTGCGTCAGGAAGGGTATCCTGCCATAAAACTTCGATTTATCCACATTATTGCAGACCCCTCATAATTGGGAAAATTTCCAAGTAGTTGTATATAAGAACTGTGTGTAGATTATTGTCCACCTCTGTAGTGTAGTGGTTAGTGTATTTAGCTGCCACCCCTGGAGGCACGAGTTTGATTTCCGGCTCTGCCATGAAATTTGAAAGGTGGTACGAGGGCTAGAATAGGTTTCACTCAACCTCGGGGGGTCAAATAAGTACAGGGGGTTCGATTTCCACCTCAGTCATCCTCGAAGTGATTTCCGTGGTTTCACACTTCTCCTCCAGGCAATGTCGGGATGGTAGCTAACTCAAGGTCACGGCCGTTTCCTTCCTTCCTCTTTGCCTGTCCCTTCCAATCTTCACACCCTCCCACAAGGACCCTGTTCACCATAACAGTTGAGGCCGCGTGGGCGAGGTACTGGTCCTCCCGACCCAAAGTCTCACGCTCTAGGACACTGCCCTTGAGGCAGTAAAGGTGGGATCCCTCACTGAGTCCGAGGGAAAATCCAACCCTGGTGAGTAAACTAATTAAGGAAGAAAGAACGAGGATTATAATGCGTTTTAACTCATTCCTTCTCTGTTGACAAATACAGGATGAATTACCTAAATCATGTACACCAAATATGTCTGTAATGGAAGGTGTTATTGATCTGCTGTTTTCACAGAAATTAAGGCCACGGCCGCTTCCTTCCAATCCCTAGGCCTTTCCTATCCCATCGTCGCCATAAGACATATATGTGTCGGTGCAACGTAAAGCAAATAGCAAAAAAAAAAATTTTTTTCACAGAAAAAAACGTGTTTCCAAAGGCTCATAATTGTAGCCCATAGACAGATTTTAATAATTATTATAATGTGTATTTCCTTAAGAGTGTTCGCCTCTGTAGTGTATTGGTTAGTGTCATAGCTGCCACCACCGGAGACCCAGGTTCGATTTCAGGCTCTGCAACGAAATTCAAAAAGTGGTACGAGGGCTGGGACGGTGTCCACTCAGCCTCGGGATATCTAATGAGTATAGGGGGGTCCGATTCCTGTCTCAGCCATCCTCGAAGTGTTTTCTCCGTGGTTTCCCACTTCTCCTCCAGGCAAATTCCGGGATGGTACCTAACTTAACGCTACGTCATCTTCCTTGTCTATCCCTTCCGATCATCCCACCCCCCACAAGGCTACTGTTCAGCATAGCAGGTGAGGCCGCGTGGACGAGGTAATGGTCCTCCTCCCTATTCCCATCCCTCGACCCAAAGTACCACGCTCCAGGACACTGCTCTTGAGGCGGTAGAGGTGGGATGCCTCTCTGAGGCCGAAGGAGAAAACAACACTGGAGGGTAAACGGATTAAGAAAAGTAAGAAAATGTATATTATTACGCGTTTTCACCCATTCCTTCTCTTTTGGCATATACAGGGTGAATCACCTAAAATTTTCACACTAAATATTTCTGAAATTGAAGGTGCTATTGATATACTGTTTTCACAGAAATGAAGTGTAACCAAGGATTCATAATATTGTAGCCCATACGCAGATTTTCATAATTATTAGAATGTGTATTCCTTTTAGAAAATTACATTTTTGAAATGGAACAACGTCTATTGACATTAACGAAATAAAACTAAAGGAATCTAGAACGTCAATGGTGGAGTTTTCCAGCATTCTAGTACAGGTATGTTTCTTTCTATCGTAGTTTGAAAATTGTAAATAACGGCAGTAGTCTGCTCACGGTGGCACTACCGTAAGCAAAGAAAGTGAATAAAACAAATACTTTGGATTCTCAAGAACAAAGAGAATTGGCCTTCAAAATTTGCGTTCAAAATGGCGACCACCGGATTCAATATAAGACTCCAGTCTGCCATGTAAAGATCGATGCACTCGTTCTAGCATTTCATCATAAAATTCAGCGCTGGCAGCAGTAATACGTCGTTTCATATCATCTGGTGTAGTCGGTATGTCCTCGCAAATGTGTCTCAGCTTTCCGCAGAGAAAAATCCACAGTTCTAGCCCTTCATGCAAGCAACTCAATGTTCAAAACATCCTAGGGATGCGGGCTACGAAGTTTTGGTAAATGAAATATCATGAAATATGAGAATATATTCTTTATTTATTCCTAAAAATTACAACTCTTTTCTTAATCATCGTTATCCGGTCGATTAGATCACGGCCGACTTGATGCATCGCTCTAGCTAGCTCCTTGGGAGCGCAGGGAGGGATCCAGTTGGCCGTGATTAGATTAGCAGTTTGCCTTTTTCTACCATTGCAAGCGTTAATGTGAGTCAATGCATTGTTTCACTTAAGCACCACTACGAGCGTTAATGTGAGTCAATGCATTGTTTCACTTAAGCACCACTACGAGCGCTAATGTAAGTCAATGCAGAGTTTCACTTAAGCCGTTATAAATACATTCGGTGTGGATATTTTTCAACAATCAAAAAACTTCTGATGGTATTGAACCTAGGAACACATTACAGAAAGAATTGTGTAAATAAGATAATTTGGCTATGATTTGAAACAAAAAGAAAACTAGTAAAGATACAAGTGATTTAAAACTCTTTCTCCGGAACTGAATTTAGGCCAGAAGTGATGGAGGAATCCGTTTGTTGATATAACGTACCGTTTAAAAGCAGTAAATCTCGAAATGAAGGTCCGCACTTATAAACGTGCCCATGCTTATCTATATAAATAAAGTTGTAGCGGGTCCGCTGTCTGTAATTTCATTTGTTTTGCCAATTTTTCAGATATTTATGCGATTTAGGTCAAGTCAAGATCGCATCAGTGGATTTTTGCTTTCGTGTCTGTTTGTCCGTCTGTTCCACCATCACGGCAAAACGGCTGGATAGACCTCGACCAAATTTCATTTATAGAGTATACTCATCCAGGGGAAGGTTACATATGCATATGATGTAAAAATCACTCAATAGAATGGGGGTTTATAGGGAAACCACAACAGTTTTATTCCGTTTTCTCTCATAGAATTGATTCCCTGTAAAATCCGTGGACTATACGTGAAACGTACACCTTACATCGGAAACAACGTATAGGGTCCTCCCCGTTTTGTTTCTTGGATAGCTCTAAGAGACATGCAGTTTAATATAATCTTACTCACTGAATGCACAGTAACTTACGTAGAACTCAGTATATTAGGAACTAACTACACATAGGAACTAACGGTGCGGATCCACAATAACAGCAACTAGAACATTAATTTCACTCTCTTCTCCAGTCACTCGTTTGTTTCTATTACACTTCCAGTTTCACATAATTGGCTCAAGAGATTCACAAATAATCGTGGAGATGGGTAACGTCTATTGGGATGTCGTTCCGCGTACAGAGCACGAGAATAAACAGCATTTTTAATACATTCTCCATATTCCATTAAAATGTCGGCTTTCTCAGCACGTCGTACTTCCTGAACTATCACAAAGTAACTGACAAAGTAAACAAACGTAACAACATAGTAGCCTCGTAACTAAACAGTTGAATGGAGCAGATAACTGTCAGTATTTATAACTTCCAAACAAGGATAGCTCGCAAACTGCTTGTAATAGAATCCTGTAAAATAAACAGCATTGACATTCTAATTGATTCTAGTTTTATTTCTTATGTCAGCAGGCTTTGTTCTTTGTGAAAATGTTTTTAATGTAATACTAAAATAATTACTAAAATTAATATATGGGGTACAATTTCCAAACCTTAGTTGTACTGATTTATGAGAAATAGCACATCGATAGCATTTCAGAAATATTCTGGGTGCAAGTTTTAGGTGATTCACCCAGTACAGTGTTTTGTCTTCTAGTATGGATTAGAACTAAGTTGTTATTTTCAGTAGTTGAGGTATGAGTGATACATCACTCTTTATTTAGCCAATCACTGTGTTAAGACCCTCAGCCACCGAGCTCAATAGCTGCAGTCGCTTAAGTGCGGCCAGTATCCAGTATTTGGGAGATAGTAGGTTCGAACTCCACTGTCGGCAGCCCTGAAAATGGTTTTCCGTGGTTTCCCATATTCATACCAGGCAAATGCTGGGGCTGTACTTTAATCAAGGCTACGGACGCTTCCTTCTCATTCCTAGCCCTTTCCTATCCCATCGTCACCATAAGACCTATATGTGTCGGTGCGACGAAAGGCTGCTTGTAAAAAAAAAAAGAGGCCCTCAACCTACACCAAAAATGAGTACCAGGATAATTACTGGAATAAAGGTGGCCGGGCCTAGTGCTAACCACTCTAGCCCACCAAATTCCGAGGTTACGGATAGTGGAAGACTTTACCTTCCACCCCTCCGAGGGCCTTCCTGGCCTGTACGGAAATTACTTTGCTTTGCTTTTTTCTTATGTTAAGACAATGGGGTAAACAGCACAGGAAGTAACTCACTGTTGATTTTCCGTCTATGTTCATTCAGTGACATCACTCGGTAAGTGTGATATAATGAGCTAGTGGTATATATAGTTAATGCTGTACAAGCAACTCAATTAACTATTGGACATAATTTTCATGTTCGTGGATACTCCGAATAATAAATTTAAGGACCCCCAGGAGTTAATTTATCCCCAGTACGAACATGAGGCAGGCGTATTTGAGCACCTTCAAATTCGACCGCACCGAGCTCAATAGCTGCAGTCGCTTAAGTGCGGCCAGTATCCAGTATTCGGGAGATAGTAGATTCGAACCCCACTGTCGGCAGCCCTGAAAATGGTTTTCCGTGGTTTCCCATTTTCACACCAGGAAAATGCTGGGGCTGTACCTTAATTAAGGCCACGGCCACTTCCTTCCCACTCCTAGCCCTTCCCTGTTTCATCGTCGCCATAAGACCTATCTGTGTCGGTGCGACGTAAAGCAACTAGCAAATAAATATTCGACCGCATTGCTGCGGTATCGAACGCGTTTATTTCAGCTCAGGAAGCTCGTACTCAAGCGTCTGAGCAATTCAGGTAGACCATAGTTAAAAGGGTGAGATTGATTGATTGATTGATTGATTGATGGATTGATTGATGGATTGATTGATTGATGGATTGATTGATTGATTGATTGATTGATTGATTGATTGATTGATTGATTGATTGATTGATTGATTGATTGATTGATTGATTGATTGATTGATTGATTGATTGATTGATTGATTGATTGATTGATTGATTGATTGATTGATTGATTGATTGATTGATTGATTGATTGATTGCTCTTCGGTTGGTCCAACGGGGCTGAGTGAATCTCGTTCCAAAAATCTTCGGACTGACGAGGAATTTTACCCATCGGGTAAGAGACACATGTATTACCCCTCTTTTTGTGGTGTCTATGCTGGCGAGACATACTGTAGTGTTTACAGTGCGCTATGTCATTTGGTGTGGGCAAGAACAAATGTGTTACTTTAATTGATCTCTCTCAGTCTCGTCCTTGCCTTTAACAATATGAAAGTGACTGAGGTATGAGCGATGCTAGCAATGCCATTCCTTGTGCAGCCAGTCCCTGTTATGAAAATGAAAATCCACAGCCTATTTCCAGACATTTGACTGGGTCGGGAATGAATGAACCCCACATCTAGCGACGAGGATCGGAATTGTGTGAGATCGAACCCCACTGTCGGCAGCCTGAAGATGGTTTTCCGTGGTTTCCCATTTTCCCACCAGGAAAATGCTGGGGCTGCAGCTTAATTAACGCCACGGCCACTTCCTTCCCACTCCTAGGCCTTTCCTTTCCCATCATCGCCATAAGACCTATCTGTGTCGGTGCGACGTAAAACAACTTATTAAAAAAGAAGGAATTGTGTCGGCTGTCGAAGCCTGTCGCACTCCTCTGGGGCGATGATTAATGACTGACAGATGAAATGAAATCATATTGGAGAGTGTTGCTGGAATGAAAGGTAACAGGTAAACCCGTAATACCCAGAGAAAAACGTGTCTCGCATCCGCTTTTGCCAGCAGAAATCTCACACCGAGCGATCGGGATTTGAACCACGAAACCTAACGGATAGAGGCCGGCACGATGAGCCACGGAGGTTTCTTCCTGATATGAATAGTGTGAAAATGTTGCACACAGGGTGGGTTGCTGCGTGTATTCAGAGGACTTGGCGGAATAATATGTAACAGCAACTTCTAGGTCGGTGAAGAAAGCAACGGGAAACTACCTTACTCCCCATTTCCCTAGTACACCTCTTTAGTAAAGCCAATGCCATCTATGACAGCTGATCGTGGAGCTATTGAAGCTCAAACCAGCCTTTGGGCTGACTACTTAACTTATATGACACAATGACTACCTCATCACTTGATCACTTGTTAATACCTCGGATTATCAAGCTTTCTTGCTAGAAAGCAATTGTTTTCGCCTGTAAGAATGTGCTCGATCGGAACAATTCGGAAGCAGCCGGAACGGAACGTCGCCTCGGGGGCCTCCTAACAAGTCATTGCTAACTGCTTCTGGAATTGGCAATCGATACCAGCTAGCTCTCAACACACTCGTAGCACTCCGCTATGCAGTATCGATTCCCAGCAAAGAGAGTCACGTCATTTTATTTATTTACCTCTCGCCATTCTCGAAAAAGTTCTTTTCTTAAAATAAGAACCTCTTGTAAAGTTAGTTTTTGCGTAGGCGGGCGCGTAATGTACATTCGTAGTCATTAGTTACATTTTTAACCTTCTTTCTCTTTAATCTGTTTACCTTATACTCGGACTCAGCGAGAGATCCCACCTCTACCACCTTAGAATTCATCCATTCGTTCATCCATGCCGTCATTTAGTTAATTCATAATGTCCATTTTAAGCTAAGGATAACATGGTTCAGGACTTGCACTACCACGAATTAATAGGAGTAATATTAACGTCTAAGACAAAAAAGTAAAGATCTTAGAAACTACAATGTAGAGACCAGGTGTAATTAGTGAGTAGGCGCAATTATAATATTCAATGTAGTAATAAATAAATTAATATTGTAACGAAATTATGTTTGTTTCAAAGTAATTTGGATTGCAATAAATTATTACTCTTTTCCCAGTTCCTGGCGATCCGGAACTAGGTGACGGGTGTATTTTATTCTCTACCACCTCAAGGTCAGTGTCCTGGAGCGTGAGGCTTAGGGTCAGACGATACAACTGGGGAGGAGGACCACTACATCGACCAGGTGGTCTCATCTGCTATGCTGAACACGGGCCTTGTGCGGGGAATAAGAAGATCGGAAGGGATAGACAAGGAAGAGGGAAGGAAGCGGTCGTGGCCTTAACCGAGATACCATACCGGCATTTGCCTGGAGAACAAGTGGGAAACCTCGGAAAATCATTTCTAGGATGGCTGAGATGGAAAACGAATACCACCCCTGTCCTCCACTCAGCTGATCTTCCAAGGCTGAGTGGACCCCGTTCTAGCCCTCGTACCAATTTTCAAATTTCATGGCAGAGCCGGGAATCGAACCCGGGCCTATGTGGGTGGTAGCTAATCACACAAACCACTACACCACACCATTTTTAATCTACTGTAAATAAATTGCCCCCTGTGGGTGCGTGAATGGATTATACTATCTATAGCATCTGCTTGTCGTAAGAGGCGACTGAGAGAGGGGCCCTCAACTTGCGAGTATGGGTTGATTAACAACGGGCCTCCAGCTTGTTCTAAGATCACTTACTTCTCACTTTCATCACGTCCTCCCTTGGTCAACTACTTTTCCCTCTTCTGACCCTAATGGTACCAAGCTTGTGAACTAAAAGCCGGGCTGAGTAGACGGTAGAGCGCTGGCCTTTTGACCCTAACTTGGCAGGTTCAATCCTGACTCAGTCCGGTGGTATTTGAAGGTGCTCAAATACGTCAGCCTCGTGTCGGTAGATTTACTGACGCGTGAAAGAACTCCTGCGAGAAAGATTCCGGCACCTCGGCGCCCCCGAAAACCGTAAAAGTAATTAACAAGACGTAAAACCAACAATATTATTATTTTCCCTTAAAACAATGACCACCTTCACCAGCGACTAAACTGAGTTGAGACGGTAAAGGCGTGTTTGGTTCACACAGAAGGACGTGGATCCGATTTCCCGTCAGGGACTCAAGATGTTTAAGAAACAAAATTTTCACTTCCGGAGGTCCACATGGCACTGAGGTTCACTCACCCTATACCAAAAGTTAATTCCTGGGGGAAAATGCGGCCGAGAGTGGAACTAACCACTCTACCTCACCGAGTGTCGAGGTTACCGATAGTGGAAGCCTTTACCTTCCACCCGTCCAGATGACTGCTTTTTGGACGTGTTGTAGGTCGATGCTTTCCTAATCTGAATCCTAGACACATTTATAGGAATATAGTGGTTAATTGTCTACCCTGCTGCATTTGTTCTGCGACGTTAACCTGGTGGTTGCTGTTGAAAGCTTAGTGAAACCCAGAGCCACGAATCTCTCTATTCTCGCTGTATCGGTAAAATATGCATATTATACTGTAAAGACAGGGAAAACTACGTGTATAAGTAATATGTGGCATGTTAAAACTGTGCGCGATATTAGCAGTAAATGGTTTTGGCTTATGTTGATGGCTTGATCGTAATGATTGACTGAGTTGAAAATTTGTCATTTTACTCTAGGTGAGTCACGACCTGGCGCTGGCCAGCGTTGTATGGCTTACTCGATAAGAAATAGTTTCTGTTCTTAAAGTTCGCTATTGTCCGCCTCCATGCGTAAAAGGTTAGCGTGTTGGCTTTTAGTCGCAGAGGTCCAGGGTTCAATTCCCGGTATGCTCGGGAATTTTAACCATTATTGGTTAATTCCGCTGGCACGGGGGCTGGGTTTGTATGCCGTCTGCATCATCATTTCATCCTCATCACGACTTGCAGGTCGCCTGCGGGAGTCAATTCAAAGGACCTTCACCTGGCAAGCCGAACTTGTCCTTGTATACTCCCAACACTAAAAGCTACATGCCATTTAATTTCATTCTAGCTATTGGAGTTAGAGAATTTCTGGTGGTTGTTTAAATATTCTTTCTTAATCCGTTCACCCTCCAGGATTGACTTTTCACTCAGACTCAGCAACGGATCACACCTCTACAGCCTCAAGTGCAGTATCCTGGAGAGTAAGACTTGCCGGGGATACAATTGGGGTGGAGGACCAGTACCTCGATCGGGCCGCCTCACCTGCTATGCTCAACAAGAGCCTTGTGGGGGGATGGGAAGAGTTAGAAAAGGAAGAGAGAAGGAAGCAGCCGTGGCCTTAAGTTAGATATCATCTCGGCATTTGCCTGGGGAAGAAGTGGGATACGACGGAAAACCACTTCGAGGATGGCTGAAGCTGAGGTAGGAATCGAACCTCCCCTCTACACAGTTGACCTCCTGAGGCTAAGTGGATCCCGTTTCATCCCTCGTACCACTCTTCAAATTTCATGGCATAGCCGGGAACGGAACTCGGGGCTCCATGGGGTAGCATCTAATCACACTAACGATTAAACCTCAGAAGTGGACTGTTTAATTATTCAACTGATGAAATTAAAGATATGCAGGGTGGTCGTAAAGAACGTGAACCGCATAAACGAGTGTTAGAGGGCTGATCATTCCGACAGCATTCTTTTTTTTTTTTTTTTTTTTTTTTTTTTGCTAGTTGCTCTACGTCGCACCGACACAGATAGGTCTTATGGCGACGATGGGACAAGGAAGGGCTGGGAGTGGGAAGGAAGCGGCCGTGGCCTTAATTAAGGTACAGCCCCAGAATTTGCCTGGTGTGAAAATGGGAAACCACGGAAAACCATTTTCAGGGCTGCCGATAGTGGGGTTCGAACCTACTATCTCCCGAATACTGGATACTGGCCGCACTTAAGCAACTGCAGCTATCGAGCTCGGTGGCATTCTTTTTAAATGATTCGATATCCCGCACCGTTGTCATTTTATCAGCATCTGAAGTCAGATCGCTCTGCAGGCGAATTCAAGTGGGTATTGTGAGGCGGTGCTGCTAAATCTGCACGTGGCTTAATACTGGCTTGACCGGGTGAGTTGGCCGTGCGGTTAGGGGCGCGCGTGTGTGAGCTTCCATCCGGAAGATAGTGGGTTCGATTGCCACTGTCGGCAGCCTGAAGACGGTTTTCCGTGGTTTCCCATTTTCACACCAGGCAAATGCTGGGGCTGTACCATAATTAAGGTCACGGCCGCTTCCTTCCAAATCCTAGGCCTATCCTATCGTCGCCATAAGACCTATCTGTGTCGGTGCGACGTAAAACCACTAGCAAAAAACACTGACTTTAAAACACCAAACGAAGAAAAAAATTCACAAGCGGAGGGATTTGAACACGGACCTCCGGGCTGATCAGATCGCGCCATAGCAAGTACGCTATGGTGACACTGGCTGAACCCCATGGTGTGTTCGTGTTCGATGCTGATTTCTCATCATTACTAGCAGCTAAGTGGTCTTGTTCGTTAAGCAACCCTTGGCGATCGTACAGTGAAATTGTATTCACATTGGAACGCAAGCCTAGTCAGGGTCGACGTCGAAGTCCGGTGCTGGCGCCGATTCTTCTATGTGATTACAATTTGAGGAGCTGTTAGGCGATGAAATAGCAGTCCTGGCCTAGAAAGAAAAGAATAACGAGCTAGATGATTCATCCTACCTACCACATGACAGGCATTCAGTCTGAGTAGCGGATGCTTGATAGGCCAAGGTCTTTCAAGGCTGTTGTGCCATGGGGTTTGGTTTGATCAATGTACTATTCACTGCACTTGTAACTTTATCCAATGTTATAACTTCATTCTTAAGAAAAAAATTACATTCCGACGAATATTAATATCCGAATACTCGTCCCTTGGTGACGCTTATCACTGAAGATGTCATTTTCCCGTGAATTTTGAATTCAACATGGAGGAAAAAGAAGAGGAAGTATGATACGAATGTACAGTGGCATTTTCTTTAGGACTTAAGCTACTTTTATTTTATTTAGTCAGTTTAAACTCCGGGGTTGGTTTTTCCCTCCGACTCAGCTAGTGTCCTGGAGTGTGAGACGTTTTGTCGGGGATATCACTGACACTTCGAAGATGACTGAGGTGGGAATCGTACTCTACCCCCACCCCCTTTCTCTACTCATATGATCTCCCGAGGCTGAGTGGACCCCGTTCCAGCCCGCGTACCACTTTTCAGCCATCCCGGAAGTGGTTTTCCATGTTTCCTGCTTCTCCTCCAGGCAAATGCCGCTTCCTTCCCTCTCCCTTGTCTATCACTTCCAATCTTCCCATCCCCCACAAGGGACCTGTTCAGTATAACAAATGAGGGCACCTTGGAGAGTTACTGATCCTCCTCGCCAGTTGTATCCCCGACCTAAAATTCTCCAACTCCAGGACACTGCTCTTCAGACGGTAGAGGTGGAATTCCTCGCTGAGTCCCGGCGAAAAACAACCTTGAGGGTAAAAGGATTAATAAATAAGGAAAGTTACTTTTGATCTTATGCTTTAGATACTCTTTCGTTTTTGCGCATTGCCTTCCTATCTTAGTACGTGCCCGTCAATATACAGTATTATTGAGCGTAGTTATCTTTTGCATTTATAATTAAGCATTTACATTCTCTTTTTGACCTTATAATTTACGTGGTGAAGTATTAGAGGGCGTAATGTGCATCTGCTTAAGCCAAAAGTAAATAAAAAGTATGAATGCATTCAACACGAAAGCACAGATTTATTACATGATAAAAATCACCCATAACTCACAAGCATTTAACCCGCGGTTACTCGCATGGTGAGCGCGGCGCTCACCTTCGTACTATATTGCTTCTTGTTGGAATGTTACAAGACCTCCAACTTTGAAACTCCCTGTACCTTTCTAACAGATTGTTATGAAGGGGATGTGCCAGTCACTTTCATTATATTTGAAAACAAATACCCGCAATTCATTATTAGGCACGGTAGTGTATGTTTGGTGAGCGGTGCGCTCAGTAGCGAGTAACTGTGCTACTTACATTTCGCGCCTTGTAATACGTCAGGGTTTGTTTCATGCTTGTGTTTAATGTGAAATCTTTATACTGTGACTGTTGTTAGACGATATATACAACTTACAATGCCATCCACTAATCAGATACTTTCGTGGTTGGCTGAAACGGAGGAAAAAGTGCTCTTGAACAACGAAACTGAAAGTAATGAAACAGACGAGGTTTACGAAACTGATCATAACTGTGTTTCAGAGTGTCTGCAAGTTTTGGGAAGGAGAGGAAATTTCGTTTATTGAATTCTGTGAGATCAGTTTAAATGGCTTGTTTTACGGCCAGATGCCCTTCCTGACGCCAACCTCAGTTGAGGAGCTAATAAAGATGAAATAAATTATGGTGAATGAAGTTGGCTAAATAGGCGGAAGGAATCGGCTGTAGTTTATGAATAGAATCTGCCCCGGCATTTGCCTGGACGCGTTGACAGAAAACTATTCTCAGAACAGCTAACGGTGGGGATCGAACTCGCGCGTCTCCCAAATGTAGAGCTGCCTCCATAGCCATTCCACTCGGCCGTGTTCCTAAATAAATAACTATCTCAAATTGACATATTAAAAATACCTCCAACTTTATATGGGCATATTATAGCCTTTAAACGTAAAGGTGAGCGCTCCGCTCACTAGCGAGTAACGACGCACGTAAAGACCTAGCGAGTAATGCCGGGTTAATTCAAAGGCCTCCTCAATAAGAAATAGGTTACATTGATAAAAGAGGGAAAGAAGACATGTTTGTACGTCGGAGGCAAATATTTTTGTCTTGTGAACATAAATTTCTGCACTCGGCGAGAAGCGAAGACAAAGATCAAGATCGTAGACGAAAAGCATTTGGAAAGAAAATACTGTAAGAGCGGTGTTGTTCGACAACTGAGCCAAGCGAGCGAATCGAGATGGTCTGCTGACATTGCTTTTGTGGGAGGGACGGCTTACGAGGAGCTTCCAGTTTATGTTTCGCGTGTAATAGACACTTCTACAGAGCGCAGCTGCTAAACAAGTCTTTGCTCGATGATTGAAAAGGAAAGCTTCTAGTGTTTCCCTCTCACTTTGTTATACAACTTACGCTTTTTATTCGTAGTTAGATGTTGTTTGTATTCCCAAGGGGAAGGAATTTCGTAATTCGTAATGTTGTACAATGATTTACAAATGAATGGCGGTCCTATATTTAGAGAGCGGAGAAAAAGCGAGGAGTCCTTTTGCGAAGATATACCCAAGGAATTTATTCATGAGCGCATTGGGTGGCCAGGTAATAAGTAAGTGACGTGAATATTAAATACTAAATATATTTATAGTAGAGTTTTATACATGAACAGACGATGGTTTTAGTGGAAATAAACTGATGGATTTACATTTACATCAATTGATCTTATATGTGAAATTTCACACTAAACTAATTACAAGAACTATTACCTATTTATCTATATTAGTGGTCCGTATTGTGGTGTAGTGGTTAGTGTGATTAGCTGCCACCCACGGAGGCCCTAGTTCGATTCCGGGATCTGCCACAAAAATTCGAAAAGTGGTACGAGAGCTGGAACAGGGTCCACTCAACCTCGGGAAGTCAACTGAGTGAAGGGGGTTCAATTCCCGCTGCAGCCATCTTCTAAGTGGTTTTTCGTGGTTTCCCACTTGTTCTCCAGGCAAACGCTGGGATGGCACCTAACTTAAGGCCACAGCCGCTTCCTTCCCTCTTCCTTGCCTATCTCATCCAATCCTCCCATCTTCTACAAGGCTCCTGTTCGGCATGAGAGCTGAGGTAGCTTGGGCGAGGTACTGGTCCTCCTTCCCAGTAGTATCCCTGACCATATGGATCATGCTCCAGGACATTGCCCTTGAGGTGGTAGAGGTAGGATCCGTCGCTAAGTCCAAGGCAGAACCAACCATGAACGTTAAACTGATTTAATAATAATCTGGTAAGGAGAGAGGTCGAAATGTGGCAATATTTGAAGTTGAAAATTGAAAAAGGCATGAGTTACTGAGATATGTCCATATACCCTAGCTACTTAACACTTAAAACTTGGTAGTCAAGAACCAAGCAAGTGCGTAGCTATCAGCTTGCATTCGGGAGGTAGTTGGTTCGAACCCCACTGTCGGCAGCCTGGAAGATGCTTTACCGTGGTTTCCCATTTTTATACCAAGAAAATACTGGCTCTCTACCTTAATTAAGGCTATGGTTGCTTCCTTACCACTCTTAGCCTTTCCTATCCCATCGTCACCATAAGACCTATCGGTGCGACGTAAAGCAAATTATACAAAGAAAGTTTCTAAAGACATTATCAACCATGAGGAAACCATGTAGTAGTTCAATGTATTACTACTTATATTCTTGACATCAGGAAGGTCATATGACCGTAAAACTGGGCCTAGCTAACATGCGGAAAGAATATTGCACCTGCGAACCCTCCAAGGTCTCGGAAAGGCGGCATTGAAAGAAGTAAAAAGGAAGACAGGGTTATTTTTAACAAACCAAAACCAAACCAAACCCCATGGCACAACAGCCCTTGAAGGGCCTTGGCCTACCAAGTGACCGCTGCTCAGCCCGAAGGCCTGCACAGGATCAAAAATTAGGCTATAGATAAGCTAAAGGAAATACGTCTTTTCAAGCTACAGAGGTGTGAACTGGAAGACGGATATAAGACATCGATGCCAGGTATACTTCCCCTAAACACCACTACCCCCATGAAGATGGATACTTAGAAAAAAAGGTGGTCTAGCAAGGAAATTTGAAGTATCATTGATAAAAATTGATTGAAACACTTTAGAAGGGAATTGTAAAACTTTATTATCGTCATGGCTAATGAATAGCGTACTTACTATGTAATAAATAACAAAATTATAAGTAATTCAAAGCTTAATAAGTCCAAAAAAGTTACTGGAAGATACATTTCGTGTCATGCGAGTTCGAAAAGCAAATAGAAGAAAGGCCAGCTGAAGTGACTCTCTGTCCTGTAGTCCAGCCGGCTAGAAGTTTAATAACCCGACTCGCCACACGACCATGCGTTCATTATACTGAACTGTCCCTGAATGCAAGGTCATTATTGTTTGAGTATACATGTTTCGGTTGGCGCTACTGCATCACACATAGTGGCGAATATCATAGAACTTACAAGATCAGGTATACTGAAAATATTTTTTTATCCTAGAAATTCTGTCGTGTGTTATATTTTGCACATCGGTGAAAACTGGTAGTGTTTCGGAGACTGGTAGTTCTTTTTATTGTAATTACAATAAACACTGTAATTCAATGTCTATACTTGGTTAAGTATTTGTACTTTGAGTACTTTTTAGTATGTATAGAAATTAAAATATTTCAAAATGATTTTACGAAATTCATTCATAACTTCATTTAGGAAAACCAATTAAAATTTGCATTTTGTTGTACATTGTCATGTAAATTGTCATGTGTTTATAATTTATTTAGTATGCTATATACTGAGCAAATTTCCCTGTTAAATTTATAATATTGAGTATGTTGCTGTTTGAGTCATTAGTCCATAGACTGGTTTCGTGCAACCTTTCATGCCAGCCTATCCTGTGCTAATCGTTTCATTTTTTCGTAAAAACTACATCCTACATCTGCTCTAATCTGCTGTCATATTTATACCTTGGTCTACCCATGCCGTTCTTACCACCTACACTTCCCTCAGAAACAAACTGAAAAAGTCCCGGGTGTCTTAAGATGTGTTCTATCATTCTATCTCTTCCTCTCGTCAAATTTATCCAAATATATCTCCTCTCACCAATTCTATTCAATCTTTCCATTCGAGATTCGTTCTACCCATCTCATCTTCAGCATTCTTCCGTAACGCCACATTTCAAAAGCTTATATTCTCTTTCTTTCTGAGCTAGTTATTGTCCATGTTTCATTTCCATGAGATGCGACGCTCCAGACGAAAGTCTTCAAAAAGATCTTTCTAATTCCTATATCAATGTTCGAAGTGAGTAAATTTCTTTTCTCACAAAAGACGTTCCTTGCTTGTGCTCATCTGCATTTTATGTCCTCCTTTCTTTTTCCATCAT
Source organism: Anabrus simplex (assembly GCF_040414725.1). Classification (NCBI taxonomy): domain Eukaryota; kingdom Metazoa; phylum Arthropoda; class Insecta; order Orthoptera; family Tettigoniidae; genus Anabrus; species Anabrus simplex. Next base: position 147,229,443 of record NC_090265.1, on the reverse strand, counting down.
TAGTTATTTTACTACCCTGGTAAAAATATTCGTCTACTTAATTTACGACTTAATTTCCTAATATAATATATCCGGCATCATCTTACTTCGTTCGGCTGCACTCCATTACTCTTGTTTTGGACTTATTTTATTTTATCTTGTATTCATTCTCCAAGACTCTTGTCCATACCATACAGCAATTTCTCCAGATCTGTTGTAGACTCAGATAAAATAACAGTGAGTATATTTCATTATAACTTGACTGCGTTCCAGTAAAAATTCATTTTCATCCTCCCTTAATAGGTTATTTCAGCCATATAACGTCAAGCAACAGTTCGGAAAAAAACATTTAGTGCACTGAAGTTTTTATAAGTTAAGGAACATATTTCTTAACATTTCTATTAGACTAGGGTGGTTAAGAGAACGGTAGAAATCCTCAATAGATTATGTTACGTTTCACACTTCACTACAGATGTCACAGTAACGATATATTCAGTGATGGTTAGGATGATCGTGCATTAACATGCCCCGTATATCTACACAGTAGAGTCAACAATTTCCAGACTTATCTCTAGTACAAAACGGCTTTGAACGCTCATCCCATCACCTTCTTCTTTGTATTACTCTATTCATACTCGATAATCCTATGTGTGTCTGAGAAAACAGAGAATAGGACAAGAAAATCACGTGCATGCTATTAAGGGTGCCAGCGTGGGCTTCTTACAATGCACCACTTTGCATTGGAATTGTCTTTAAAATTTCAATTTCGTTGAAGCTGGTGAGAGGCAGCTGGTGACGTACTGGGCGCCTTGAAGCGTCGCGACGGACGTGAAGTGATTCTGATGAAAACAAATTGTAGTAAAATGGAAGTAAGCAAGTCCGCTCTTTTCATTTCATCTGAATTCTCCATTCAATATTCAGATCGAAACGTTAAAATGTTGTTTAATTAGAGCAGGCAATTATTCCAATTCTCACAATAAATGCACTGACAGATTTATATCAGGATTTGGACATGGAAGCGGTTTCCATGAGGATGAGAGTGGTAGAATACATCCACGGTATCCCCCGCCTGTCATAAGAGGCGACTGAAAGGCACCCCCAGGGCTCTGAGACTGGTATTGTTTCTACTCACTTCTATGAGCCTCCAAGCTCTCACATTTTGACAGGGCCGAGTGTCTCAGACGGTTAAGGCGCTGGCTTTCTCTGCCCAAGTTGTCAGGTTCGACCCTCGCTCAGTCCGGTGGTATTTGAAAGTGTTCTAATACGTCAGGCCCGTGTGGGTAATTTATTGGCACGTAAAAGAACTCCTGCGGAACAAAATTCCGGCAACTCGGTTTCCGGAAACAGTAAAGGTAATTAGTGGTAGGCTACGTGGAGCCAATATTATTATTCATAATAATTTCATTTCCCTTCTCTGACCTACCTTAGTCAACTCTATTTCTCTTCTGACACTAGTGGCATTAGGTTGATGCTTTTTTAAAGGGGCCCGACATCTAGGTCATCGTCCAACGGCATTAGGTTTGCAAATCCTGCTGTGTTTCATTTTCATACCCTTCGTGTCCCTTCTTTCTCTTTTGTTGTTATCTTCATTCTTTGAAGATTCAGAACTCGTTCATCCTTTTTCTTTGATTAATATCAGAAGGGGAGAGTTTCCCAATAGTATATTCACCACCAATACATGGGAAAAAAAAAGTTATAGTTTTTGTAACTTGAATTCATTTTAGAGAAGGTTGTGTCAGTGATGCTTGTAAAGGGATTCATCAACAATGTTGCCATAATACCTCTGAAGCACAATCGAAGTAGTAGTCCTAGAAAAATGAGACTATCAGCCAATGAAAGGGAAAGCAATGAAGTACGGGTAATTAAAAGACCTAATACCGCCGAAACTGAAGCAGTGATAATCAAGGGATGCTGGTAATTGTTGTTCTCTTGGCAGTCCTTTCATCATTTCAGCTCATGGACCTGATTCAACGAGGTCTGACCGTAAGTATAATAATATGAATAAAAGTACGAATAATAATACAAATAATAACCACCCTTACATTCTCTGAAGGCCTTGGAGGAGCGGAAGGAAAGGTAGAGTTTCTACATTTTCTACTTCCTGACGGGGAATCGAACTCGCATCCTATCGAGTCAACCGTGCATGACTTTGATGACGACTATAATAATAATAATAATAATAATAATAATAATAATAATAATAATAATAATAATAATAATAATAATAATAATAATAATAATAATAATAATAATCTTCAACACCCCTCTAGCCTCTTTTACGCTTTTCAGAGACGTCCAAGTGCCGAATTTCATCTCACATGAATTATTTTATTTCTGACAATATGCCGACACGAGATCGACGTATTTGAGCACATTGAAACACCACCGGACTCAGCCGGGATCGAGCCCATCAACTTTTGCTCAGAAAGCCAGCACTGACTCGTCTGACCGAGCGAGTTGCCCCTGCGGTTAGGAGTGCGCAGCTGTGAGCTTGCATTCGGGAGATAGTGGGTTCGAGCCCAACTGTTAGCAGCCTTGAATATGGTTTTCCGTGGTTTGCCATTTTTAGACCAAACAAATGCTTAATTAAATCCACGGCCACTTCCTTCCCACTCCTAGTCCTTTCCTATCTCATCGTCGCCATAAGACCTATCTGTGTCGGTGCTACGTAAAAGTAACTTGCTGCAATCTCGTCTGGGCCATTCAGCCAGGCGGTAAAGATAAAAGCTACAAGTACAAACATTTGACAAGGCCCTGTCTACGTGTCTTACGAAATGTGGCAACAAAAATCTTTCATGTATCAAACAGAATAAACATGTGACAATGACTAAATCCAAAGAGTTTATATCACTCTGCAAAACACAGCCTTCCTGCATTCGAATTCCTCCAAATGCTACTGCTACATCTTCAAAAATGTGATTAGGTGAGTTAAATATCGAACAATCTGAATTGTAGCAATTTGAATGAGTGTTTAAATTTACACAACATTATATTCACAGTTTACAGTATTAAAATCACATACTGTACGTTTACAGATATCGAAGTGAAGATGGATTTCTTTGGTTTTCTATTTTCACACCAGGTAAATGCTGATGATGTACCTTAATTAAGGCCACCGTGAAAACCACATCAACAAGTTGTGTACTCTTCTTGTCCTGACACAGGCATGCATACGATCATAAATGGTAGTCTATGCTGATAAATAGGAAACTCCGGAAAAGACTGATCTTCTCTTCAAATAATATAACCCTTCTAATTAGCACTTTTAGTACTTCAAATAATACAGTAGATTTAACACTATTTCCACCTCGAATTCTCATTACGTGGGCATCGAACATTCCCCTTTTTTCCAGTGATACATTAGTAATAACGAGAGCGCCGGCAAGTACGGGAATAGGCACCCACATAGCAGCCGGTTACACATTGGCTTTACGTCGCACTGACACTGACAGATCATATGGTGATGATGGGGCAGGAAAGGACTAGGAGGGGGAAGAAAGCGTCCATGGCCTTAATTAAGTTACATCATCAGCACTTGCCCGGTGTGAAGATGGAAAACCACGGAAAGCCATCTTCAGGGCTGCCGACAGTGGGATTTATACCCACTATCTCCTGATTGAAAGCTCACAGCTGCGCGCCGCTAACCGCACGACGAACTCGCTCGGTAAGCCGGATGGTTTAAACAGATAATACACTTCCTACGTACTAGAGTTGGGCAGACCGCAACATTCAGTTGTTCCGCAACATTAGGAACTTGAGGCGGAGTGTTTTGATACAGTGTGCCGGCACACGGGACACGGAACTGTAACTGCAAAACAGAGAGAACTTCGTGAGGCAACATGACATGCGCCACGTCAGCTGGAGTGTGCCTGTATCAAACGTGCTGTGTGTAGTGGGCACACGGGACACGGGAATGTAACTGCGCAGTAGAGAGAACTTCATGAGGCAACATGACATCCTCCGCGCTAGCTGAAATGTGCCTGTACCGAACGTGCTATGTGTAGTTACGGCCAGCATAAAGCTGCACCGATCGTGAACGAACAGCCGGAATAGTGAACTTCGCGCCCAATAATCAAATAATCACGTTTAAAAGCTGCGTATAGGACAATGTTTTTTCAATCAATATTAAATACGGATAACACGGTTACGATGGCAGTACAGGTGTTTAAAAGTAACTAATCCAAATATATTTTCACCAGTTGAAAGTGTCGGCCGGTATTGTGAGTTATTAGGGCCAGGATAAAACTTCATGGCACGTAAAAAACCAGCCGGAAATCTGAAACATGCACCCAGAAATATCATGTCTAAAATGTTGTTTTTGGGATACGAATGTTTTCATTCATTCTGAAATACACCTGTCATAATTACACCGGCAGTAGATATGTTTACAAATGTTACAATGTTATGTTTACCTATTGAACATATACTCGCACAACTGAAGAAACATTCGTCAGTATCGGAACTCTATTTACGTACACAATATACAAGTAGAATTCGCACGTACCGAAGGCCAGTGGCCGGTGCAACGGAACTGGCAGGACACGGAACACGGTACACGGAACACTCCAGCACGAGCAGCACGTGGCGCGGCACACTGCCGGTATCGATAGTCAGCTAGCAGGCGAAGGGTAATGGCAGTGCACAGTGGCGCTTCTGACGGGATAGAAAATCTCTATCTCGGTCTAGCTTGGGAATGTTTCGGAACAATTGACACTCGGTGTTCCGAAACAGCGGAACATAACTGTGCACCGGCACAGTGTGCCGAAACAGGGATATAGTGCCCAACCCTACTACCTACACACTTCAAATCACAGTTACATACTGTATTAGGTTCATCAAGTTATCGTCATGTTACGGATGTAATACTGGGCTACCAGATCAACTGTACGCTATATGCTTACACTATATTCAAATGAGTTCCAAGTAGTATAAATGCAGAACATTCAGATCAAGGTTTTCTAGCTCATCCAGAAGAAGAGGTCCACCTCTGTGGTGTAGTGGTCATCGTGATTAGCTGCCACACCCGGATATCCGGGTTCGATTCCCGGCTCTGCCACAAAATTTGAGAAGTGGTACGAGGGCTGGAACCGGGTCCAATCAGCCTCGGGAGGTCAACTGAGTAGAGGGGCTTCGATTCCCACCTCAGCTATCCTCGAAGTGGTTTTCCGTGGTTTCATACTTCTCCTCCACGCAAATGCCGCTATGGTACCTAACTTCAGGCCACGGCCGCTTCCTTCCCTCTTCCTTGCCTATCCCTTACAATCTTCCCATCCCCTCACAAGCCCCTGTTCAGCATAGCAGATGAGGCCAAGTAGGCAAGATACTGGTCATCCTCCCCAGTTGTATCCCCGACCCAAAGTTTCACGCTGCAGGACACTGCCCTCTAGGCTGTAGAGTTGGGCTCCCTCGCTGAGTCCGAGGGAAAGCCAACCCTTCAGGGTAAACAGATTAAGAAAAGAGTAAAGAAAGTAGTAGCACCGAGCTCGATAGCTGCAGTCGCTTAAGTGCGGCCAGTATCCAGTAATCGGGAGATAGTGGGTTCGAACCACACTGTCGGTAGCCCTGAAAATGGTTTTCCGTGGTTTTCCATTTTCACATCAGACAATTAATTAAGGCCACGGCCGCTTCCTTCCCATTCCTAGGCCTTTCATATCCCATCGTCGCCATAAGACCTGCCTTTGTCGGTGCGACGTAAAGCAAACAGTAACAAAAAAGTAGTAGCTCTCTGGCAGTACAACCTGACACCCACTCAGGCTGATTGTATCCCAAGATATATCGAAATAGTGATCGATTTTCTAATTTTTCGTCTAGCTTGTACGAAATATAAAACTTATCCCTCACGTTTTCCTGCCTTGATTGTCCCCATGCGACACTAAACACAGATCTTAAAAGAATGAAGGGGACGGCGCGCCTCCAGGACAGTAACGTCCTCTCTCAGGCCAAGGAGATGTCATATGGAAAAGGTGAAGGGGTTGGTGACCGTGGCCTTAGTGCAGGAGATTGAAAAACCACGGAAAACCATTCTCAAGACAGCCGACGGTAAGAACCAGCCCCTCTCCGTTTCCCGAATGCAGAGCCGCGGCACCCCTCTTCTGTTCGGTTGGTCGGTCGAAGTGCAAAGGTATCTGAGCAGAGACCAGCCATGGTCACTTGTAGGCCAAAGCCTACTCTGCAACTGCCGATCTCTTCAGTAAGGTAACTGCAAAAGAAAGTAGGCAGACGGTCGCAAAGCGTGACGAGTCATTCATCCGGAGTGATTCTATTTGACTGCTAAGTTCAACGGAGCTTGCTAGTTGCGACTGTTCTTTATTGATTGATTGATTGATTGATTGATTGATTGATTGATTGATTGATTGATTGATTGATTGATTGATTGATTGATTGATTGATTGATTGATTGATTGATTGATTGTCCGACTCGTTGGCTGAACGGTCAGCGTACTGGCCTTCGGTTCAGAGGGTCCCGGGTTCGATTCCCAGCCGGGACGGGGATTTTAACCTTAATTGGTTAATTCCAATGGCACGGGGGCTGGGTGTATGTGTTGTCTTCATCTTCATTTCATCCTCATCACGACGCGCAGGTCGCCTACGGGAGTCAAATAGAAAGACCTGCACCTGGCGAGCCGAACCTGTTCTGGGATATCCCGGCACTAAAAGCCATACGACATTTCATTTCATTTCATTGATTGATTGATTGATTTTCTGGGATCAGGTTCTTTTCCATTATACAAAACTTTGCATTGTTATTTAATAAAAATCTTTCTTTCTTTCTTTCTTTCTTTCTTTCTTTCTTTCTTTCTTTTTCTTTCTTAATCCGTTTATCCTCCAGGGTTGGATTTTCGCTTGGCCTCAGCGAGGGATCTCTCCTCTACCTCCTCAAGGGCAGTGTCCTGGAGCGTGCGATTTTGGGTCGGGGGATTAAACTGGGAAGGAGGACCAGTACCCCATCCATGTGGCCTCACCTGCTATGCTGAACACGGGTTTTTTGGAGGGATGAGAAGATTGGAAGGGATAGACAAGGAAGAGGGAAGGAAGCGGCCGTGGCCTTAAATTAGGTACCATTCCAGCATTTGCCTGGAGGAGAATTGGGAATTCACGGAAAACCACTTCGAGGATGGCTGAGGTGGGAATCGCACCCCCACTTCTGTATTCAGGTTGACCTCCCGAGGCTGAGTGGACCCAATTCCAGCCCTCGTACCACTTTTCTGGGTCCCCGGGGATGGCAGCTAATCAAACTAACCACTACACCACAGAGGCGAACTTTAAAAAAATTAATGTTTAATACTCTAAAGAATTAAAATTCGTAGCCTACGTCTTTTGTTATTATTATTATTATTATTTATTATTATGTGCGTATGGACCCAATGGATCACGCAAAGCTCTAACGATTCTGTTTTCTGAGTTGCCAAACAGCTCTCATCCTTTCTCCGTGGATCCTTTTTCGTTCTTCTGTCCACTTTGCTCCAGTCTTCTTTTTCACTTCGTTCTCTGGTTGCACTTTCCATCCATTAATTTTTTTCCTATAAAGGTTTCTGTCCGCGGTGTCATTTGGGTTTATCTGGGCTTTTTCCAGATCCTTCTTCACTTCTAGTACCCATGGAATGTTTTTGAGATGTTCTATGTAAGTGAGAATCTTGTGTGTCAGTCTACTTGCCGGCAATTATTATTATTATTATTATTTTGTGAAAGATGTCCACCTCCGTGGTCAATTGGTTAGGGCATTAAATTCTCACCTTCTACCCCGGGTTCGAAACTGGCTCTGCACATTTTAAAATTCGTTTTACCGAGTAAGTGGCCGTGCGGTTAGCGGCGCACAGCTGTGAGCTTGCACGCGGGAGATAGTGGGTTCGAGGCCCATTGTCGGCAACCCTGAAGACGTTTTTCCTTGGTTTCCAATTTTCACATGAGGCAAATGCTGGGGCTGTACCTTAATTAACTCCACGGCCACTCCTTCCCCACTCCTAGTCCTTTCCTATACCATCGTCGCCATAAGACCTATCTGTACCAGTGCGACGTAAAACAAATTGTAAAAAATAAGTGTAAAAAAATCGTTTCAATGATTGGAACCGATTGCACTTTCGGCCATCCAAAAACTAGTTTTCCCTAATCAAGTACTGATGAATGTTGGATATTACCTAACATTAGGCCAAGATAGCTTCGTTCAACAATTCCATTTTCGGCTGATTAAAACACGCACAAGACAACAAACACCACATAGACACACGTTACAAGAGAAAATTTTATCTCGAATACATACACGGATCAGGTGCTCGAGATAAACAAGTCCCTTATATAAACCAGGGACAACAACAGCAACAACAGCAATGATTTCAGTAAAAGTAAAACCCTCACATTACCACAGGAAGTAAAATATCCGTTCTGCTTTAAGTAAACTTAGACTTTTATTGAAAATACAAAGACAAAGAGAAGAGAAGTATAAAAGTGGCTTTGTGTAATTGAGAATGAAGAAAAGACTTAACTAAACCTGCACATTCAAGAATGTTCTTAGTGCTTTCATTCTTACAGCATACTTTGAAACTCCGCCATTGTACTCAGCATGCCATCTCTGCTAACAAACGAACTTGGAACTAACTTTATGAAAGAGCTTGTTTGGAGTCAGGGGAATGAAGTTCGGTTTATCCTCTAATCTCATCTCTCTATAGTGTGCGGGTATATATATGGGGCTAATTCTTGATGTAGTAACTACTAATCTCAACGCAGAAACTTTGTAATAATCAGCTTGTTAACAGGATAAAAATATAGAATTGCTTCTCATATTTCAAAAAGTGTCGAGACTAAAATATACACACAAACATCAAAAGAATCCCCATGACTGACGGTTCTTAGCGTAACAAGAAACCACTACTCAGCCCGTAGACCTGCAGGTTATTTCATAACGCGTGGTCAGCGCAACGTATCCTCCTAGAACGTGACCAGTATCTCATTTTTATATAGGACCTCAACTGTTCTCATGTAATCTTAGTGAATCTCGAACCAGCCCACAGATCCAGGTAAAAAATCCTGACCTTGCCAGGTATCGAACCCGAGGCCACCGGTCAAGAGGTAGGCTATCTAACCCTAGGCCCCGGGGTCGGCGGACTCAAGTATAGTCGTAATATTATTATCATAGAACTGAAATCGAAATTAGAAAGGAGCACCAGGTAACTTAAATATCCTTTTATACATGTTGTTCAGTATTTTTCACTCCTATCTGTGTATATTCGCATTGACAGATATATTTTTGTCATTGATGGAAAAGGGATTATGGCAGCTGGACTTAATTAAGGTTCATGCTCCTAGTTCACCAGCTCTGAAAATGATCATCATCATCCTGTACGAAAGGTTAATCCTTGTCGCCGCAGCCATAGATGTCTATCTTGAACCGGTCTTTTCAACTCAATGTAGGTCTTACAGTTCATCCTCAGAAGCTGGTTCTTGATATAAGATACTCTGGATCGTCCTTTTTCCTCTTTTCCTTGTAGTTCTTCCTTCAATGATGTTACAAAGAAATTCCTCATACCGCAGAATGTGACCAATAAATATTATTTTCCGTTATAAAAATCATAAATCATGAAAAAAAGTACATCTTGAGGACTGCAGAAAGCGGATTTTGGATTTCCTCTCATCATGAATGCAAATTTACACTGTAGTTGTAACATATTTTTCCTCCTTCCCACAGATCCTACCTTCAATTTAATTCGTCCAAGAAATTGAATTCTGGCCTAAAGTTCATTTCGGAGTTTTATGATGTGAGAATCCCTATAATTAGTCAATAATGACAAGTAATACGTCTGGGAAGATCGTCAGCCGACCACGTAACACACCAATATGTCATCAGTCTCGACAGCAGTGTCTTTGACAATCCCCGAGGCATATTTATTTATATTTATTTATATTTATTTATTTATATTGTATTTATTTATTTATTTATTTATTTATTTATTTATTTATTTATTTATTTATTTATTTATTTATTTATTTATTTATTTATTTATTTATTTATTTATTTTCAAAATGATAACTACAGTCGAGGTCATCAGTACCACGCTTGGAGAAAGGAAAGGATACTTCAGCAATCGGCTCTCCTGTCATTTGTACGTGACAGAGTACTTACCTTCTGTGATTCTCTTCTGTTTTTTGTTTTATCATTATCTGCTTCAAATATCGATCTTAGTAACTGTGTACATAGGCTCCACAACAGGACTAGGAAGTACTACCCGTAGAAACTCTGAAGTATAATCCCAACTCAGTTATGGCCGAGAGTGATTCCTCTTGTGTTTTACCACAATTACTTCATAACAATAGTCCATTGATACACAGTTTATGCCTCGGGACACCTTTCAAAACACCTTTCAAAATAATTGTAGTAACGAGCACTGCTACTATAATACAGGCTACCAGGCAATTTCTGCTGATGACGAAAAGTTTACCTGGTCTACACTGACAACTACGTTGTCATGAATCCGCCACAATTCCTATCTCCGCCGCTCGATGGAGGCTTTATTCATTCCATTCCTGATCCGGTCGAATGACTGTAAATAGGCTGTGGATATTTTTCTCTGAATTTCAGCCTCATGAATCTTCAAAATTTATGTGTGAATTGCAATTAGATATCTACAGCACACAAACATACGCTGTTCAACACTTAATTCAGAAGCCATGAAATGCATTAAACCGATCGATTAGGAAATAATAGCTCACGACCATTTGAGAGATAGTGGGTTCGAGCCCAACTGTTGGCAGCCTTGAATATGGTTTTCCGTGGTTTGCCACTTTGACACCAGGCAAATGCTGGGGCTGTACCTTAAATCCACGGCCACTTCTTTCCCACTCGTAGCCCTTTCCTATCTCATCATCGCCATAAGACTTATCAGTGTCGGTGCGCGAAGTAAAAGCAACTTGCTGCAATCTCATCGTGACTAGTAGATAACAGCTGCTGACCAAACCAGTCCTAGGAAGAAGAAGATTAGGCCACGTCCAAATTAATTTCTCATAACCAAAAAATATTGTGACCTTTGCGGAAATTACTATGTCCTCAAACTCTAACAAAATCAAATATCTCACCAACCTCTCGGTCATAGAATACAGCGAAGAATCCGTGGTGCAGGTTGAAACGTTCCTGATTTTTATTATTATTATTATTATTATTATTATTATTATTATTATTATTATTATTATTATTATTATTATTATTTGTATCAATTTAGGAAGGCTCGGCTTGTGCCGGTAACATAATGGGCTGATTCGGCCTAAGCAAGGAGTCACCCTCTTGATTATGAAACTACTGGTACATATATGTACAAATATTTACAACAGAAATAATTACAACATATAGATACATTTATACAATAAATACAAACAACTTCAGACTTCTTATGTCCCCGTTTTGGGAATCTGTTCTTCAGTGTTACTGGAACTGCGGCCTGGAACTTCATGCTGTTTGGCGAGAGTCAGAGGAAAAGTCGTTCCTAGGAACTTTCTCACAATGTGGCAAGTGCTCAGGAGGGTGGTGACTGATTCTAGTTTCCACAGGCGTTGTATTTCTCTTGCCAGTTCTGTGTATTTTGATATCTTTGTGGCTATTGTTGTTTGCAGATTGGAGGTATTTGGACAAGCAATTTCTATAAGGGATGCGGATCTTTTTGATTTATCTATTAGAATACCTATCTGGCCTATTGTTGCTGAGCGTGACATCGGTTATGACGTCTCGGTCCCATAGTAGTTTATATGAAGACTTTTCGAGAATGGGTGGAGCGGTATATTTCCAATATGCAGTTGATGACTGAAGAAATCCACATTTTACAGAAAGTTTCAGGTGAATGATTTTTGCTACCTGATCATGTCGGTGCTTATAATCGGTGTTGGCCAAGTGTGGGCAACCAGAGATGACGTGCTGAATGCTCTCTGTAGTTCTGGAACAGCGGCGGCAGTTGTCTGAGACAACTGTTGGATCATTATTATTATTATTATTATTATTATTATTATTATTATTATTATTATTATTATTATGAAGTGAACAAGAGGAACTGGAAAACAAAGAAAGGAAAATAGTTAGGAAATTGTAGAAAATGTTGGGACCCCGAAAATAAAGATATTTGAATGAAGATAAAAAACGAAGACCTCTACCGCAATATATAAAAATTTACAGACACAATTAAAAGACGAAGACTGCAATTTTATGGTTACCTTCATCGACCGAACGACGACAGTCCAAGAAGATGTTTGATTACATCTTCAAATTAAAACATACCACCGGTTGGCTCCAAAAGGGATACGGCGGGATCTACAAAGACTGAAGATCACAGATGACATCATAACTAACACGGAGGGCATCCGCCGACTGATCACTTCTGCGTAATTTTCACTTTGAAAATTCTACGTCAAACTCGGAGGCGATCATCCGACGTATGCGATGTCCTGGGACCAAAATTAAAAGAAAAATGCTGTACCGCAATTTTAGGATCCAATTAGTCTATGATTGGCCAGATTCTTTAATTAATCATCATAATGCGGATGATATAGCAATAATGACAGAAAGTTTTGAAACTGCAACAAAAGAAACGAATGTGCTGAAAGAGGTAGGAGAACAAACACGCTTGCAGATATCCTATGAAAAGACGGAAGTAATGTTAAACATCAAAGACAACACAACCCAAATACGGAACGAAAAACCGTGTGCATAAATTCAAATACCTTGGTGAGTGGATCCAACCAAACAGACTAGATACAGAGGCCTTTGTGGCCAGAGCAAAAATAAATGGAGGTAGCTTTCCAAACCATCCGGAACAAACCGTTGGCTTACTAAGAAAAACTTGTAATTCCCAATGCTCTTCCTATCCATTATTTCCCTTAAGACTGGTCACGCCTCCCAGCCACATATGGATAATGTAGTCCATCAGAACAATTTTCGTTGTGTTCATTTTCCCATGCGAATGTGTGAACGAAAATGAACCTTAAATACAGTATACTGTAGGGCTGCGTAAATACGTCCCCAATCATACATTCCTAGAGTGCGGTACGGTAAGATTCATTTTCCTTTACACGTTCGCATAGGAAGATGAACCCAACGAAGACTGTTCTGGTGGACTGCATATCCATATGTGGCTAGGAGGCGTGACCAATCTTAATGTCTAGGAAGAGCACTGGGAGTTAGAAGTTTTTCTTAGTAAGCCAGCAATATATAACTAAAGGTGCTTTTCTATAAATATCAAAATTGAGCATTATAACACTTTCGTCAAGCCGGTATCACTCTATGCGACAGAGTGCCTTGTCCTTTCTCAGGAATGTGCGGTCTTTAAGTTAGAACAAAAATGAAACAAATATTCTCCACAACGTTCTTGGCCCAAACTACAAAAACGGTATGTATATAAGAAAATCCAGAATAAATCTGCTCTATGATAGAGAAGGTCACGGACACAATGCGCAAACGCAGGGCTCGCTTCTACGGTCACCTACGACGGATTGACGACTCTCGATGGACAAAACACATTTTTAACAATTTTGACTCAAAACCGAAAAGAACTATTCCCTGGTACCTTAACGTCAAGAAAGGCCTGTAAGAACTGGGCCTACTCGCACAAACGAGACCTTTTCAGAACAAGCATCGTGACTTTCGGGACTTTGCGGGATGTGAAGTGGACATCTGGTGAAAAGTGGTCGGTTGAACGCCATGCTCCACACGGCGAGCTAATGAAAACCTACTGGAACAATCGAAAACTGAATAAGTGCCAGAATGTATAATAAAACTTATCGTGTTCCCTAGTTGGCCGATTAGCGAATAATAAATAATAAAAAAAGACAAAGACACCTCCGTACAGGCCATGAAGGCCCTTGGAGGAGTGGAAGGTAAAGGCTTCCACCATTGTTAACCGCGGCACGTGATGGGGTAGAGTGGTTAGCTCTACGCCCGGCCGCCTTTGCTCCCAGGAATTAACCTGGTACTCATTTTTGGTGTAGGCTGAGTGAACCTCAGGGCCATATGCACCTCCGGAAGTGGAAATCTCGTTTCTTAAATTTTACGACTTCCTGGCGGGGATTCGAACCCAAGTCCTTCAGGGCGAGCCGAGCACGCCTTTACCGCCTCGGCCAGGCAGCCCCTATAATAATAATAATAATAATCATAATAATAATAATAATAATAATAATAATAATAATAATAATAATAATAATAATAAACAGCTAAGGAAATACTCGATATATACCTTAAACCCAAATAGTCAAATACCAGGTACTATTACTCAGTCACGCAAACCACATCTATTTCGAACAGTTATTCTCAACAGGCATCAATATCGTTCTACCATTGAGTGAAATGTCCTCCTATTTTGATACTAACAGAAGTAAACAACGAATAACTTTCTCTTCTCGGAGATGTCGGTTGGAAGGCCATTTGTATCATTCCCTTTGTGTTCACTAACATCTTCTCTTTGTTTTCCTTCATTTGAGTTATGTTAGAAGATATCACCCTGCTCATTACAGCAACCGTTTGTGCTGCCGCTTGGATAGACAGGTCGATGGCAAGGAAAACGAGCCAGACAACCAATAAGAGAGACGAATTGTGCAGTGCCTTATCTGGAGACGCATTTCTTGCTAGTTGATTAACGAGTGACCTCTGTGAATTAAAAATCTAGCCTGAGGCAGCCTCAGTAAAGTGTTTATTATTTCTTAGTTAGGTATCAATACAAATAACATTACTCTGTCTGCACATATTACATAGGCCTATTTGCCTCGTGCGTAATCTTTTCTCGGATTAGTTGTACAAAGGTCGAAAATATGTTCAGTTCAAATTTTGTCTCTCCGTTTAGTTATCTGTTCGTTCGTTCGTTCGTTCGTTCGTTCGTTCGTTCGTTCGTTCGTTCATAACTTAACGCGAAACGACTAAATGGAATTTTTCGAAACTCGACATTTAAGCTAACGGATAGCCGTGGTATGCATTAGGCTATGCACTATTTTATTTCCGAGGTTCGGATGTTAAGGAGAGGTCATATTTCATTTCTGACGTCGTTTTACCCGAAATCTGAGAAATAACTATGAATGATGGGACCCTGGCCCCTTTTAAAGCAATTATATGTTTCATATAAATGCATATTTTTGGACATGTTTATTGCATTGGTCTTATCCTGCTCACGTTAGTGATACATGGTCATATTTTGTTATATTCCGAGGATTTTTGTTTAAAATGAGGTGTCGCATTTGACAAGGTGCATGTTGCCATTGATGCTTTCACGGCCCGTACTTATAGACATGATATAGTCTTTTGAACTTATGCCGTGTCAAGAAAATAAGGTGAAATTCTTTACGTTTCGCAGAGAACTTTGCTCTGCGTAATCAGAAGAAAATCTCGCCTGTCCACGAGAAAGGCTTCTTAATGCGCTTTGAATTTAGACATTATAATAGAAGTGGAAATGGTACGTTCATTCGTCACCAGATGGCTCCCCGAACTGGCAGATCATTTCAAATATTTAGGATGTATATTATCCTAGAACGGTAGTATATTAAGTGAATGAGATTGATTCGAGGTTCAGCAGAGCTAGGGAACACATTTGTCCGGACAGTCCCGTTTATTTTACAAAAACTCCCAAAACCAAAACCGAAACCAAACCCCACGGCACTTGACGCCCTTGAAAGTGCTCTGGCCTGCCCAGCGATCGCTGCTCAGCCCGAAGGCCTGCAGATTACGAGGGGCCGTGCGGTCAGCTCGACGCATCCTCCCGGCCGTTATTCTGGGCTTTCGAGACCGGGGCCGCCATCTCACCGTCAGATAGCTCCTCAATTCTAATCACGTAGGCTGAGTGGACCTCGAACCAGCACTCAGATCGAGAGAAAAATCCCTAACCTGGCCGGGAATCTAACCCGGGGCTCCGGGTGAGAGGCAAGCTCGCTACCCCTACACCACGGGGCCGGCACAAAAACTCCCACCGTTCCGAAAACAATTTTTAGGGACAGGAAAATATTCCGCTTTCTCTCAATCTCAAGAAAGGACTTTACTTGTGAGTATCTAACCGAATAGGCCTACTAAAGACAGACTACAACGATCGATCGCAATTTTCAATTATCGTGACCCTATTATCGATTTTTTCTACAAATATCGATTTCGCGATGTTAGCGCCAATGGTGTCTAAACATTTCTTTTGACCGTATGCGACTTATCGCTTACACAGACATTGATATATTTTAACGTCCCGACCAATAGTTCTAGTATCGATTATGGAGCGTGTATATACTTTCTGATTATGATCGGATCATCGTGACGTAATACTTCATGTTGTTCTGCTGTGTGTGACTGTGGTTTGTGTAACGATAGTTTTATTTTTATTATTATTATTATTATTATTAATTATATACAGTCGTATCGGCACACACTTATTTTAAAACATAACCGGTTTCCGGACACTAAGGTCCATCATCAGTGTTAGAATTTAAAATTAATTCCACATGAGTATGTCGTCAAAATTAGTTAAAATGACTTTAAAATGTAGCCCTATTGACCTCAATATAGGAAGGGCTGGCTTTTCCTCGTGCTCAGGCTGTTTGTCGAATACTACGTAATGTAATGAAATGAAGTCGAACGAAACCTTTGACGTGAGAGGGTTTGGAGGGTCCCAGGCTCGATTCCCGCTGAGTTGGTGCGTTTTAATCGCGTGGCTGATGGCCAGGTAGGCATCAATTTTTTTAAATGTGGCTAAGTCTCTTATATTGCATTGGCACTGCCAGTGGCTCCAAATAGCCTACACAGTGGCCTCCGCGGTATGCACTAGCCATGCGTCTTGGTGGTTTTGCTATGTAACAACTGATGACCAAGGACCAAGGGGGATGTTTTCATTCCCCTTCCCGAAGGGAAGAGGCGGGCCACCTAGAACGTTACGCCTTCTCTCTGGCCAGGAGATTTGGCGGGGTTTGGGGATTTGGTGGCGTTTGATGATAAAAGGAGGGAGCTTTGATTTAGTGATGTGGTGATGGGGCCTCTTGGCTAAGGGTGTAGTTCTGTTATTTTGCTTTTTATTGTGTTTTAATTACAGAGGTTACGTTCATTCATTGATTTTCAACTGATGAGCCGTCCGACTCGTTGGCTGAATGGTCAGCGTACTGGCCTTCGGTTCAGAGGGTCCCGGGTTCGATTCCCGGCCGGGTCGGGAATTTTAACCTTAATTGGTTAATTCCAATGGCCCGGGGGCTGGGTATTTGTGCTGTCCCCAACATCCCTGCAACTCACACACCACACATAACACTATCCTCCACTACAATAACACGCAGTTACCTACAAATGGCAGATGCCGCCCACCCTCATCGGAGGGTCTGCCTTACAAGGGCTGCACTCGGCTAGAAATAGCCACACGAAATATATATAAACTGATGAGCCCAACCTGGCACACTGGGGCGTAAAGCTGGCAACCAGGAATGAGTTAGCTGGAAAATTTATAATGTCCAATAACGGAACAAATATATTGGTATTATAAATTTACTGATTCGGAACAAAAATTTCAGCTTCCCTTTGTTAGTACTCGACAAACAGCCTGAGCACGAGGAAAACCCAGCCCTTCCTATGTTGATTTCAACAGGGCTACATTTTAAACTCATTTTAACTAATTTTGAACGACACACTCATGTGGAATTAAACTTAAATTCTAACACTTGCACCATAGTTGTTGTGAAGAAACTTTTCAATCAGAAATTCACACGTTTGTAAACTAAATGTAAATCGTTTGTTAGCAATGTAATTGCACATTTAGCAAAACAATAAATTATTAGTGAACTGAAAGAAGCTAATTTTATTTCAGTGATGATAAACGCTTCTAACCACCTGCATGCGAAATTAGTTGACGCGCTATGACACTTTTGCTACCTCTCGACTCCGCTAGATAGTACTAGTGCTGGAATTACAGAAACTAACCCGTCAAAGAGTACACAACAGGAGGTATCAAAACTCAAATACGAAATTTCATTACTAAGTTCCTCACGCTGAGAGAAGACAAAAATGATAGAATATAGCAAAGTGGGTCCGGATGTGCATAATCAGAGAGTTGCCCGAGCGTGTTTGTACACATTGTCAGAATTACTGTAAATGGGAGACACTGGTTACAATTTTTACGCAAGTAATCACGTTGATATAGACGCGCACGTGATGTCCTGTTCTCTCCAGTTCTTGGTGATTGCTTTTTTGGACCCTGCGTTCCTCCGGGCAGACTTACTGGACAGAACTACACAGATTTCTTGCGTACTACATTGCCTGGTTACTTGGAAGACATATCAGCACACCTCGACAGCTGCACTTCATGCATGATAGTGCTCCCGTACCTTTCAGTCGTTTTCCTCGAAAAAGCTGGATAGATAAGTAGCGGTGGACAATTTAATTGGCCACCACACTCCCCTGACTTAAACCCTTGAACTTTTACCTTTGGGGACCCATAGTATTCAACTAAAGGGTCATATAACTCCACAGTTATGTATTCTTGGACCCATATTGTCTTATCTTTTTACTTTTGTCCCTATATGAGTAATCAATTCCTGGAATTTTACCGTTGAATTTTGTTACATTCTGTATATATGAAGTGCTAGTTTCCAAAACGAGTTCAGTCCATTTGTAACATTTTCATCAGAGGGGAGAAACTGTAACACGTTAATCTGTACTCTTCACGTGTTGTAAATTATTCTCAGTGCCCTTTATGATTAACCCTAATAATAACGAAATATTTTTCAAACCGCAAAGTACCAACGGCGGGGCGGGGGGACGTATTTTGTGACCACCGGTCTAAATTTTGAATATCGAAGGAAAATAATATAACTTAATTAACAATAGTTGTAAAAAAAACATTCATTTTTTCTATATCGTGTAAATAGAAGATATCAGACAATAAATTACTAATCTCTCTCATCACTGATCACATCCTTCACTATATTCAGCACACTTGGAACATATGAGTGTTTATTACTGCGTTTTCCGCAAGCAACCGGAACAAATTATGGTAGTTTTGTTGGCTTTGTTGCATTTTTCCCCTCTGAAATGACATTCTTTCGTGCACTGCCGTATTTCCTGGTTTTCGCTGTCTGATTTAATTTACAGCCTAATATCTCTTCCATAGCCAAAATTACTGATTTCAGCAATCCCTCAGTAATTTGAGCACGCTCCTCAATGCAGTTTTTTTAACAGTTGAACAGACAGTTCTCGTAAATACAGCCTCCGCTTCTAAGGCTTGCTTTATTCCTATATGGAAAATTCAGCAAAAATAGTGTGAAGCCTTCGAATGCCGTCATGTCCAAAAGAGCGTAAAAAGTTGATTGTGTCCAACTTCGACTGCCTTGCTTTAATTGTGCATGTGCATACTGAATTGTTAACAAAAACACGGGAAGTTAATGAAAAGATTAATTCACAAAAGTTAAAGATACTTTGTTTTATCAACATGCTTGAAAAGTGAATGAACACGTTATTTTGTTTATTAACAGAGAGAAATGTTCATGAACATGGTATATTAAAAGTGTTTATTAACTAAGTTAACGAAAAAATCTTGATGTGGACGCACCTTTAGTCAATAAAGTATTGAAAAGGTGGAGCAAAACTCAAATTTTGTTCAATTTTTAAGTCAATACGGAACCACAATGAAACTCTTTATTTGCAAATTTGAGTTTCCTTCACACAACAAGTAACAATGCAGTTACCGAAAGGTATCTTCATGCCTCCATTCTGCGGCAAACTGAACTATATGAGACAACATATCACCCGACGCCCGACGCACATCAGCGAACGTCTAATAGCCTACGAATGCAAGGACAGAACATATTTTATGGCAGATCATAGTGTGGACTGAAAGGGTTTCTACGCAAATCAGAAATACTTTGGCCTCTCTATCTGCACACATAACCTGTTTTCAAAATAATTCGCTTCACCAACTGCTATCGTAAGGTAAAAACTGCACATAGATGAACTAAACTCGCTTGCAGCAACATTGGACTGAACTTGTTTTGGGAACAACTCTTACATATACAAGGTGGTCCGGCAGCTCCGTACCTTCTACCTGTAAGTGTCCCGCATACACTAGTGATGAACGGGATGCCTAGAATAGAATACTCCCATCCTCCAGTTCCGTATCGCCTGGAACTGGAGAGAGAGTAATCATTTATTGCAATTCATATTATTTTTGATACATGAATGATTTTATTTTTACAGTTAATCTATCTACTGCTGCCTTAAAAATTACAATTACACCTAATCACTAGTTTAACCCAATCTATACACTGTAGTTTTTTAATTTTATTTATTTTTATCTCTGATATTAACAGTGTTATATAGTCTAGGATAACTTATTATTAATTAGAGTAAGTATTTGTTTTGTTACGGGGTCTAACAGATTTCTCTAGCTTACAATAGACAAATTTAACTGAATGACTGTAGGAATGAATGAATGAATTAATTTATGGATCACTGGATGCCTTGATGAGTTGCTTGCTTGGATTGTATCTATGCTTGCGTGAATGAATAAGCATTTCTCTATCCCAGTCACGGATAACCACCAATTGGGGAGGGAGCATTCATAAGTAAATGACTGATTGGATGATTGAATTAATTAAAAACTGTCATCCTACACCCACGGTGCCCCAGTAGACAAGGTGAGAACACTACAGTGTAGATCAATGAATGAATAAAAGACTGAACTGAATTTAAAAGTCTCTCTCCCAGTTATGGATAACCACCAACTAGGAAGAGAGCTCTTATTACTGAATGAATGGGTGAATGGATGAATTAATGGATGAACAAATGAATGAACGCTCTCAGCCTACATCTACGGAACTCCAGCAGGTGAGATCATTTCAGTGCGAATGGATAAGAGGACGAATGAATGAACTGAATTCAATCAATGAATGAATATTCAAGATAAACTTAAATATTATAATTAAGTGGTCCGCCTATTCAATACTATATAATATATAATATAATACAATATATAATATATATCAATGTTAATTCATTATTAGCTGATGATGTCCCTTAGGGGACGAAACATGTACTAGATATAATAAATTATATATTGTATTGAATAGGCGGACCACTTGATTATAATATTTAAGTTTATCTTGAATATTCATTGATTGATTATAGTCAATACGGGATTAGTATTACTTGAAATGAAGCTGTTAAAGCTTATCACTTGTAATGAACTGAATTCATGCACGTACGGAAAAAAGGGAAGAAAAGGAAAGAGAGTCCCTCTACAAGTCACAGATAACCACCAACAGCGGAGAGTAATGGTGGGGACGGAGCGAGTAGAACTGTAGAGTAACTGTAACGCCAGGCTACACTCGTAACGCCACTGTGCTGTTGTTCAGAATCCAGACTGAGACGTTTGTTCTATTTGTGTTTCCTTATACTACATATATCTTTGTTTAAAGTTGTTGCGCTATATTTTCTACCGATATTTGTAATTGGAAAGAAGTATTAATGCCATGAAAGTCCTCCCAAGCACGGCAGTATTTTACTAGCAGTCCAGGTAGAAAATACACGACTTGTAACATTTGCAATCAAATCTATTGTACAGGTGGAGGAACGTGAAATTTATGGAATCACATAAAACGGGCGCATCGCAACGACATGGTACAAATACAGTTGTACATCGTAAAAGTAATTCCATTCCTACGTATGGAAGAGACAGTGCAGGAAAAAAGAAATAAGTTGGCTACTTGTGTATTCGAAGACATGCAGTCACTAAGGATCGTAGAGGATAGAGTCAGGCCTGTAGCTTAGATCCGTTTCAACAGAACGATAGAGAAGTAGGCCACCATAGCTCAACTGGTAGAGCTACCAACGCGAACACTGGAGGTTGTGGGTTCGGATCCCACTGGTGTCCGGTTGGTCATTTTTTCTTGTACACATCTCTTCGACACGTACTAAATGTACGTAACACGACCTAATAGGTTGAAAGTCGATTTCGATTACAATGCGGTCGTGAAAATTCAATATTAATTGACCCTTAAGTGAACTTGCACTTGCTTATCTTATCTGTGCCCGCATAGGAGGTGTTTTCATGTGCTGGACAAATTCTTTCAGACCGAAGGTCGTCGCTTTCTGCAAAACGAGCTGAAACTCTGATATTTCTGAATGGAAATTCCTCCTATATAACACCTGTTCCATGCAATACAGAACACTAACGGTATTTCCCATACTGTCTGTGTACAACGTATTGTGTCTTGATTTTAATGTTTGTCACAAGATGAATTGAGTTCATGTGTATACTTTACTTCTTTCCATTACTGATGTTATCTTAACATATTTGTCATTTAACTCCTTACCACATAGTTATAAATGAAATGTTTGGCATTATATAAGTTTAGGCACATTTCGAAGCACTAGATTTCGTTTCGTCAGTTATCAGTGTTATCACATTATGGAATACGGTACGTTTATCCATATGCATTAATATTTATTGTATTTATTTATTCATTTGTATGTTTCATTTCTTTATTTATGACTACTTGATATGCCTCATATTAAGCACAGATGTATAATTATGTTTGTTACGTTATGTGTTAAATATATATCACATTATACAAATTGTGCAAATAACCAACAATATATAGTACGGAGCATTGTACCATTGATGATAATTGATAATCTTCTTTATAAATGTAAACTGTAGCTTAGAAGGTCAATATAAAGTTTAAATTTCATCATCATCATCATCATCATCTGTTTACCCTCCAGGTTCGGCTTTTCCCTCGGACTGAGCGAGGGATCCCACCTCTACCGCCTCAAGGGCAGTGTCCTGGAGCTTCAGACTCTTGGTCGGTGGATACAACTGGGGAGTATGACCAGTACCTCGCCCAGGCGGCCTCACCTGCTATAGTGAACAGGGGCCTAGTAGGGGGATGGGAAGATTGGAAAGGATAGGCAAGGATGAGGGAAGGAAGCGGCCGTGGCCTTAAGATAGGTACCATCCCGGCATTTGCCTGGAGGTGAAGTGGGAAACCACGGAAAACCACTTCGAGGATGGCTGAGGTGAGAATCGAACCCGCCTCTACTCAGTTGACCTCCCGAGGCTGAGTGGACCCCGTTCCAGCCCTCGTACCATTTTTCAAATTTCGTGGCAGAGCCGGGAATCGAACCCGGACCTCCGGGGGTGGCAGCTAATCACGCTAACCACTACACCACAGAGGCGGCATTAAAGTTTAAATTTACTGCTGTAAAGTTGTACTCAGATCTGCACTCGGTTTAACCGAGTAATGACGTCACAGTACTTGCTCCGAACCGAACCGCCCCGTCCCCACCACTAGCGGAGAGAGCAATGGGATGTCTAATAACTGATTTTCACAGGAAAGTACTGCCTGTAGGCAGGTTACGTCAGAATACTAAGAGATAACAACCGGACGGTCGCTTGATGTATGTTCCTCTGCGCCACCCGTCTAACGCGCCGACTTGCATTAGTAAGAATGTTTTTCGAACGCATAGTAGTATACTGGCAATTACTACAGCAGCACTACATTTTTTCGCTATGTGGTGTAGTGATTGGCATGATTAGCTGTCATCCCTGGAGGCCCGAGTTCGATTCCCGGCTCTGTCACAAAATTTGAAAAGTGGCATGAGAGCTTGAACGGAGTCCACTCAGCGTCGGGAGGTCAACTGAGTAGAGCATTCGATTCCCACCTCACCCATCCTCGAAGTGGTTTTACGTGGTTTTCCACTTCCCTTCCCGGTAAATGCCGGGATGGTACCTAACTTAAGGCCACGGCCGCTTCCTTCCGTCTTCTTTACCTATCCCGTCCGATCTTCCCATCTCCTCAAACAAGGCCCCTGTTCAGCATAGCAGGTGAAGCCGCCTGAGCGAGGTACTGGTACCCCACCCTAGTTGTATCCCCAACCAAAACTCTCACACTCCGGGACACTGCCCTTGAGGCGGTAGAGGTGGGATCCCTTGCTTAGTCCGAGGGAAAAACCAACCCTGAAGGGTAAACGGACCAAAAAAGAAATCAAGAAGAAAGGAGAACACTACACTTGCTGTCGACGCATCGACAATGGCTCGTGTGTTCAGCAACGAAGACTACACAGACACATTTTAATCAATGGACAATCTGATCGGAATACAGCCAAAGCTCGCAGAAGTTTCCAGATGGCCATCCGCTTTCTATACATGTACACTTCGCCGAAAAGATGTGCAATTAAGAGCTAATGGATCCTTCAAGACACAGACAACACACAAGCAAGTCTTTGGTAGAGTGTAATGTCTGTACGTGTACAAATTCATGAGTTTTTAAACTTTATTTTCTGCATCTTTGGCGTATTTACAAATGCACCCTCTTACGGAATATGTGTAGTAAAATGACTCCCATTTGTTTTTACATGTGATGAAAAACATCTTTCACACGGGAGATAATGGGTTCGAACCCCACTGTCGTCAGCCCTCAATATGGTTTTCCATGGTTTCCCATTTTCACACCAGACAAATGCTGGGACTGTACCTTAATTAAGGCCACAGCCACTTCCTTCACACTGCTAGGTCTTTCCTATTCCATCATCGCCATAAGACTTATCTGTGTCGGTACGACGTAAAGCAAATTCAAGAAAAGAAAGAAAATCATATTTTGGTCCGTATCGACTAGTTCTAGATAAAAATAGGATTTAATCCATCTTATTCAATACCCAATGTTAAAATTAATACATAGTTATCTAAAATTTAGACATGTTTTCAGCCTTTGGACCATCATCAGTACCTCCAAGCTCTCTGCAGGTGGGCCACGTGAACACACAAAGCCTTCTTTCCCATTTCACTGAATTCTCAGACATATTCTCTAACAACAACTTCCATGCCATATTAATATCCGAGTCATGGTTGAAACCAAGTATCCCGTCTTCACTAGTACATATGGAGGGTTACACGCTGATAAGAAACGATAGAGTAGGAAAAGGTGGGGGAGGCGTAGGGATATACCTGCGCAAAGATATGAAATTCAAAGAATTACTCAAAACACCAAGTGAATTTCACAACGGGCCGGAGTTCCTATGTATTGAATTACAAATTCGCAGTGTTAAGTGTTTACTGGGTGTTGTGTATCTTGCACCGAAGACGAGATATATCGAAGACCTGGAGGAAGCACTTCAGGACCTATTACCCAGGTATGAGCATGCTATTTTAATTGGCGACTTTAATTCTGACATGATAAAATGTGACTCTGCTGAATCTAGACAACTCAAAAGCATGCTTACCTCACTCAATATGACGATCCTTCCCCTAAATCCTACACACCATACAGCTACTTCCCATACACTACTGGATTTAATTATTACAAACAATACTGATAGAATGCAGACTTACGGACAACAGCCAGCTCCCGGACTTTCCCAACATGACTTTATTTACGCAATTTACTCACTGAAATGTCCGAAATATGAGCATAAATTAATTTCCTATCGAGACTTCAAAAGCCTAAACGAAGAGGCATTCATTGAGGACGCACTCAAAACACCGTGGCACAACATACAGCTCGTACATGACATTAACGACAAAATAACCTTGTTTAACAAACTACTTTTAGGACTGTATGACAAACACGCCCCCATACGGACTGCACGAGTGAAACGAAAACCATCACCTTGGCTAACGCAAGACATACGGTTAAAAGTGGAGGAAAGAAATGCAGCTTATAAATATTATAGAAAAAATCAAACCGCAGACAATTTCGAAAAGTACAAAAAATTGCGTAACACAACAACTTAGACCATCAGGAATGCTAAGATACACCACACATATGAAACCTTAAAAAAGAGCAGTTCTGGCAATGTTTAGAAAATTCTTCCGAACATTGGTTTGACAAAAAATAAAACCGACGAAAACAACACTGACTTGCCATTAGACGAATTAAATCATTTTTTTTTTTGCTCACCAAATTCACATACAGACGAACGAACTAAAAGGGAAACAATCGACAGACTACATACGAAAACAAAACACGATGGAGAAGAATTTTATTTTTCACATGTAACTCTTAATGACGCCAGAGACGCAATTCATGAAATAAAGCCAGAGCCTACAGGATGTGACGGAATAAATTTAACATTAATTAAAATACTCACTGAAATTGTTCTCCCAACAATTACACACACAATAAATACCTCACTCATGACAGGAATCTTTCCCAATATATGGAAAAGTGCCATAATACGACCGATAAGAAAAATCGATAATCCAACAAAACCCGAAGACTTTCGACCAATTTGCATACTTCCTTGTCTTAGTAAAATATTAGAAAAGGTCGTTCACAAGCAGATAACAAATTACCTTAACAAACACAATTTACTCGACAAATACCAGTCAGGATTTAGACCTAACCACAGCACAACCACAGCACTACTAAAAGTTACAAATGACATTCAAGCAGGCATGGACAACGGACAAATGACTATCCTTGTACTTTCAGACCTAAGTAAAGCATTTGACTGTGTGGACAGGAAAATATTACTAGCTAAACTACAAGCACAAAAATGTTCTTCAAGCGCACTGACGTGGCTGCACTCTTATTTAATTGGGCGGCAGCAGTGCGTTTCAGCAGGCACGAAAGTATCACACTGGCAACAAACTGAAGTTGGCGTAGTTCAGGGCAGTGTTCTAGCGCCACTGTTATTTTCACTGTACTTAAATGACCTACCAGAACATATAAAAACGTGTAAATACCATTTCTACGCAGACGATATTCAACTTTATATAAAAACAAACCCGAACGACATCCAACTAGACATTAACAAACTAAACGACGACCTGGAAAATATAAATGACTGGACTAAAAATAATTCTCTTAAAGTCAATCCATTCAAATCGCAAGCAATCATAATTGGATCCAAAAGTAATCATACCAAACAGAAAAGTGTTCAAATTTCCCCAATCCTATTCCACGCAACACCAATACAAATAAACGAAACTGTAAAAAAACCTTGGCCACATTTTTGATAAGTACTTAAACTGGACGGAACACACGACGAAAATATGCCAACGAGTATTCTTTTCTTTGCACTCTCTTAAACGTTTACGGGATCTCCTTCCTCTAAATACGAGAAAGTTACTTGTTCAAAGCTTAATTCTACCCATCTTCGATTATGGTGACGTAATATACAACAACCTAAACACCACACTTAACGCTAAACTTCAGCGGGCGTATAATACATGCATCCGTCTTGTATTAAATATGCCCAGGTATTGTCATATATCACCTTGTCTTGAACAGCTGTCGTGGTTATATTTGGCGGAGAGAAGAAACCTTCACTCTGTTTCGCTTGTTCACAACATTCTCCGTACAGACACACCAAGTTATCTGAGAATGGATCTTAAATACTTGTCATCTCCAAACAGTATACCTACAAGGTCAGAAACCTCTTCCCTGCTGAGCTTCCCAATTTACCGCACGACCGGGTACGGCAACTCATTCATACCTGCAACCATACGCTCTTGTAATTCCCTTCCGGCTGTAATTACAGACATACCTAGTAGAAATGTACACTGACTGACAGAGCAAATGCAACACCAAGAAGGAGTGGTCAGAACTGTATGCCAATTGCAGGGTAGACTGACGTCACTGAGGTATGCTCATGATGTGAAATGCGCCGCTGTGCTGCGCACGTAGCGAACGATAAATGGGACACGGCGTTGGCGAATGGCCCACTTCGTACCGTGATTTCTCAGCCGACAGTCATTGTAGAACGTGTTGTCGTGTGCCACAGGACACGTGTATAGCTAAGAATGCCAGGCCGCCATCAACCGAGGCATTTCCAGCAGACAGACGACTTTACGAGGGGTATGGTGATCGGGCTGAGAAGGACAGGTTGGTCGCTTCGTCAAATCGCAGCCGATACCCATAGGGATGTGTCCACGGTGCAGCGCCTGTGGCGAAGATGGTTGGCGCAGGGACATGTGGCACGTGCGAGGGGTCCAGGCGCAGCCCGAGTGACGTCAGCACGCGAGGATCGGCGCATCCGCCGCCAAGCGGTGGCAGCCCCGCACGCCACGTCAACCGCCATTCTTCAGCATGTGCAAGACACCCTGGCTGTTCCAATATCGACCGGAACAATTTCCCGTCGATTGGTTGAAGGAGGCCTGCACTCCCGGCGTCCGCTCAGAAGACTACCATTGACTCCACAGCATAGACGTGCACGCCTGGCATGGTGCCGGGCTAGAGCGACTTGGATGAGGGAATGGCGGAACGTCGTGTTCTCCGATGAGTCACGCTTCTGTTCTGTCAGTGATAGTCACCGCAGACGAGTGTGGCGTCGGCGTGGAGAAAGGTCAAATCCGGCAGTAACTGTGGAGCGCCCTACCGCTAGACAATGCGGCATCATGGTTTGGGGCGCTATTGTGTATGATTCCACGTCACCTCTAGTGCGTATTCAAGGCACGTTAAATGCCCACCGCTACGTGCAGCATGTGCTGCGGCCGGTGGCACTCCTGTACCTTCAGGGGCTGCCCAATGCTCTGTTTCAGCAGGATAATGCCCACCCACACACTGCTCGCATCTCCCAACAGGCTCTACGAGGTGTACAGATGCCTCCGTGGCCAGCGTACTCTCCGGATCTCTCACCAATCGAACACGTGTGGGATCTCATTGGACGCCGTTTGCAAACTCTGCCCCAGCCTCGTACGGACGACCAACTGTGGCAAATGGTTGACAGAGAATGGAGAACCATCCCTCAGGACACCATCCGCACTCTTATTGACACTGTACCTCGACGGGTTTCTGCGTGCATCGCCGCTCGCGGTGGTCCTACATCCTACTGAGTCGATGCCGTGCGCATTGTGTAACCTGCATATCGGTTTGAAATAAACATCAATTATTCGTCCGTGCTGTCTCCGTTTTTTCCCCAACTTTCATCCCTTTCGAACCACTCCTTCTTGGTGTTGCATTTGCTCTGTCAGTCAGTGTATTTAAAAAAAAAGTTATAAATGGTACATAGACTTAAGAAATTAGTATTTAATGTTTTTTTAAATAGTGACTCTCAGAAATTTACCTTTTGTTTATAACTATTATTTAAGTTTAATTTTATAATTCATTATATGTAACTAGAAATCCTAATACTCTGTAGTTTGTACAATGTAGTACATATGAGATGGTTTGGCATAACAGCAGGCTTCATAGCCTCAGTCACGCCACAAGTCAATAAAAAAATAAAAAAATAAAATACACATTTTTGGAACATTAAAATATATACAAACATAAGATAATTGTGTGGAAAAGTCCCTTAGAAAATTATAATTTCGCCGTACGATCTTATTTTAAGATAGTTCCTTCGAATGTCTTATTATGATATGTAAACATCGTTAAAATGTTCTTTGGTTTTATGTTCTAAGAGTTACTGTTCTGTGAGATGGAACCTCATGGTATATTGAACAAGGTGGATTAAATCCCATTTTAACTGCTATTTGTTTCACGTCCTTTGTAAACAAGTGATTAGGCATCCTATTCATCATTAGTGTATATGAGACCTTTGTACAGGACCCATTGTTTCAGGTCAGATGTTAGTGTTTGGTCAGTAGTGTGTAATTCTAACGAATAACGCCTTTGTCTACAAACTGTGAAATATTTAGTCCAGATTTCATCAAACAAATAACCCTTGTTTGCAAGAGGTCAGACTGACTGCAGGGGACAAAGCCCATCACACTGCCTGTCTCTACTACAGACACGGTTGTCTGATCTGTTTGAGAACTGAGTTTCACACATAAAGGACACGCGGCGCTGTAAGTCATGCTCCGGTGTTATGAGATGAATGGATCTGGCTTCGCCCAGCGAGTGCTGTTTCATGTTGAAGTACACAGCTTGAAGAAAGACGATATCGACCTTCATGCGGTAGTGCTGTAAGCTTTTAATGGTAGCTTCTAGTATTTTACACATACCGGGTGAGGTCGCGCAGCTGTGAGCTTGCATTCGGAGATAGTGGGTTCGAACTCCACTGTCGGCAGCACTGAAGATGGTTTTCCGTGGTTTCCCATTTTCACACCAGACAAATGCTGGGGATATACCTTAATTAAGGCGAGCGGCCACTTCCTTCCCACTCCTACGTCTTTCCTATCCCATGGGCGCCATAAGACCTACCTGTGTCAGTGCGACGTAAAACAAAATTGCATTTTATACACCCGAACTAAATTGTTTCATTTATTTACGACAGTTTCAAGAGAATGAAAGGAATAATCCCATCGCTGTGTTAGTTCTTGCTACTAGCATCTAAACGAAGAAGGTGTAATAAATGAAAAAAGATAAACAGTGTGAACTGATCATGCGGTTAGAGTAGTGCAGCTGAGAGCTTGCATTCTGGAGAAAGTGGGTTTGACATCCACTATCGGAAGCCCTGAAGACGGTTTTCCGTGGTTTTCCATTTTCACACCAGGCAAATACCGTAGCTGTATCTCAATTAAGTCCACGGTCGCTTCCTTCCCACTCCTAGGCCTTTCCTATGCCATCGTCGCCATAAAACCTATCTGTGTCGGTGCGACGTAAAGCAAATTGTAAAAATAATAACCGCATTCTATCTCTGTTATAGTCCAATGTTTAGGCACATCACAGGATAAAATTTAGAAGTGACATGCTGCTGTTTCTATCATTGAGATGGGAAGTCAAAAT
The DNA here is from genome assembly GCF_040414725.1 of Anabrus simplex. Classification (NCBI taxonomy): domain Eukaryota; kingdom Metazoa; phylum Arthropoda; class Insecta; order Orthoptera; family Tettigoniidae; genus Anabrus; species Anabrus simplex. The sequence goes on along the minus strand of NC_090265.1, from coordinate 147,198,885 downwards.
ATTGTCAGAAGACCGGACGCGGTTGTCAGAAAGCATGTTAAATTCGGAGAGCGAATTGGCATGTAGCTCTAAGATTACATTCAAGAGGCGTTGAGTTCGATCCCACCGCCAGCAAATCTAAAAATGGTTTTATGTGTTTTCCTATTTTCACACCAGTCAAATGCAGGACTATACCTTAATTAAGGCCAATCTCTCTTTCTCCAATGTCACCAAAAATCTCAAAGCAAATTAATGCGATGTTAAACAACTAACGAAACAAAGTTGACTTTTGTTGGTTGACTGTCTAAAATTGTACAAGTTTAATAAACGGAAAAAGAGAATATGAACGTTATAGACCAAAATGTCTTCAATGTCTAAAAAATATAAATGAAATCAAACATACAAGCTTGAAGTTTTACATTACTCTTGTTATGCAAATCATAGCCACGTTATATCCAGTTTCTTTTCACTAATATTTTCAAACATTGCGCTATTTCAAACACATTTTTAGTGATATTAGGATGGGAGAGGGCTATGGCTAGGAAGGTAGAAGCCTTCTCGCAATGCCTAGAAAACTTTGTTCACAAACCATTCCATTTGGTATGTATCTATTAAATGTGAAATAAAATACACGACATCCGTCTAATGTACTGTAATTTTAACACTTTTCAGTCTGTCTAAAACACGAATTATAACACATATAACACTATAAAATACCTGTAAAAGTGATTTGATAGGTATGATAGAATCTTCTTGTAGAACAAAACATGTCATTCTTTTTTTAATTGAGAGTATTTTTACAGGTGTATTATAGTGTTATATGTGTTGTAATAATTGTTTTGACAGACTGAAAATCTGAAAGTTGCGTTAAATAACTCTACACTGAAAAATATGGCTTCGTTCCTAACAATAAACAAAGTTTATTTCTGCATTAGATGTAATTTAAAGACAAAAAAAATGAAATGGCGTATGGCTTTTAGTGCCGGGAGTGTCCGAGGACAAGTTCAGCTCGCCAGATGCAGGTCTTTTGATTTGACTCCCGTAGGCAACTGCGCGTCGTGATGAGGATGAAATGATGATGAAGACGACACATACACCCAGCCCCCGTATCAGCGAAATTAACCAATTATGGTTAAAATTCCCCGACCCCGCCGGGAATCGAACCCGGGACTCCTGTGGCCAAAGACCAGCGCGCTAACCATTTAGCCATGGATCCGGGCATTTTAGACGAAATAGTGTTTTACTATAGTGAATATAGAACCTATTACGAGATTGTAATGCTTATCTTACTGTATGTTCACCATGCATCCATGCATCCATATTTTTTAATGGCATTTAGCCCCTTTGTAAAGATAGATCTTCAATTGAAATACGCTCAGCGTACGAGGAGTTTAAAACCCTCTACATAGTCATCGAATTTTAATTTGAAAAATCCTCATACGTTTATGGCTTCTTTGTACATGTCCGCACTTATTCCACTGTTATGGTCAAGTAACTACGAAGAGCCTAGCAAGCTGCGAAACTCGCACACAGAATCCAAGCTACTGGCGGCCACGCGGGATGGATTGCTGTTTGGTAAAGTTTCATTGGATCCCCCAACCAAACATAAAGTCAATACTGCAGAATTTCCATTTGTTTGGTGGGCGTATAGGAGTCCAAAAGACGATAAAGCTGTGCACGTCAACTCTAACTCCACTGTGGAGATTTACGTGCACTATTCTAACTATAAATTGAGAGTTCGAGCCACCAGAAAATCTACCATTGAGAGATAAACGTATGAGAGCTATAGGGCGCAGAATAAATATCATATATTGACCAACGTCTTTCAGGCGAACATCCAGATACTGAGGAAAGTTATTAGTTAAAAATGATTTATTCGTTTAGTTATTTAGATATACATTAATTATTTGTTTACCGGCTTCTTCTATAGCGAACGAAACTGTCTTTACACCGGTCTGTTTTCAGACCAAATTTTCTGTACGAGAGTGAATACTCGATGGGCTCAGAATGTCTTATTCATAACTTAGAAGTAACAGACATAAAAGTAGCAAGAATGATCGCTGACACAAACAAGTGGAAACAATGGTAGGAGGGTACTCGGTATAAGGTAATAAGAGCTAAGTTAGGAATGAATTCATGTGATGAAGCCGTGTGCATAAATTGGAATCGGTGGTGGAGCCATGTGAAACGAATGAAGGAGGATAGGTTACCTAGGAGAATAATGGACTCGTTCATGAAGGCTAAGAAAATTAGAGGGAGACCAAGACGACGATGGTTAGACTTATTTTCTAATGATTTATAGATAAGAGGCATAGATCTAAACGAGGTCAACGAGCTAGTCACAAATAGAGGCTTGCGGAGACGTTTAGTAAATTCACAGTGGTTATGTATGTATGTATGTATGTATGTATGTATGTATGTATGTATGTATGTATGTATGTATGTATGTATGTTATTTACACATTAATTAGCAGTCGTGATTGGAGTAGTGATTTAACAGGAAGATATCCGGACGACTAAGAAGAGTCCTGGTCAATTCTGGGTTAGAATTTTCATTTGAAAAATCACGTGACGTCAGGTAGGGCATCCGATCTTAAACCATCGGCCAAAACCAAAATGAGCCTAGGTGACTCAAAAGACCTGCGAAATATCTGGCATTCGCTGAGGAAATTATTTCTGTATAGTTGAGTGGAAGTATTGATTGATTGATTGATTGATTGATTGATTGATTGATTGATTGATTGATTGATTGATTGATTGATTGATTGATTGATTGATTGATTGATTGATTGATTGATTGATTGATTGATTGATTGATTGATTGATTGATTGATTGATTGATTGATTGATTGATTGATTGATTGATTGATTGATTGATTGATTGATTGATTGATTGATTGATTGATTGATTGATTGATTGATTGATTGATTGATTGATTGATTGATTGATTGATTGATTGATTGATTGATTGATTGATTGATTGATTGATTGATGTGCAGCCGAAGAAGAACAAAGCAGAAAAATCCTGATCACAGTGTTCTGGTGAATATATTAAGGCCGACAACATCCACTAAGTTACGAAACGGAACAGACCATGAGTTGAGTAAGTAAGGTGAATAGAAAATGTTGAAGGTTGACTCTTCATTATTCGAATTCGGTCCCTTACATGGAGATCATCAGTCCTATAAATGATGATGAAGATGATGATGATGAAAGAGAAGAATAAGAAAAGTTCCAGTCTGTTGTAGAATGAAGATTTCGGATAATAAGTGGTATGGGTCACAGTATGGTGAAAGATTCCATATAACTTGCAAACGGATCAGTAAAGAATAAGAGTTCAACACAGGAAATGTGCCGAGGAGGAGATGAAAGATGGTACTGTACAAGCAATTAGATACAACACTACACTTCAAATTTTCCGTCGTTTTCCATACTTTAGATTTTCTAAAGTCCAGTGATTACTATATAATCTTTTTCCTGGTATTGTCTATAACCAATTGCTTACCTTCGTTGGCTTATCTCAGGCTGACCAGAGGGTGCTTTTACAGTTGTACTTCTTCTTAAAACAAGAATCACCACCACCATTGTCCGGCCCATGGCTACATCGTTAGCGTGTTGGCCTTTGGTCACAGGGGTCCCGGATTCGATTCCTGGCAGGGTCGAGAATTTTAACCTTAATTGGTTAATTCCGCTGGCACGGGGGCTGGCTGTATGTGTCGTCTTCATCATCATTTCATCCTCATCACGACGCGCAGGTCGCCTGCGGGAGTCAAATCTAAAGACCTGCATCTGGCGAGCCGAACTTGTCCTCGGACACTCCCGGCACTAAAAGCCATACGCCATTTCACCACCACCATTACTCTGGCAATACGAAAGCGACTGAGGTATGAGCAATGCTTTGTGAAATCATTCCATATACAGCCACTCCTGAGATTAATGACTTATTGACTTGATGGTATATAAGCATGTGTTTTAGTGTATTTTTGACAGATTGATAAGAAATAGCAATTTCTGGCTCATTGAAGAAAGCAACGGAAAACTCATCTCCCCTCATTGCCGTAGTACCTACACCTCTTCAGTGATGCCCGGTCCTTCTGTGACACCTCACAATCAGTTTCCAGACTGAAAACTCAAAAAGTGTTTTTTTTTTTCTAAATTAAAGCTTCCGAAATTCATGAAGCAATTTACCTTAAAAAGGGTTTCACGAGTGCTTTCCTTGCCTCTTTTTTCAACTAACTTTGATGTTAAAAGGAATCTTATTTTCATAAAAGCTTGTTTCTCAAGTGCAATTCTTGTTTCAACATCCATTTCGCATCTCCCTCTTACAGTTATTAAACTTCTTAATTAACAGCAGGATTTAAATTCTTCTAGCACTTCACTATACAGTATCACTTCTTCTTCGTCATTCCTTTTATATTTCTTTACTTCTGTTTTCTTGAACTCCTCATTCCAGTTTTCTTCCACAAAGCCTGTTATAGTCGTATTATTTTTAACAATTACAAGGATTGCATTTGCTAATTCGATCATGTAGAAAAGTACTCCGTGGATTTTTCCCCGTGCATTTCTTTTATAGCCTTTTCAACGTAAAGATGGAGAAAGAGTAGGGGTAGGTAATGCATATATTTCTCACAAGGAATATTTCTGAAGTAGCTGTCAGATACTGATATAATATAGCCTGAATAAGAGTTTTGTATATACATTGCTCAGAATTTAAAAAAGAATGATATTTCCCTGTCGGCCGTGTCCACAGGAACATGAAAATACATTCTTTAATTTTTGCGTCATGTCTGTCTGTCTGTCTGTCTGTCTGTCTGTCTGTCTGTCTGTCTGTCTGTCTGTCTGTCTGTCTGTCTGTCTGTCTGTCTGTCTGTCTGTCTGTCTGTACGCGGATCACGAGAAAATGGCTGAAGAAAATATTATCAAAAGCGGTATAAGACACTAATACCTAAGCTACAAATAATCTTATTCAAGCTGAGTGAAATGGTAGTTGAACGGAAGTCCTAAAATATAATTCTCAAAAATCTATGTTATGGGTGGTCCTGATGACCGAGCTCGATAGCTGCAGTCGCTTAAGTGCGGACAGTATCCAGTATTCGGGAGATAGTAGGTTCGAACCCCACTGTCGGCATCCCTGAAAATGGTTTTCCGTAGTTTCCCATTTTCACACCAGGTAAATGCTGGGGCTGTACATTAATTAAGGCCACGGCCGCTTCCTTCCCACTCCTAGGCCTTTCCTGTCCCATCGTCGCCATAAGACCTATCTGTGTCGGTGCGACGTAAAGCAAGTAGCAAAAAAATGGTGGTCCTGATGATAAATACTACATAACTAAAGTTAATAGAATTAAATTTCCGATCATGTATGACTAAGATAACAGAGAGATTAATAAATTTCGATTGTCGTTGCTAAGTCCATATCAACGCCTAGCCTCGAGGAAATGGGAGAACAGAAATTAATTAAAATCGGTACTGTAGAGTATCAAGGAATAACGAACTACAGTCTAGGCTACAAATAATTTTAGTTCAAGGGAAGGCGTCTAAAATTTATTTGTTAATACCTGTGTTATTGGTCCTATCGAAAAGTACAACATAACAAAAATTATAGAGAATATAATTTCCGGAAATGTATGTAATTTTTGCAATTTGGCTTTACGTCGCACTGACACAGAGAGATCTTATGTTGACGATAGGATAGCAAAGGGCTAGGAGTGGGGAGGAAGCGGCCGTGGCCTTAATTAAGGTACAGCCCCAGCATTTGCCTGCTGTGAAAATGGGAAAAGCATGGAAAACCATTTTCTGGTCTACCAACAGTGGGGTTCGAACCCACTATCCCCGGAATGGAAGCTCACAGCTGCGCGACTCTAACCGCACAGCTACTTATTCCGTGATAGTTTATGTTCTATACAGTTTTACCGTACCGACTATTAATAGAATTTAGACTGCTGTTGCTTAGTCCATATCAACGCGGGGGATTGCTAACATGTAAATATTGTTCAATCATGTTAACTGGCGATGGTTTTGGTCATGATTGTCGTAAGGTGTAAACCGCATGGTCATCGGTCAATACCAACAAGGAAAATTGTGAAGATGATTATAAAAATAAGGAAAATCGTAAAGGAACGAATGCTTGAAGAATAAGCCATGGCGTTGTCCCGTCAACGACGGGTTCTACAACTAGTAATGCAGATAGTTCAGCCATAAATAGTGTTTACTGTACTAATTCTAGCTGCCCATAGCGTGTGTAAGTCGCTAGTGCGATGTTTAGTTGTCCGCTAGGAAGGACTTGTACAAGCGTGACCTCAGGATCAAGACCAAGCTGTATGCCTACAGTACTATGGTTACACCAATACCTAATTATGGATGCGACATTTTGACTATTTACAGAAGACACTTAGAAGTCGGGGAAAAACCTACCAGTGCTCTCTTAGAAGAACACTTGGCAGAACCATCGAACAAACATTAGCATCTTAGAAGAGACCTATACTACAAGCATTTAGGACACGACAATTAAACATAACTTGTATGGGCCAGCCACGTCGCTCAAAATCCTAAAGAAGCTGATGTATTCTCAATTAAAGGATGGACAACGCAGTCAGAAACGACAGCAAATACGATGCAATGCTGTTCCAAAAAATGCAATATAAAGGAGTAAAGTGAAGTATGCAAAAGAGATGATGTAGCGTCTGATCGGTTGATGAGGCGACGGATTCGGAACACTTAAACGGAGTGACACTTGCATGGAACCAGCTCCATACCGGCTAACCTTGACAATGTCACAGGTCGGGTTGTTACACTTACCCGGAATAACGTGAGGCAGTGCGAATACCAGCTTTTTAAATACCTGTTTGAGGTAGTAGAGCCATGTGAAAATGAAAATGAAAATCCACAACTGTTTCCAGTCATTCGACCGGGTCAGGAATGGAATGAATGAAGCCCCATTCTAGCGGTGAGGATAGGAATTGCGTCGGCTGCCGAAGCCTGTCGCACTCCCCTGGGGCAATGATTAATGAATGACAGATGAAATGATGTTGGAGAGTCTTACTGAAATGAAATATGGCAGGGAAAACCGGACTACCCGGAGAAGAACCTGTCTCACCTCCGCTTTGTCCAGCACAAATCTCACATGGAGTGACCGGGATTTGAACCAGTGAACCCAGCGGTGAGACGCCGGTGCTAGTAGAGCCATGTAATAGCTTTAATCAATACTAGCGGCAGATTGTCATCTTTCTATCGTGTGTATTGAACCACGAATTCTTATGTGCAATCTTTACAACTTACTTGAATTAGCTTATGTACAGCGAGCAAACAGCAACATTAAGATAAATCTCGATATCTCGAACCTCCGTTATTCGAATTTTCAGTATCTCGAATCAACTTCAATTTCCTGGCCGTTAGTCCTATTACTCTACTCTACTACCCGAAATTCCATTACGCGAATTTTTCTATTTCTAGAAACGAAAGTTCCTGCTTAGAAGAAAAAAATATATAATTCGAAATTTGGTTGACATTAATTGTGCAATACAGCATTTATTGTACAGTATATCTTCCCGGCCGATCTCGGCATGGTTATATAATGTATAGCGGTTTACCTGTCCACCCCTGCTGTGTTGACCAATAAGTGGTTGGTGCCTCTTGGGCCTTCCCCTGTACAGCCTGCAGTTCAGGCGTTGCTGGTCTTCGATTGCAAATGATAGTGTTTTCACAGCAATGACAGTTGTTTACTACTTTGTGAAAGAAATGAAGCTTAACAGTAAAAAACAGAAGATGGTGTTTCGTGAACCTCTACTCTATGTATTCTGTCTTCAACGAGTTTCAATATAATAACTTTTGTACTTTCATTAAAATAAAGTACTTCGAGTTTGTTTTATATGGTTAAATAACACTATACTAGACTTAACTAAAGTTGGCGTCTGACAGGTAAGGTTGGAGGGAGGAGCATTACACCTGCCATTTCACGATGTTGCCGCATTCCAGCATTCCTTTCTACATGCTCTTACCCCTAGCTTCCGGCTCACTTATTCCCTCCTTCATTCTGACCGCTGTGATCTGTTGTAGACTACCTGGCCAGGCGGTGTCGTCCCATTTGCGATCACTCTTATACAATCAGGTTCTTATCAGTGACAGTGACAGGTTTGGCAACTCCCAGCAAGACGAGTCGCCCTGAAGTTTTATCTCCATGGCAACCGCAGTCGCCCCACCCTCGTTTCCATGGCAACCACACAGCCACTCCCTTTATCCCGCCTCGGCAGGCAGTAAACGGACCTCCCTCTAAGAAATGTCAGACACCAACCCTTATTATTAGCAGTATAGATGTATGCTTCGATTATGTGTTATAGATGCCCCAAAAGGAGGAATTCTCCATATCTCGAAATTTTGATAACTTGAAATCAAATTTATCTCCCTGGGTGATTAGAGACATCGAGGTTCGAATGGATTTACCTGTCCTTCCCCTTCTATTTGGCAGTTCCATAGCCGAAAGGATTTTCCCATTATGTCGAACCGCTAAGAGCAATCCCCACCCTCCACCTTTACTCTCGTGCAAGAGTTCTTCTCTTGACCATTCAAACCACGGATTGCATACGACAATGACTATTCCGAGCAAGAGTCAGTAAATTCCATCTGGGTGCAAATGTCACTCCGTGTTAAGTGTCGCAAACTCGTGGCGACGCATTGCCCACAGGAACCTAGAACGCTTTGAATAACAGTGGTAAGCGACATCATAGCAAAACAACGATAAAATCACAGAACTGACCGCAAGGTTATACAAAAAAAGCCAAGAGTTTCGGTAATTTGATGTACTAGTATTGCGACAGAGTTTGTAGTTCTAGAATTGGTCTCTTTCGCCATCCAAGAACCCATAAACAGCATAACTGATACCCCCGGAACAAAATCGTTATATACTCCAGGGGACTGAATGCCTATGATGATGATAATGATGAATAATCTTGATAAATTGGGTGTGTGACGGCGTAGTGACTTTTCATCTAGAAGGCCGAGACTCGAATTCCAGAGAATTACTGGGTAGAATAATCACTTGAAAACTCACATGGGGTCAGAAAGGGTGACCGACTAAAATCCAAAATCGAAAAGTTTTAAAATAACTGGGATAAGCTTAAGAAAGCTTTTCATTGGTCTTAATAACGAATATTTCAAGTGTAAATGGAAGATCAGTTATGTGACTTCTGAAACGAAATACGGTGAGGTTGTCCATTAATTGTCAGTTCATCTACAAAATCTGTTCGCAATTCCTGATCATCATTATCATCATCGTCATAGGCATTCGTTGATGCGTATAATGATTGTGTTCTTAGTGCATCAATATTGTTGATTATAGGTTCGTGGATGGCTGAGCGGACTAATTCCAGAACGAGACTCCTTGTTTTAGAGCATAGTGTTCATTTCCTCTCTGGTTTTCTCCTTCGTATCACCCATCTCTTTTATCTACCACATGCCATTGTCGCCGTTGCTTAAAACGATGGGAGCCCTTGTTAACAATACGTTGTTACATCAGATGCTACATCTTCCCATTTGCGGACATCGGTTTGTCTCTTCCTCATTTCAGATTCTACAACCTCCTTGAATCGTTTTCATGATTACATTGGCCATCCTTCAATTGAGAATATATCACTTGCTTTCAAGGATATATGTCAGGCATTCAGGTGACGTTGCCGCCCAAGTTGATATTTCATATTCATTGCCTCAATGCTAATGGTGATCGCTTCTTCTACGGCACTGATGTTCATTCGGAGGTCCTGTCACACTACTCCAAGAATTCTTCTAGGACAGCACTGCACTGGTGGTCTTTCCTTCTTCTTTATTTTCTTTTTTGCATTTTAAGTACCTTCTTGTAGTAGACCACATTGAAACTACACCGATAGAAAGATTCATACATGAGTAAAGACAACGTTTTAGCGTTGTACCACGGAGTTTGGTATGACAAGCTACGTCGTGTAAGTGGATACTTATATTTTTTTGTTCAGTTAGATGTGAGGAATGAATCCACTAACGCCTCCCTTCTCTCTTCCCTGCCGATGGCCTTCTCTGATAAAATACACAGAGTGTTTGAACGTAGGACAGCTGTTTCATCTGGTACAAAAACTGTGTCTCTTGTCTCTGAGAATGAAACCCTGCCGCCACTATAGCACTGCTTATTTTATTTCCTTCATTTTCTATTTCTTACGGCATGACTGTCTCGTGTAACAAGATTCAATGCTGTGTTTGCTCTCCGCGACTTTATCGCCCTACGATGCTCCAGGAAATGGGATGTTCACTCCGACTTAAATCATTGCCCGCCTTTAAGCAGGAGCAAAGCGCATTACCAAGTTACATTGCGTGAGAAGCGATGTTCTTCTCTACTTGCAAGTATTGCTATAATTATCATATCGGATGTACATTTCAAAAATGTGTTCTCTCTTTTGTTATATTTTTATGGGCTATTGAATTGTTATTGAATTAGTCAACTTATTCTTGGCATTCTCCCAACTACGTGGAGTCAGCACATTGTATTAATTAAGTCCATTTTTACGACCGGACGCCTTTCCTGACGCCAAACCAATGTAGAGGAATGTATCGGCTATTGCATTCCTGTGGTGGAATACTTGGGTGAATAAATAAATTAATTAATTAATTAATTAATTAATTAATTAATTAAATAATATTTTTCTACCACCTGTGCCGGATGCCCTTCCTGACGCCAACCCTATATGGGGGATGTAATCACTATTGCGTATGTCTGTGGTAGTTGGTAGTGTAGTGTGTTTTCTGAGTATAAAGAGCAAAGTGTTTGGATAAACACAAACGTCCAGTCCCCGGGCCAGAAGAATTAATCATAGGCGATTAAAGTCCCCGGTCCGACTAGAAATCGAACCCTGGACCCTCTGAACCGACGGCCTCAACGCTGACCATTCAACCAATGAGTTGGATAATAATAATAACAAGAAGAATATAATTGCAAACGTGGTGTTATTTCAGTTGATTCCATTTAGTCTCCTTGCATGTCATTTTCAGCGTTTCTGTGGCTTTCACATATAAAAATAAAGTTCCAAGAAGGAAACCATAATTTAATTTCGTCGAAAACAAATGTTAAAGGCATTCAAGCTCTTGAGACAGGCATTTTCTTCCTTTATTTATTTTTACAATCTGCTTTACGGCGCAATGACATAGATAGATCTTATGGTGATGATGGGATAGAAAAGGGCTAGGAGTGTGACGGATGTGGTCGTGGCCTTAATTAAGGTACAGTCCGAGCATTTGCATGGTGTGAAAAGAGGACCCCACGGGAAACCATATTCAGGGCTGCCCATAGTGGATTTCCAACCCACTATCCCTCGAATACTGGATACTGGCCGCAGTTAAGCAGCTGCAGCTATCGGACTCGGTGCAGGCAATTATACAAGTTGAAGTACATACTTCCTCGAGTGCTCAGTCACTGCATTGTCTTATACAGGAGGCTTGCAGTAGTGTCTCAACGGCGCACTAATCGCCAGCGTCTTGGAAAGGTGTGACGACCTAACTGACGAGCGCACTCTCACACTGCGGTGAAACACTGGTAATTTCGCGATCGAAAAGAACTTGAATGTTTTAGCTCCACAGACGCTAACGAAACCAAATTTATCACCTCAGTAGCAAGGTCAGAATATCCCCACAAACTGAATACTCCTTTTCATGATAGGTGGAATAATCCGTCTGAATTTTAAACTTTTTAACGTTCGTCAGCATATTCAGACACATCAAACAGCTTGGCTTTCTTTCACGCTCCGTGAATAAATACAAATGTTCCCACTGTCGATGAAAATAAATATGTGTAAATGCAGAACACCGCTTCAAATGTCAAAGGACATGTTTAGCTTGCCTGGTGCATATCTTTATATTTGACGCCATGAACCATCTACGTGTCTGGATGTAAGATGGTACTTGGGATAATCGGTATCGGTACATAGTCTACCCCACTTGAGTAACATCAGGGGGACACTAAGGCTTCTTCTTCTTCTTAATCTGTTTAGCCTCCAGGGTCGGTTTATCCCTCGGACTCAGCGAGGGATCCCACTCTACCGCCTCAAGGGCAGTATCCTGGAGCTCCAGAATCTGGGTCGGGGGACACAACTGGGGAGGATGACCAGTACCTCGCCCAGGCGGCCTCACCTGCTATGCTGAACAGGGGCCTTGCGGGGGTATGGGAAGATTGGAAGGGATGGACAAGGAAGAGGGAAGGAAGCGGCTGTGGCCTTAACTTAGGCCTGGACCACTTCGTGGATGGCTGAGGGGGGAATCGAACCCACCTCTACTCAGTTGACCTCCCGAGGCTGAGAGGACCCCGTTCGAGCCCTCGTACCACTTTTCAAATTTCGTGGTAGGGCCGGGAATCGAACACGGGCCTCCGGAGGTGGTAGCTAATAACACTAACCACTACACCACAGAGGCTTAACATCCTTATTTGAGAGACGAATCGCCATGATGATGATGATGATGATGATGATGATGATGATGATGATGATGATTGTTTTGGTTTATAGTGGCCATCAACATGATCATATGCTCTCACTCCAAATGAACACTGTGCTTTTGGAATTGAATCCAGCCTTTTGGCATATAATCTAGTGATTATAAATTGCATACCAACACCTCTTCTACCCTGCTGGCCAATATTATGATGGTGACATCAGTCCAATAACGGGACTCGTGCCGGCTAACAATGGTGCTAGACCACACAGACGACACAGAGTTTCCACCTTAACGATGACGGCCACCAGGTGGGTTAGAGCAATGGTGAAATTAGACAAGAACAGCACGCGTTCTGCTCTTACATACTGCACAAGTGCAACGATGAGCGCACATTTATTTACAAAGAGCATCAGATGCCCATCGCTGATCTAGGACGGAGAAGCGACTATCCTGTGAAATTTTAACTTTTGTACATCGAACAGTTTCTGGGGAATAAATACTTTGGTTTTCAGATCAACCACTATTAAAACCCATTAAAAGAAGAGATTTTTTAAATATATTTCTTATTTAACATCCACGACATAAAAGAGCAACCATAATGTAAAATTTCAGAGGGATGGATATTATTGTTCTCTCAACCAACCCCAATTTAAACCTTCCAGGCGTGGAATGTTTCTTTCTTTCTTAATCTGTTTACACTCCAGGGTTGGTTTTATCCCTCTAACTCAGCGAGAGATCCCTCCAGCACCGCCTCAAGGTCAGTGTCCTGGAGGGTGAGACTTTGCGTTGGAGGATACAACTGGTGAAAAGGACCAGTACATCGCCCAGGTGGCCTCACCTGCTATGCTGAACAGGGGATGGGAAGATTGGAAGGAACAGACAAGGAAAAGGGAAGGAAGTGGCCGTGACCTTTTGTTAGTAGCATCCCGGCATTTGCCTGGGGGAGAAATGGGAAACCATGGTAAACAACTTCGAGGATGGCTGAGGAGGGAATCGAACCCCCCTCTACTCAGTTGACCCTCCGAGGATGACTGGACTCCGTTCCAGTCCTCGTACCACTTTTCAAATTCCGTGGCAGAGCCGGGAATCGACCCCGGACTTCCGGGGGTGACAGCTAATCACACCAACCACTACACCATAGAGGCGGACGGCTTGGAATAAAATTAATATTTCACACTTCACATTTAGGATACAAAGAAAGAAAATATCATGTGCAATCTAGACTTCGTACGCCAAAGGGTTTGAAGGGATGAATATTATTCGTTTAGGTTTATAGCCTCATTTACCCCCTGGGATGAGTGAATAACTTTCAAAACTTGTCTTGTTCAACATACAGAGCATACAAGTGACATGTGAAATTTTAACTTATTTCGTTAAAGGGTTCTGGAGGAATATCGTTGTATTTGGAGCCAAATCCCACCTGAAACCCTTAGAGTAGAATGTTTTAAGATAATTTATTATTTAATACATAAGATATGAAAGAGCAATCACATGTGAGCTTGCATTCAAGGGATAGTGGGTTAGAACCCCACAGTCGGCAGCCTTGAAGATGGTTTTACGTGGTTTCCCATTTTCACACCAGTGCCTAAATTAAGACCACGGCCGCTTTCTTCCCACTCCTCTCCATTTCTTATCCCGTGGAAGAAATTTCAGTTTCGTACATCAAACCGTTTTGGGGAATGAAAATTTCTGCTATGGAGCTAATTCTTATTTAAATGCATTAGAAACCAAACCCCACGACGCAACAGCCCCGAAAGGCCATGGCCTACCAAGCGACCGCTGCTCAGCGCAAAGGCCTGCGGATTACGAGGTGTCGTGTGGTCAGACGGATCCTCTCGGGTGTTATTCTTGGATTTCTAGACCGGGGCCGCCATCTCACCGTCAGATAGCTCCTCAACTGTAATCACGTAGGCTGAGTGTACCTCGAACCAGTCCTCAGATGCAGGTAAAAATCCCTGAGCTGGCAGGGAATCGAGCCTGGGGCTCCGGGTAAGAGACAGGCACGTTACTCCTACACCGCCGGGTCGGCTTAAATCCATTAAGGGTGGAATAATTTTAACACTCACCCTTCAGGCTAAAACCTAGAAAAATGTGTGCTATCGGTACTACGAGTACTATATGGATGCAAAACCTGGGCACAAACACTAAAACAAACACAAATGATCCAAAGATGTTAGCGTAAAATGGAAAGAAAAATACTCCAGGACTCATTGAGAGACAGAATACCGAACGAAGGTATACGAAGGAGAACCGGTATGTAAAACGCTCTGACGACAGCCGATCAGCTAAAATGAAAATGGGGATGACCCATAGCGAGACTAGACCAATATCGATGGACTCACAAAACGACAATGTGGAACACCAGAGAAGGAAGACGGAACGTGGGAAGGCAAAGAAGTAGATGGGCAGACTGGTTTGCGAGATGTGGAGGAAAATAATGGACAAGAGCAACAAACATAAGGCAAGAGTGGAAAGACCTAGGAAAAGTAGTATGCAGAGATCACTAACTTTACACGAGTTATCCATTCAGAAGAGATACACATTAGGTTCAAGCCCTGTGATACGCCAGGTCGATTAAAATTCATATTATAGAAATCGTACAAGGATGAAATATACTTTTTTTTGCTATTTTCTTTACGTCGTACCGACACAGATAGGTCTTATGGCGACGATGGGATAGAAAACGCCTAGGAATGGGAAGGAAGCGACCGTGGCCTTAATTAAGGTACAGCCCCAGCATTTTCCTGGTGTGAAAATGGAAAACCACGGAAAACTATCTTCAGGGCTGCCGACAGTGGGATTCGAACCCATTATCTCTCGGATGCAAGCTCACAGCCACTCGCTCCTAACCGCACGGCCAACTCGCCCGGTGGTGAAATATACAAGAGTGTGGTTCCATAAAGAGGGAAACGTAAAAGTCACCTTCCTAATCACTACGGGATAAAACAGTAAAATTGCCAAGAATACAACAGGAAGTTTTTATAAAGTGGTGAACAAAAAATCATCTCCCACTCACTGCTGAAAGAAGCCGCGCAAGTGTAAAGTACGTTTCAGTACGTCCTCAGGACGTTGGTGAAATATACAACGTACAATAGTACGCCTCCACGAAGAGGGGATCATCATGGCAATCTTCTGATCACTCAGGGAAGCAGCAAGACTGGTGCCAAATACACAATAAGACGTTCGCATGAAGTAGTGATCATATAAGTCAGCACGGAACATATAGTGAAAAGAGGACACGCAAGTGTGAAGTATGTAATAGAGAATTTCCACGTGAGGAGAACTTAAAAGACACCTCCGTGAATATACTGAGGAGAAGCTATGCAAGAACGAAACCTGCAGGGGTACGCTTTCACAAAGAAGGATCTTAACCATCCCTGGATAAAAACTTTACTAGTGTCAAGAATGTAATAACACGTTATCGCGAATTGTTGATCTCGAAAGACACAATTGCATCCACTCAGAGGTGAGACTACACAAGTGTAAAACATACAGTAATACGTTCTCACGAAATAAAACAGGAAATAGCCTATATAATAATGGTCCTCAGAACCTGCTGACCTGATGAGTTAAACTGAGCATTATCCCTGCATTACAGAAGGCCATAGCCCTTAAGAGATTTACAAGGCTATTTATTTTAGTTCATATTTCACATCTTGGATTTAATAGTAACCATCGAGTGAAGTATTATCTTCAAAATTCGAACGGTTTCGGAGGAATAAATAATTTTGCTTTCGTTTTTCGGTTTTACCCCCCATTTAATTTCCTGGGGGGTGAAATTTTTAAAACCTTCAAGCGACCAGAATGTAAAGTATTAACATTTTCCGGATGTAAAATGAATTCGGAAAATAATATATTTGTTAATTGTATCTAACCCCCATTCACACCCCATCAGAGCTGAATGTTAGACAACCGTGTCTTATTTAATATCTAAGACATAAAGGAGTAACCGTTATGTGAAATTTCAACCTCGTATACCAAACGATTTCGGAAGAATGATCATTTTTGCTTTTAAACCCTATATCCCCTGAGGGGTGTTTTACAAGCATTGTTTTATTTGCTATTCAGAACATATACGAGCAACCATTATGTGAAATGTCAGCTTTGTACGGGAAACGATTTTGGAGAAAATAATATGTCGTGTTTCCGGTGTTCCACCCCCATTCCTTTCCCATAGATACGAGTTTTAGAAATATTTTTAGTGACAATATAATGCGAGGAGTCAACGTCGTGTGAGATTTTAACTTTCCATATTAAGGGATAATGGTGCTACAGTGATCAGTCAACGAGTCAGTGGGCAATATGGTTATAGATATATATGATTGTAGATATACAGTAAACTGATTAAATTAGATGCCAATTAGTCAGAATTTTATTAAAGCAAACTTTTAGTCTTATGCGACCGTTCATACCACGATCACAGCCATGGTAGCTCCAAGTTTTCTATAAAATCTGAACCACAGAGACATGGCTTTCCATTTCAAAATTCCACATGCAGTAGCCTGGATTCGAACAGCGGCCGCCTTGGTGAGAAGCTTCTAACGGCCATCACATTCATGAATCAGAATTTTATCACGCACCAGTTTTTAAAGTATCGCAAGCTGAACGCATGAAGAGTTTTCCAATTTAAACAACTCTCAATCGGAATCGAACCTGCTGCCTTGGGAAAAGAAGGTAACCAACTACAACAGTTAGTCACCACTGAAAGTGCGCGTGCGGTTCCACAAAATGAGCGCTGCAGTGTACAGTGTGAAGGTCAAAAAGGTGGAAGAAAGGAACAGTAGATCTATTGAATGTGCTTAATTTTTATGAAATTAGTGTGGAACTTTTAAAAACCAAATGATTTGATTTGTTCTGGTTGTATAAGTTATTGTTCAATTATTAATGTTTGGTTTGTCAGTTTTAAAGTATAAATATTATTTTAAGTTTAAAAACCAACTTCAGGGAGTTGTAAAAATGGTTTTGGATTTTGTTCTTCTCTCTCTCTATTTTCTGTGTTCATTTTGTTAAACGATTGGAAACTATTATCTATGTATTAACTGTTGTTTGTAAATAAATCCGTTTTAAAAAAGAACCGAATGGTAACCTGTGACTAGCATTGCGCGTACTTCAGTTAAACTCACTCTTCTAGAGAAGTAATGGCAACAGTTATTTAATGCAACTTGTGTGTAACTGAACCGATCGTTGCAACTAGGCACTACAATGTTTAGTGAAAGATGGGTCCTTTCTCCTAAGACAACTGGGGAGGGGATTATTACTTGGTGCAAGTAGTTTGTTTGGTTCGGAATTTGCAACTAAGTAATCTTGGATACTCGGGTGTTCAATTAGTTTGTTCTTTAATGGCGTGTAGTGGTTCTTTTTATTATGTATAGCTGGTTATTTGGCTTAGTTAGGCAACCTGCTTAGACAATTTGTAGTGCTGGTGTGCCTATTGTCGCCTGTATTTTATATCGTATAGTTCCCCGGTGTTACGAGAGGAGTTGCCCCTTCCTGTAAGCAACCCGCTGGGTTCAGTTTGTTTTGCCGGTCATGCGCGGACCTTTCCCTGCTATTGTTATTACCGCGCCTACACATTGCACAGAAATATCTAGCCAGACTAGGCTCTCTCTAGCTAGACCACTCTACTGGTGCGTGTACACAGCGGGAAAACGTACTCTCGATGGAACGAAAGTAGAATATTGCCAGGGTAGCTAGACCGCTCTACTGTCTGTGTACACCGGCCTTGGCCTTCAGGCATAGTTCTACCTAGTGTTGACTGAGAGGTAGACTTGTCCGACCATCGGCAGTGAAAGAATCATATAACTAAAATTTTTGTCTAGAATACGGTTGAGACCGACACATACGCGAATATCAAGTTAATCCGTTAATTTTTGACAAATAACTGAGAGGGAATGTGATTTCGTCTTTTCTTCAATGAGACTCTGCTACAACTCATATAGCCAATACTTCGGTGAGAGTATTTCAAAGAGGAGGACAGAGTATTTTCTCTCTGAGGTAAATGTTAAAGAAATATTGTATAGAAGACAAACCTGCATACCCCGCAAGAACTGAAACATGACATCTTTCAGCAAAGTGCCCCTATTATTCAGAGCGAACTACTACGAGTGATGAACAATTTCTTAAAGAGTTTCCAGAAAAGTTTGATCTATGAAGATGGCCTCTTACAAAATCTCATGTAATAAACAGGTAGGTAACGGACTACTTAAAATGGTGCATGATTCTGTTGTAAAACCGTTAGAGAACGTTGTTTGCTTACAATTAATCTGTTCGCGTTGTACTTTTTATTTACTTAGGTGTGATGCCTGGTCCTTCAAGCTTTCTATTTCAGTGGAAACCTTCTCACTGTAGCAGTGGTAGGAGTAGTAGGAATACCAAGCGAATGACTGCGCGGTTTAGGTTCGCATAGCTGTCAGATTACAAGTAATGAACTTCATTTCAGTTCCGTATTCACTTTAAATATCTAATTGTGGTAAACACGGTTGGATCCACACCTGTTACAACTAAATTCCTCTTACAAGTCTGAAGTAATGGACATTTCTAAAAATGTATTTTTATTGCAATTGCTGATGACATTTTACCCCATTTAAGTGTTTTTAATGTATCGTCCGGCTCTATGGCTAAATGGTTAGCGTGCTGGACTTTGGTCACAAGGGTCCCATGTTCGATTTGCGGCAGTGTCGGGAATTTTAACCATAATTGGTTATTTCTCTGGCACGAGGACTAGTTGTATGTGTCGTATTTATCATCATTTCAGCCTCATTACGACGCGCAGGTCACCTAAGAGCATCAAATCAAAAGATCTGCACCTGGCGAGCGGAATTTGTCCTCGGACACTCCCGGCACTAAAAGCCATACACCATTTTATTTCATTTTTATGTACCACTGTTTTCATACATGTTTTTCATCCTTGTATTATTTTAAGCTGAAGATGGCCATTAGCCTAGATCGAAACATGTCCTACTATGTAGCATTTTAGACAGACCCTTTATTAAATGGCAATAATTTGTATTAAATAGGTGGACTTAATACAGTTAAATTCTTTTTTAGAATTTTATCGTAGATAGCTGTCAGATTGCATTCGGGATTTAGTGGGTTCGACCACACTGTCGGTGTGCCTGAAGATGGTTTTCCGTAGCTTCTCATTTTCACACCAGGAAAATGCTGGGATCACGGCTATTTTCTTCTCATTTGTAGCCTTTTCCTATCCCATCGTCGCCATGGGACCTAGTGCGACATAAAGCAACTTGTAATAGTAGTAGGAGGAAAAAAAAGGGAAAAGTTCCTTATATCTTCGTTCCGCCTGAGAAAACCACTATGTGAAATACTTCAGCTTAGAACTTTGGCCGGAAAGGTTCTGTCATTCCAGGTTCAATACTGTCCGACTCGTTGGCTGAATGGTCAACGTACTGGCCTTCGGTTCAGAGGGTCCCGGGTTCGATTCCCACCCGGGTCGGAGATTGTAACCTTCATTGGTTAATTCTAATGGCCCGGGGGCTGAGTTTTTGTGCTGTCCCCAACATCCCTGCAACTCACACACCACACATAACACTATCCTTCACCACAATAACACGCAGTTACCTACACATGGCAGATGCCGCCTACCCTCATCGGAGGGTCTGCCAGGGTCTGCCTTGCAAGGGCTGTACTCGGCTAGAAATAGTCACACGAAATTTAAAAAATTAAGGTTCAATACTGTGCGAGTATTGTGGCGAGATGAGAAGAATGCAAGAATGAGGAATGTGGCTGCAAGCACGAACTTCCTGTTCTGCCCAGACAGATCGGCTCTTATCTGCTCGTATCTGCTACACGAAAACATTGACTCACACTTTGCAGTGTTCAGTGTCTTACCTGATCTAATCAGATATGTGAACACTCAGATGAATATGGAAGAATCTGTCGATTTTTTCACTTAGTTGATCCATATACTGCCTTGCCACAATTTATATTGGTCACGCATACCAAATCACAGCATTAATAAGAGCAAAAGTCTGGAATATATCTGGCTAAATCTTTTGCAAGCGTTATTTCAGCATGCTATGAAAACACGCATTATTACCTCGAAAACTTCCAGCGACAGAGTTGGAGAGATAGGTTCAAAGTTTATAAACTTAATATATTATATCAAATCTCAAGTTGAAAGTGCTATTAGTTCATGCGCTAGGGAATGTATTTTGATGCGGGCGCCACTGCTTCGAATTAATCTTAGTAATGATAAAGCATACCAAACTTCTTTCTTTTTTTACTATTTGCTTTATGTGGCACCGACACGGATTGGTCTTATGGCGACGATGGGATAGGAAAGGCCTAGGAGTTGGAAGGAAGCGGTCGTGGCCTTAAATAAGGTACAGCCCCAGTATTTGTCCGGTGAAGAAATGGGAAACCACGGAAAACCATCTTCAGATCTGCTGACGGTGGGATTCGAACCCACTATCACCCAGATGTAAGCTCACAGCTGCGCGCCCCTAACTGCACGGCCAACTCGCCTGGTTACCAAATGTATGGTGAAACATTATTTAGACAGACATGTCGAGTTCCAGTATTTTGATTTACGTTGTATTTTGAAGTCTTATTCTTCTCCTCCTCCTTCTCCTTGGCTTTTTTGCCTATTTACTGGAGTCGGCACTTGATTTGGATTGCAACCGAGTGACTTTCTATACTACAACACTATTTTTTAAAGAATGACTAAAGAACTGGAACTGGAATTACAGATAAGACTTTTTGCAGGTGAAATAAGTTACAGGATTGTGAGTGACCGCAAAGAGACCTCGACAGTGTTGTAGCTGTACCTATTTTGAAACTTTGAAACTTCTCTTGATGTGTGATTAATAATACTGTAATAATAACGTACATGCATCTTCATTAGAGACTGTTATGCCTGTCATCGTTCATTCTGCAGGCCTCTGTGAATTTGCTAATCACCGCCACAATCCTCTATTTGTAAATAATAATAATAATAATAATAATAATAATAATAATAATAATAATAATAACAATAATAATAATAATAATAATAATAAATGTCCGAAAATTTCACCAAAATCGATCCCTTTTATTTTAATAAAGAGTGATAATTCTTTCTTTCCTCCCAGCACGTGTACTTCAGGCCGTGTTGTGCTCACATTAATCGGGCTTACCTAACCATCTGAAAACGACTAAAAGTTTAGGGAACTGCACCTGGGTTGTACACCTTTCCACTGACTTGAAATCAACCAGCTGTTTCCTGTTATATTATATATAATATATCCACACCTCAGATTTCAACAATACATACAACAATGCATAATATATATTATATATACATATCTCATAAACAAGCATACGATAATAATGAACCCTACACTAATAAACCAAAGACTAGAACGTTTCCCACAAACATTTGAACATATTGTGCATAAAAAAGATAAAAGTACGTGGTAAAACATGGTTCGTCTTCTTAATACATCATGCTAGTCCGTAATTAGAACATAGTTTCCAAATGCTGCACATTTATATGTAAAAAGTATCCACTATGGAAAAATCTCCAAGCTTCTACATCTAACGTATCAAATAAATTAATCCTGAATTACATGTAATGTATGTCTAGGGGTTGTGATATCTGTCTCAGTACAATAACATAGTTCGTAAATATCACTTAACAATGCATTAAGCCTACGACAAAAACACTTTGAGAATAATAAAATAATAAAGTTTGCACTTTCTATCACAAATCTTCAAAGAAATAATTGCAAATTATTACAGTATGGTAGTTATCAGTATGGTGCTCAGTAAAATGCTTTGAAGACTATGCGAAAACATGAAAGATGAAGTTAATTGAATGAACAGTTTGAGACTAAATAAATGGCATAAAATACAGTAAGTTACTCAGGAAAAAATGAAAATGTAGCCTGCATGGGGACACAGTAATCTTAGGATTTTGAACAGATATGGAGGAATTAAAAACGAGAGTGAGTAACAGGATTCCGGTTAAGCAATTTCATCATCGCTCACTGCAAGCGGTTGAGCTAGGTCAGAATCAGAAGATGAATCACCACTCTCCCCATCATCATCGTCACTGGATTCCATATCACCTAAGCGTATGATAAAACTGTCAACTGCATCTTCCATTAACCCATCCTTTTCCCAGAACTTGTTTTCGAGGTTGATGACGTGTTGGTCGAATCCCTCCCAGTCAGCGGGTGTCACAGATGCGATAGCATTCGCCGTCACTTCCTGCAGCTTCGTTAACGAGATGTCACCCGAAATGTTCTGTTCTCGTACAGTTCTTTTGATTTTGGCCCAGGCCAGTTCGATAGCATTGAATTCGCACATGTAAGGAGGTAAGCGTAAAACCGTGTGCCCATGAAATCTCAGTAATTCATCGAACCGGTATTTTTTTTTCAGGATCTTTGAACTTCTGGATCAGTTCAAACAGCTGACATTTCTTCATTTCTTCAGAAAAATTCACTTTATTCTCTTTTAACCATCTCACCATATCACTTTTAACAGCATACAGAGAAGGTACTTTGTTTACTTCAGTACTGTGATAAGATGCATTGTCAATTACTATAACGCTTTCAGAGGGAAGATTAGGAAGAAGTTTTTCACTCACCCACTTATGAAAATTTACTCCATTCATTTGGCCATGGTAATCTCCTGTGGCCTTTCCTGCTCTAAAAATCAACTTTGCTCCATCAATAAACCCACTCTTAGAACCAGCATGGACAAGTATAAGCCTATTTGAAGAGCTTCTGTTGGTTGTTATGCCCTGAACACTGTCACTCTGCCAACACTTATTAAATGTCAGGTTATTGTCAACCCATAATTCATCAATATAAATGATGTTCCTGTTCTGAGAACGGTAAATTCTCATGCGTCTTAAATAGTTACTTCGCCAATAAACAATGTTTGGGCTCTCAATCAGTATTTTCCTGTTACTGGCGCATCTCTTCCACTTGAAACCCATATCATGTAACAACTTTCTTAGTGTGTGCACCTTCCAGGGAAAGTTAATTTTCGCTTGAATTGCCTTCAGCAGCTTCGGTGCTGTTGGAACTATTCTCAGCTTTACATAGAAGTCGTTTATGACGTCTCTTATGACTCCCCTATCAAATTCATCGCAATGAAACTTATGTTCCTCTGATCTAGGCCTCTTTTTACCTGGAGTACACAGTGAAGACTCACCAGCAGAAAGTCCTTCCTTTCGGATCTTTGAGATCGTTCGAACAGATACACCACTGTAATTAGCAGTCCGCAAGTTACTCTCAGTTACTAAGTACTTGAATTTTCCTTGTCTAGCTTCCTCATCACATTGGTTTGTAATATTCCTGATCACTTCTCTAGCTTCACTGTGAATTGTCTTTCCCTTCTTGCGTACGACAGACATTACGCTGTCTTTACAAAACAGTTACGCACAGAAATAACAAGAGAAATTAAGAGCAACATCAGTAACGAGAAATAAAAGGCAAACAACTGAGAAAGGAACACGAACGAACGAACGCAGAACAACACAACAGCAATGAACGCAGACACAGCTGGATTACAACTGACAACATCGAAGAGCTGCCAGTAGAGGACAATATAAAGTCGCCTGGGTAGTAGCGGAGTTGCTATGGTAACCACTGCGTCACTGGCTCTGCCGGTGAAAACCCCTTCACCCCGTGCCTCAGCAGGCATGTGCATTCTTCTGATCTCCGAACAATATCAGAGGATTCACTCTCTTGATAATGTATGTGCTGCGGGTCAGTATTTCTGCCACAACATTATCACATGGCAGTATTCGCAGGCGCAACGACGATATTCTCTTCACAGTCAGGCGTGTTTTATAATTGAAGACCTCTCCGGAATAAGGATGTAACCAAGAAGTTATTGAAAAGTGAGATTTCAATGGAAATATATGTATCATCACGCCACTATGCCGTGGTGTTATCTTGTGTCTTACATTTGAACTTCTAGCTGTTTTACAGCCAGCAGAACAATGTCCTCTGTCGTGTTAGGATGGAACATCAGTCACGATTGTGGGCAGTGCTTGTGTTGGTTCATCACTAGGTGTAATAAATCACTTAAACAAAGACTACACGCGAAAGAACATCTATATTTTGAAATATATTCCTGACGTTATTGTTGATGTTACTTTCATTATTACATTAATATTATTTGCTATATTTTGTGTTCCAGGTGCATGTACAGGATTTATCTTCCGTTATATACAAATGTGAGACATTCTTGTAGATTATTTCCCATTGTGTCACTTCCAATTCATACATTAAAAGCTTGGGTGATAACAAAAATATTGTTTTTAATAGATGAACTAATTTGTACACTTGCTTATGCAATTTCCGAAGGTGCATATGGCCCTGAAGTTCGCTCAGCCTACACCAGAAATGAGTAAAAAGGTTAATTCCTGGGGGCAAAGGTGGCCGGGCGTAGACCTAACCACTCTACCCCATCACGTGCCGAGGTTAACAATGGTGGAAGCCTTTACCTTCCACTCCTCCAAAGGCCTTCATGGCCTATACGGAGGTGACTTTGCTTTTTGCTTTTGCTTATCCAATTGGTTTCGGTAGTGAATACAATGAAGTAAACCACAAAAATAATTTTCTTCTCTCCTGAAATATTACCGATTTGTTGGTCTCATCCTTAACCCGGGGAGTAAATTTGAGATAAATTATGTTAAATTTTTATAATATTATACTTCTGTTCCAGAGAATATAAGGAAACGTATCACGATACTTTGGGCAAACGGCAGTTGATAATAATTTGATGTGGCTATTATTAGCCTGGTGCAGCCCTTGTAAGGCAGGCCCTCCGAAAAGAGTGGGGGTGTGTTCCATGTGTATCAAACTGTGTACTTTTATGATGGAGGATAGTGCTGTGTGTAGTGTGTGAGTTGCAGGAATGTTGGGGACAGAACAAACACTCAGTCCCTGAGCCAAGAACAATTAACCTTTTAAGATTAAAATCCGCGGCCCGTCGGCGAATTAAACACGTGGATCTCTGAACCGAATGCCACTATGCTGACCATTCAGCCGAGGAGTCGAACAGGAAATAGTTAATTATTACTGAACGATTGAATGCATTGGGGATAAGGAATGATTAAACATAACTTCGTGGATGAAGCATATCCTTCCTTCCTTCCTTCCTTCCTTCCTTCCTTCCTTCCTTCCTTCCTTCCTTCCTTCCTTCCTTCCTTCCTTCCTTCTTTTTTTCTTTCCTTCTTTCTTAGTCCATCTACCATCCAGGGTTGGTTTTTCCCTTGTACTCAGCGAGTGATCCCACCTCAACCGCCTCACGCACAGTGTCCTGGAGCGTGAGACATTTATTCTAGAATAAAACTGGGGAAGAGTACCTGTACCTCGACCAGGCTGTCTAACCTGCTATACGGAACAGGAACCGTGTGATGAATGGGAAGATTGGAAGGAATATGCAAGGGAGAAGGAAGGAAGCAGCTGTGGCCTTAAGTTAGGTGCCATCCCGGCATTCGCTTGAGGAAGAAGAGGGAAAGCTACTTCGAGGATGGCTGAAATCGGAATCGAACCCTCTCTACTCAGTTGATCACCCAACGCTGAGTGGGCCCAGTTCCATCCCTCGTATCACTTTTTAAACTTTAGTGCAAGAGCCGGGAATCGACCCGAGCCACGGGGGTGCCAGCTAATCAACTAACCACTACACTACAGAGGCGGTCAGATGCATGTCTTAGAGAGTAACAAGCTCGCAAAGAAGGTTAAAGTGTATTTGCAGATAAGACCGTAAATTTATAGTCCTGAAGTACCTCTTTTCATATACAGGTTTGAGTGCCAGAGTACTTGCTTTTTCTTTTTTTTTTCTTTTTTTTAGAAATATATCACTGCAGCCCTTGTTCCGTACTGACCACAACTAAGATTAATTACTGTAGGCTCTGAGCATAAGTGTCCCTTTCTTTTTGTGTGAAAACCACCCCCTCTGGCACGCCCTCACCGTGATTAATGTTCCTCAGGCAAGTAGTAGTAGATCAAGAGCGAAGATAAGCCGTATTTTATGACAGTCATAAACTGCTGATTCTGGTAGCTAGTAGAGAAGCCGTGCAGGATCACAGGAAAAGCCGGCTAACCGACAAGTTGAGAAGAAAATAATACACAGATTAGTTCGTATAGCAATATATTGTTTACATGAAAATATGCCTTCAATATTCACAATATTGTTACAGTTGGCTTCAAGAAAGGTCGTTTGTAACACATATGATATACACAGAAATTCTACTCGTTTTCTTCCTTTTAATTTTATTGCAAATATTTCTTTTTTATTTTCTGGCATGATTAATAATCCGTCTCTGTGGTGTCGTGCTTAGTGTGATTAGCTATCACTCACACAGGCCCGGGTTCGATTCCCGGCTCTGCCACGAACTTTTAAAAGTGGTACGAGGGTTGGAACGGGGTCCACTCAGCGTCGGGAGGTCAACTGAGTAGAGGGGGTTCTATTCCCACCTCAGTCATCCTCGAAGTGGTTTTCCGTGGTTTCCCACTCCTCCTCCAGGAAAATGCCGGAATGGTACTTAAGTTAAGGGCATGGCCGCTTTATTCCCGCTTCCTTGTCTATCAATTCCGGGCATGGCCGCTTTATTCCCGCTTCCTTGTCTATCAATTCCGATCTTCCTATCTCCCCACATGGCTCTATTAGTCATAGTAGGTGATGCTGCATTAGTGAGGTACTGGTCCTCCTTCCTAGTTGTATCCCACACGACCTAAAGTCTCACGCTCCAGGACACTGTCCTTGAGGTGGTAGAGGTGGGATCCCGAGGGGAAAAAGCAACTCTGAAGGGTAAACAGATTAAGAAAGAAGAAAGAAAGAAAGAAAGAAAGAAAGATGATTAATAATAACGATAAGGCCCGGCTGAGTGGCTCAGACGGTTGAGGCGCTGGCCTTCTGACCCGAATTTGGCAGGTTTGATCCTGGCTCAGTCCGGTGGTATTTGAAGGTGCTCAAAAATGTCAGCCTCGTGTCGGTAGATTTACTGGCACGTAAAAGAACTCCTGCGGGACTAAATTTCGGCACCTCGGCGTCTCCGAAAACCGTAAAAGAGTAGTTAGTGGGACGTAAAGCAAATAACATTAATAATAACGAGAAGGAGGGTAAGTAGAAGAAGAAGAATATTTTACTAATACTTGTGCTCGCCAATAATCGAAGTTAAACCTCTATGCCTATGCCCGTCTCGTTGGCTGAATGGTCAGCGTACTGCCCTTCGGTTCAGAGGGTCCCGGGTTAAATTCCAGGCCGGGTCTGGAATACCAATCTCTTCTGATTAATTCTTCTGGCTCGGAGATTGAGCATTTGTGTCTGCCCCAACACTCTCCTCTTCAAACTCTAGCAACACAACACATTAACAACCACAACAGAAACACGCAATAGTGATTACATCCCTCCATACTGGGTTGACGTCAGGAATGGCATCCGGCCGTAAAACAGGGACGAAATCCACATGTGCGACGCAGTTCGTACCCGCGCCCCCACAGGTGTGACAAAACTGGTATAAGAAGATATATCTATACCTATCCCCCTCGCCCACCCTCATCGGAGGGTCTGCCTTACAAGGGCTGCACTCGGCTAGAAATAGCCACACGAAATTATTATTATTATTACCTATCCCCCTTAACTTACGTACTTGGAAGTAACACTTCAGTTACAGGCGGCCTTAGGAAGTCGATATCTGCGAATTACCCCCCACTGATTCTCTTACCCTCACTCTAATAAATATTTACTTAGTAAACCTAATGATGGGATAAACAGTGCAGCATATACTAACTAACGTGCTATTCACAGTAAAAAAAACTCAGTCGCGTCTTCGAATTTCACAAGGTGGTGCAGCTCCTTTCAGCTACACCCTCATTGGAGGCGAGCTCAATGTATCCAAGTATCAGCACTCTTGTTAATCTTAAACTACAGTACCGAGAATGGAACCTGGGCCTCCAAGAACGACAGCTAATCGCGCTAGCCATGCCACACAATGGTGGTAGGAAACAACGAGTGCTATAAAGCAAATCAAGAGCTGTACTTGGGGTTCTATTCCCACCTAAGACAAATTCGAAGTAGTTTTCCGTGGTTTCCCACTTCTTCTCCAGGCAAATGCCGGGATGGTACCTTACTTAAGGCTTAAGGAGAATGATAGACACACAAAAAAATCAAGTTCTGCACACACTAAACTAACTGAACACTATAGAACAAATCAAAAGATGCAATTAGTAAACTCACGGAACAGAAATACTGTACACCATAAACCAAATAACGCGCTGCTCACTGTCAGTAATAGGCTAGTAGCTTAGACAGTAGAACACTGGCTTTCTGAAATGAAGTTGGCGGTTCCATAATGTCTCTCTCCACTGATATTTGAAGATGCACACACACGTAAGCCTCGTGTCGTCCGGACCTGCGGTGTAGGGGCCAACGCGTCCGCCTGTCACCCGATGGCCCCGGGTTCGATTACCGGCCGGGTCAGGAGTTTTTAATTGTAAACTGTGTGTTTGTGTCGTCCTTAATATTCCTTTCCTCACATTCTACACTTTACACTTTCGCCATTTCCAAATACACGCAGGTTCATAACATATGGTGCAAAGTAGGGACGATAGATCTCCTTAGGTCGACGCCCCGAATAAATAGCATTGAAAAAATCCTCGTATCGATATATTTACTAGAACGTAAATGAACTACCATGCGTCAAAACTCCGGCACGTATCGTCGTAAAGGTAGCAACTAGGACGTAAAAATAGTACTAATATTTATTCATTATCAGTACACTCACTGACAGAAAATATTGCACAACATAGACCAAATAAACTACGGCTCAACTTAGTAAACTTATTGAAAGAAAACAGTGAACACCATAAACGACACCGAGTACGGCTAAACTCAGTGAATTTTCTGAAAAGGAACTTTGAAACCAAGTACTGCGCAGCTTAGTAAACTTACTAAACTTAGTAAACTTACAGAAATTAAGGATAACACGTTGAGTGCCGAGCCGATTGTAGCACACTATTCCACTGGTGCCAGGCATGTTTTTGAATTGCATTCCGCTGGTGCCAAGGCAATTGTACGCGTTGTAGTCTGTTTATATAATCTTGGGATGTATTTATATGATGTACTAAGTAAATGTTATCTCACC
Organism: Anabrus simplex; assembly: GCF_040414725.1. NCBI lineage: Eukaryota > Metazoa > Arthropoda > Insecta > Orthoptera > Tettigoniidae > Anabrus > Anabrus simplex. The sequence continues at coordinate 147,169,360 of NC_090265.1, read as the reverse complement.
ATACCATGGTCATGTGTGACGCCATATGGTGTCACATCAATTTTTAGGAAAGATAAAATATAGCGTGGCGCCATATGGTGTCACAGAATTTTTTGTCATGGAATGTGCAATACGAATTTCAAATACGGGATATTTATTTGCTAATTCAAATTAAGGCAATATTTATGAAAACCTAGTAAAATGCAAAACAAGTACTTATATTACATGATATATTGTTGTGAACAGTTTTCTGATAACTCTAAACAATGAAAATATGCGTCTCGGCACGCCCGAGTTCTTGTTACTCGTTGTAATTTTTCAAACCTTATTGGCATCGTTGTTCAAACATCGTCCTTTGTAGACTTGTTTCATGTGCTATTTTCATATTTAATGTTTTGCACATCTGATCGGGAAGTTAAGGGGAACGCGCTAACTATACGCTACCTGGCTGCTAGCGCAGCTCGACGCAGCCCGGTTGGTTCACGTCCGCTCCTTCGCTCCTCCCTACCTCTGCGCCACACCCCGATACTCCCGCGGCACTTCTAATTCTATGACTATTTATTTGTTCAATTTTGGCGTTTAAACTTGCGCTGGGTACATGCAGTTTTCACCTTAGCATTCTGCTGCCTCCCACGAATATTCCTACCAAATTTCAACCGAATCCGAGTGTAACACATGTATGTGTTCCCTCGTAAGATTATTACCAATATCTTCAATTTTTTATATTTTTGCACAACTATATAAACTGAGTGATAATACGTACGTAAACGAGGAATAAACAATGCCTGGCGCGCTTTCACCTGTGACAATGACTACTGGCCAGTCAGTGGCTTCGGTAGAATACTGTGGCGCCATATGGTGGCATAGAGTAAAAATACATAGCTGGAATAGACAATGAAGTTCGCCCTTCACGTAGTAACAATTTTACGCTCATAGATGTCACAGCTGATTATCTATGGTGCATCGCCTGAAACTCAACTGTGCCGCCATATGGCGTCACGCCAACTCTGATTTCAAGAACGGTGTGCCGCCATATGGCGTCACGTCATCTCAAATTTGAAGACCACCGTGACGCCATATGGCGGCACGTGGCACCCAACGTGATAATGTTGATACATGGTGAAACAACGCTATGGTGGGCGGTTTGCGGTTTTAAATCACCTCGGGGTATGAACATGTGGTGCATTTGACCTGCGCTCGTCGCACGGTGGCGCTGGAAGCAGTCCAAATACGCAGAGGTGTGTTGGTGCATGTCAGATACGGTGCAGCGAGTAAGTGTGCAGATGTTTTCATACGTGCTAATGGTGACTGTGTGGTGAAAATGGCGCAACGAAAACATATTGATGACGTTATGAGAGGTAGAATAATAAGGCGACTGGCGGCTGGTCAAACACACCAGGTCGTAGCACGGGCCCTCAGTGTTCCACAAAGTGTGATCTCAAGATTATGGCAACGATTCCAGCAGACAGGAAACGTGTCCAGGCGCTACAGTACGGACGTCCGCAGTGTACAACACCACAAGAAGACCGATATCTCACCATCAGTGCCCGCAGACGGCCACGGAGTACTGCAGGTGGCCTTGCTCGGGACCTTGCCACAGCCAATGGAATACTTGTCTCCAGACACACAGTCTACGGACGACTGAACAGATATGGTTTATTCGCCCGGAGACCTGCAAGGTGCATTCCACTGACCCCTGTTCACAGGAGAGCCCGTAAAGCCTGGTGTGAAGAACACAGTACATGGTCATTGGAACAGTGGTCCCAGATTATGTTCACGGACGAGTCCAGGTATAGTCTGAACAGTGATTCTCGCCGGGTTCTCATCTGGCGTGGACCAGGAACCAGATACGAACCCCGTAATGTCCTTGAAAGGGACCTGTATTGAGGTAGTGGTTTGATGGTGTGGGGTAGGATTATGATTGGTGCACGTACGCCCCTGCATGTCTTTGACAGAGGAACTGTAACAGGTCAGGTGTATCGGGACGTCATTTTGCACCATTATGTCCGCCTTTTCCGGGGTGCAGTGAGTCCCACCTTCCTCCTGATGCATGATAACGCACGGCCCCACCGAGCTGCCATCGTGGAGGAGTACGGTGAAACAGAAGATATCCGGCGAATGGAGTGGCCTGCCTGTTCTCCAGACCTAAACCCCATCGAGCGCGTCTGGGATGCCTCTCGGTCGACGTATCGCTGCACGTCTTCAAACCCCTAGGACACTTCAGGAGCTCCGACAGGCACTGGTACAAGAATGGGAGGCTATATCCCAGCAGCTGCTCGACCACCTAATCCAGAGTATGCCAACCCGTTGTGCGGCCTGTGCACGTGTGCATGGTGATCATATCCCGTGGCGTTTTTTAGCGCAAGTGTTTTGGAACGGTTTTCTCAACTGATCACCAATACCGTGGACTTACAGATATGTTTCGTTTGTGTTCACTATGTGCCTATGCTATTAGCGCCAGGTTTGTGTAGTGCCACGTTGTGTGGCACCACAATATTCAATTATCCTTAATTTATGAGCATGAGTGTAGTTTTAAAAATACACTTAGCACCAAAACGCACACTTTGTGAACGTCGCACCGACACAGATAGGTCTTATGGGGACAACGTGAGAGTAAAGGGATAGGAGTGGGAAGGAAGTGGTCGTGGCCTTAATTATGGTACAGCCCCATCACTCGCCTGGTGTGAAAATGGGAAACCACGGAAAAGCATCTTCAGGGTTCGAACCCACTATCTCCCGGATGAAAGCTCACAGCAGCGCGCCCCCAACCGCACGGCCAACTAGCCCGGTACAGCACCAAAACTTGGATCAAAAACTTCCCAACTCAGTAAACTCATTGAAAGTAAACACAGAACAACTTAAATAATTCTACTTGACATCACACCGACACAAAGATTTTATGGCGGCGATGGTATATGAGAGGGCTAGTAGTGGAAAGGGAGTGACCGTGGCCTTATTTAAGGTACAGTCCCAGCATATCCCTAATGGGCCGACAGTGAGGTTCAAACCCACTATCTACCGAATGCAAGCTGATAGCTACGTAACTCAAACCGCACAGCCACTTGCTCGGTACAACATAAACCGAATCGAGAGACGCTGACTATCAATAAAGTCACTGAAGAGAAGCAATTTTATCGAAGTTTGGTTAACTTAAATTAGAATTAAATTAATTCGCCCTCTGTGGTGTAGTGGTTAGTGTGATTAGCTTCCATCCCCCGAGGCCATGGTTCGATTCCCGGCTCTGTCACGAAATTTGAAAAGTGGTAGGGGAGCTGAGACGGGGTCGACTCAGCCTCGGGAGGTCAACTGAGTAGAGGGGGTTTCGATTCCCACCTCAGGCACCCCCGAAGTGGTTTTCCGTGGTTTCCCACTTCTCCTCCAGGCAAATGCCGGGATAGTATCTAACTTAAGGCCACGGCCTCTGCCTTCTCTCTTCCTTGTTTGTCAATCCCAATATTCCCATCCACCAAAAGGCCTCTGTTCAGCATAGCAGGTTCTCCTCCCCCGTTGTATCCGCGACCCTAAGTCTCACGCTCCAGGACACTGCCCTTGATGTGGTAGAGGTGGAATCCTTCACTGAGTCCGAGGGAAAAGCCAACCCTGGATTGTAAACATATTAAGAAAGAAAGAATTAAATGAATTTCATTCTCAAAGTTGGAACATAGAATTAATGAAATTTAAATACTCTAGGATTTGAAGCATTTCTTTCGAGGTCATAATAGATTAAAAGTGGATCTAATCTTTTCATAAATTAACCCAAAACACTTTAGTACGTATATCAAGGGAGATGTAAACATACGCTGTAACCAGATACCTAGCCAGAGACGCGAGTATGTACCTTCCATCAATCAATCAATCAATCACTGACAGTCATCAGTGTGGTACAGCGATTTAGCTGACCACATATTCCACAATACAACTCATCATACATCAGCTTATCTTCTAGTCTCGTACACTGAACCTCACCGTCATTTGCTATTCAGTCAAGGTGCCCGAAGTGTCGAATAAGTACAGATAAATATGACTCATTTCTGGTCGAGGATTTTGACCGCGTCTGACTAATTTTTCTGGCTCGTGGACTCGGTAATTGTATTTGTCCCAACACTCTCCTCTTCATATTCAGACAACACACCCACCAACCACAACACAAACACCCAACGTTGATTACATTCCTACGTACAGGATTGGAGTCAGGATGGGCATCCGGTCGTAAAACAAGGCCAAATTTGCATGTACAACACAGTGCGCAGCCGCGACCCCACAGGTGTGAGAAATGCGGTGGAATAACAAGAAGAAGAAATGTGGCTTATTCGTAATAACTCAAGAAAAGTACAGGGCGAGTAAATCAAATTAAAGATTGGAAAATTTGTGGAAGTACTGAATTTCTGGCGAAGAACCGACCCCTTGACTGAATAGTCAGCCTTGATACTTTCGGTTCAGAAGGTCGCGGTTTCGATTTCCCGCCGAGTTGGGGAATTGAACCGCCTCTCATTCGGGGACTAGGTGTTTGAGTTTGTTCCAACACAATCCCCTTTTTAGTCACAAAACGCGCCAGACTACCATTCGCCACAAAAACACTCAATAGTGGAAGTATTCCTCTATCGGTTTGGGGTCAGGAAGGACATCTGGTCGTAGAACAGCGGCAAATACAGATGTTTTCACACCCACGACCCTTTCAAAGTGTAGAAAAAGTGGTACCAGAATAAGAACTGTATGTTTGGTAATAGAACTGAATATTATAGAAAAATTACCCATATTTATCTTCAGGAGTTGTATATCGTTTTAATTATGTCTGAAGTGAATGTTTATAGATTTCTTTATTGTGACGTTGATTGATACGTTATGAACAATTTTGCAGTCTCAGAGTTATTACTTAATTTCAAGGTCTAGTTTTAGATACGTTTATTTCGCGTTAAGTTAACTTTGGTCTTGTAGCAGCCCGGTTTGAAAATGAAAATAAGTTATGACTGTACGTATTTAAGCATCGCGGCGTAGATATTATATACAAGATTGAAACTGTCACTGAAACTGTCACCAGTCAGCCTACGGCGCTAAAAGCTGTAGACTCAACACTAATCTCGGTCAGTTTGGACACATTTTTTCGCCACTTCTCACCCCCATGCCGATGAATATACCTTTTATTTATTTAGTATATAAGTACATTTGACTTCCAATCAAAAAGATTGATTTATTCAAAATAAATAATCTGAATTATATTTATTGTCTCATTATTCACAATTATCTTAGCATCAATCGTCATCATTCACGCTGTCACAATTCATTCAGCGACCGCTAAAACTATGGATTCGATATTACTATCGCTCGTCTTCGATTATTTTTACATGTCACCCCCTCCCCTATACTTGCTAGGGGTGTCTTACCTCACAGTACTTTTTTTTCAGATCGTAAGTAATATGCGTACCAAGTTTGGTTGAGAGCTGTTCTAGAACATAATATACACATACATCCAAAATCTCGGTCATTTTGGACATATTCTTTTTTCACCCCTCCTCTTTTCGATTACTTTTACATGTCACCCCACCCCACACTCACCCTTAAGAATGCTAGGTGTGTCATACCCCCACAGTATATTTCGATATAGTAATTCATATGCGTGTCAAGTATATTTGAGAACTATTCTGGAATATACAAACAAACATCCATAATCCAAGGCAGTTGGATCATTTTCCTTTTAACCCCTTCACAGCCTCATGCCGATTGGGGCTGATTTTAGTCTACTATTCAACTGAGCGACCCCGAAAACTACAATATTGGTCACTTCCGTTATTTTATTTACGGTATGTCACCCCTCCAATAAGGGTGCTAGGATGTCTCTTTCTACTGGATTTTTTCCAGATAATCCTGAAACCGAAATGCTTTCACAGCTTCGTAGACAACACCTTCGTCATCTGGCCTCACGGGAGCAATAATCTGAAGTTATTTCTCGTTCATCTCATCTCAATACTCAGTTCACCATGGAAATCGAGGTAGACGGAAAACTACCGTTACTGGATGCCCTAGTAAAGCGTAACACCAAAAGGACTCTGAGTCACGCAGTATACATTAAACCAACACACACAAACAGAGTACCTGCACGCCTGTTCTCACCACCACCCATCACAGAAGCAGGCTGTACTAAAATCACTGTTTTTACCGATCTCGATAGCTGCAGTAGCTTAAGTGCGGCCAGTATCCAGTATTCGGGAGATCGTGGGTTCGAACCCCACTGTCGGCAGCCCTGAAGATGGTTTTCCGTGGTTTCCCATTTTCACACCAGGCAAATGCTGGGGCTGTACCTTAATTAAGGCCACGGCCGCTTCCTTTCCACTCCTAGCCCCTTCCTCCCTCATCGTCGCCATAAGACCTATCCGTGTCGGTGCGACGTAAAGCAAAATAACAACAACAACAACAAAATCACTTATTAACAGCGCCATAGCGATAGCAGACGTCGAACACTTCGAAGAGCACCTCACGGGGACCCTCAGGAGAAAAGCCTACTCGCTCAATAATATCCAACGAGTTTTTAGAAAATTAGAAGAACACAAGGCAAGCCCGCCGTAGAAGAAAACAAAGGGGAGGATGAACTGACCCATCCAAAAACAGCAACACTTCCTTATATTTAAAACACTACAGACAGGATCGGCAAGATACTAGACGAATATGGCATAAAGACCATCTATAAACCACATCGAAAGTTAACCCGTCATCTACCACCAGTAAAAGACGTAATAGAATTACAGGCTCCTGGAGTCTACCAATAGAATGTGTCTGTGGAACGTGTTACGAAGGCGAAACGAAGCATCTGATTTACACCTGACTTAAAGAAATCTCCGGCACACCAGTAACCAAGACATGGATGTTTCAGTTGTAGCCAAGCATTATTACGAAATAAGACACGAAATGTCTTATGACAAGACCAAGATCTTAGCAGCTACCCCTGGAATCTCGAAAGGAAAATCTGTGAAACAATCGATATTAAGAAATACCCAAACAATATGAATTTAGAAGAAGGATGTAAAATCAGCTATTCGTGAATGCCTATTATACATAGACTAAAAGATGCAGGCCACAACATAAACACACAGGACAAATCTCAAGTTACGCAATAGCACTGCCAATTCCCGCCACCTGGCTGTGACGCATACGTTCCAGAATTCTCATGAGACCACTAGGGCTTACATCAGTCAGAAGGAATTAAGTTTGAGATGGTTTGAGGGTGTTTGATATAGTTTGAGGTTATTTGAGATGGTTCGAGATCGTTTGAGATCGTTTGAGGTAGTTTGATATAGTTTGAGATGGTAACTACTCATCATCATCATCATCATCATCATCTGTTTACCCTCCAGGTTCGGTTTTTCCCTCGGACTTAGCGAGGGATCCCACCTCTACCGCCTCAAGGGCAGTGTCCTGGAGCTTCAGACTCTTGGTCGGGGGATACAACGGGGGAGTATGACCAGTACCTCGCCCAGGCGGCCTCACCTGCTATGCTGAACAGGGGCCTTGTGGAGGGATGGGAAGATTGGAAGGGATAGGCAAGGAAGAGAGAAGGAAGCAGCCGTGGCCTTCAGTTAGGTACCATCCCGGCATTCGCCTGGAGGAGAAGTGGGAAACCACGGAAAACCACTTCCAGGATGGCTGAGGTGGGAATCGAACCCACCTCTACTCAGTTGACCTCCCGAGGCTGAGTGGACCCCGTTCCAGCCCTCGTACCACTTTTCAAATTTCGTGGCAGAGCCGGGAATCGAACCCGGGCCTCTGGGGGTGGCAGCTAATCACGCTAACCACTACACCACAGAGGCGGACTGGTAACTACTCTCGTAGTTTTATTTGCTGCCGGGAGACTAATTACCTCGTATCGAGTAGTGGTATTTCAGTCTCCTTGACAAAGAATACTGTAATGTATTCGAAACGTCGGCAAACTGTACAGAAAACAACAACACGGTTCAACCCGAAAGAAGAATTAAATAGTGTGTCAAGTTTTGTTGAAAGATATGCTGAAACATACACACATACCTCCATAATGTCGGTCATACTGGGCATTGTATTTTCCACCCCTTCTCACCTATCTAACCACCCTCCCACTCACCCCTACCCTCCGTGAAGCTGCAGGGTGAGCATGGACTTAATCGACATCCGGGACCCCGAAAACTGTGGATTCTACACAATTTTCGATTATTGTTACTTGACGCGCCCTCTCCACCCCTCCGCACCCTCACCCTTATCAGTGCTTGGGGTGCCTTACCCTCACAGTATTTTTTTTCCAGATAGTGAGTAATGTGTGTGCCAAGTTTTGTTTAAATCTTTTCACAGTCATACATACATAGTTACATGCATACAAGCATACAGTGATTTTTATTTATATCAAGATAGTATTTAATTAATTAGTGCAAATAATACTCTATTAGCAACGACAAATGAATTTACTTTCGGTTTCTCGGTTGGTGTTAATTATATAACTGAGAAAATATTAGGATCAATACTAGCAGACGAGGGCAAGAGAAGATCTTCGTAACGCATAAGTATGTTCGAAATCTTGTTCTTTGAATATACTATGAAAAATTTATCTTGATAATATATGTTTATAAGTTGCGTTACAGTCTAAAGCAGAGGTGGCCAAGACTTGCACTCCTCACGCACCAGCGTGAGTACGTCTGGCTTATACCCCACCACTGTGATGAAATGAAAACCTACAACCTGTTTCCCAGTCAATGAACGAGTCAGGGATTGGATGAATGAAGCTCCAACTTGAGGCGAGGATAGGAATTGTGCCGGCTGCCTAGGCCCGTCGCACTCCTCTGGGGCAATGATTAATGACTGACAGATTAAATGAAGTGATAGTGGAGAATGTTGCTGGAATGAAAAATGACAGGGAAAACCAGATTACCCGGAGAGAAACCTGCCCCGCCTCCGCTTTGTCCAGCAAAAATCTCACATGGAGTGATCGGGATTTGAAGCACGGTATCCAGCGGTAAGAGGCCAGTGCGTGTCGCCTGAGCCACGGAGACTCTCCACCACTGTGATTTTTGGTGAAAGTGTGTGAGAGAGACGGATGTATCAGTTGTGGCAGACGAGGGTAAGCGGAAGGTGTTCTTGTTGTGAAATCGGAATGATGAAGTAAATCCGCGTTCAAAATCTTCGTAACCAAACGTAGTATGATGTCACAAATAATATTATATATATCATAATAACACTTTGCATACAGGCACGTGTATTCACTTCTGTCAGGCTGAATTAAAGGTATGAACGTGTTGACGGTGGTGAGGCTCAAATCAACACTGGTCTTCTCCTTCTAGACCATTTTCCCAACCACCACAGGAACACGAAATAGTGAATGCATCCCTCCACACAGGATTGGCGTCAGCAAGGGCATCCGGCCATAAAACAGGACAAAATCTATACCACGTGACGACCTCAAAAATTCCCATTAGGACCAGGAAGAAAAAAATTAAAATATTGTGTCTGTTAAAAGTACGTAGTTTTTGTAAGTCGAAAAATTAAAGTATCTTTCTCTAAAGAGGGTTAAAAATCATTCTATTAAATACTGTACTCCCCCCATGTCACTACATCCCTTGAAGGGCGTTGCCCTACCAAGCGACCGCTACTCAGCCCAAGGGCCTGCAGATTATGAGGTGTCGTGTGGTCAGCACGACGAATCCTCTCGGCCGTTATTCTTGGCTTTCAAGACCGGGGCCGCTATCTCACCGTCAGTTAGCTTCTCAATTCTAATCACGTAGGCTGAGTGGACCTGAGCCATCTCACTTGTAACGTTAGCTACTATTTCGGGATCATCATCATCATCTGTATCTGTTTACCCTCCAGGTTCGGCTTTTCCCTCGGACTCAGCGAGGGATCCCACCTCTACCGCCTCAAGGGCAGTGTCCTGGAGCTTCAGACTCTTGGTCGGGTATACAACTGGGGAGAATGACCAGTACCTCGCCCAGCCGGCCTCACCTGCTATGCTGAACAGGGGCCTTGTGGAGGGATGGGAAGATTGGAAGGGATAGACAAGGAAGAGAGAAGGAAGGGGCCGTGGCCTTAAGTCAGGTACCATCCCGGCATTCGCCTGGAGGAGAAGTGGGAAACCACGGAAAACCACTTCGAGGATGGCTGAGGTGGGAATCGAACCCACCTCTACTCAGTTGACCTCCCGAGGCTGAGTGGACCCCGTTCCAGCCCTCGTACCACTTTTCAAATGTTCGTGGCAGAGCCGGGAATCGAACCCGGAACTCCGGGGGTGGCAGCTAATCACGTTAACCACTACACCACAGAGGCGGACTTATTTCGGGATTCTAGAATTAAATTTTAAGTCATATTCTAGAGGGGGTGTCAAATCGGGGCTTGCTCTGGTCGCTGTTGTATTTACCTACGTCATTGACGATCTTTACCCCTTACTGCCACAACAGAATATTCCTACCCCAACATAAGAAATACAAAACATTCAGAACGTACTATGACAGTAAAACTGAATGCAAAAATGAATGCCATCATAGAAATTAAATATTTTGCCACAAAACGCGGTCACATAGCACTTAGCTTGAATTTGGGAGAGTGAGTTTTAACCCCAATGTCGGCAGCCCTGAAGATGTTTTTCCGTGGTTTCCTATTTTCACACCAAACAAATTCCTGGGCTGTTCCTTCACAAACTATCACTTCGTCACCATGAGACCGGCCTGTGTCGGCGTGGAAAGCAAGTAGCAAAATATTTTGCCATAGGAAATATTGAGAAATCTAGAAAAATCCAGAGATTTTCCCATGTCACTGCAAGCTACTTTTGTGATTGCCAATCGTATATATTGCTCCCGAAAGAAATTGTTCATAGAATACCACTTGTATTTTTTAAATTCGTTGATGCTAATTTTTCATCAACTTCAACCATTTTTGTAAACCTCAATAGGTGTTAGTCATATGAGCAAGTAAAAGCGTGCAATGGGCATTAATCTACCACATAATTATTATTAAGTACCGTAACTTCAGTGTAATCTGCACGTTTCTGATCTGAGCCCAACGCAACGTATAATTGATAGGGAATATGCCACCCGGACTACAACCCTAAATGTAGATCAGTAGGTTTTTTTTTTTTTTTTTTTTTTTTATTGGCTTCACGTCGCACCGACACAGATAGGTCTTATGGCGACGATGGGACGGGAAAGGGCTAGGAGTGGGAAAGAACCGGCCATGGCCTCAATTAAGGCACAGCCCCAGCATTTGCCTGGTGTGAAAATGGGAAACCACGGAAAACCATCTTCGGGGCTGCCGACAGTGAGGTTCGAACCAACTAACTCCCGAATACTGGATACTGGCCGCACTTAAGCGACTGAAGCTATCGAGCTCGGTATATCAGTAGTAAATGAGTTAAAAATTTGACAATATTTCCTGAAAATCGCCGACTATTTGTACAGCCCATTTTATTTATTTATTTATTTATTTATTTCATTTCATTTCATTTCATTTCATTTTATCAAAGATTCCCAGAGCTTTAGATCGTGTTAAGGACAGTACAATATAGTTACAAAGCACGACGGAGATTTTAAATGCATTATACTCTGTAGCATATTGTAAACTGGCATAAATACTGGAAGCTCATGTCAAAGAGCGAGCACTGTGGATGTTTAGTGATAGGAACAAGTCTTCTCTCCACCCCAAGCATTCAATGGAGAGCAAAACAAATCGGGCAAGTCATGTTCTTATCTGAAGTTTAGAGCAAGTCTCCTGGAGGCACGAGGTCAATCTCAACGAGATACCTCCGCCTCGAACAAACAGAGGGGCGCAATAAACAAGAGAACGAATGAGGCGAGTTCAAAAGTATGCCACCGCCTCTTCTCCCAGTCTTGTAAGGAAAATAGGGAAAGGTACACAATGGAGGAAAATAGCAGCTCTAAGCTGTATGTACGCTCGGTCAGATATACAGTAAAATGTCACTCGAACAATGTTTAAGTTACAGGCGTGTATCTTCCACTAGCCAAAGTTCGACCAAACAAGTGATAAGATGCAATGTCCACTAATAAAGTATACAGGACGGGGATTTTTATTTGGTAGTGGCTTTGCTTCGCACCGACACAGACAGGTTTTATGGCGACGATGGAATGGGAAAGACCTAGGAGGTGGAAGGAAGCTGCCGTGGCCTTAATTAAGGGCCTGGTGTGAAAATGGGAAACCACGGAAAACCATCTTCAGGGCTGTCGACAGTAGGATTCGAACCCACTATCTCCCGGATGCAAGCTCACAGCCGCGCGTCCCTACCTGCACGGCCAACTCGCCCGGTGAAAATGAAAATTGCCCGGAAAATATTTATAGGACTGGCACGGAACTGGCACTTGTTAATGAACAAGAGAACTGCCCATCACAGGAAACGCTGGAAACCATGATTTCGATGCACCAATCGGTTGCTGTCATATGAATGCGCATGCGCATCTCCCGTATCTCCCGATGACGTCGCTGTGTTATTAGGTGTGAATGAGTGAGATGAACAGACGTGTTTGGTGGCCAGTTGAATGCAACACGATAAAACAGCGTGTGTTCATCGTCGAGTGTTATGCGAAGCAAGATTCGCGAAAATCTTGTGCGGAACTGTTTGCGCAAGGGTTTAAGGCTGGAAGTGTTTTGGCAAAAACTCCAGCAAAGTCTGCAACGCAAAACTTACTGGCAAAATGGCACGGAACGGGCTCTGTAACGAATAAAAACCGTAACTAACTATCCTAAAAGAGTTCGAACACCAGAAAACATTGCTCGAGTGAAGGAAAGCCTGGAAGGAAGTCCGAAGAAATCTCAACGCCGTTTATCTGTGCAAGTGGAAATTAAAAGATCGCCATGCCGAAACGTTTTCAAAAGGACCTGCCTCTGTATCCTTACAAATGTATTATTATTATTATTATTATTATTATTATTATTATTATTATTATTATTATTATTATTATATTTTATTACATATAAATCAAAATTTTATAATTGGGTTTATGAGTTTCCTCGGTACAATTTACATGGAAGAAGTACTATTTAGTACATACGCACATATGCTTCATACATATCAGCATATACTTACATTGTTGACAAATAAATTTGACAGATATTTATGAGATATTTACTATACATAAATGGTCAAAATTATTAGTGGACGATTTTCATTAGTCCTCTGTATATGGTGGATTGTTCATGCCAATAAACTTCCTTACCTTATGGCAAGTGGCGAGGATTGCTGCTTTTTGTAATTCTCTGTAAGTGAGAGGGAGGAGATTAAGGGCTTCAATGCTCCTGTGTAGTGTCTTTGGTATAATACCATTACATCCAATCACTACTGGAATGATGATAACATTGTTGAGTTTCCACATGGTTTTTATCTCTGTGGCCAGATCTGTGTATTTGGAAATCTTCTCTGAGTGTGTTGATTGGAGATTGTGTGTATTAGGGCATGCTATGTCAATTATGAAGCAGATTTTCTTGTTTTTATTTATAAAAGTTATATCTGGTCTATTACAAGTAATAGTTGTATCAGTGATGATACTTCTATCCCAGTAAAGTTTGTAATTCTCACTTTCCAAGACAATGTTCCAATATTATGTGGTACAATGGATTAGATTATTATTATTATTATTATTATTATTATTATTATTATTATTATTATTATTATTATTATTATTATTATTATTATTATTATGTAGGTTTCTCCTCTATACAGAGAACAAATGTATAGCCAAAGAGATAGATTACTGAAGGAGAGTGGCTAGAAAATCAAGCTTGTATAAGGAATACGAAAATCGGGGAAATATGGATGTTGAGAAGAATGTGCCGCCTCTGTGGTGTAGTGGTTAGCGTGATTATCTGCCACCTCCGGAGGTCCGGGTTCGATTCCCGGCTCTGCCACGAAATTTGAAAAGTGGTACGAGGGCTGGAACGGGGTCCACTAAGCCTCGGGAGGTCAACTGAGTAGAGGTGGGTTCGATTCCCACCTCGGCCATCCTGGAAGTGGTTTTCCGTGCTTTCCCACTTCTCCTCCAGGCAAATGCCGGGATGGTACCTAACTTAAGGCCACGGCGGCTTCCTTCAATCTTCCTTGTCTATCCCTTCCAATCTTCCCATCCCTTCACAAGGCCCCTGTTCAGCATAGCAGATGAGGCCGCCTGGGCGAGGTACTGGTCATTCTCCCCGGTTGTATCCCCTGACCCAAAGTCTGAAGCTCCAGGACACTGCCCTTGAGGCGGTAGAGGTGGGATCCCTCGCTGAGTCCGAGGGAAAAGCTGACCCTGGAGGGTAAACAGATTAAGAAGAAGAAGAAGAAGAAGAATGTGTTGGACGTTATTAAAGGAAGGGAAAAAAATGGTCCGGACAAGTGAAAGGGATGACAGATGAAAAAATTCCCAAGATGATGTTAAATCGGAAAGCTGAGGTCAGGCCATTCCAACTCAGCGCTTGAGCGCTAGTGAGCCCTGACGTTGCCCCCATGCTTGACCTGGGCTGATCCCCCACAACCCTCTCTTTGAGATTGTGGCGTAAGAACGCATGCGTTGGCTTGCTGGCCTTTTTAGCTGACATTACAAACCATTTGAGTGATTTAAATTTTTCTTTGCTAGGTAAACAGTGTGTTTATTGGAGCCCTGTAGGACAGAAATCGTGCTTTTAAGACGGAATGGTCATTGTTCGAAAACTAATTACAAGGGAAATATTTTGATAAATTCCCATCTTTAAAACTATGTTACTGGTCCAATTGTAACTCTGGTAGTCATTGTGAATCCCTTAAACATTTCGATAATGGTATAGAAATATCGGAGAAATGTTGCCCTTTTCTGTAAATTTTGAATAGGCTACAGTCAAATTTCCAAGAGAACTGTTAAGGCTGCAAAGAAAAATAATTTTGCAATATTCCAAGTGGCTTCCTTATTTTAATAAGAACTTGGAACAAAAGGAGATAGCATGTAAATTAGTTCACAAATCTTTGTGAACAAATGAAATGGCGTATGACTTTTAGTGCCGGGAGTGTCCGAGGACATATTCGGCTCGCCAGATGCCGGTCTTTTGATTTGACACCCGTAGGTGACCTGCGCGTCGTGATGAGGATGAAATGATGATGAAGACGACACATACACCCAGCCCCCGTGCCAGCGAAATTAACCAATTAAGGTTAAAATTCCCGACCCTGCCGGGAATCGAACCCGGGACCCCTGTGACCAAAGGCCAGCACGCTAACCATGTAGCCATGGAGCCGGACTTTGTGAACAAATATTCTCAGTTAAGAACCAGAATAAGATTTAAAATAAGTCAAGTTCCTCTGATGTTGCACTGGAAGGAGGGATACGCACTCATCATCATCTGTTTACCCTCCAGGTTCGGTTTTTCCCTCGGACTTAGCGAGGGATCCCACCTCTACCGCCTCGAGGGCAGTGTTCTGGAGCTTCAGACTCTTGGTCGGGGGATACAACTGGGGAGTATGACCAGTACCTCGCCCAGGCGGCCTCACCTGCTATGCTGAACAGGGGCCTTGTGGAGGGATGGGAAGATTGGATAGGATAGGCAAGGAAGAGGGAAGGAAGCGGCCGTGGCCTTGAGATAGGTACCATCCCGGCATTCGCCTGGAGGAGAAGTGGGGAAACCACGGAAAACCACTTCGAGGATGGCTGAGATGGGAATCGAACCCACCTCTACTCAGTTGACCTCCCGAGGCTGAGTGGACCCCGTTCCAGCCCTCGTACCACTTTTCAAATTTCGTGGCAGAGCCGGGAATCGACCCCGGACCTCCGGGGGTGGCAGCTAATCACGCTAGATACGCACTCATTCTGCTCAAAAACATTTCTCTGGCGTCATTAAGTTCGTGAAATCAAAGAAATGTCACAACACCATTTGCTTTACGGCGCACCGACCAGACAGGTACTATGGCGACGATAGGGTGGGAAAGGGCTAGGAGTAGGAAGGAAGTGGCCGTGACCTTAATTAAGGTACAGCCTCAGCATTTGCTTGGTATGAAAATGTGAACCCACGGAAAACCATCTTGAGGGCTGCCAACAGTGAAGTTCGAACCCACTATCTCCCGAATAAAAACTCACAGCTGCGTGACCCTAACCGCATGGACAACTCACTCGGTAAATAAATTTCAGGTGCAGTCCTAAATACTTAAAGGACACATATATAAAGGTGGTTTTTGTCATTCATTCAACGCACTTCACTCCCATCCTTCTCTTTCCTTCTCTCCCTATCTTTCTCTCTCTCTCACACACACACTCTCTCTCTCACTCACTCACACACGCACACAGACACACGCTCCTCGGGGCTCGCTCTAAGCCCTAAGAGCCCGAGGTTGCCGAGATGGAATGTCCTGACTTACGTGAATGCTCCATTATGTTACTCACATCAAGCAGAACACTCTCTTTGCTTCATGACCTAACAGTTACGCCCCTTAAAAACAACAACACTCACGTTCATTCTGAAGGGTTCCTTTCTTTTGCGGTTGCCAGATGAATTCATGAATTTTGATGGTGTTTAAAGAAAATGATCAGGCCAAATGAGTACACATCATGAACAAAATATACACGTGATAACAAGCTTTTGGGTTTTGGCCGTGTCAAAGAAAAAGGTGAAATTCTTTTTTCGTAGAGAAGTCTTGCAGAAGTCTACCTCTTGAAAAGTCGAGATTTTCTTCTGAAGACGCTGAGCAATGTTCTCTGCGAAACGTTAAGAATTTCACCTTGTTTTCTGACATGGCAAGAGCCCAAAAGCGTATTATCATGTTTACAATCAAGGACCGGGAAAGCTTCAATCAACAAAATATTAAACAGAGTACAACATTCAAACTGTATTTTATTCATTGATTAATGACAGGTTGATATTATCTTGGTTTATGAAGTAATAAAGTGGTTCATTTTAAATTGGCTTAATACAAATCTGTCTTATATTTTCTTTTTAATAAATATATTCCTTTGTTTGGTTCTATAAGAAATATTATTTAGTATGGAACCCTGGACCTCCAAGGGTTCAGTATTATAAGGCAGCAACACCACGTTTGTTGATTTAATCTTTCTTTCTTTCTTTCTTAATCTGCTTACCCTCCATAGTTGGTTTCCCCATCGGACTCATCGAGGGATCCGACCTCTACCGCCTCAAGGGCAGCGTCCTGGAGCTTGAGACTTTGGGACGGGGATACAACTGGGGAGGAGGACCAGTACCTATGCCAGGCGGCCTCACCTGCTGTGCTGAATAGGGTCCTTGTGAGGACACGGAAAGACTGGAAAATATAGGCAAGGAAGAGGGAAGGAAGCGGCCGTGGCCTTAAGTCAGGTACCATCCCGGCATTTGCCTGGAGGAGAAGTGGGAAACCACGGAAAACCACTTCGAGGATAGCTGAGGAGGGAATCGAACCCCCCTCTCCACTCAGTTCACCTCCCGAGGCTGAGTGGACTCCGTTCCAGCCCTCGTACCACTTTTCAAATTTAGTGGCAGAGCCTGCAATGGAACCCGGGCCTCCGGTGGTGGCAGCTAATCACACTAACCACTACACCACACAGGCAGACTGTTAATTTAATTTCTACTAAATATGTTTGCTTTTGGCTTCTTTATTTAAGGTGTTAAATCTAAGACGTTTCCAGCAAAATTAGAATGAAATATCTGGAAGACTGAAATGTTAATGTTTCTAATTGCATAAACTAAGCCTATGGTTGTTAATCTGACAATAGTAAAGCGCTTACCAGACCAAAAGCAAGCTTCAGTCTTTGAACAGAAAATTCTTGTCCCCACTCTCAGATCCAACCTTCAGAGAAAATCTCGCAAACGCCACTACGATACTCATGAAGCCATAAGAGTATCTAGAGCCAGCACTCAGTGCAACGAGCAGGGTGTTGACGAAAGAAGCGTAAAACGAGTTTCTTTCCTCCAGGAAGAAATATTCGTGATAATGGTGATTTAGTCACCAGCTTTATCAATATCAAAATCACTCCTGGCCTTTGAAATTGCAACAATAAGGAAAACAAGAACAATATATTTTACGGAGAGCACATAGTAAGTAATTGAAATGTGGGTTCAGGAGACAAAAAAATTGGGATCAGTACAAATGAGATCTAAAATCAAGCAATATTTCAAACTAAGGCTGATAAATGCAAAGGCTTCCAGGAACAGTATACAAAGGCCAAGTCCAGCTGGTCAGAACAAAGGAGCAGGAACCTCACTGAAAAGATGAACAAATTCTTGGAGGATAAGAACAGACGGAGCAGTAAAAATTATTTCCCACCATTCAAAGCAGGCCAAAATGGGAAGAACAATAAGAAGGAGAAGAAAATAGCATGAACTATCAAGTCCAGGCACTTCAATTTAACGCCATCTAGACTGTCAGTTTGTTAGTATCGACACTCCCATTTTACTCTACCAGGTACGAATCTATGCTTGGCGATCTACGGATAAGGTATAATTAATTTTGTGGAGTTAAAATGTCACCAGAGATATTTTCATTCATTTGTCGACATCGTAGGGGATGGAGTGCTGAGTTGATATTTTTTTCTCCCTTCAAATAACCGATTACTTCTGCCGGGTTTGAACTCAAGATCTTGGATTACGCAGGCCGATATTCCTCCACTGACCCACAGTGGGAGCTACCGTCATAATGATGCGGAGGTATGTGGGATTCGTCGTTTAAGACGATATTATACCATGTGTCGCTCCATGCACTATATTATGTACAGACACTTGTCGATTAAAGCCAAGGTAAGCGAAGCAACGAGCGCCTTGAAGAATGTCTCAATCATGGGAATACTGCAATACACCCGAAATCCTTGAATGGTTGTTTGTGCGGTGGTGGTGGTGGTGGTGGTGGTGGTGGTGGTGGTGGTGGTGATTATTGGTTTAAGGGGAAGTACAATCAGCCAACTATCCTCTATGATTACTATTCAAAAGGTAAATGGAAGAAATCCAACACTTCGAAAAATTAAGTAATCAGCAAAAGAAAGCCAAGACCCACAAATGGCGTGAAAATGAAAAACTCTCTAGACCTTGCAAACCTAATACTGTTGGAGTCAGAAAATAACAAGAGTTGACCAAGGGAGGTCAGATAGGAAAGAGAAAGGAAGTAACTTGACATAAGAAGTGGAAGCAGTGCCATATTCAGCTAAGGGAACCGTGGTCGCCAACCCACGCTCACAAGTTGAGAGTCCCTGGTCCCCCTTTTAGTGGCCTCTTACGACAGGCTAGGCATGCCTTGTTTGTGTTGTGGCTGTACGTTAGCCACATTAGCTGCGCCAGTTGTTGTTTGTCATTTGCTTTCCCATTAAATGTCAGAGGTAAACTGCTTACGACTCAACCCGGACGTGCCAGCTGGTTACAGTTAAAAAACTAAGTTATCTTAGTTTTTCAGAGTTTTCTACACATATCTTTATCATTACGCATAAATAGAATAGATTATATCATCATATCGACCAACATAAAGGCAATGTTACCACTGTCAGCAGCCCTGAAAATGATTTTTCGTGGTTTCTCATTTTCACACCAGGCAAATGCAGGGGCTGTGCCTTAATTAAGGCCACGGTCACTTTCTTCTCACTCTTAGGCCTGCCCTTACCCTACGTCACCATAAGACTTATCTATGTCAGTGCGACGTAAATCAAATTAGAAAAATTATAATAAAATGCTATGACCTAACTCGTTCACTTCACACTTCGTGTGGGGGAATGGAATGGAATGAAATGGCGCATGGCTTTTAGTGCCGGGATTGTCCGAGGACAAGTTCGGCTCGCCAAGTGCAAGTCTTTGGATTCGACCCTCGTAGGCGACCTGCGCGTCGTGATGAGGATGAATTGATGATGAAGACGACACGTACACCCAGCCCCCGTATCAGCGAAATTAATCAATGATGCTTAAAATTCGCGACCCTTCCGGGAATTGAACCCGGGACCCCTGTGGCCAAAGGCCAGCACGCTAACCATTTAGCCATGGAGCCGGACATGTGGGGAAACACGATGCTTGAATGACTCTAAATAGTTTCTCTTTTCTTGTTTAAAAGGCATGTATTATTGAGAAATTATTTTCCCTTCCTATATTTGCATGACAATCCTGGAAACTTAGGTAGCAATTTCTGGGAGCAATTTTGATATCAGATGATGAAATTTAATTTATCGTCCTGTACGTAGGACAATAGGAAAATCTCGTTTAAAGAGAATATATTTTATTATATTATTATTGTCAGAACACTGCCCTTGAGGCGGTAAAGTGGGATCCCTCTCTGAGTTCGGGAGAAAAACGATCCCTAGAGGATGAACGGTAAACGGATTATTATTACTTTTATTATTTCTATTCCCATTGCTTACCTTTTTCTTTTTTTCTTTTTTTTTTCTAGTTGCTTTACGTCGCACCGACACAGACACGTCTTATGGCGACGATGGGATAGGAAAGGCCTAGGAGTTGGAAGGAAGCGGCCGTGGCCTTAATTAAGGTACAGCCCCAGCATTTGCCTGGTGTGAAAATGGGAAACCACGGAAAACCATTTTCAGGGCTGCCGATAGTGGGATTCGAACCTACTATCTCCCGGATGCAAGCTCACAGCCGCGCGCCTCTACGCGCACGGCCAACTCGCCCGGTGCTTACCATTTCTATCAGGCAATATTAACAAGAATAAAATAAAATATGCAAAGTTGGCAAAGTTTATGTCCAAAGTTTTGTTTTCAATTCACACTTAGGTGACATTAATCGCGTTGCCAACTCTCTCGGTATTAGAGAACTGAAGAGTGAGTTAGTTTCCCGTTATCTTCCTCACAGACTCAGAAGTTGCTCTCACATAACAGTCTGCCAAGCCCACTGGAAAGCACACACCAATCGGCCCTACGAGCGACATTTTCACAAGATTAGTAACAAAGACTGACTACGTAAGGAATGGCATAACTAGCATGCGTCGTGCACCAGTCACATTCTTATTGTCAAAGAGAAGCATATGAATGGGACAAGCCAATTAAAAATCTTTTCTAGCCCATATCAGAAGACTGCTCTGTAAACACTAGGTATAATCAGCAATTGCAGTAATAAGAGTTAACAATGAAACAAAGGAACACAGTAATATATTTTAATAGTCCGACTCCTTGACTGAATGGTCAGCATTCAAGCTCTCGGTTTAGCGGGTCCCGGGTTCGATTCTTCTGGCTCGGGGACTGAGTGTTAGTGTTTATTCCAGCACTCTCCTCTTCATATTCACATAACGCACGACACTACCAACCACCACAGGAACACGCAATAGGGTTGGCATCAGGAAGGGCATCCGGCCGTAAAACAGGGCCAAATCCACATGTGCGACACAGTTCGCGCCCACGATCCCACATATGTGGGGAAAAGCGGTAGAAGAAGAAGAGCAGTGTATTTTAATATCAGTCATCAATATTTTCTCCAGCACAAATTTAACTTCTACTGTAGCTGAAAAATCAAATCCAAGGCAAACAAGCCCATGTTGTAAACCTAAAATAATTAAAGCTTGTTCATAAACTGGCCCTTGAAAAGTTCCTAAATTTCCTGGCAGAATCATTATTTTTCAGTACTAAGTCTATACTAATTTACTCCCTTGGAAGTCTAATTCATTTCCTCTCCTATAATTTACGTTGTACGTACTCTATCTTTCAGGAAGAATGGCAGATATAACAGATTGGGGTGAAGTCACATGATACGTCACTCCTCGGAGGTCTGTAATTACTCTGTGAACTGGAGACGGATGCTTTTTCATCTCCTTTGAGTGTTATTCATTTCGTTATAGTACATGGCGTTCTCTAATTCCATATTTCATTTTCTCTCCTTTTACCTCTTCTTCTTGCTCCTCTTCCTTTTTACGGGCGCTGCCAAAGAAATTGACTTCCGGTCTCGTACACAATCCACATCCAATTTCACCGCTCTCCACTGGATGATCTCTGGGGTTGTCAGATAAGGGAATGAATTTATCTCAACAGTGGGATGGCTCCACTGTTTTGGTAACATGATTTATCTATTTAATACTCTCCCTTTATTTTTCTACATTGTGACGGTCGTAAGGATCTACAGAATCTTGAGAGTTACTCCGTACACATGGCAAAAGGAAAAATAGTCTTTGAAAATACTCATATACGGAAGATAACTTCAAGTTTTGAGAGATTTAATTTATATTCTATCTAAACTTAAAATGATGATTTATTCTTCTTTTTCCTCTTCTACTACCGCTTTCCTCACACTTGTGGAATCACTGGTGCAACTGTTTTGCACTTGTGGATTTGACCTTGTTTTACGACCGGATGCCCTCCGCGACGCCAACCCAATATGGAGGGACGTAATCACTATTGTGTGTTCCTGTGGTGGTTGGTAGTGTAGTATGCTGTCTGAATATGAAGAGGAAAGTGTCGGAAAATAGACAAAAACTCAGTCCCCGAGCCACAAGAATTAATCAGAAGTGATTAAAATCCCCGACCCGGTTGGAAATCGAACTCGGTACCCACTGAACTGAAGGCCGCAACGTTGACCATTCAGCCAAGGAGTTGGAGGATGATTGATTGCTTGATTAATTAATTAATTTTAAGTTATATTTAAGTTATATTTAACATTTGTTACAGCCCTTGCCAGAAGGTACAGTGCACGGAAAACACAGTCTAGGCAGCAATTACTATTACTTAACGTTAATTCTCCTTCAGACACGAAGATAAAATCCAAGATAGACTCGCACGAATGAAGACGTGTACGAAAGTCGACGCTTCAGTGGTATATTTTTATTTTCATTAAAATAGAAACAGTCCTTTGTGGTCTAAATATTTGCCGACGTCTCATCCAGTTCTCCCTTTCATTACTAAGAATTGTGGAAACTTTCCGCGGTCTTCTCTTTGCTTTGTCCGCTTAGCTTATTACTGCACATCGAGATGTATCTTTGTTTTGAACAAGGAAGGTTATTAGAATTAGGTCACAGTGGGATCCCATTGTACTCGTGAAAACATCATTTCAGTCTTGTGCCTGAGGCATTTGATAGGATTTAGTTATCAGGGTGGGTGTCAGTGAAAGATTCCCTACTGGAAGAGAAAAACAACGTGCCACACCAGCTTGAATTCTGCAAACGTAATCAGTTACGACAAAAGTGTAATTTCTTGTAATTACCCTAGCTAATGAATGCCGTCAAACCATTCAACATAATCATGAAACACATACTAACAACTTTCTTATCATTTCCCAAATTAAAGCAAATTAACAGGCAGATTACTAGAAAGTTCTAAAAGCTGAAGGACTACACCAACTTGGGAGGAGAGAAGGAGATGTTATATCTCAGTAAGTAGAAAATCAATTCCATTAGAACTAAGTAAATTTCTAGGGATGCAACACAATTGGAAAGGAAGAAATATTGATTGCAAGGAAGACCAAGCTTATTAGCAGAATACTACGTGTGCATTAAACAACGTAAAATAATTTACATATAATTTGTTGAATAATTTAATTAGTGAAATACTATTTCATACTAGCTTTTGGACTTTTTAAAATGCTATTTGTTCGGGGCGTCAACCCATGCGGATCTTTTACCCAACGTTGTTCAGTTGAGCATCTGGTGTGTGCCGTGTAAGACCTGTTTGCCACAGTGCGTGTTTAGTCCGTTGGTTCTGAACTGCGAACAGGAACATGAATGACCAAAAGATCAATGTACAGTTTGCCAAGACACCGAAAGAAACGCATGCGATGCTGGTACGTGTTTATGAAGATCAAGCACTGTCCTTGAAGTGTGTGTGCGAGTGGTTCGCCCGTTTTCTAGGAGGTCGGGAAAGTGTTTCTGACAACCCCTGTAGCGGAAGACCGGTAACCGCCGTCAGTGACGAAATCTTTGAGAAGGTGAGGACATTAATCACGAACGATCGGCGATTAACTGTGCGCATGACAGCGGACGAACTGCAGACCGTGAATCCGCGCGACAAATCGTTACCCAGAAGTTACGGAAGAAGAAAACGTGTTCTCTTCTTGTGCCACATCACTTGACTGACTATAAGAAGCAACCACGTTTAGAGGCTTCAGAGGGTTTTGTCGAAACGGCGGATGCGACACCAAATTTCTTGAGCTGTATTGTCACACTGAGGATGAAACCTGGTATCTCACGTACAACCCTGAAACGAAACGGCAAAGCATGGAATGGCGTTCTCCGGGATCCCCTCGTCGGAAAAAGGTCACAGCCGAAAGGTCACGCATCAAACTCGCTTTGAAAGGAAAGAGATTTGACGCTATTCCTGACATCCAACGAAACGAGGCTTTCGAACACCCCAAAGGAAGCCTTCTTGCAAAGTTTCCAGGACATGTATCGCCGATCTCAACAGTGCATAGTTATGGGAGGGGACTATTTCGAAGGACAGTAAGGTTACTGTAGTGCATTGTTCATCTAAGTTGATAGTACAGGACTATTCACCGAACTTTATTGTCACTTGTTGTATACAACTCTTTAATATCTCCAAAAGTAGTCGTCGGATTTGCAAACTAAGTACATCACTGAACTTGTCACTCGAGTTTTAGTTGTTCTGTGGGTGAAATTAGTATAATCCCCCTTTTTTAAGGATGTTGCTACCGGTTTCTCGGTTTTTTATGCCTGTGTTGTATAAGAAAATACTTTCTTTCTTAATCCGTTTACCCTCCAAGGTTGATTTTCCCTCGGAATCAGCGAGAGATCCCACCTCTACCGCCTCAAGGGCAATGTCCTGAAGCGTGAGACTTTGAGTCGGGGTGATAAAACTGGGAAGAACAATTCCTCGCCAGGGTGGCCTCACCTGCTATGCTAAGCAGGGGCCTTGTGGAAGGATACGAAGATTGGAAGGGATAGATAAGGAAGAGGGAAGAAAGGGCCCGCGGCGTTAAGTTGGGTACCATCTCGGCATTTACCTGGATGACAAGTGGGGAACCACGGAAAACCACTTCGAGGATGGCTGAGGAGGGAATAGAACCCCCACCCCCTACTCAGTTGACCTCCCGAGGGTGAGTGGATCCCGTTCCAGCCCTCGTGCCACTTTCAAATTTCGTGTTACCGAGCTCGATAGCTGCAGTCGCTTAAGTGAGGCCAGTATCCAGTATTCGGGAGATAGTAGGTTCGAATCCCACTGTCGGCAGCCCTGAAAATGGTTTTCCGTGGTTTCCCATTTTCACACCAGGCAAATGATGGGGCTGTACCTTAATTAAGGCCACGGCCGCTTCCTTCCCACTCCTGGCCCTTCCCTGTCCCATCGTCGCCACAAGACCTACCTGTGTCGGTGCAACGTAAAGCAAATAGCAAAAAAAAAAAAAATTCGTGGCAGAGCCGGTAATCGAACGCGGTCCTACGGGGTAGCAGGTAATCACAATAACCACTATACCACAGACGCGGACGCCCCTTAATACAATTAAAGAATTTCGAAACAGAATGTATACATTTTCAACAAATCAGAAGATATTTGAGGTGGACAACTTGTTATACATAGAGGATCGTTGAATGGGAATAGAAAGGGACGAAAAAGAGTTGGTATTACTACTGTGAAAGGACAAGTACTGAAGTTGGGGTGAAATGTATAGCGGTGTGCCTTCAGTAAGCGCCGGTATATCTGTACAGCAATCATTTGAAAATAATCTAGAAAAGCTACATCAAGCGGGAGAGGAAACCATTCTGGACTGAAATGTAGAAACATAGAAAGGGAGGGAAGATGGGAAATAAATAGCGTTGTGTGTATATCTTTTGTTCAGTTTTGATTTTACGAATCACTGGATAGATGGAAAGAATATTCTGAAATTCCTAATATAAAGGGTAAGGGTATATTCTGCCCGAAGGCAGGTCCGAACCTCCACAGAGGTGTACCTGAGCCGGAGTTGACGTACGGTAAGGTGGCGAGTTCCTTTCCGCTCCTCCATTCCTTTACCCCCCACCAACAGCGCGTGGCAAACCATACAAATCTTGACCACGCCCAATGTTGCTTCAATTCGGAGATTTTACGGGATCCGGTATTTCAACACGGCTACAGCCGTTGACTTCTTAATATAAGATAAACTATTTCTGTTGTTGAAGTCCACATTGGAAGAGCCTCCGTGGCTCAGGCGGCAGGTCGTCGGCTACTCACTGCTGGGTTCCGTGATTCAGATCCCGGTCACTCCATGTGAGGTTTGTGCTGGATAAAGCGCAGCCGGGACAGGTTTCTCTCCGAGTACTAAGCTTTTCCTTGTCATCATTCATTCCATAAACACTCCCCCATATAATTGCATTTCATATGCCAGTTATTAATCATTGCCACATAGGAGTGCGCCAGGCTTCGGCAACCGGCACAATTCCTATCCTCGCCGCTAGATGGGGCTTCATTCATTCCATCCCTGACCCAGTCGAATGACTGGAGACAGGCTGTGGATTTTCATATTTTTTTCTTGACATTGGAGTCATAGGGAGGAGAACTATGATGGCTGTAAGGTTACGCTCGAGAAATTGGAGAGAACAGTAAATAAACAACATCGCCATCAAGTAAGAATCGCTGAAATTAGACCTGAAATGCTGAAATATAGTAGGATGAAAGGGATGGGATGAAATATATATATAAATGGAACTGACATAGAATTTCAGTAAGATAGTTTCTGATTAGACGAAAGCGGTAACTGCACGTATCTATAAGCACCTATTGGGCTATTGTATGATCAGTGAACCAGGCAAATGCTCACAGAAATTACAAGAAGGAAATGGTACAGAGTACGTTGGAAGGAAAGCAGAGTGGTCTCAGACCACAGAAAAGAAAGGACCAAACATTCAGCGTGCATCAAGGAATTCGACATAATATTTACAGTTTCACTCACTGAAATATATAATTGAAACGAAGTAATTATGTGGTGTAGTGGTTAGCGTGATTAGCTGCCGCCCCAGGAGGTCCGGGTTAGATTCTGGGCTTCGCCACAAAGTTGTAAAAGTGGTACGAGGGTTGGAACGGGTCCACTCAGCTTCGGGAGGTCAAATGAGTAGAAAAGGATTTCCGCCTCAGCCAACCTCAAAGTGATTTTTAGTGGGTTCCCACTTCTCCTCCAGGCAAATGTCGGGATAGTACCTAACTTAAGGTCACGGCCGCTTCCTTCCCTATTCCTTGTATATCCCTTCCAAACTTCCTAACCCGCAGCAGGCTCCTGTTCAGCATAGAAGGTGAGGCCGCCTGGACGAGGTACTGGTCATCCTCCCCAGTTGTATCCCTGACCCAGAGTCTGAAGCTCCAGGACACCGCCCTTGAGGCGCTAGATATGGGATCCCTCGCTGAATCCGCGGGAAAAAGCGACCCTGGAGGGTAAACAGATGATAAAGAAGAAGAAGGAGAAGAAGTAATAAAAGCTTCTCATTTGATGCACGGTGGTTTTATGACTTCTTGTATTGTTTACAATTTGCTTTACGTCTTTCCGACACAGAAATATCCTGCGCTTTTTTTCTGGAAAAAAATTAACTGGTACTCACTTGACCCATCCCAAACGTAGAATACTGCAGTCACAGGCTACAGTTTTTATGGCGTCATATAATCATATTACACTACCAAGTAGCCGACTGCAGTTTATTAGTTAAAAATTAATTTAAAACACATAGTGCACCATAACGTTTGACTTCCGACTTCAACATAGGTAAATACAATGTTAGTAAAAATGAAGACATGACATTAGTACCTTTTCTATTACAGTGACTTCCGAACTGGACCTATGATGCTGGTGCTGTCATCTTGCTCAATGTGCTGGTCCCAAAATGTCTTCCTTTCAGGTACCAGGAGTTGACACATGTTAGAAGTCGAAAATCTCACACAGGAGGATCTACTGTCTTGGTAAATATCAATGAACTCACAGTCAGCTCTAGAGATGCCCTTGTTAACGTCGATATTAAGTTCATTTACGAGAAATCACGTTCTCATTCAGAGGTAGAAATGCGAATGCTGTTGATGGTGTTTACAAGTGGTAGTAGTGACGCTGGCATTTTCTTCTCAACAAGGAACCTGCCTGTCTCGAATCGTACTTCAACTTCACCAAAAGTGAACATTACCTAGCCAACAATCAGGATACACTACTTTTGTTCATTCTGGTATTTTGTTAAACAGACGAAATTCCATCCGTCGTCTTAAGCTGTCCTAGAACAATTCAGGATCAAGAGAGCATTTTGCATTGGCAGCTCGCCTTTCTTTTCTCTTCTCCAGGCTAAATACCTTGAATTCCAAATTCACAGCTACCCTTCGAGCTTCACGGTAGTGGGGCCCACTATTAAATTTTCTACCTTCAAACAGAACAATTTGCCTGAATATTACTTTATGACTGCCCGCTGTCATTTCTTGATGGATGCAGTACTTTTGCATCCATCTCTTGGCACAGGCCAGAGCAAAGTGTAGCTTCCACCGAAGTCCCAGTCTCATCCATGGCTGTGACAATATGGAAGTTGCTGGGGTATGGGTGGTGCTGATTAATGACATTCAGAGCACAACCAGTATGTCTGAGTGTCATGAAAGGTGTTGCTCATAGGGTTAGTCGTGCTACAATAGCACTGCCTGGCCCAGTGAGGAAAGCAATGGCAAGCTACCTCACTCCTCATCTTGCCTAGTATGCCTAATTTTGGTACTGCCATTGGTTTTTGTGGTTTCCCTATAACTGCATAGCCTTTGGTGATGCTATTTGAGGATCCAACCAGCCGCTGGACTGATGACCTAACAGACATTACTTTATGAGCCTTATAAACAGTCATGCCGCGTGCTCGAGTTTTGCACTGAATTCTGACAACTCTTGAAGAGCATCACACGTAAGACCAAAATCAAGAAAGAAAAAAAAAACATTCGTAATGTTTAAGACTCTTTCATATTTATCGCTGTTCTTATCCTGTTTTGCTGTTTTAAAAGGCGCCACGAGTACAGCTACAGCTTATCCAAACTGCCGAAACACACTATGGAAGAGAGTTAATTTATCGACTCTTCCTGACGCCATAGTTCGACATCAAGCGATGATGGCAGCACCTACGTGGAGACACACTTTAAAACAATAATCCAATAATCCATCATAATTTTTACAATCTAAAGCTTACTGGTACGCGTACCGGAGCATACCGGCAAAAATAGTCCTGGAAATATCTTATCGCGACTATTGGAAAGGAAAGGGCTAGGAGTGGGAAAGAAGCGGCATTTGCCTGGTGTGCAGGTGTGAAAATGGGAAAGCACGGAAAACCATTTTCAAGACTGCCAACAGTGGGGTTCAAACCTACTACCTCCCCAATGAATTCCCACAGCTGCGCGACCCCAACCGCATGGCTAAATCGCTCGGTGATGTACAGTTTCCTAGTTTCCTGCATCTCAGTCTGTATTTATTTTATTTTACTTTGCTGGAAAAATATTTTCCTAAAAAGTAAGTGACTTCTTGGATATATTAAAGATTGCCTACAATTTACACAAACCATACCACACTATTTAACTGTCTCTTCCAATACAGAGTGAACGGATAACTTATAGCAACAATGAAATAATTTTAATGAAGGCTTTCATTACATACATTGAGTACATTATTTCCTGTACATAGAAGATGCTATTTACACATGGATCTAATGACATTCCTTGCATTTAGAGGAAAAGAAAAAAGGGCGATGACTACAGGTGATTTTGATTATCATGATCGTGAGGTATAGTACTCAAAGCCACTTCAGAATGTTGCTGTCAATCAGGAACATACTATCTTTCTGTTTTACCTCCACAGAGTGGGCTTGCAACCCGGATGGACGCAATGGGATGGCAGATAATTGAATTACTGGTTTGGCTCTCCTTCCGTTCGTCTGGACGCATGCTTTAATGTAGTTTCTGTGTATCTTCCACGCTACTCAGAAAGTGACTAACAGAATACAAGTCTCGACAACTTAGCCCGCTGGAGAAATAAATTACTAACTTCTGCACTTCCTGCTGAAAGAGAACCAAGTGGGTCATGTGGTTACTTGGGATACACAGAATGGAGAAGTACTGGAGGAGACTTCATGCAGATTATTACCCCCTTTGTAGATCAATGGTAGAGTGTCGGCCTAAGTTCGCGGGTCTCAACTGAGCGAAGGTAGTAGAATTTTATAAAGGCAGAAAAAATCCATCCAATGCTTCATGTTGTACGATGTTGGCATGTAAAATATACCTGACACATTTGGTGTTTATCCGATAAAGTTGAAACTCAGCTATAGATCGCCCTCGCACGCAGTCTTTATGTTCTTAGATATTATATTGTAGGTTTTGAGAAGAATCTACCATTAACACGAATTCTTGCGCACTGCCAAAACTACTTACTACGTTTCCATCAAATTTCATCCCTCTCTGCAATTTATACATTTCAGTAAATATTCTTCATCTTCTCCTTCTACCGCTTCTCCCACATATGTAGGGTCGCGGGTGCTAACTGCGTTGCACATGTGTATTTGATCCTGTTTTACGGCTGGATGCCCTTCTTCACGCCAACTCTATACGGAGGGATGTAACCACTGTTGCGTGTTTCTATGCTGATTGATATTGTAATGTGCTGTATGCAGATGAAGAGGAAATTATTGGAACAAACACAAACACCCAGTCTCCGAGACAGAAGAATCAACCAGGCGCGATTAAAATCCCCAACCAGGCCGGGAATCGAACTCAGGACTCTCTGAACAGAAGGCTTCAACGCTGACCATTCAGTCAAGAAGTCGGAATTAAACGTTTCAGTAAATGATCCGCGTAATCTGTAACCATTGAATCGGTTCTATGAGAAAGCACACATGTCCACTACTAATAGTTTTGAGAAAAATGGAAAACAAAATGCCTACAGCTTCTAATGTTTAGAATTTGTATCTTGCTTTTGTACCAATTAGTTATCAGAGTCCGCTTCTGTGGTGTAGTGGTTAGCGTGATTAGCTGCCACCCCCGGAGGCCCGGGTTCGATTCCCGGCTCTGCCACGAAGTTTGAAAAGTGGTACGAGGGCTGGAACGGGGTCCACTCAGCCTCGGGAGGTCAACTGAGTAGAGGTGTGTTCGATTCCCACCTCAGCCATCCTCGAAGTGGTTTTCCGTGGTTTCTCACTTATCCTCCAGGAGAATGCCGGGATGGTACCTAACTTAAGGCCACGGTCGCTTCATTCCCTCTTCCCTGTCTATCCCTTCCAATCTTCCCATCCCCCACCAGGCCCCTGTTGAGCATAGCAGGTGAGGCCTCCTGGGCGAGCTACTGGTCATCCTCCCCAGTTGTATCCCCCGACCCAAAGTCTGAAGCTCCAGAACACTGCTCTTGAGGCGGTAGAGGTGGAATCCCTCACTCAGTCCGAGGGAAAAGCCAACCCTGGAGGATAAAGAGATTTTTTTTTTTTGCTACTTGCTTTACGTCGCACCGACACAGATATGTCTTAATTAAGGTACAGCCCCGGCATTTGCCTGGTGTGAAAATGGGAAACCACGGAAAACCATCTTCAGGGCTGCCGACAGTGGGGCTCGAACCCACTATCTCCCGATTACTGGATACTGATAAAGAGATTAAGATAGATAGATAGTTATCAGATCTTGTGTAATTTTTCTGATCTAGTGATACAGGGACTGAAAGTTACTGGACATGTGTGATTTCCCAAATAAATAAACTCTTGCTAGCAAGAATATAAAAAATTACTATATTTAATGCTTACAAACATATAAGCAGACTTAGAAATCACACGTAAAATGTAATTAAGTTTCATATTTAAATTACCCTCCACTAAAATAAAAATTCAGAACATTTTTTAACAACATAACTTATTACAGTTACTCAGGGACATCCACCCTATTAACAATAACTCCAAAAGAATACCTTGTCATGCCTGTTATTCAAGTTCGTCAGATATATCCTGTCTATTAAAAGTAAGCGAGGAGAAAACGTTCAAGGCCCCAGTAAAACCATTATAATGAGGAGGACATATAAGCTTTCCCTCTGAAAGGTGGGAAAACATATAATTTTAACATACTGTATATATATTAAAAATATTTTGTCCGAAATGGACATGTGTGGTTTCTCAAATGAAAATCTACAGCCTGTTTCCAGTAATTCTACCAGGTCAGGAATGGAATGAATGAAGCCCCTATCTAACGGCGAGGATAGGAATTGTGCCAGCTGCCGAAGCCTGTCGCACTCCTCTGAGGCAATGATTAATGACTGACAGATGAAATTAAGTGATATTGGGGAGTGTTTCTGGAATGAAAGATGACGGGAAAACCGGAGCACACGGAGAAAAACCTGCCCCACCTTTGCTTTATCCAGCACAAATCTCACATGGAGCGACCAGGATTCGAATCACTGAATCCAGCGGTGAGAGGCGGGCGG
This sequence comes from Anabrus simplex, assembly GCF_040414725.1. Classification (NCBI taxonomy): domain Eukaryota; kingdom Metazoa; phylum Arthropoda; class Insecta; order Orthoptera; family Tettigoniidae; genus Anabrus; species Anabrus simplex. Next base: position 147,137,167 of record NC_090265.1, on the reverse strand, counting down.
GCTGCTGCCCAAGGCATGGAGGATCCTTGGTTTCTCAAATAACCAATTCATTTAAGGTGAAATGTTATAGCCTTGTCTAATTCTTGGAACTACTTCTAACCAAGAACTCATTCTGCCACCAAATTTTACTGCGGCCTTCTAGTCAACGTATCTGCATTTTAGACGGCCGAATTATAATAGTGACTTTTTGATACTTCTTCTTAATATGTTTACCCTCCAGGGTTGCTTTTCTCTCGGACTCAGCGAGGGATCCCACCTCTACGGCCTCGAGGGCAGTGTCATGGAGCGTGAGATTTTGGGTCGGGGATACAACTGGGCAAGATGAACAGTACCTCACACGGGCGGCCTCACCTGCTATGCTGAATAGGGGACTTGTGGGGAAATGGGAAAATTGGAATGGATAGGCAAGGAAGGGGGAGGACGTGGCCGTGGGCCTTAAGTTAGGTACCATCTCGGTATTTGCCTGGAGGAGAAGTGGGAAACCACGGAAAGCCACTTCGAGGATGGCTGAGGTGGGAATCCAACCCACCTCTACTCAGTTGAACTAATGGCAGCTAATCCCACAAACCACTAAACCACACACAAAGGTGGACTTTTTAATACTAATGTCAAAATTAGTTTGGCACAAACAATTGTGCAGGTATGACAGAAGAGTTTTATACTGCCATTGAACGTATAATAATTTAGAATGGTATTAGATATTTCCTTCTATAATGATTTATGTTTCGCTAGTTTATATTACTACTGTCTCCACATGAACCTCTAATACAGGAATACTATTAAATAACAAACTGCAGTCAAACAAAATCCCATTAATATCTGCCTTGCTATTCTTATTTGTTAAAACTGTTCTCTTTGCTCGCTGGAGAGAATGTATCTCTATATTTTCGACAGTAATTGGATTCATTGCATTGTCTTGGTTGGAGATTCCTTCACATTCTGGCGGCCTGCTCCCCGACATTGCGGCGGAGTTAAACAATAGAATTAGTTCCTGTGATAAAATACATCATGGTGTAGATGCCAGTTGAATACTTCTCAGAGATTATTCGTAGTCTAGGAACCATTCTGCAAGTAATACTGGCAGTTTTATTCAAATTACTCTCATTCCTCGTCATACTACAAACAGATAATATTCTTTAATAAGATACAGATGTTACAAAAATAATAACGACATATATTTTTGCTATACTATCATCACTAGCACGTTATAATAACATAGTATTTTTCCATCGTTAACCCTTTATAAAATGCAAACATTATTTTAGGTGGGGGATCAGATTAAAGAATAACGTATCACTTGCAAACAAAAATATGACAAACAGATTGGAGGGCTGGATTTTATTTGTTTGCCGTATGTACTTTATGCACGGTTTTTGTACACATGTATATTCATTTTTGGACCGTTTGTTTCATTGCTATATGTTTGTCTTATCTTTGATCGTTTATTTACGGTCTAGGTAGCCAATAATAACGGCCGAGAGGATTCGTCGTGCTAACCACACGCAACCTCGTAATCTGCAGGCCTTCGGGCTGAGCAGCGGTCGCTTGGTAGGCCATGGCCCTTCGGGGCTGTTGGACCATGGGGCTTGGTTTGGTTTGTACGTAGGTGTATTAGTTGGTTTAAGATTTCTGTTTATACTGTAGGTGTGTTTTTGTTTACTAATTTACTGTTCCTTTCTTGTATGTATTTGTTTCTTGTTAATACACTCATTTGCAACAACAAAAAAAGCGCACCACGAAGGAATCGCACGAATACAAGGAAGGTTGCCACATAGTACCTTCAAAGGCGGAAATGTGCCCCATTTTCGTTTTACACCAATTGATTGAGCGAAAATGCCTCTAGGGGCCATACTGTAACGGTTCAAATCCCGTTACAATGTGATATCTGTATTTTTATGATTATTATTATTAGTTCATCTGTGATATTATTATTATTATTATTATTATTATTATTATTATTATTATTATTATTATTATTATTATTATTATTATTATTATTATTATTATTTTATCTGTAAGATTATCATTATTGTAATTATTATTATTATTCAATTCAATTCTGCAATGATTGTCGCTTGCGTGATTGTAGTCAAATTGTTATGTATATATACGTGTGCGTAGTTTAACCCGCGAGCGGTCGCTAGCCGAAATGTAACGTGAGTGGTCGCGCGTGAGACTTTCTCTCACATTAAAATAAATATGATATTTTCACAGTTTTGTGGGGCGTAAGGTTGAAACTTACTACTGAAATGAAACATAAGTTCTACCTTATATATTTTAGATAAAAATGAAATGATTAGCTGTGTGTGTGTGAGAGAGAGAGAGAGAAATGGCGTATGACTTAGCGCCGGGAGTGTCCGAGGAAAAGTTCGGCTCGCCAGATGTAGGTCTTTTTATTTGACACACGTAGGCGACCTGCGCGTCATGATGAGGATGAAATGATGATGAAGACGACACATACACCCAGCCCCCGTGTCAGCGAATTTAACCAATTAAGGTTAAAATTCCCGACCCCGCCAGGAATCGAACCCGGGACTTCTGTGACCAAAGGCCAGCACGCTAACCATTTAGGCATGGAGCTGAGCATAGTTAGCTCTTTATTAAAGACACAAATTACTACTTAAAATAACATATGCAATGTACATAAAAATAACTTCCGTCCTGAAGTTGTAAAAAATAAAATCTCACACATGCATTATATCTAGTAATATTTACATACAAAGCAAGGTTGCTGAACACAATAACATTTTCAAAAACAAGAAGTGCTCATAATACAAATACTAACGCGTACAACAGAAGTAAGTTTCCCGCTCCACTTCAAAATAACACCAACGTCATTAGTCGCGCGGTGAGAGAAACTCTCACGCAGCGCGCACGGACATATAGGAACCTTTCTTCTGACTAGGGGAGGGGTTGCCTACCCTTCAATGTGAATCGCCCTACTCACGACAGTTATAAATTCAGCTAGAAGAGGGAACAGCTACCTCCCTTTCATCACTGTGAAGTAATATTACAATAAAAAATAATGGGAGAGAAAATCTCATATAGCGACCACTCGCGGATTAACACTAAAAGCATGTACAGTAAGAGCTGCTGTATATCAAATGTGGATGTGTTGTGTGTAATAACTTGTGACATTGTAACATTGCGAAATATTGCTAGATAACTCCCGAGTCATTGCTACGTCATCGTGAGCATTTAGCGGTAAGCTCACTTTGTTTGAGAAACCCAGGGCGCCGCGGGCGATTTCACCATTGTATGTAACAGTTTGAGGCGGGTGGGAGTAGATCATAGTTATTTCTGGAGATTGCGTAGGTGTGTCACCAGATGGTTATAAATACTAGGACCAGCGTCTTATAGTTCAGTCAACGAAATGGAGAGGCCTCAGTTGGTCATTAGTCATTAGTTAAACGGAAGGCGAACAGTGAAGAAGTCAAATGTATAAGAGAACAGTGAGGGAGTCAATTGGAAGGAGACGCCACAGTTGGTCGGTCAGTGCAGTTGGAAGGAAAGGCTTGCCATGAAGTCATAGAAGGATAGGCTTGCCATGAAGTCATACAGGACAGACTTACCAAGAAGTCATCTGGATGGAGAAGAAGCAGTCACGTGGATACATCACCAAATTAGACTTGACACATCTACAGTAAACAACAGATCAAGGGAATACGTCGTAATTATACTCAAAGCGTTGAAGGTACAGTCAAGTGAACCAGTGAGGGATAAAATTCGTGTATAATTGTTAAATGTCCGGTCAAGAAGAATTCAAATTTAATGCCGAGTTTCTTTCAGTTGCAATGTCATCATTTTATATTCTCATCTGTTTTATCGCATCAGTGTTTAATGTTTTTATTGAAATTATTTCAAGAATATATTTTGTTCTATCAAATTAATTTATCGTTTCATTTCAAGAGTAGAACCATATAACCTCAAATTTAATGGGGAAACCGAACGCCAATCTCCTTGTCCCAGAACTTATATGGTATGTTTTTCAAAAGTAAGCTTATTACCCCACACCCTAGAGATATTCAAGAATCTCATTGCTGCACTGAGTTGTAGTTGGCACCCATCAAATAACGTATGTGTAAGTAATCAGGTAAGAACTAAGTATGAGTACAAGGTCCGACGATTGTGAATTTTATTGAATGAATATTAATTTTCATATTTTTCTATTTAAATGCAGTTTTATATTTTAAAGTCAGTCAGCGAGTTAGGAACGTCTTCAGTACATCTCCCTCCCTCATTCAAATATCGAGTAAGGCCTAAATAACAATATGAGCCGTGTGATGCAATAGTTAAGATGAGTGATGCGTGAGCACGCAGTGTGCCCCGACCGCACATTCGACGAAACTTTGATGAGCTAGAAGAGTTTCAGAGAGGCCACATCGTCGGACTAAGAGAGGCAGGTTTGACGTTTCGGCGTTATTATTATTATTATTATTATTATTATTATTATTATTATTATTATTATTATTATTATTATTATTATTATTATTATTATTATTACATCAGTCGTAAATTACTTTCATTTTCAATATTTCTTACATTGATTTTGAATGACGAGCTTTTCGCCTGCTTCCTTTGTATGGAAATAGGCTACCGTTTGTTGATGTGTGCGGGTTTGGTCAGGATGTTCATGCTGAGAGAGTGGGAATCGCTGAGAGCTTAGTAAACCTCGGCTGCGCGGGGAAGGTGTACCTCGAGTGTTATGCTGTGGATACCTAATTGCACTCTCATATGAAGGTTTAGTATTGACACTTGTTTGAAGAATGTGGAGCTAGGCTATATAGACACAGCTTTACACTGAGAACGTTAGATATTCCAGCCCACTAGCAAGTTCAGAGTTCGTTGCCTGAACACATCACAATATTAGATTAGGGACATGACGAGACTGTTTATTCTATTTTGATGTAGTATACTCTACAGTTTTGGAACCTTAATCAGGATTGCCAATGTAGCCATTGTATGGCTAGATCTGGCCATTTCGAGCATTACGTTAGCTACAAACTTTCCAAAAAGCCACTTTTTTCCTGACTTGGCCATTTCGAGTCACATTTACTTTGGAAATTTTTATTCTGAATTTCAATGCAGTTACATATTTTAGTATTGCTAGTTGGGTCATTTTGCGAAATAATTCTTTTTACTGAAAATGAAAATCCACAGACTGTTACCAGTCGTTCGACCGGATCAGGAATGGAATGAATGATGTCCCATCTAGAGGCGAGGATAGGAATTGTGCCGGCTGCCGAAGCCTGTCGCACTCCTCTGGGGCAGTGATTAATGATTGATTGATGAAATGATATTGGAGAGTCTTGCTGTGATAAAAGATGAAAGGGAAAACCGAAGTACGCGGAGAAAAACCTGTCCCGCCTCCGCTTTGTCCAGGAAACGTATCTCATGGAGTGACCGGGATGTGAACCACGGAACCCAGCGGTGACAGGCCGCCGTGCTGCTACCTGAGTCAAGGAGGCTCTGCGATTTACAATTTGCTTTACGTCGCAACGACACAAGATAGGTGTTATGGCGACGATGGGATAGGAAAGGCCCGTGGCCTTTATTAAGGTACAGCCCCAGCATTTGCCTGGCGTGAAAATGAGAAACCATGGAAAAGCATCTTCGTACCCCAGCTCAGCTGCGCGCCCTTAGCCGCACGGCCAACTCATCCGGTAATTCTTATATTAAAGATAATAAAAATAATTGAACATACTTTTTTTTCATAAATAACCGTCAAATATTCTGATTCAACTTCTCTCATATGTTCGCCTCCCTTTTCCGCATACCACATGCCCTTTATATGATTGGGACCATTATTATTATTATTATTATTATTATTATTATTATTATTATTATTATTATTATTATTATTCGAAGACTCCAAGCTGTCAGAACTTTGTTCCACAGGAGTTCATTGAAGTGCCGCAACTACTCGGAATTACTGAATTTATACGCCCTCAAATGCCACTGATTACATGAACGATCTCGAACCCGCTATGCTGGTTACAGAAGGACGACCACTAACCGACTCGTCCAGTGAAATGAGCCCATTAGAGGTACTTGACATGTACAGTATAATGCTCAGACGTTGTATTCATGTTTACACCGGTTATGGAAAGATTAGTTTGTGCGCTACCATTGCCCAGGAACCCCCTGTGGGTGGGGCCGGTAGAATAACACCCACCGTATCCCCTACCTGTCGTAAGAGGCGACTAAAATGCAACCGAGGGGCTCTGAACTTGGGAGCTTGGGTTGGCGACCACGGGGCCCTCAGCTGAGTCTTGGCATTGCTTCCACTTACTTGCGCCATGCTCATCACTGTCATCTATCTTATCCGACCCCTCTTGGTCAACTATTGTTCTTTTCCGACTCCACCGGGCGAGTTGGCCGTGCGCGTAGAGGCGCGCGGCTGTGAGCTTGCATCCGGGAGATAGTAGGTTCGAATCCCACTATCGGCAGCCCTGAAGATAGTTTTCCGTGGTTTCCCATTTTCACACCAGGCAAATGCTGGGGCTGTACCTTAATTAAGGCCACGGCCGCTTCCTTCCAACTCCTAGGCCTTTCCTATCCCATAGTCGCCATAAGACCTATCTGTGTCGGTGCGACGTAAAGCCCCTAGCAAAAAAAAAAAAAATCCGACTCCTGCAGTATTAGAGCACTCGAGGCCTAGGGAGTCTTTCATTTCCCCGCCCTTCGTAGCTCTTGTCTTTCTTTGTCCGATACCTTCATTTTTCGAAGTGTCCGATCCCTTCCATTTTTCTCTCTGATTAGTGTTATATAGAGGATGGTTGCCTAGTTGTACTTCCTCTTAAAACAATAATTACCGGGCGAGTTGGTCGTGGGCTTAGAGGCGCGCGGCTGTGAGCTTGCATCCGGGAGATAGTAGGTTCGAATCCCACTATCGGCAGCCCTGAAAATGGCTTTCCGTGGTTTCCCATTTTCACACCAGGCAAATGCTGGGGCTGTACCTTAATTAAGGCCACGGCCGCTTCCTTCCAACTCCTAGGCCTTTCCTATTCCATCGTCGCCATAAGACCTATCTGTGTCGGTGCGACGTAAAGCCCCTAGCAAAAAAAAAAAAACAATAATCACCACCACCGCCGTTGCCCAGGGAACGCGCGAATGTGTATCCCACAATCTGCGGGGAGACATTTCTTCAGATGTGGTAGAGCACAAAAAAAGTGACCGATCCTCGTCATCCCCCGCGTACCGCGGTTCGACGGTTCAGGTCCACGACGAACTTCATGTGGAGTATACACGCGTCCTTGAACGACCTTCAGAAGCTACTGTATCGCTAGCTGAGGAAACGAACTGGAGAGCCTAGTTATATCAATGAAGAAACAATTGATTCCAAGCAATAACCTGCCCTTCACGATATGAATCATATGATGGTGGGTGAGACTCATTACAAGAGATGTGGAGCTGTTCAGGATCCAGGCCATCTGCTGAATTGCCCTCAGCTTGGTCAACCGAGTACAATAGAAGGCATATGCTACTTCAAACAAATTAAATAGCCATCTCAGCTTCTAATTTCTTGGAAATGAAAATTTGACTACACCTGTGAACGGGGATGGTAGATTTTTTTATTTCCTGTTGCTCCCTCTGCAGCAGAGGGCCTTGGCGAAATTTCTCCACACAGTACGGTTCCTGGCCATTGTCTTCACTTCGCTCCAGGTCTTGTCAACCTCTGCGATTTCCTTTTATCCTCTTAATGCCGAAGGTCGTCATCAGATTATCCGTCCGGTTTTGTAATTTCGCTTCAGTTTCTATAATCAGATTATTTAAGAAGAGCGGGTGATTAACCCACTGCTTCCGAATGCCTTGACGGGGCTGCCATCTTAAGCCTGAGGCACCAGGCTGATTTTCTGTCGGGGTTTCTTCCCTTAGCCTTTGAAGTTCCCACTTCTACTGCAAGGCAGCAGTTCCTATTTTATTTACCCAGAGTAGGAGGGTTGCCCCTTCCGCCAATTCCACCGTTCCGAAGTCCCTCTTCCCCGCCTTCACTGCCGTTGAGGTCATCGCCGTAACCCTGGCAAGGGACCCTTACCTGGGACTACCAGCCGGGTCAGCTGGACCAAGGTTTTTTAAAGAGGTGTTACTCTTCTATCACTCGCCCTTTGTCCTGACTTGTGACAGGCAGAGCCTGGCTTCCCAAACATTGGGTTCAGGTTGGTGGTAGAATACACCCACGATATCCCATGTCCGTCATAAGAGACCACTGCATGGAAAATCAGAGGCTCTGACCATGGGAGCGTGGGTTGGCGACCATCGTCCCCTTAGCTAAGTCTGGCATTGCTTCCACTTACTTTTTTTTTTTTTTTTTTTTTGCTACTTGCTTTACGTCGCACCGACACAGATAGGTCTTATGGCGACGATGGGACAGGAAAGGGCTAGGAGTGGAAAGGAAGCGGCCGTGGCCTTAATTAAGGTACAGCGTCAGCATTTGCCTGGTGTGAAAATGGGAAATTACGGAAAACCAGAGCTGCCGACAGTGGGGTTCGAACCCACCATCACCCGGATGCAAGCTCATAGCTGCGCACTCCTAACCGCACGGCCAACTCGTCTGGTAGAACAACGTTCGTTGTGTTCATTTTCCTGTGTTAAAGTGTAAAGGAAAATGAACCTTAAATGCATTATACTGTAGGAGTGCATAAATACTTCAAAATATACATCCCTACAGCACGGTACTGTACAGTAAGGTAAATTTTCCTTTACCAACTGGAATAGAAAAATGAACAAAACGAACAGTGTTCTTATGGACTGCATATCCGAATGGTGTCGTCTCATTTGCGATCAGTCCCATTTGCGATCACTCAGATAGAATACAAGACTAGTTTATTTTTGACGGGTGAAGCATTGTCATATTTGCGATCACTCTTATCAGAGACATACAGTCAGGTTGCTGTGAGGGAATTCCCTACTGAAGAACTGGTACAGGAAGACATCCCTCAAATAACTGACGAAACTGCATACTAGGATTCTTACGAATCGTATGTTAAAACTCATTAAATATACCGTTTGAGACTGATGCGATAATACTGAGACTGACAGAGAATAAAAAGGACTCAAATGAACCTTTTATTTAGAGTTATCAGATGGTTGTGCGTGTAAAGGCAATTAAATGAGTTTTAAGAAACAGGTCAAAAGATGTGCGTATTAAAACCGTTGAGTTTTACACTTTCCAATTTCAAAACAAAGGATTTTGCTGTAACACTTTGCTTAAATTCGACGGTGCTACCCTTTTTTTAAGGAATTATAGCTCATTTCAAACGCAGCAGTTAACTTACTTTCTTATACAGTAGGGGACACAATTAAATTTCTGATATACTGCTGAAACTGTTCAAATATTCATACTGACACGTTAAGCAAACAGCTGTATATAATTTGCCTACTTTCATCTATCTGTATGTATGTCTACCCGTTAGTCTCGTTTCTTGATACCGGGTCGGGGATGAGACGAGATCAATTTATACGACACATTCTTACGGCCGGATGCCCTTCCTGACACCTCAATTGAAGAGCTAATGAAGATGAAATATATTATGGTGAATGAAATTGGGTAAGGTGGTGGGCGGACTCAGCTCCGGTCTATGGATAGGAACTGTCCGGCATTTGCCTGGAAGTGAAAATATTAAACCATACAAAACCATTCTAAAAACAGCCGACGGTGGGGTTCGAACCCACGCATTTCCCTAATGCAGAACTTGGCTGCATAGACGTAGCGCGTTAAAAGGCGCAGCCACTCAGCCTACTTTCACCTATATAAGTAAAATGATAATTTTTGTCTGTACGTATGTACGAGAACTATATTAAGAAAATGTTTAGATTAAAATAAGTTGAAGAAATTATAATTCTAAAATGATAGCGCGAAAAGATGAGATAGCAATCGGGAAATAGTGGGTTCGAACCCCATTGTCGGCAATCCTGACGATGGTTTTCCGTGGTTTCCGATTTTCACAATAAGCAAGTGTACCTTAATTAAGGCTACGGCCGTTTCCTTCCCCCTCCTAGCCATTTCCTATCCCATTGTCGCCATAAGACCTATCTGTGTCGGTGCGACGTAAAGTCAGCGGTAAAAAGAAAACACCCATGTCACCATACATCCCTGACTTTTCCATACATTTCTGTAAGAGTATTCATAATATAAAACACAAGGCTTGTCTCTCTTTGTCTCAATGACCTGCATGTCGTAACTTAGCACGCAGATAACAACAAAAGCTACATCAACGATTGATGTCTACAGCTGGAATAATTACAGTATGTTATAAACTATAGACTAATATTACCTCAAAAAACGTTCAAGAGAGAGGTGACGGGTTGGGAGAATCCTTATCACATGGCTGTGTGGAGTACTCTCTAATTACCAGTCCCCCTGGTGCATGGACGTTAGAAAACTCTGATAAGCTGCTGATAATTTTACAGTGATCGCAAATGGGACACGAACGGATCTTTCTTCACATTCTTTTTTCCACTGTAATGGGAGTGATCGCAAATGGGACAAATTTTGTTGTGATCGCAAATGCGACAGAACCATCCGCATGCGGCTGGGAGGCGAGACCAGTCTTAAGGAGAATAATTGATAGGAAGAGCATTGTGGGACACGAGGTATTGCTCGCGCAACTACATTTTTCTCCAGATACAGGACAGAGATGAGGTATTTGGTAAGAAGAACACGTTTGTTAGGTGCTGTGCTTCTAATTCAAGAAGTAGCAGTGCAGCGCCATAATTTCTGATGCCGTCCCGGCCTTTGATGTAAAAGGGAGCGCCGGATGTCCTGTAGAGAGAGGCGCACAACGGTGGCAGTGCTATTGGCTGCTCTGCAACCGAGAAACATGCAAACCCTTCATATGTTTGGCCAGGAAAGCTTCAATAGAAAGAAGTATTGGATGACTGACAGCAAAACTTTCCCACCTCATATAGTTTGGAATATGTTATATTTAACTACGTAATACTAGATATCCAAGAACGTACTATTATTGAAGTTTGGGTGGGTAAAGAAAAACACGTCTATTAACAGTTTAAAGTGGTAAAAATATTAAATAACTCTACAGAAAAGATATACTATACTTAATATATCTAGTCCGCCTCTGTGGTGTAGTGGTTAGTGTGATTAGCTGCTACCCCGGAGGCCCGAGTTCGATTCCCGGCTCTGCTAGGAAATTTAAAAAGTGGTACGACGGCTGGAACGGGGTCTATTCAGCCTCGGGAGGTCAGCTGAGTAGAGGTGGGTTCGATTCCCAGCTCAGCCATCCTGTAAGTGGTTTTCCGTGGTTTCCCACTTCTCCTCCAGGGCAAATGCTGGGATGGTACCTAACTAAGGCCACGGTCGCTTTCTTCCCTATTCCTTGTCTATCCCTTCCGATCTTTCCATCCCCCCGCAAGACCCCTGTTCGGCATGGCAGGTGAGGCCGCCTGGGCGAGGTACTGGTCATCCTCCCTAGTTGTATCCCCCGACTTAATGTCTCACGCTCCAGGACACTGCACTTGAGGCGGTAGAGGTGGGGTCCCTCGCTTAGTTCGATGGAGAAACCAGCCCTGGAGGGTAAGCAGATTAAGAAAGAATCCTGAGAGCATTCTACCCTAAAATTTAAAGAACGCAATGAATCTGGTTGGTCTGTTTATTAATATTATTACGTAATACGTTCCATTACATTGACTGGCTCACAAATAAGTGGTCAATCTGATATATGAATATTAGGAATTTTAACCGATCACAGCTGTCTATCGCCAAAATGTTGTCGTTTTAGTTGTGGGGCCTATCTACTACATTTTATCGCACCTACGTGCACTTGCTTGTCTTTGTAAGAAATAATCAAAACATTTCACTGAAACACCTTTATAGCATCTTTGGCCTATACATCAGTTGTTTTCAAAAACACACTTGACAACAGAGCACACAATCAACAGGACGTGTGACTGTTGTTCTGATGAAGCTGACAGCCGACAGACATATTGGCAGACTGTGGCCCAAAAAGTTTGAAGAAAAAAACAAGACAGTATATTTCCATGCTAAAAATTTGGAAGTTTTGATCTCTGAATAGGTTACACGTATACTATGACACAACAAAATCAAATACCAGTCTATTTCATGATGATGCTTGTTGTTTTAAGGGGCCTAATATCTCGGTCATCGGCCTCTGTGTATTTCACTTTTTATATCCATTTACTTTTATTATCGTTATTTATTTCATTTTGTAGTTATTTTCGAAATAATCCGAATGAATACAACTCGAGCTCCAGATTCTTTCAAGATAAATTCTTCAGCTCCTCTTATATTACCACCGATAGTACGCATTTTATTTGAATTTTTTCTTAATGCTTATTGCGGTAAAGTGTTCGGCCCCTTAGCTGAATAGTCAGCGTATTTGATTTCGGTTCAGAGGGCCTCGGGTTCGATTCCCGGCTGGGTCGGAGATATTAACCTCGGGCACCGGGTATTTGTAACGTCCCCAACATACCTGTAACTCACACAGCACACACAACCCTACCCTTCATTACAATAACACGCAGTTTCCTTTACACTGCAGATGCCACCCACCCTCGTCGGAGGGTCTGCCTTACATGGGCTGCAATAGACTAGAAATATTCACAAGAAATTATCATATATTGCGATTAGTGTGTGTAGTGGAGTGCACGTGTAACAGTATTCTTAAATAAAATAAATAAATTTTAATAAATTAATTTAGATGTCTGTCTTTGGGGTAACATACATTTAAAAGTATGTATAATACAAGTTGCCTTATTTTCTCTACCGAATATGTATTTTGTTATTTGCTGAATTACACGTATAATCACTGAATAGCTTTAAGACTATGTTTCTCATTTTGAGAGAATTGCTTATTATGCTGTTAGAGTAAAACCTCATTAACACGAACTCGCGAAGGCGAACACTCGGTTAACATGAACAAAATGTTGCTCCCGGGAGGGAATATATCCCCCTGTGGGTGGGGGCGATAGAATAAGACCTATGGTATCCACTGCCTGTCGTAAGAGGCGACTAGAAGGGGCTCCAGGGGCTCTGAACTTGGGAGGGTGGGTTAGCGACCACGGGGCCCTCAGCTGAGTACTGACATTGCTTCAACTTACTTGTGCCAGGCTCCTCACTTTCATCTATCCTATTTGACCTCCCTTGGTCAACTCTTGTCCTTTTCCGACCCCGACGCTATTAGGTTTGCGAGGGCTAGGGAGTCTTTTATTTTCACGCCCTTCATGGCCCTTGTCTTTCTTTGGCCGATACCTTCATTTTTCGAAGTGTCGGACCCCTTCCATTTTTTCTCTCTGATTAGTGTTATATAGAGGATGGTTGCCTAGTTGTACTTCCTCTTAAAACAATAATCACCACCCCTACCACCACCACCACCAGGGAATATACAATTATAATTGTTATTTCTTATGGAAGATCTCCTTGGTTAACACGAATTTCAGTTAGCACAAACTATGAACTGCGATTTAGCCCTCTGCCTCATTATATCATAACGCGAAACACCGACGCTATTTATTGTGGTTGTTAGGTAGCTTCTGATTTGATTTGATTTGATTTGATTTGATTTGATTTGATTTGATTTGATTTGATTTGATTTGATTTGATTTGATTTGATTTGATTTGATTTGATTTGATTTGATTTGATTTGATTTGATTTGATTTGATTTGATTTGATTTGATTTGATTTGATTTGATTTGATTTGATTTGATTTGATTTGATTTGATTTGGTTTGATTTGATTTGATTTGATTTGATTTGATTTGATTTGATTTGATTTGATTTGATTTGATTTGATTTGATTTGATTTGATTTGATTTGATTTGATTTGATTTGATTTGATTTGATTTGATTTGATTTGATTTGATTTGATTTGATTTGATTTGATTTGATTTGATTTGATTTGATTTGATTTGATTTGATTTGATTTGATTTGATTTGATTTGATTATTTATCATCAACAGAGTTACTGATTCTCCAATTACAGATGATATAATACATTCAAATAATAACAATATTAACAGAACTTACTACTACCACTAATTATAAATAAGCAATATATAATATATACATATTTACAAAACACATTAGGAAGAAAAAAAGACATGAAAACAGAAAAGTGTTTATACATTTGAAATGACCGAAGGAAGGAAGTATAACTTTCAGTTACTAAATGGGCAGAACAAGATACAAGGAACACTCTGTCTATGAAGCGTCCATAAGTGGAAAGTAAACCATTGTGACACCGTGGTTTATTTGGATGTTAGGGTACAATTAAGTGGGTTAACAGTAACGTTTCTTGGTGCATTTAGATCGATAAACGTGAAGAATACCGAATCAAAAATCAGCTCCTACTCTTATTCTGCAAATTAATAAAATTTCAATAATGTGCACATTTCATGTAAAGAAAGAACATTATTGAAGACTAGCAAATGTACCCGTGCTTCGCTACGGTATTCTACCATGTATAGGCCTGTAGATTTCTACGTAAATTTTTGTACGCGCAGTGAGTAAGATATATTAAATTACATTTCTCTTAGGGCTACCTCGAAACAAAACGGGGAGGACGCCATCCTTTGCTTCCGATATAAGGTGGGCTTTGGCGAAGGCCATATTTCCTACTGCAATTCATGATCGAGTTCGGGACATCCTAGTATTTCGGCAGGCCCACTTGTTAACTGCGACTCACAGGAGAGATGGAGATTTTTCATTACAAACAAAGGCCCTTTTTCTTAATGACAATCACAATCGAGCCGGAGAGATTTGATTATAATCGAGAAATGCAGCGCTATCTAACGTATGAAGAATCGAGATACGACCAAACCGTTATGTTCGCTGTCGGCCTGTCAGACACTCAATGCAGAACATCAGACCCGCAGAAAGTAGTAATTTTCTCCGTCATTTGAAGAGTAATCAAAATTGTGTACATAACAAAAGTTATTTATAATGAGGGGACGTTTCACGGATTTTACAGAAAATTAAATAGAATAAGAGAAAATGGAAGAAAACTGTTCTGGTTTTCCTATAAACCCCGCGTCTATTCAGAGATATTTAAATCATATGCTTATCTAAACCTCCCCGGGATGAGTATACTCTAAACGTGAAGTTTGGTCGAGATCTATCCAGCCGTTTCGCCATGATGGTGGAACAAACAAACAAACAAACAGACACGAAAGATAAAAACCACTGATACGGTCTTGAGTCGACCTAAAACGGATAAATATCAGAAAAATTGGCAAAACAAACTAAATTACAGACAACGGACCCCCTACAAGTTCATTTATATAGATCATGTGTTATTGTTGCTGTTGTTGTTGTTTGAGAGAGTGTCAGTGATCAGGGTGACAAAGATATTCTACCTAGCCATCAGAAAATTTTGACCACCTTGAATATTCTGTAGCATCTGAATTCATGGCTGAGTTTGCTGAAGGTTTGAATAACAACAGTCGACCGTGAAGGACAAGGCACTTTCGTTCTCGTGAGCGACAGAGAAACATACATAAATTTTTATCCAGAAAATAATCTCAGTACCTTAACCAAATACAGTAGAGACAATACGCGACACTTACGGATTTAGCCTTGTTAAAATGGGAGACAATTCGACGGTGGCGTTCCTAGTGACTTGACCTGAAAAGTCGCGCTAAATTCAAATATCAATGGAAATGCATATACGAAAATTGACAAATAAATTAAGTCTAGAAATAAAGTGTTATTGAGATATTAACTTCGAAGTTGCTAAAGCAATTCTGGATAAGTGAATGAAGAATTATTTAAAAGGTTATTATTCAAAGACTGAAATTAGACATATAAACAAGGTGTGAAATGGACTGCTGTGAAATTGCGTGATCTTTCATTTATGCATTACTTTTTTTGCTTTAGCATTCCTTCCTGAACTTTTACGGTTTAGATTTGTCTTTTTTCTCATTTAGAAAACATTTTATCATCACATTAAGACACTTGTCAATAAAAATATCGGCACATTCCTTACACACATGATGCAATGAATTAACATATAAAAGCAGGACATTTTTTCCTCTTAATTCTTATATAAGCATAACGTCCCTTCTTTCTTGTACACCTTATCCAAATCACGTCTGTGACATTTCAAAACCCACAGATCACACCTACAACAACACATTGGTATTGAAGGTTAACTGCTGCACTATAGAATAAAAATATGCGTATTATATTTTAAGCCAGTTAAAATATGGGTCGAGCAGGTCAGAAGATTATGAAGTATTATAAAAATCTCTTTGTCACTGGAAGAATATATATGCAAACACAATATTACTTACATGTTGTTGTCTCGAGGTAAACGAAAGAAAGACCGCGCGTTCTTCTCTACTTCATAGTTACTGCAGCCAAACACAGCACATACCTTTCCCTCACGTTGAGAGGAGATATCAAGGAATAACACACGCTACTATTTAATTGTCAACTCACTAAAAACGCACAAACAACACCAAAAACTTCACACACAAATACACGTGCTCTTATGACAGAATCAGTAGTTCTCAGGTCTACCCGCTAGAGAGCGCTCTAGTAGCTGTCCCTCGATATCTCGCTGAGTGTCGCGTATTTTCTCTACTGTATTTGCCTTAACATTATTTATGCAGTGTTATGGGCTGTACATTATTATTATTATTATTATTTTTTTGCTAGTTGCTTTACGTCGCACCGACACAGATAGGTCTTATGGCGACTGTGGGACAGGAAAGGGCTAGGAGTGGGAAGGAAGCGGCCGTGGCCATAATTGAGGTACTGCCCCAGCATTTGCTTGGTATGAAAATGGGAAACCACGGAAAACCATCTTCAGGGCTGCCGACAGTGAGATTCGAACCTACTATCTCCCAGATGCAAGCTCACAGCCGCGCGTCCCTAACCTCACGCCAACTCGTGTGTGTGTGTGTGCTTTTTTATGTTCAAGACTAATTTAAGAATCGAAACTCATACATTGACAACCTCTGCACATGTGGACTGTAAATTACGAGACATTGTGACATTGGAGGATGTACAGTAACTTTATGGATCTTGTAATATCTGGTCAACGTTCGTGTAAAGTGCTTACCAGAGTCGGTGTTTCTCTTGCAAATTCTCCTTCTCATTCCGGCACGGGGCACATCTTCAAGTTAAAATTATTTTTTTCTGAGCCAACTTCGAATGTACTACGTATGTTAGCAAACTTGGTCATGTCTCCTGAGTTATTCAGTTGATTTCAGATCTCCAGTATCACCCGAGATGCGCAGAATTGACTTTGCTTGCTTGCTTGCTTGCTTGCGTTCACAGGTGCACGATCCATGACAGCTTATTAATCAACACAAGACAACAGATGACATGTGAAAAGAAATGGTACTTTTGGATTTCTTCTAACAAAATTCAGTAATAATGTATTGAACTCTTTGGCCATTCGAAGCTTTCATGATTGTCCCTGGTACGTTTAATAATAATAATAATAATAATAATAATAATAATAATAATAATAATAATAATAATAATAATAATAATAATAATAATAATAATAGTAATAATAATAATAATAATAATAATAATAATAATAATAATAATAATATCACATAAGGATGAATGGATGGTAAACTTCAGTCACAGTTTTAATGTCCAGAGAATTTAGCCGGTCCACTTGCTGCATGAAGCTCTTGTTATACTCCCTGGAGTCTCCGAAGCGGGCATTCCACCACAACATGGTGGACTGTCTGCACCGTGTCACCCAGTCGGGCTGAGGGTTGGAATTTTTCCCCACTTGTGAAGCTGGAAGTTGCGACTTTCAAGACCGGTCCGGATGATTAGCGAAGCGCAGATCCTTCTTGGCGAGTTGAAACCGGGAGATATGTTTCAAAGGTCGGACATAAACCGAAGTTGGACAAATTTTTTGATGCAGTCCTCGCTTCTTTCCAAATTTCACCCATATTACACAGGGTGGTCAAGAAACAACGTGAACCGGGTATATGAGCGTTAGAGTGTTGGTCAAACTGACAAGCAATTTGAAAGATATAATTCGATATCTCGTGTCGTTGTTATTTTATCAGCTGCTGAAATTAGCCACTCAGATCGCTTGGAGGGAGAACTCAATTCTTCTTCTTCTTCTGTGAATCTGTCTTGAGACAGGTATCAACTGGACAGCTTCCATGATTCTCTGTCTTGAGCATCTTGCTTCAGTTGTTCATACCTTCTCCCTTGTTTGACATCTTTTAACATTCTAAACCTTCTTCTTCCTCTTCCTTTTCTTCCATCTGTGTTTCACTCCATCACCTTCTGTTGAAGACAATTCCTACGTAGTATGTGGCCCAACCAGGATATTTTCCTTTTCCTTATCGCTTTTATCAAGCGTCTCTTCTCTCCTACTTTTCTTAGCGCTTCATCATTTCTCAGTTTATCTGTTCACGTCACTTTTTCCATTCTTCTCCGCAACCATATTTCAAAACTTTCCAAATACTTTGTTTCTTTCTTTCTTAATATCAATGTTTCCGCTCTATACGACACTACACTCCACAAAAAACACTTTGCGAACCTCTTTTCTAAAGCCCTCTCACCTTTCCGAAGGCTTCTTTTCCCATAGATATTCTGCTTCTTATTTCTTCCGTACAGCTTCCATTCCATGTCAACAAACTTTCTCAATTAGAGGAAGAAATGGAAGCTCTAATATTTCAAAGAATGAAGGTTTCGCCGAAAGGAAGGAAGAGTCACGAAACCGTGCGAAAATGAAACATGCTCTAGGCCTTACAAACCTAATACAGTACCATCGGGGTCGTAAAGAAGGGAGAACAGATTGGAAATGTAAAAATGCCGTAAGAGGTAACTAAAAGAGGATGAGAAATAAATAAATATTTATATCACTATTTAACATTTAGTGTACAATCACGTTTCTTCCTCTTCTTCTTCCTGTACCTTTCCCTAATGTTTGGATTCGGCACTTGTCGCTTAAACGAGTTTCCTAACAACTGATTCATAAAATTAATCAAAGAAGTCCAAAACTACCAAAATAGTTTACTGACAAGAATTAAATGGAAACAAGACCAGAAACAGCTAGGAGCCCCGTGGTCACAAATCTACACTCCCCTGATATGACAATCTCTGGGAATACTCTTTTACTTTCCTCTTACAACAGGCAGGTAATGCCGTAGATACAATCCTACACAAGCCTACACAAGTGCGGGGGGGGGGGGGGGGCACACTACTCACAGAGGATGCAGTTTAAGTCCTATATGTTTGAAAAGATACATTAACAAATGAGATTGTAGCACACCGCAGTGTTATGCAATCTATGTTCTGAACTATTTACGGAAGAAAAGTAGCTTCATTCCCGCACACGAACACTTGTAACCGTGCAATAAACGTGGAACGGGCACTTATACAATAGAAGTCTATTCAACTGTTTTTCAATAATGTATTGATTATGCAGATGCATGTTCACCAACTACGACGTACTGTAGGTACCACAGCAATAGAGACCACTTTGCAGTCAAGCCTCCAATAACAGTAACAGCCACAGTGAGGTACAGTGGCATTGTATATGGCCGAACAATGCACTGAGATTTCGTATTTGTAGTATAATAAAACTTAAACAGAGAGGTTAGGACGAATAGAATTTCACCTTGATCAGGGAACGTATAGTGTACTGTAGATGTGATATTGCACTTTTGCTCGAATTTGAACGTCATGGGAAGTTTGAGATTATCGTCTGATTTCCAATAATAAATATTTATTATAAAGAATTACGTAAGAAGTTTGTAAAATGTTATGTTTTCATATGGAAGTGAGACGTGTAAAGCCTACATTAGGTATTCAAGACAAGAAAAATATGGAAGCATCAGAAAAGTGGTTCTGGAGGACAGTGAACACACTGGATTGATAAGAAAAGTAATAAGGAAGTGTTGAATGAGATAAACGAGAAAAGGTGTCTGGACAGTGAAATAGAGGAAAGGAGGGCCAAATTAATAGGGCATATAATAAGACATAACAATTGTATTTCTTCTGTACTGGAAGGAAAAGTTCTGGGCAAATTAAATGAAATGGCGTATGGCTTTTAGTGCCGGGAGGGTCCGAGAACATGTTCGCCTCACCAGGTGCAGGTCTTGTTTGATTTGATGTCCGTAGGCGACCTGCGAGTCTTGATGAGGATGAAATTATGATAAAGACGACACAGACACACAGCCCCCGTGCCAGCGAAATTAACCAATGCTGGTTAAATTTCCCGACCCTGCCGAGAATCGAACCCGGGACCACTGTGACCAAAGACCAGCACGCTAACCATTTAGCTAGGGAGCCGGACGTTCTGGGCAAAAAGGGAAGAGGATGGCCAAGACTCTCGTTCACGAAGCACCTTCGAGAGTCAGTGAACAGGAGTTCGTACCGAGCTCGATAGCTGCAGTCGCTTAAGTGCGGCCAGTATCCAGTATTCGGAAGATAGTAGGTTCGAACCCCACTGTCGGCAGCCCTGAAAATGGTTTTCCGTGGTTTCCCATTTTCACGCCAGGCAAATGATGGGGCTGTACCTTAATTAAGGCCACGGCCGCTTCCTTCCCACTCCTAGCCCTTTCCTGTCCCATCGTCGCCTTAAAACCTATCTGTGTCGGAGCGACGTAAAACAACTAGCAAAAAAAAAAAACAAAAAAAAAACAGGAGTTCGTATGAGGAGGTCAAGTTCCTTCCTAGCAACAGCGACAAAGCCTTAAGAAGTTGGTCATGTTTAACGTTTCATTACAATTCGTATATAATTTACAGAGTAACTCAGTAAGTAATGTTTCCTCATCTAGCTTTAAAATGTACCATATATCGAATGAAGTCCGCCTCTGTGGTGTAGTGGTTAGTGTGATTAGCTGCCACCCCCAGAGGCCCGGGTTCGATTCCCGGCTCTGGCACGAAATTTGTAAAGTGGTACGAGGGCTGGAACGGGGTCCACTTGCCTCGGGAGGTGAACTGAATGGAGGTGGGTTCGATTCCCTCCTCAGCCATCCTGGAAGTGGCTTTCCGTAGTTTTCCACTTCTCCTCCAGGCAAATGTCGGGATGGTACCTAACTTAAGGCCACGGCTGCTTCCTTCCCTCTTCCTTGTCTATCCCTTCCAAACTTCCCATCCCCCCACAAGGCCCATGATCAGCATAGCAGGTGAGGCAACCGCCTGGGCGAAATACTGGTCATCCTCCCCAGTTGTATCCCCAGACCCAGAGTCTGAAGCTCCAGGACACTGCCCTTGAGACGGTAGAGGTGGAGTTCGAGAGAAAAACCGACCCTGGAGGGTAAACAGATTACGAACGAACGATATCGAATGAAACAACATTTGACTTGTGTTCTGAACAATAGCCATCCACGTCTCATAAGCTCACCGGACAAAAAATTAGTCATCGCTGGAGAAATCATTACAAGCATCATTTAATACCATGTAACTCCGCCTCTTGACTTGATAACCGCTTGGATTCTGTTAGGAAGTGAGTCCACAAGGTTGTGCAGGTACATCGCATCCAGGTTAAGCCACTCGCTAAGGATTTGATCGCGAAATTCCACCAAACTGCAAGGACGCTGATGTCCAACATGTCTCACAGATTCTCAATGGGGTTCAAGTCAGGTGACTTTGCAGGCCAATCGAGATTTAATAAGCTAGGGGGAGTGTTCATAAAACCAGTCACGTATGCGTCCAGCCCGATGAACTTTGCTGCTGTCATCTTGAAAAATTGCAGTATCAATAGCATACTCATCATGCAGATACTGAATGGAAGGCAACCCCAGATCATCCAGGATGTTTAAATAAACATGGTGGTTCAGGTTAGTGGTCACCCATGATACGAAAAACACTCCCGAAACATCACAGATCCACCTCCGGCTTGAACCTGACCTTGCACACATCCAGGATGAAATGCTTCATTTGGCCTTTGGTGTAATCGACGGAATATAGGCATGAAGGTGATTCTTCAGACCACATTACTTTTCGCCAGTCAGCTACTGTCCACGTTAGATGATTTCCAGCCTATTGAAGACGAGCAGCTTTATGTGCTCGTGTGAGTAATTGCCTCTTGTGAGGTGGCTGACTCCAAATGCTAACAGGTTGGCATGGACCTTCATTCAGTGACTTCAGCAATTCCTGTCGGGTTTGGAAGCGATATTGATTCACAAGCCGTGAAATGCAGCTCAGGTCCCTCTCAGTTAGGACCTTTTTCTGAGCGTAAGCTTATTCATAATTTATAGACAAAAAGATGTATTGATGATGATCACGTCGCCTGATCATCCCTCTTAACATTTTCGTTCGTTCGTTCGTTCGTTCGTTCGTTGTCTGTTTACCTTCCAGGGTCGGCTTTTCCCTCGGACTCGGGGAGGGATCCCACCTCTACCGCCTCAAGGACAGTGTCCTGGAGCTTCAGACTCTGGGTCGGGGGATACAACTGGGGAGGATGACCAGTACCTCTCCCAGGCGGCCTCACTTGCTATGCTGAACAGGGGACTTGTAGTGGAGTGGGAAGATTGGAAGGGATAGAAAAGGAAGAGGGAAGGAAGCGGCAGTGGCCTTAAGTTAGGCACCATCCCGGCATTTGCCTGGAGGAGAAGTGAGAAACCACGGAAAACCACTTCAAGGATAGCTGAGGTTTGAATCGAACCGACCTCTACTCAGTTGACCTCTCGAAGCTGAGTGGGCCCTGTTCCAGCCTTCGTACCACTTTTCAAATTTCGTGGCAGAGCCGGGAATCGAACCCGGGCCTCCGGGGATGGCAGCTAATCACACTAACCACTACACCACAGAAGCGGACTCCTCTCTAACATTTTCATGGCTCACAAATCTGGAGTTCTAGCGATGTATTTATTTATTTATTTATTTATTTATTTATTTATTTATTTATTTATTTATTTATTTATTTATTTATTTATTTATTTATTTATTTATTTATTTATTTATTTATTTATTTATTTATTTATTTCAATCCACTGCTACCTCATTTCATATCTTCGATTTATCTCTATCAAAAAAGTTCTCAGAAGGAAACCGTAATTTAATTTCATCGATTGAAAATGATGAAAATATTTAAACTCTTTAGGCCTTTTCAATCGTGAAATTACCAGCATTTCACCTTAGCATGGTAGTAGGCTTTGTCTTGTGGACCTATGTCATACTTCTTATTAACCTTCATGTTACATGCGAATTAAAGTGGTCATTGCGTTTTGTCCGTATACAAACACTTCAGAAATAAACCCTGTATGGAACTGGTTTAATGTCTGATTTTCGACTACAAGAACAAGCACATTCTCTACTAAATGAACATCGTTAGTCGCGAACGAGAGGTGCTAATACACACTGCTCAGACTCATTAAAAGCTACCGTTACTTTTACGAGATGCCAAGTGACAGCTTTATTGTGACATGCATATTAAATGGCTTATACCTGAAAATAGCTGTCTGTACAAGCAATAAATCCACCAGCTATAAAGTTCCATAAGGTCAGGTAAGATGAATAGGTCGTATAAACCCCTCAAGAATTGTGTGCACGAATACACTTGAAATGCTCCTCTCACTGCTGGCTTTACTTGCGCTTGCATGTACCGGGTGCTTCAGACACATACTTGTCAATATGTTGGGTTGCCACATCTGGCAGGCGCGTTCTTTTAGATAGAATCTCCTGCGGCTGAGTGCGGTGGAATACATCCTCGGTATCGCCTAAAAGGCGACTGAAAGGAGGGCCAAGGACCCTCAACTCTGGAGTGTGAGATGGCGGTCACGGTTCCCCTTGTGACAGGATTGCTTTCATCTTTCCTATCCGACCTCTCTTGGTCACCTCTTGCTCTCTTCCGGCCCCGACGATATTAGGTTTTCGAGACCTAGACAGTCTTTTATTTTCATACCCTCCGTGGGCCTTCCTTTGTCGGAACTTACATTTTTCGAAGTGTCGGACCTCTTCCAACTTTTCCTCCGATTAGTGTTACTTGCTCAATTGAACTTATTCTTAAAACAATAATCATCACCACGATCTTCTTTTATGATAATAATGTATTACGTCTGGAATGAAAAACCATCATATTTAAAAGAAATAATAAATTCCCCATTTAAGGATTTGATTTGTATTTTATTTTCAATAGACTCTGCTTAAAGGGGCTTTCCAGCCTTAGTGGCATGTCAAATTGAATTCAGTCGATCAATTTTCTTTCGTCCGATCCCGGCTGTTCGTTTCTTGCTTATAATTACGCAATTTGTTGCTATCAACACTGAACATTTTAAAATCGCGTCACCCATATTCCGCTATTAGACTCCAATGTTATTATTTTTGGCTAGTGGCTTTACGTCGCACCGACACAGATAGGTCTTATGGCGAAGATGGGATAGGAAAGACCTAGGAGTTGGAAGGAAGCGGCCGTGGTCTTAATTAAGGTAGCCTACAGTCCCAGCATTTGCCTGGTGTGAAAATGGGAAACCACGAAAAACCATCTTCAGGGCTGTTGACAGTGGAATTTTAATTTCGTGTGGCTATTTCTAGCCGAGTGCAGCCCGTGTAAGGTAGACCCTCCGATGAGGGTTTGCGGCATCTGCTATGTGTAGGTAACTGCGAGTTATTGTGGTTGAGGTTAGTGTTAGGTGTGGTGTGTGAGTTGCAGGAATGTTGGGGACAGCACAAACACCCAGCCCCCGGGCCATTGGAATCAATCAATAAAGGCTCAAATCCGCGACCCGGCCGGGAATCGAACCTGGGACCCTCTGAACCGAAGGCCAGTACGCAGAACATTCGGCCAACAAGTCGGACGACAGTGGGATTCGAACCCACTATCTCCCGGATGCAGCCTCGCCCCTAACCGCACGGCCAGCTCGCCCGGTGAGGCTCAAATAACTTTTTAAAGGAAGTACTTGGCATAAAGTAGAAAATGTTCCACTTTATTTTCCTTAAAAACTTTTTTTTGTAATCTCCCTCAAATTCTTAGCTGAAAATTTGTAACAAGTGACATTATTATCAGATCAGTTCTCAGTGCCATAGTATGCGCAGAATTAGAAACTTTTTTCCTTTACAATTTGTTTTATGTCGCATCAACACGGATAGGTCTGAGTGGTGATGATGGGATAGGTAAGGAAGTGGCCGTGGCCTTAATTAAGGTATATTCCCAGCGTTTTATTGGTGTGAAAATGGGAAATCACGGAAAACCAGCAAAACAATGTAAATAACATAATTTTGCCAGATATTATTACAGTTGGTAGAATACAGTGGCAGCTTACTGGCAAACTGTAAGTTAAGATGACTATACACGATAACGCAGTCAACGATGAGGAATTATCAGAGTGGTGGTTAAGTTTATTTTTGCTGATGGAGGTACGAATTTCCTGGGTGTTCGCAATGGATGGAGGAATGGATACATATTTTATATGTTCTGTCCACGATAGGTCTTCGTTAAACACAAAGCCAAGATTTTTCACTGTTTTTATCCAAAACAGAGAAATACTAATATTCTTCAGCTTATCTCAGTTATTTCTGGGCTTCCTAGAGCTACCCGGCACATTCTGGAATTTGGCCGGGGTTTTAAGACCGGATGCCCTTTCTGATGCCACGAGATTTTTCAGGTGAAAATTCCAACCGTGAATCGAACTTCAGCCCTCCAGGTCGAAATGCGGCAGCTAAGACTTCAGGGTAATCATTCCCCACGGGGCAAAATATCAGACTTTTACACATTTTCGTCTTATACACAAATTCCAACCGTGAATCGAACCTCAGCCTTCCAGGTCGAAGTCCGGCAGCTAAGACTTCAGGCTAATCATTCCCCACCCCTGAGGCAAAATATCAGACTTTTACACATGTTCGTCTTATACACTGATATACCTCTGCAAAGAGCCTCCGTGGCTCAGACGACAGCGCGGCGGCCTCTCACCGCTGGATACCGTGGTTCAAATCCCGGTGACTCCACGTGAGATTTGTGCTGGACAAAGCGGAGGCGGGACAGGTTTTTCTCCGGGTACTCCGGTTTTCCCTGTCATCTTTCATTCCAGCAACACTCTCCATTATCATTTCATAGCATTTATCACTCATTAATAAATCACCTTGGGAGTGTAATAACAGGCTATATATGTTTCATTCATTACATCCCTGACCCGGTCAATAACTGGAAAACAGGTTGTAGGTTTTCATTTTCATTTCATACCTCTGCAAGTACACACCTTCCATTGAGGGTTGAACCGGGCCGTAGATTGGGAAACACAGGAATGGAGCAGAAGTCTCCCGGCCCAGTTGCCTGCATGCACTGATATCGATCCCTTCCCAGCGAGCCTGTTTAACGAACGCTGCAAACCATCACACAGTTATTCTGCAGCTCTGGCATCGCGACATATTTCATTAAATACCGTTGGCCCTCTAAATTACCATCTCCAATATTCTCTGCCGTGCTCCAGATTATTCATAAGCACTGATGGCATCTCTAAATTCCAGTTTACCAAATTATAGATAACCGCCTCTTGAAATCTCATAGCAATTTATCTTCGTTATTAAATAAGCGCAGCGGTATTAATATGGGAACTCGTGTGCAATTGAGAATGCTGAATTAAATGTCAGATATGCAATGAATGAGATGCTCTTGATCTCTGAATCATTGTTACCAGGTGTGCAATTCTTAATTGAGGCTATAAGCGTAATAGTGGCCTAACCAACATTTTTATATGGCGTGTGATATCGACCTATAATAGCCCGTTATGACACCGGAACCCACATCGTAAATGTTGGTGGCTAGCGGCTTTAATCACTTCCGACACTGAATTTAGGCCATAGAGAGCTGTCAGAAGTCGATATTGTATTTCATAATCCAGTCCTTGAGTATGAAGTAGTATTTGAACTCCCTGAAGAAGAATTCAAAATGAAGGATTACCTTGACAGTATTTCACATCGTTTATTGCTAAGTTCACCACTCACTTGACTATTAGATTCAAAGTATTTGATCACCAAACATCAGATGCCCACAGAGAAAACAGTAAAATAAACACATCAACATACGTCAGGCCAAACAATAATGCCATGAAAATATGTCAGAGACTTTAGGAGTTTGGAACCCAAAAAACAGAAAATTTGCCCATTTTTACGATAACATCGCATGAACAAATTTACAATCTTTTATTATATTGGTCAAGTTTCTAAAGTTTAGTAAGTTATAGTTTCAGATTCTTCTCTTCAAACCTTCGCATTTCAAATGATGTATGTCAGAAATGAAATTTGACAACACCTTCTCCGCCCAGGACTAGCCAATTATTTGGTTATAGCAGTTCCCTTGTGCGCAATGGGAGCCTTCCCTTGCCCTTGGTTCGCGCAGTCTATCGCGGTCAAGGTAGCTAATTTGTAGGCTGCTACCATTATCATAAATAATTATAATTCAGTGCTCCATTCCATGGTTGCTTTGATGGCAGTTCTTGGGATTCAATATCTTTAATATAATATGCCTAAAATCGTGCCGATTCATCTAGTTTCCAATAGTGTTTCAACTCTCTTGTCATTTCTTGGCCACACCAGCCCCTTGATAAGTCAGTTTCTTATTGGCTTCAAATAAATTCTGGCACACAAACACGAACCTATCAAGAAATGAAAGGAGGAGAAATAATGAAATGTTGAACCTAAGTGATTGAAACTTTTTTTTTTCTTGCTATTGTCTTTACGTCGCACCGACACAGATATGTCTTATGGCGACGATGGGACAGGAAAGGGCTAGGAGTGGGAAGGAAGCGACCGTGGCCTTAATTAAGGTACAGCCCCAGCATTTGCCTGGTGTGAAAATGGGAAACCACGGAAAACCATCTTCAGGGCTGCCGACAGTGGGATTCGAACCTACTATCTCCCGAATACTGGATACTGGCCGCACTTAAGCGACTGCAGCTATCGAGCTCGGTAGTGATTGAAACAGACTACATTTTAACTTGCTTGTTTAGCTATCTTGACCGCGGTAGACTGAGCAACTGAGGAAAGGCTGTCACTCAGCACAAGGGAACTACTATAACCAGATAACGGGCTGGTCCTGGGCGGAGAAGGTGTTGTAAAATTTCATTTCTGATATACATCATTTGAAAAGAAGGCGCCGATGCTGACCATTCATCAAAGACGCCTGGCGATTAATAATAATAATAATAATAATAATAATAATAATAATAATAATAATATGACCGATCGAGTTGGCCGTGCGGTTATAGTCGCACAGCTTTGTGCTTGCATTCGGGAGATAGTGGGTTCGAACCCCACTATCGGCAGCCTGATTTCCCATTTTAACACCAGGCAAATGCTGGAGCTGTACCTTAATTAAAGCCACGGCTGCTTCCTTCCCAATCTTAACCCTTTCCTATCCCATCATCACCATTAAGGCCTATCTGTGTCGGTGCGCCAATAATAATAATAATAATTTCGGCCTCTGTGGCGTTGTGGTTAGTGTGATTAGCTGCCAACCTCGGAGGCCCGGGTTCGATTTCCGGCTCTGAGTGGTACGAGGACTGGAACGGGGTCCACTCAGCTTCGGGAGGTGAACTGAGTAGTGGGGGGAGTCTATTCTATTCCCTCCTCAGCCATTCTCGAAGTGTTTTCCCATGGTTTCCGACTTCTCCTCCAGGCAAATGCTGGAATGGTACCTAACTTAAGGCCACGGCTGCTTCCTTCCCTGTTCCTTGTCTATCCCTTCCAATCTCCTCATCCCCTCACGAGGTCCCTCTTCAGACCACGTGGACGAGGTGTTGGTCCTCCTCTTCAGTTTCATCCCCCAACCCAAAGTTTCACGATCCAGGACACTGCCCTTGAGGCGGTAGAGGTGGGATCCCTCGCTGATTCCGAGGGAAAAACCAACCCTGGAGGGTAAACAGATTAAGAAATAATAATAATAATAATAATAATAATAATAATATTAATAATAATAATAATAATAATAATAATAATAATAATAATAATAATAATAATAATAATAATAATAATAACGATGTTTGCGAAACATACGGTAAGCCTTTATGATATAGCATGTAGAGTCTAAGTTACATCAGATAACACAAGAGGCGTAAGTTAATACACTTCTCGGTGATATTATCTCCAAACCCAGAACTCTTCGAAGTTGATGTAGAATAGAGACTGTTATAAACTCTGTTTCCTAATAGATCTTGCCTGGGAGACAAATACATCTTTGATTACGTGATATCTTGTATCGAGTTTAGAGAGTGCAATTAGTTATAACTTGTAACACAAATCCGGAGAAAATTCTTAACACATTAATTTATCTTAATTAGTTTAAGACTAATGGAGACCTGTTTCTGTAGACAGCCAGTTTTTGCGTCATACACACCAGTGTTGACATGCTAGCGAAAATGAGCCAGGGATTCGTGTTCTAATGCTGAGGACGTCTTATTTACAGATCATTTTAGAAGCAGTTACCCATTTTAGAAGCAGTTACCCTTTAAAGTCACTTCTGAGGTGCGCGGTGTGACAATTACTGGACCCGAGGTGGGTTGAGTGGTTCAGACGGTTGAGGAGCTGGCCTTCCGACCACAACTTGGCAGGTTCGATCCTGGCTCAGTCCGGTGGTATTTGAAGGTGCTCAAATACGTCACCCTCGTGTCGCTAGATTTACTGTCACGTAAAAGAACTCCTGTGGGACTAAATTTCGGCACCTCGGCGTCAAAGCGTCCAAAAATAGAGAGACGTAAACACAATAACATTATTATTATTATTCATTTGGATGTCTTATCACCACTTATCCATGTACACACATCTTATATCTTTCTTAGTAATATACAACAAAATTAAAAAACCGTTACTGCTTGAGTCAAACATGGATAATTTGCAAAACTGGTCATGCATCCCTGCCACATATGGATATGCAGTCCATTAGTACAATTTTCGTAGTGTTCATTTTCGCATGCCAAGGTGAAAAGGAAAATGAACCTTACTGTACCACGCTGTAGGAATGTATGTTTGCATACCCGCATTCCTACAATATAATGCATTTAAGGTTCATTTTCGTTTAGCCACCAGCATATGTGGCTGGGAGGCGTGACCAGTCTTAAGGAGAATAATGGATAGAAAGAGCATTGTGACATACGAGGTTTTGCCGGTACAGCGACGATATTATGTTCTGTTAAAATATTATTCTCATTCACTCCACCATTACCATACAGTTCTGTAACCCCAAAGCTGTTTTTCAATATTATCCGACATGTTTGTGGGTTACTGTAGTCACGTCCTAGTTCGTGAACCATGGGCAACGGCTGAGTGGCCTAGTAAGTGGTCCTGAGAGTCGGGATACCAGTTGCTATGGAATGGGAGTGGGCATCTCGGACATATTCTGAGTCGTGGCCCTCCTTGTGCTCAGGCGGCTAGGACTATACAATTCACCGGTGGTCCATAACCCGTTAGAGGAGAGATCCTCACTTGGACTATGTGTAAGTAGGGCAGCATCCTGTTTCATGAATTTACCGAGCTCAGAACACTTTAAGCAAGTCTCGGACCTATGGGAGTAATGGAGTCCCACTCCCATTTGACAGGCGAGGAACTCCTTGGAAACAACTTGGCGAACGAAATGGAATTCGATGGGGAGCTATCAATATTAATGGGGCTTATGGAAGAAAGAAGGTAGAACTTGCTGAGTCAGCAAAGAGGATGCATCTGGATGTGCTAGGAGTAAGTGATATTCGGGTAAGGGGAGATAAGGGGGAAGAGATAGGAGATTATAAAGTGTACTTGACGGGTGTTAGAAAGGGAAGGGCAGAGTCTGGGGTAGGGCTCTTTATCAGGAATACCATTGCACGCAACACAGTTTCTGTTAGGCACGTAAGTGAGCGAATGATGTGGGTAGATTTGTCATTGGGAGGAATTAGGACAAGAATTGTGTCCGTGTATTCACCATGTGAGGGTGCAGATGAGGATGAAGTTGACAAGTTTTATGAAGCATTGAGTGACATCGTGGTCAGGGTCAACAGCAAGGATAGAATAGTGCTAATGGGCGATTTCAATGCGAGAGTTGGGAATAGAACTGAAGGATACGAAAGGGTGATTGGTAAATGTGGGGAAGATATGGAAGCTAATGGGAATGGGAAGCGTTTGCTGGACTTCTGTGATAGTATGGGTTTAGCTGTTACGAATACATTCTTAAAACATAAGGCTATTCACCGCTACACATGGGAGGCTAGGGGTACCAGATCCATAATAGACTATATCTTAACAGACTTTGAATTCAGGAAATCGTTTAGGAATGTACGAGTTTTTCGGGGATTTTTCGATGATACAGACCATTATCTGATCTGTAGTGAACTAAGTATCTCTAGGCCTAGGGTAGAGAAAGTGAAATCTGTCTGCAAACGAATAAGGGTAGAAAATCTCCAGGACGAGGAAATTAGACAGAAGTACATGGATATGATTAGTGAGAAGTTTCGAACAGTAGACAGTAAGCAGGTTCAGGATATAGAAAGTGAATGGGTGGCATACAGGGATGCTGTAGTAGAAACAGCAAGGGAACGCCTAGGAACAACTGTGTGTAAAGAAGGGGAAAAGGCGAACATCTTGGTGGAATGATGAAGTGAGAGCAGCCTGTAAACGTAAAAAGAAGGCTTATGAGAAATGGCTCCAAACAGGGGCCGAGGCAGACAGGGATTTGTACGTAGATGAAAGAAACAGAGCGAAACAAATAGTTGTTGAATCCAAAAAGAAGTCATGGGAAGATTTTGGTAATAACCTGGAAAGGCTAGGTCAAGCAGCAGAGAAACCTTTCTGGACAGTAATAAAGAATCTTAGGAAGGGAGGGAAAAAGGAAATGAACAGTGTTTTGAGTAATTCAGGTGAACTCATAACAGATCCCAGGGAATCACTGGAGAGGTGGAGGGAATATTTTGAACATCTTCTCAATGTAAAAGGAAATCATCATGGTGGTGTTGCAAACAGCCAAGCTCATGGGGAAGAGGAAAATGGTGTTGGTGAAATTATGCTTGAGGAAGTGGAAAGGATAGCAAATAAACTGCATTGTCATAAGGCAGCAGGAATAGATGAAATTAGACCTGAAATGGTAAAGTATAGTGGGAAGGCAGGGATGAAATGGCTTCATAGAGTAGTCAAATTAGCGTGAAGTGTTGGTAAGGTACCTTCAGATTGGACAAAAGCAGTAATTGCACCTATCTATAAGCAAGGGAACAGGAAGGATTGCAACAACTATCGAGGTATCTCATTGATTAGTATACCAGGCAAAGTATTCACAGGCATCTTGGAAGGGAGGGTGCGATCAGTCGTTGAGAGGAAGTTGGATGAAAACCAGTGTGGTTTCAGACCACAGAGAGGCTGTCAAGATCAGATTTTCAGTATGCGCCAGGTAATTGAAAAATGCTACGAGAGGAATAGGCAGTTGTGTTTATGTTTCGTAGATCTAGAGAAAGCATATGACAGGGTACCGAGGGAAAAGATGTTCGCTATACTGGGGGACTATGGAATTAAAGGTAGATTATTAAAATCAATCAAAGGCATTTATGTTGACAATTGGGCTTCAGTGAGAATTGATGGTAGAATGAGTTCTTGGTTCAGGGTACTTACAGGAGTTAGACAAGGCTGTAATCTTTCATCTTTGCTGTTTGTAGTTTACATGGATCATATGCTGAAAGGTATAGAATGGCAGGGAGGGATTCAGTTAGGTGGAAATGTAGTAAGCAGCCTGGCCTATGCTGACGACTTGGTCTTAATGGCAGACTGTGCCGAAAGCCTGCAGTCTAACATCTTGGAACTTGAAAATAGGTGCAATGAGTAT
This sequence comes from Anabrus simplex, assembly GCF_040414725.1. Lineage (NCBI taxonomy): Eukaryota > Metazoa > Arthropoda > Insecta > Orthoptera > Tettigoniidae > Anabrus > Anabrus simplex. The sequence goes on along the minus strand of NC_090265.1, from coordinate 147,104,492 downwards.
GGTATGAAAATTAGCCTCTCGAAGACTAAATTGATGTCAGTAGGTAAGAAATCCAACAGAACTGAATGTCAGATTGGTGATACAAAGCTAGAACAGGTCGATAATTTCAAGTATTTAGGTTGTGTGTTTTCCCAGGATGGTAATATAGTAAGTGAGATTGAATCAAGGTGTAGTAAAGCTAATGCAGTGAGCTCGCAGTTGCGATCAGCAGTATTCTGTAAGAAGGAAGTCAGCTCCCAGACGAAACCATCTTTACATCGGTCTGTTTTCAGACCAACTTTGCTTTATGGGAGAGAAAGCTGGGTGGACTCAGGATATCTTATTCATAAGTTAGAAGTAACAGACATGAAAGTAGCAAGAATGATTGCTGGTACAAACAGGTGGGAACAATGGCAGGAGGGAACTCGGAATGAGGAGATAAAGGCTAATTTAGGAATGAACTCGATGGATGAAGCTGTACGCATAAACCGGCTTCGGTGGTGGGGTCATGTGAGGCGAATGGAGGAGGATAGGTTACCTAGGAGAATAATGGACTCTGTTATGGAGGGTAAGAGAAGTAGAGGGAGACCAAGACGACGATGGTTAGACTCTGTTTCTAACGATTTAAAGATAAGAGGTATAGAACTAAATGTGGCCACAACACTAGTTGCAAATCGAGGATTTTGGCGACGTTTAGTAAATTCTCAGAGGCTTGCAGACTGAACGCTGAAAGGCATAAGAGTCTATAATGATAATGTATGTATATATGTATCTACATCTAAAGTTTCAATTCCTTTATCTACTCTCCCAAATTACTCTCCGTACAAAAATATCGTCCTTACAAATTGACAGTTCTTTTGTACCTTGACTGACAATTTGTCTTAAATAGATAAAATGAATATGCGTTTTATTCTGTAAGTTAAAGCAAAGATCCGAAACATTAACTGAAATTCAAGTGAAGGAGATAATTGGGTCATACATACTGTAGAGTTATGAAGGGATAAATCTCTACTCATTCATCAGAATATCTATTAAAAGACTGTGAAGGGTCAATAAATTCAGAAAAATAATTTTGAGTGACATTGAAGATTAGTTTCCATTCTGTACAGTAACAAAACATAGAGTGAATGTAGCCTCCTATGATAACATTATGTGTTACATGACCGTTCAAACGTTGAAAAGATTGTCGATGACAAAAGACGGAATTCCAAATAAATTAATACAAATGTAAATTGCAATCTGATATGCTGATTTCATCATAATTAAAGTCAATGATCTCAGTCCCATAATCTGGGGATCCAAATGTGACTGAAGATTTTTACCTCACCCTTGCCCGTAAACGTTGTGTTAAGGTAAGCTAGTCGCGTATCTAAATAAATAGGGCCAACAAGAAATGCATTTTTTCTTCCCGGCCTTTTCCCAGTTATTTGAGATCAGCCCTGTAATGGATTAAGACTTACTTTTTCAGATGGGTGCTTTTCATCATCCCAACTTACGTGGGGAGGATTTATTCACTACCTCGTGCTTCTCTGATGATTGGTAGTCTAAATGTCGTGTTGTATTTGAGTCTGGAAACGTCCTGGCCAGCTTCATTGTAGAGCGGCACACCTCCCCAACGAACGTTGGCATGGTATGAGGTGCCATTTCTTACGATTTCAATTCGCCAATGGTGATGGTGGTCAGAAAGGTGGTACATCCAGAATATTCTGTGAACGTGTGCGCTTCGCTTTCTGATTCAGCTCGACAACCATATTTACCAGCAATGAACAGCCTCATGCAGAACATATTGTATATCTCTAGTCGGCTTTCGTAGTGTCAACATGCTTCTTTTTTTTGGCCAGCAATGTCTCCAGACCTCACACTCATTCATATCGCTAGGTACAGGATCAGTCGCGCTAGCTGTGGCAGGATCTCCCTTAGAAGAACATCCGACGATGGGTCTATGCCCGACCCTATTGCCGCCTGTCTCCGTGCTACGAGTGGTCCAACACCGTGTTAGGTGCATCTTGTAAGTGTTGGTTACCCTGCAATAAATGTTTGGTGTAGTACAATATTTGGTGTTTTCTTTATACTACCGTGTTCTGTGCCTGTACCCACTTACGTGCCCCTTCGATAGCTCCTCCGTGGTGCGCATTTATGTACTTTTTTTTAATTTTGCAAATGAAAATATATAGCCTATATCAAAGGATATTAGAAATAAGTTTTAATTAAAATAATGTTCGAATATTCTCAGAGTTGATAACAAACATGCTTCACCGAGCGAGTTGGCCGTGCGGTTGGCTCGCGCATTCTGTGAGCTTGCATTCGGGGGTTATGGGTTCCCATCGTCAGCAGCCCTGAAGACGATTTTCCGTGATTTCCCATTTCCACACCAGGCAAATTTTAGGGCTGTACCTTAATTATGACCAAGGCCACTACCTTCGCATAGCCATTTCCCATATGTCTACTTCCGACGCCAAAAACCTTCAGTGTGTTACTGCGACGTTAAACAAGTAGCCAAAAAAAAGATTTAACGTTACAGTAACGTCCCTTTGTATATTACTCCCCAAAGACGAACGAGTTGTCTTGGAGATATTGATATTAAAGATTCATTGTACCCGTGTATAGAAAAATGTCCCTTTCGATATTATAATACAATGTTAGGTTAGGCACGTATGTATTCTACCCGAAACCGAGCAAGTGACCGCGTGGTTTGGATCACTTAGCTACCAGCTTGCATTCGGGAGGTAGTGGGTTCGAACCCCACTGTCGGCAGCCCTGTAGATATTTTCCGTTGTTTCCCATTTTCGCACCAAGCAAATGCTGGAGCTGGACCTTAATTAAGGCCGCGGCCGTTTCCTTCCCACTCCTAGCCCTTCTCTATCCTATCGTCGCCATAAGATCTATCTGTATCGGTTACGACGTAAAGATCGTTGCAAAAAAATAAAAATAAAACAAATCTGCCTGAAGTCCACACCTGTAAAATGTGTCAACAGAAAGCTTGTTCGTTCATTCGTGTAGTGGAAGTGAACACAATTGCTTTTGCTAACCTACACTCGCAACGTATTACAGTGACAAATACGTGGATATGTTACTCACCTATGGAAATACAGTAGACGACAGAAGTATAACAAGAGATGCTACGTGACATTCTATACAAACGAACATTTTCAGGCCAAAGTAAGAATTCAATCTTTGAAAATGAAGAGACATGGACAGTAAAAGCACAAGGTGCTGCCTGGAACTTGAACCTGCCTTTGTACGGCATTCAACTATGAAGGCGCCGCCTAAATTAAGGTAGTAGCTAGCCGTGGAGAGGTTCTCAGCGTAAGTGTTGTTCGTACCTGTTTCCGGCTGCATGGCTAAATAATTAGCTTGCTGGCCTTCGATCACAGGTGTCCCGGGTTCGAATCCCGGCAGGGTTGGAAATTTTAACCTTAATTGGTTAATTCCACTGGCATAGGGGCTGGGCGTATGTGACCTCTTCGTCATCATTATTCACAAAGCTCAGGTCACCTATGGGCGGCAAACTAAAAGACCTGCATATTTCTGGCGAGCTGAGATTATCCTCGGACACTCCCGGCACAAAAAGCCATAGGCCATTTCTTTTCTTTCGTACCTCTGATCGTTTCATGCAATCATTATAGCTTCTGTCATTGAGTTACCATTGCCGCTGACAATTTTTCCTGAAGTATTGAGCTTAAACCTAACTATATCCTTGCAATAATCCTGTACAGCAAGAGGGATCGATATTTTAGGTTTTCTATCAAGTATGAGTTGTATAAAACTAAATTTTAAGACTGGTGGGTCATTCTGTACTATGGTCATTTTCACCAAGTGACGAGTCGGGAAAATTGAAGGAGGTAAGTGAGATACCCGCAGCATGTCGAAACAGGAAAATGTTGAATATAGCTTGCTTAAAGAATGACTGCGTGAGTACCAACATAATAGGTTAATAATGAGATTTCTTGTAATAATAATAATAATAATAATAATAATAATAATATAATATTCATAATAATAATAATCTTTATTTTGTGTGGCTATTTAAAGCCGAGTGCAGCCCTTCTAAGGCAGACCCTCCGATGAGGATGGGTGGCATCTGCCATATGTAGGTAAATGCGTGTTATTGTGGTGGAGGATAGTGTTATGTGTGGTGTGTGAATTGCAGGGATGTTGGGGACAGCACAAACACCCAGTCCCCGAGCCAAGGAAATTAACCATTTAAGGTTAAAATCTCTGACATGGCTGGGAATCCAACCCGGGACCCTCTGGACTAAAGGCCAGCACGCTAACCATGTAGCCATGGAGCCAGACATAATAATAATAATAATAATAATAATAATAATAATAATAATAATAATAATAATAATAATAATAATAATAATAATAATAATAATGACTGAGTGGAGTGGTCACTCATGTAAACGCGCGACGGCTATGGAGCCCAGCTCTGCATTTGGGAGATGAGTGGGTTCGAAACCCACTGTCGACAGTCCTGAGAATGGTTTTCTGTGGTTTCCCAATTTCACTTCCAGGCAAATGCCGGGGCAGTTCCTATTCATAGGCACTGATCTCTATACATGGATCGCTGATGGCAGCTCTCCGCTGCAGGAGAAAGTACGCCAAGTTGAGCGCGCGGTTCGCCATGTTGGCGTACCCATCCTAGAGCTCTCCTTATGGGGAAGCAATGATAATATAGTCAATTTTAAATCGCAATTAATGGCGCGTTGGAATAATTAAAAATATAGGGACATGTTCACTCAAAGGATAAGGACATTGGGATCACTGACACGTCGTTCCGAGGTCAGTAAATCTCCGGGATAGCAATAAAAATGAGTGTATAATAACAGCCGACTAATATTAATTTAGGTGCTGAATACATGCAATTAGCGATCGGTAACACAATACGAGTGAAAATCAGTTTCTGGAAACATTGCTGTAAATTGTGTACATGTATGTCACGAAATTATGCATTCTTAAAATGATGTACCTATAAACGTAGCTCACTATACAGGCCTAGATTCGACATACCATAATCGGTGCTTCATAATGAATTCCTGTTTCCTGTTTCTATGAAGTAACGCGCAGTTTATCAAATTAAAATATCATTGAAGAAAATGTACACATTCATAAAACCAGCAAATATTCAAAACTTGTCAATATATCACATTACCTGCAGCTTAATTTACTATTACAGACCTCTTTAATTAAATTCAGCTACCAAAGCAATATTGATGGTCATCATCAGAAATATGTAACACCCGTTAAATGAGAACCAAATACCACTAGTATAATGGGATAACCTAAAACACCCACCACACTTTGCCTTCTCCCACCACTCCAGCGTCGGAAACCCATAATTATTACTGATGTAAACAACGTCTAGAATTCCTCCAGACTTCATTTTCTAAGATTGTTATAAGGTCACGTCAATTATTTCATCAAACATGTCAGTTTAATTATGACAATAAATAAAAATATAAGTAAATCTTTACTTGCAGTTAATGTTCAGTAAAATTGAATACAGTTGGCTATACATCACTTCTAAGGCGTGGAGTTTGTCCATTTTTATCTAAATAGTCTTCCTCAACGTGATGGGAGCAGAGAACAGCTGTTTAAGAAGGCTCCCAAGTCTCCCATCTGATACTCCTAATCCATGATCTTAGATGTTCGGGTTTCGAGGAAGGAAACCTAGAAAAATTGCCATTTTGCTCCCAGAATATGCGAAATAAGATACAATAAACCTAAAACTCAAAACACTACCCTAGGAAGATTATTATGTACAGTATAAAACTCACCGATGAAATGATTTCTCCTTCTGCTGATCGTTTCTGTTTGTACATCCATAAGCTGAATACTGCGGTATGTTAATACCCGGTAGGATGCTTCTTCATTCGGATTTCACATAAATACATGCATATTTAAATTTAATTTTGTAATTTACAAGCAGTGTCCGCCTCTGTGGTGTAGTGGTTAGTGTGATTAGCTGCCACCCCCAGAGGCCCGGGTTCGATTCCCGGCTCTGCCACGAAATTTGAAAAGTGGTATGAGGGCTAGAACGGGGTCCGCTCAGCCTCGGGAGGTCAACGGAGTAGAGGGGCGTTCGATTCCCTCCTCAGCCATCCTGGAAGTGGTTTTCCGTGGTTTCGCACTTCTCCTCCAGGCAAATGACGGGATGGTACCTAACTTAAGGCCAAGGCCGCTTCCTTCCCTCTTCCTTGTCTCTATCCCTTCCAAACTTCCCATCCCCCAACAAAGCCCCTGTTCAGCATAGCAGGTGAAGCCGCCTGTGCGAGGTACTGGCTATACTCCCCAGTTGTATCCCCGACCGAAAGTCTGAATCTCCGGTACACTGCCCTTGAGGCGGTAGAGGTGGGATCCCTCGCTGAGTCCGAGGGAAAAACCAACCCTGGAGGATAAACAGATTAGGAACGAACGAATTTACAAGCATACTACAAGGCAACAAACCTAAATTCATAAAATACACTACTATTTCTTTTGAAATAACACAGCACAGAACAACCGTGGAACTAGAATCAAGGGGGATGGCGTCACTGAACTAAGCATAAACAAAGCAAGCGCGCTCCTCGTGGTCTATTCAATGGGTCTACTGCACGGTGCGCTTGCTGCCATCTTACTACGCCAGTCATCTTCTATTCGGCTTACTGCTACCCAAGCCACCAGCCATCCATGTATAGAGATCAGTGTTCATAGGCCACAGCGATTCCTTCCACCTTCTTACCCATTTTCATTCAGCAATATTAATTTCACCTTCATTAGCTCCACAACTGATTTTGGCGCCAGAAAGGGCATCCGGCCGTAAAATCATGCCTTATAATTTAATTTCTCATCATCCCCGACCCGGTATCAGGAAATGGGACTAAGGGCTAAACATACAATAATAATAATAATAATAATAATAATAATAATAATAATAATAATAATAATAATAATAATAATAATGTCCAATAATAATAATAATAATAATAATAATAATAATAATAATAATAATAATGTCCGACTCGTTGGCTGAATGGTCAGCGTACTGGCCTTCGGTTCAGAGGGTCCCGGGTTCGATTTCCGGCCGGGTCGGGGATTTTAACCTTCATTCGTTAATTCCAGTGGCTCGGGGGCTGGGTGTTTGTACTGTCCCCAACATCCCTGCAACTCACACACCACACAAAACACTTTCCTCCACCACAATAACACGCAGCTACCTACAAATGGCAGATGCCGCCCACCCTCATCGGAGGGTCTGCCTTACAAGGGCTGCACTCGGCTAGAAATAGCCACACGAAAAATAAATAAATAAATAAATAAATAATAATTTCGTATGGCTATTTCTATCTGGTGCAACCCTTGTATGGCAGACCCTCTGACAAGGCGAGCGGCATCCACCGTGTATGGGAATTTGCATGTTAATGTGGTGGAGGATGGTGTTGTGTGTGCTGTATGAGTTGCAGAGATGTTGGGAACACCACAAATACCGAGTCCCCAACCCAAGGGATTTAAGGGATTTAAGGGATTTAAGATTAAAATCCATGGCCCGGCCAGGAATAGCACCCGAGGCGGTCTCATACGGGAGCCACTACATTGACAATTTAGCTATGGAGCTGGATATTTCCTGTAATGCAAGGCTGGTTATAAAGTGTGGATCGATATGGATTAAAGCTCACAATAATGTTATATTATCTGGAACTTCGATATAATAACACAAATCCAAGTACAAGCGAACGACACCGAAAGGACTCTGCCAGGGTTCTGGAAAGCGAACCCATTACAATGAATGTCCGTAACTCTGAGAGGTCTCCATCACATCCTCCGGATATTACAAGTGTCATTTCCCGTAATGGTGAGCACTCTTCGAATGAGATTCAGAAGAGACGAATTATCCTATCTAAATCGTAATGTTGATGAACGAATTCCATATCATAACACTGTAACTTCAATTACTCTAACAACTAAAGGAGACAGTGAGTTACAACACTTGGGTTTTTTCTTTAAAATATACTGACACATTATTTGAAACGCTTAATATACATTATTATTTATAATAATATATATAATAATAGACATTATTATTCTAAACTGATGATGTACACCTATTACTAGCCATAAACCACGATACGTTACTTGCTATTGATAAACCATGATGCATTACACTGATGTAACAAAATACTGATTTTTAACGAATGAAATAGTATTATCACGCGTGTTATTATTATTATTATTATTATTATTATTATTATTATTATTATTATTATTATTATTATTATTGTTATTATTATTTCTCTTCGCTTTTTCCCTTTTCTTCCTTTTACAACTCTTACCACGCACCAATACAATTAGATCTTACAGCGACGATGGGATAGAAGAGGTCTAGGAGTGGAAAGGAAGCAGCCGTGGCCTTAATAAAGGTAAAACCGCAGCATTTGCCTGGTGTGAAAATGGGAAACCACGGGAAACCACCTTCAGGGCTGCTGACAATGGGTTCGAGCCCACCATCTCCCGGATGCAAGCTCACAGCTGCGTGCCCCTAACCTCACGGCTAACTCGCCCGGTTTTTTCCACTTTACTATATGGGGTTGACATTTCCCTCTTTGATTTCTCTCCATGATTCCTTCTTGTCTCGGACATCATCCCTTACCCAACCTTTCCCTCTGATATCCTATTCTACCTTATTCCTCCATCTCGTTTCCGGTCTTTCTCATTCTTTTCCCTCTACTATAGGCTTTCCAATAATTCTTCCAATGTGATTGCCATTTTGTTGTTTCTCCAAACACCTTAGACGCGCATCATCGGTCTTCTCGCTCATCGGTCCCTGCTTCACTGTTCCTCTGATGCATGCATTCCTTATTCGGTCACTCACTGTTACTCTAGTCATCCATGTCTGCACTCTCACTTCTGCAATTTCCATTTTCTTTTCCTGGCACTTTGCAATCACCAACGTCTCTGCACTATACAACATTGCTGGTTTAACCACTGCTTTGTAATATATTTTATGCTCTGCGATGCCGAAATATAAATATTACATGCCAGAAAACCGAATCTTAATGAGGCTTATTATAGTTCAAGTTTCATTATGATACAGTTTTTCACCAATCAGAGTTCAGGTTTTCATTATGATGCAACTGTTTGACCAATTAGGTAAGGATAGCATTGTACCTGTGCTCAACGCACTAGGTTCGCACGTGTTTCCAAAATCTAACATGTCGGACACACATATTCCACATATTCCACATATTCCACATACTTCCAGTAGGTTATGATAACCTTATATGAAAGCTTTGAAAACATATGACATTGCCAAGGTTTGGATCCACTCACGGAAAATCAATAACCCAGCGCACGTGCTCTGAGATCTGTTCGGTAAACTCAGCTGTCAAGCGACATCTCGACATGAATGTATCAGTATTTAAACAATAGAGTTATAATTACCGTCGAGCATAAACAGTCGTATGCAACTCGCCTATAATGTTAATTAAGACACTCGTGTGGAAATTATAAAACTCGCTTCGCTCGGTTTATAAACATACTCGTGTATTAATTATTGTCATTATAGGCTTGTTGTATAATGTATTATTATACTTCATTCTACATACTCTTGCTACAATGCACCCCACTTTTCTTTCTCCAGTTCATCCAGCCCCGTTTTATTTTGTGCTGTATTTCTGTCTCTGAACCCGCCATCTTTTACAATTTTGTACCCTTGCTATTTGATCTTATTTACAGAAAAATTTTCATGATAGTTTTTTTTTTTTTTTTTTTTTTGTGGACATATTTTCTCGACCATTCACCGTCTTGTACTCGGCTTTTGATCTACTGATTCTCTTACAAGTATATTTTTTCTTCTATTCCTCCAAAATATCTTCCGTCTTATCTCTGGATTCATCGCACAGGACGATGCCACCTACGTGGTTCCTTCCTATTCACATCTCTCACAATCACATCCATTACCAGATCAAACAGTTATGGGCTGAGAGCTGATCCTTGAAGTAATCCCACTTTCACTTTGAATCTTTCTGTCATATCTAAACTACTCACAAACTTGGTAGATGCCTTTCCATACACTTCGTTTGCAATGTTCACATATTTTTCTGTAACACCTTTCTCCCTTCTCAGTCTCCATATCTCTTGGCCGAGCATCCATTCACATGCTTTTTCAAGGTCTATAAATACTATGCGTAGCTCTGATTGCATTTTATATGCCTTTCTACTACTTGCCCCATGACAAAGATAGCATTATCTAGAAAATCAAAAGAACGTGGCTTATGACCGGCTTGAAAGCGCCAATAGAAGAAATAAACTTCTCCTCGGGAGGGACTTGAATAAGGACCTCCCTCCTGATAGGCTCGGCTCGCAACAAGCACGCTACGGTGTCATTGGGTGAAACCCACAGTGTGTTGGTGTTTGATGCTTATTTCTCGACATCGCTCTCAAGCCCGACCAAGCCACGAGCAGATTTAGCAACACTGCCCAGTAAAGCCCATTTGAATTCGCCCGCGAAATGTTCTGGCTAACTTCAGCATCTGATAAGATTACAACGGCGCGAGATATCGATGTAATCATTATGGCCAAAGCTCTAACGCTCATATACTGGTTTCATGTTGTTTCCGACCAGCCCGTACATACAAAATGACCGTACTAATTCATATCCTATATACAGTTAATTACATAGGAGAGCCTCCGTGGCTCAGACGGTAGCGCGTCGGCCCCTCACCACTGGGATGCGTGGTTCAAATCCCCGTCACTCCATGTGAGATTTGTGCTGGACAAAGCGGAAGCGAGACAGGTTTTCCCTGTCATCCTTCATTCCAGCAAACTCTCCAATAGAATTTCATTTCATCTATCTGGCATTAATCATTGCCCCAGAGGAGTGTGACGGGCCTTGGCAGCCGGCACAATTCCCATCCTCACCGCAAGATGGGGGCTTCATTCATTCCATCCCTGACTGGAAAACAGGTTGTAGGTTTTCATTTTCATTTTCATACAGTTTATTACATACTGTATATCTTTTGCCAATATTAACTGCTTGCTAGCTATAAGATGTCAAAAAATATTTTGTTTACAAATTTAGAGAATAACTGTAGGTGTTTGTCCACGAGTTCATATTTCACCACTCGCCAGTGGCCCACTGACAAGGGACACCTTTGACCTCGAACGCTCGGAACCGCACGAAACCATGCTTATAATAACAAGCAATCATAAACAAAACAGCAGTGTGCTTCATTTCCATGCAAAACTCCGCACTTGTCTGCTAGAGCTACTAGACGGTGGCATAGTGTAGCTGCACTAACCAGTGCTCCAGTTGCGTGAGTGGTATAGCTGCAGTACGTATTTGTCTCTTGGAGTGTTCGCAAGCGAGTTACTGTGTAAGTTGTGTACAGTGCAGTGATATCATGAAGAGAATTAATCCGACGCATGTGGTCCAAATATTAGGGACCAAGTTGCGACTTGCTGAATATGGAAATGACATCGGAGCCGAGGTTATGGAGTTCGCGGTTGTATTATATAACATAATAATTCAGAAATATAATGGCGGTGACACAGAAATGCACGACGTTACGCTGAATAGATGTACGGATTTCGAAAGACAGGATGAACCTGAACCTGAAGGTGGCTCTTCAAGCAGTACACGACATTCATCTCCAGAGCAACAGGAACAGTCAAGTCAAAGTGAGTACGAACTCTCTCCGCCCAAAAAGACGAAGTCCAGTGTATTAAAAGTATTGGCGACAGCGTACTAGAGAACATTGATGAGGACGATTACAATCGTGGCTTCAATTCCTGTAGCAAACTAATGAAGCGCTATAAGTGCATCAAAAGTAAATCAAATTGCATATTAATTCTAAATTATGTGTCTAGGAAACGGGGTGCAGGTGCACGTTTCAAAGGAAACAGACTGTCACAATTAAAAACTATAAAAGAGTATGTAATATCGCAATTTGATGGTGCAAGGAGGTATGGATCTAGAGTTCACTATTGGCATCTGTATATGTGGGCACTATAAGGGACAAAAATGGTTGGCTTGGTCAATTTCAAAGCTTCCATGTACTTTATAGACCATCTCAAGGCTGAATATGTCATTTGATCCAGGTATATTACTACATTTGTCACACGTAAGGACATAGAAGACGATAATATTATACGTCAGAAGACACAACAATTTGTGGAAGAAGTGAACATGTTTATAACAGAGGAGGGTGTGGAGAAAGGTAATGTTTGGAACAGTGACCAGAGTCAATTCCAGTATGAAATGTCTTCAGCATCAACACTGTCCTACAGAGGAGAGAAAACTACAGGTGTGTGTTGCAGTCTGTGCATAGCTCAACCCACAGCTACACATTTGATGTGGCTTTATCAATGGCAGATAGACTAGCAAACAAGTTGTACATCTGTTTTCAAGAGACACAGGGCACTTTCGGTCAAAATATTTTAAAGAAACTTGAAAAAACCTGTCCACGAAATATTCATGTGGAGGCAAGCAAAAGTGGAAAAATGACTAAAGAACATATGAAAAGTTTTCTAACTTCAGTCCTTGATGAATATGTAACAAATGAAAGGAGCCTATTGTTGTGTGATTCCTGGGCAAGTCATACAGATCGTACCCTTCTATATGCAAGTTTTCCAAACAAAGATGTTACGCTGAAGATATGGCCACCTAAAACAACAAAGTATTGCCAACCCCTTGATGTTTACGTCCTTCGGCAATATAAACTCTATATCAGAAGGATTACTGATTTTGTAAGACTGCAAGATGCCAAACCACACATGAAGGTACATGATCGTTATTTCATCGTGAAACTTCACTCTGTGATTTACAATCAATTTGCTGCACCTACGTATAAGCCTATGTTGCAATATGCTTGGCGAAATCCAGGTTATGACATTGACATACCAACATCATCATTTGTAAATGTAATTAGTGTGGCTTTTGATACTGGACTGAGTGAAAGCGAAAGTGATTTAGAATGTTATAACGTGGCTTTAGTGAGGTTTGTACATTGCTCTCTTCCACCTTGTTTTAACCACTTCATCGAAATCCCGCATCTGCACTTTGAGGACTAACATAAGCACTTTTAGGTGTGTGTACTGCTGTATATGTGTGTTTTGCGCTATTATAAGTGAACCCTTGAACTTACCATTCCATCGTTGGTCGGCCACGGCTGCTACAGTAGAACAATATAGAATTCTTAAATCATGGGTCGTTGCGGGAATAAATTCGGTCACGATCTTAACCAAACGATGGGGTTCAGAAGAGAGCCTAACTACTTGAAATGAGGAGCAAATATGTGCTTACTAACTTTTATTAAAATCGAAATGACACGACAACATTATTATTTTAATATAAATCCTTGAAATAAAAAAATTATAAATTATTTATTATTGAATGTTTCAAACGCAGTCACATTGCATAGCGTTGATTTATTTCTCACAATATCGAAGAGTTGCTTCGGAGAAATTAGTACATTAGTGGACAGCGAAACTGAAAACTGAAAAAGGAAAGACCTGAAAACCGGGCACCTATTACTCCAAACGAGAACTGAGAATTAATCCACACGACCCGTGGAAAATCTGACTTTCAACAAGTAGAACGCCTGATTTCCTCTCAATTAAGATTATCCACCAGTCGAATACCCTTTACGGATACGGAACACCCGCCGAATGGACCCTTAATCGAACCAAATTGACTATCAGTTGCTTTGGATAGGTTGCGAAATATTATGGGATAGCATGGTGTTCACTACGAGTTAACAGCATCATTCACAATTGAAATAAAATTCCACCATGTATTTGTCATTTATGACACCCTTAAGTGATAAGGTAATCCCGATGCTAAATGTGCATCACCCAAACAGCTGTTCGGAAGGAACCAACAACAACATGATCCGCGAGGATCTTACGTTACGTCGTTCTAAAGGAACAAAACTGCGAAATGCAGGAAACACTTACTCATCACGCATTTAGGAGAAATGCCAAACACTGAAGTTAATTAAAAAGTGATAAATCACTTGAAAAGTATTATTATCAAACCGATTTTCAGGTTAGAAATGGTTTTGTTACGCTTAATAAAATTACCAGTCCACATTGAAAAACACTACTTTAAGGAATTCTTTCCTTTGAAAAACAATGACTACCATTACAGATCCATCTACTTATTGTTTGTCCCAACACACTACCTATAAAGTGATTACTTAATCGAATTCAACTACGAATAAAATGAAAGTACGACAAAGATTGAAAATAAAATAGTATTACTGGCTGACGAATCGAAACCGCATTCGCAACTCAAGTCTCACACTAATACACTGAGTGTCAATATGCACACTATCAAAAGAAAACGGACGTCAGAACGACAAAACAATTAAGTCCGTAAAATAAAATAACATATCGAAGTCATTAAAACTCAACACGCATGGAGAATTACAGTAAAATATTTAATCTCCATCAGTTCGATATCCAATATTTGGGCAACCCTCATTCGCCGATAGCGGCCCCGTTATCTTAGGGAACACCTTCCAGCTGTTGGAGCTACGCACTAGTTGGCCTCATTATTACCGATCTAACCCTCTTCATATTTCATATTTTACTGTAGATGCTACCTTCGCACAGGTCACTTCGCAAAAACAAAGAAACATCTAACCTGAGACTTGAGTATGTACAGCCGACATCCCAGACCTATCGTCGGGCTCACTTAAAATCTGTACATCATGACACTAATCTCTATGTACACGATACCTTCCAAATTCTATCGTCGGGCGTGAACTAGGACGTCTCATCATCAGTAACTCCAAGGATAACATGTGACGTCCTAAATCTATGGTCGGGCGTAAAAATGGGTCGTACTACGCATCCCCTAGCATATCAGGCGAACTAACAATTTCAAACCAACTCTGACATTTCAATACACATGGATCCACGTCTCTTACTATTAAACGAATGCAAGTCGGAAAATGCAGTAAGTCTCCATCTCGTTACAATACGTGAACTCAAAACAAATATACGTGACGAACAATTCTCCAACTCAAACACAATCTCAGCCTGTGCAATGAAGTTTTTAGGGAAGCAATGATAATTCCCAACACACGTCTACCATTTAGTGGATGTATTCAAAATAATAATCATCACTACCGCATTAGAAACTTTCAAATCGCCTACCGTCAATTCCAAATATTTATATCAATGACATATCCAGTGAAACGAAATTCAATACAACACCAACCATGTATTCTAAATGCTCTTTTATCCTTGAGGTCACATTATCTTAATATTCATACGGGCTTTACGTAACTAGTCACCTGACTTTTACTACCAAGATTTTTAACCTTTACTAGAGTCGTTTTCACTTGGGATTTTACTAGAAATCTACGGTGCCTCACACAGTAGTCGTCTCTAATTTCGGATTGGTAGCAGAATACTCTACAGCCTGTCACAATACAGCCTGTTTCCCAAATACTTCCTCGGCAAACATAGCCTGTCTCAAACTCATTCTCCTCGCCTTATCCCAGCGGTATCACTTAAAATCCAGGCTTCCTTTCACCTTCAATATTCCTATCCCTCTCATCTCCAAATACATAAATTCTTCGCTCTCAATCCATTTTTCTTATATTTCCAAGACCATATTCATTTTTCAATCCTCTAGTGAAAACAACAACCATTATAAAATACACCTCTTTATTTTACTATTACTACGACTTTCGGACCTCGAGAATCCAAGAACACACCGCGATTTTCCGTATCATTGATATACACGAATCCCAAAATTTTACTTCCCATTAATAAATATAACTCTATCGAATTTCACTGGAATATTTTTAAATGCCTGTGATCCTTGTAAAATATCCTGGTTAAATGCACTTTTAACATAGAAAAATTTCTTTATCGCGCGGTAGACATTATTATTATTATTATTATTATTATTATTATTATTATTATTATTATTATTATTATTATTATTATTATTATTATTATTATTATTATTATCGACAAACATTTCTGAATTCAACTGATATTTGAAATTAAGACATTCGCCACGACTATTTTACCATTATAGCTTTCCTAATTTTCCTCACTTTGGACACTATCTCATAGAACATTAACACCAGATTTAAACGTCGCATTTTACAGTTTCTTGACGTGAAATTTACAAACTAAAATTTTCACACGATGACCAAAATTATAACACTTTTCGCCTGATAATTACAAATATCACCCCGACAATCATCTTGAAAAAATTTGTTGGGACAGACAAAATCTAGCTACAACATAATACAAATATAGACAGACCTGCAAAATGGCGTCATCCTCAGTATTCTGGCTACATTGTCGCCAGATGACCTCGTGCCTTTAGCCGTACATTTGTACAAATAACATCATCTTCTCCAACATATCAATCTTACAAACACTGCCTTTTTCACACGATATTAAATTACAACACAAATCACGCACTTTCCTCGTTATAATTTGTACCACGAACCTCCCTCGTTCTGCAGTCAACTGCGACTGTCTGCCTTCTTCCCAGAGTTGTCTCTCTCCGTCACCCACAACACAACAGGTGTTCAACAGATAACGAAATCGGAACTACTCTGACTGGCTTCCCAACTCTCTTACCACTTTCAAACGCACATGAGGTGATACAATAAAATCTGCTGTGTACTTTAACAGACGCCTATACTTTCACAGTTTGTCGGCAAAAGTTCGAAATTTTCTGTCGCCTTCCCTTTCTAACCGAATATGTGGACCTCAGCCACGAACATGTACTAAGTTGTTTGTCGATCAATCTGGTACAATTTTCTGCTGACGACGGGCGTAAGCTACCGCTGCTTCAAAAACCAGATCGACACTGAAAAATATGCAGTGGGGGGTTCCTTTTATAGTCTTATGAGGGACGCTACACACACTACTAAGCTTGATTGCGTAATCTGCTAATTTCGCGTCCAATAGACCGATTTTTATGAGACTTGTCCCAGAATTCCGGACAGACTTGTAATTATTTTAGATGTTAATCTCATAATTTTACCACACTCGCAACAGGTGAAATGAATTATTTCTGCCCGGGCGTTTCGCGGGTTTTCTTCATCCATTGACCTTGGCACGTGGAGCTAGTCCTCGGATCTGACGCTGACTTGTACTTAGGCTTAACTGCATTTATGTTTTACCCTGGGGGTTCTGTCTTCACGTAGGGTTTCAGAATAATTTAGATTATTTATTTCTTTATTTACTGTATTGCCAAAATCCCTCGTTACGCAGAATTCCGTGAATTTAAAGAATTATCGGGCACTCGAAATCCGCCGAGGTGTCACGGTATTTCACGAGCTTGCCGCGGGTGAGATCTTTCCCACGAGACATCGAGGCTCTACGAGCGCAACATGGCTGCCCTCAAAAATAAAAGTAGCTTGTTGATTTGAAATAAATATTGAGAAAAATAAAAATATTTTTCTCATCGTAGAATGATGGGTTCAATACCAACATCATCATTTGTAAATGTAATTAGTGTGGCTTTTGATACTGTACTGAGTGAATGCGAAAGTGATTTTGAATGTTATAACGTGGCTTTAGTGAGGTGTGTACATTGTTCTCTCCCACCTTGTTTTAACCACTTCATCGAAATCCCGCATCTGCACTTTGAGGACTAGTATAAGCACTTTTAGGTGTGTGTACTGCTGTATATGTGTGTTTTGCGCTATTATAAGTACTTCAAGCAGAGAGGTTTTGGTGCTGCTGATTGAAAATATAATGATACACTGACGCCATTAAATTACATATAATTTCCTTGCTATGGTATTGATATCTTGTTACTTTGTTTCTCTCTATTAAAATATTGCTTGAGGTAGAATGCAACGTTTTAGCATGGAAATGACGCACACCACTGTTTTGTTTATGATTGCTTGTTATTCTAAGCATGGTTTCTTGCGGTTCCGAGCGTTCGAGGTCAAAGGTGTCCTTTGTGAGTTCATAACACTTCTACAAAGTTCACCTCTCTCGAGGTTTAGTAACTTACACTCCCAAACTGTGTGATGATTCGTTTCACCCCATACACACATGTAGGGTCTTCCGTTATTTTGAACCTAAAGAAGTATTCACCAAATTTCCCGTGGCCTGTTGTCATATCCGCCATATTATGTCTTAGATTTATTTTAATTTTCAGTCTACTCCGTACGTTAGGAAAGTATGATTTTGCTACGCTTCCGTTTGTATTATTTTCCCACTTGCTCTCCCACAATCGAATGGTTTCCTCCCTCAGGTCCTGTTTCATTGTACAGATAGGTGTTCGATTGTAAACCACTTCTAAATCCAGGTTGCTTGCAGCTTGTTTGGCCAGATGATCAGCAAACTCGTTTCCTTCATTTCCAACATGAGCCTTGATCCATATAAAATATATGATTCAGTTTTCTTGCTGAATATATCGTAAAATACTTTGTAATTCTCCTATCAATGTATTGTCCTTGCGGTTGTTTCGTAAAAGTTTCAAGGTTGTTTTACTGTCAGTGTGTGTTACATCAACGTTGGCTTTCCTTTGAAACCTCGTGTATGTCCCAGTGCTCTTCCTAACCATTATATTCCTTAACATTGGTCTCGCCTCGTAGCCACGTATGTATATGCAGTCCATCAGAACAATTTTCGTTGAGTCCATTTTCCTATGGAGACGTATAAAGGATAATGAACCTTAAATACATTATACTGCAGGAGTGCGCCAATACGCCTTGCAAACAATATCCCTACAATACGGTATGGTGAGGTCCATTTTTCTTTAGAAAGTCGCATAGGAACATTAACACAACGAAAATTTATTCTAATGGACTGCATATAAATATTTGGCTGGAAGGCGTGACCAGTCTTAAGAAGATAATGAGTAGGAAGAGCACTGGGACATACGAGAAAAAAAAGAAGGCCATCGATATATTTTCTATGTCTTGTAACTTCTCGAAGGGCCTTCAGTATTGCAACTTGCTCAGCCTGATTGTTTGGGCATCTATTATATAATTTGAACCTAAGTTGGCGAGTTAGTTCAGAGTTGATACACATAGCTATTCCAGACCCGATACCCGACTCAGTTTTGCTGCCGTCTGTGTACATCTGGACTGTATACAGTACTTTCTCCTTTTTAGTCTTGTATTATTATGTTTTCAGCTGGGTGAGGCCAAGCTTTGTAATTCTTTGTAGAGCAATGTCCATTGGTATCTCTCATGTATTTAATTCTTCCTTTAATTATATTCTAATAATTAGCCATTTCCAAAAGTTGAATGTTAATTGGAGTCATTCGATAATACCTCATGCGACGTCGTTCTGAAGGCTTTCGAAATGTTAATGCTTACTGCTCTCTATACTCGCTTTAGTTTGTTGACATTATGGTTTGTATTTAAGGCATCTACCCAAACAGGAATTCCATACGAGAGTAATGGAAGTATTGCTCCTTAAATGATACTCGTTGCATGGGAACGCTATCTATCTATCCATCTATCTATGTTGAGTACTCAGTGCTAAGGTTAGTTGGAACCACAACAGCTCCACAATCAACTGCCATAGATGACCTAGGCATCATTGAAGAGGTTTACTAAGGAAATGAAGTGTGGGGTAGTTTCCCGTTTCTTTCCTCAGGTGGTGGTGGTGGTGATTATTGTTTTAAGAGGAAGTACAACTAGGCAACCATCCTCTATATAACACTAATCAGAGGGAAAAAATGGAAGGGGTCCGACACTTCGAAAAATGAAGATATCGGCCAAAGGAAGACAAGGGCCACGAAGGGCGTGAAAATGAAAGACTCCCTAGCCCTCGCAAACCTAATAGCGTCGGGGTCGGAAAAGAACAAGAGTTGACCAAGGGAGGTCGGATAGGATAGATGAAAGTGAGGAGCTTGGCACAAGTAAGTGGAAGCAATGCCAGGACTCAGCTGAGGGCCCCGTGGTCGCCAACCCACGCTCCAAAGTTCAGAGCCCCTGGGGCTTCTTTCCTCACCGAGCCAGAAGTTGCTAATACATATTAGCCTGTCGAGCCCAATGAAATGTACGCACCTACTCAACCTACGCGCAATATTTTCATACCATTCATAGCAGGGACTGGCTGCATAAGGAACAGCATTACTAGCATCGCTCATACTTCAGTCACTTTCATATAGTCAAAGCCAAGGATAAGACAGAGACAGATCTATAAAAGTAACAATTTTGTTCTACCCCACACTAGAAGACGTATTTCAACGTAAACACTCCGTGTTGTCAACAGAGGCATTCCAATTTCTTTTAAAACGAAAACCTACAACCCGTTTCCCAGTCTTTGACCGGGTCAGGGATGTAATGAATGAAGCAGATATAGGCTATTATTACAATGGGGTCGCCACTCCCATGGTGATTTATTAATGACTGATAAATGCTATGAAATGATAATGGAGAGTGTTGCTGGAATGAAAGATGACAGGGAAAACCGGAGTACCCGGAGAAAAACCCGTCCCGCCTCCGCTTTGTCCAGCACAAATCTCACATGGAGTGAGCGGGATTTGAACCACGGTATCCAGCGTTGAGAGGCAGACATGCTGCCGTCTGAGCCACGGAGGCTTCCAATTTCTTTATGTCAGCTAAATTATTTTCATTGTGGATAGGTAGGAAGGCTGGGCAACACCGGAAGATTACTTATAGAAATTCACAATTTAAAATGATGCATTTAAAAACACATATTTTATTTTATGAAATACTTCCGCTCATTAAAGTGGAGGTGGGACAGGTCTTTCTCCGGGTACTCCGGTTTTCCCTGTGATATTTCATTCCAGCATCACTCTCCAATATCACTTCACTTCATCTGGCATTCATTAATTATTGCCCCAGGGGAGTGTGACAGGCTTCGGCAGCCGGCACAATTCCTATCCTTGCCGCTAGATGGCGCTTCATTCATTCCATTCCTGACCCGGTCGAATGACTGGAAACGGGCTGTGGATTTTCACTTCCGCTCATGCAGAGGCTACCTTGAGACAAAGTGTACTTTTGCAATGATTTTTAGAAGAGAAATAGATATACTTGAGAAATTTAGACGCTAACCTAATTGTAATAATGATTTCTTATAATTATTAATAAACCCTTTAAAGCCATGACGGCAATTTTCCCTAACGTTGTAACTGGCAGAGACATTTGTTACCAAAAATTGGCGGCAAGAAGGGGTATTGTTCTCCTCACTCCAATCATATCAGACCCACTATGTCGATTTCCTCTAGATGGTATTTCTCCCTGTAGTAAATATTCCTCTTCTCGAGATTGACATCTGTTGGAACAGAAACAGTTCCTCTCCAGGAGCAGTGTTGTTCCTGCACAAAACTGAAATACTGGACCAATCCTGCAAGCCAGACGTAAAACATATACGATAAATGTTCTTTCTGCGCAAAAATATGCCGTTTACATCTGCAATCATGAAAATATTAGTAACTCATACACCATCAAAAAGTGGAGGAAAGTACTCTTTCTGAAATAAACAGTATGGACACCAGATAGAGTTCATATTCTCAAAATATAAAAGACTGTTGAACATAATATCCAAAATACCGATTAAATGAAATGGCATATGGCTTTTAGTGCCGGAGTATCCCAGGTCTGGTTCGGCTCGCCAGGTGCAGGTCTTTCTATTTGACTCCCGTAGGCGACTTTTGCGTCGTGATGAGGATGAAATGATGATGAAGACAACACACACACCTAGCCCCCGTGCCATTGGAATTAACCAATTAAGGTTAAAATCCCCGACCCGGCCGGGAATCGAACCCGGGACCCTCTGAACCGAACGCCAGTACGCTGACCGTTCAGCCAACGAGTCGGACGAAAATACCGATAATTCAGCAAAGACAGTTACAAATAAATCGTCATACGAGTGCCTTAAATTTCGCCCGTAAATGAGTTCATTTAGGAAACTTGCCCGTTTGACACAATATGTGCTTAGTGGGAGATTGCTGACCTCATTTTGAATTTTAACAATCCTAAATCAAACCAAACCCCATGGCGCAACAGCTCCGAATGGTCATGACCTACAAGCGACCGCTGCCCAGCTCCAAGGCCTGGAAATTACGAGGTAACGTGCGATCGGCACGGCGAATCCTTCCGACCGTTATTCTTGGCTTTCTAGACCGGGGCCGCTATCTCACCGTCAGATAGCCCCTCAATTGTAATCACGCAGGCTGATAGGACCTCGAACCAGCCCTCAGATACAGGTAAAAAATTCACTGACCTGCCGGATAATCGAACACAGGCCTCCGGGATAAGAAGCAGGCACGCTACCACTACATCGCAGTGCCAGCTGCTTTAACCTAAACAGAATAATGCACTGTATCTACAATAATTTATTTTAATCATGTATTTAGAATATTTCAGAGAGCATTAATCTATTAAAAGGCTTAAAAAATGAGATACTACCTTAACATTTATTTCGCTCGCGATTTAATTTAGTCTGACTGATTAATTGAGCCATTTTGTTGCAATTGGTCACGAACATAAACAAGCATTCAGACAAATTAATGTTGATAAGTGAGTTTCTAAATTATAGTTCGTAAATAACAACATTGCATCTGCACAATTATTAAGAAAATTTATTGCTAGTTTTGGATTTCACAAATACAGTACTTCAAACTTCGTGCCTAGCCCAGGACTCTGGCTCAGTTCAAAGTGTAGTTTCATCATTGCTTTGATAGTCCTCTATTGTCTGACTGTGTGTATAGACGGAACTCTTGTCACCATTGTAAACTTTGTGAATTCACAGCCTCTCATGGCTTCATCCGAGGCTGACATCCAAAAGATCAAACCCAAGTCACTCGTGAAATTCCAGTGCTACCCTCTTTAGCAGAGTGGTGGCTCTCATCTCAAGTGGATATTAAGAACACCTTCATGAATTGTTCTTATTATTATTAATCTGTTTAGCGTCTGGGGTCGGATTTTCCCTCGGACTCAGCGAAAGATCCCACCTCCGCCGTCTCAAGGGCAGTGTCTTAGAGCTTCAGACTCCGGGTCGGGGGATACAACTGGGGAGGATGGCCAGAACCTCGCCCAGGCGGCCTCACCTGCTATGCTGAACAGGGGCCTTGCAGGGGGATGGGAAGATTGAAAGGGATAGACAAGGAAGAGGGAAGGAAGCGGCCGTGGCCGTAAGTTAGGTACCATCCCGTCATTTGCCTGGAGGAGAAGTGGAAAACCACGGAAAACCACTTCCAGGATGACTGAGGTGGGAATCGAACCCAACTCTACTCAGTTGACCTTCCGAGGCTGAGTGGAACTCGTTCCATCCCTCGTACCACTTTTCAAATTTCGTGGCAGAGCCGGGAATGGAACCCGGGCCGCCGAAGGTGGCAGCTAATCACACTAACCACTACACCACAGAAGCGAACCCATTATGAATTCCGTTATCAAATTATATACATTGATACGCAAAGCGATACTGTCTTACATCGGATCGAATGAAAATGGCAAGGATCGACAATGGCATTTGTAGTTCTACGAGGTAATTTATTACGTCGATTAGACTAAGTTACTTGATATTCTGAAGGTGATCGGGATCAAATTCCTTGACAGAAAAAATATCTGCAATATTTACAAAAATACAATTGTACTGTTGTGTAGTGATAAGAATCGAGGGCTACGGAAGAAAAGCAACTATCAAGGAAGGAGTGAGGCAGGCCTATGGTTTGTCCGCCCTCTTTATCGGTGTTTGTACAGAACAAACAAGTAAAGTAAACCGTGGGAGAATTTGAAAAGGGAATAACAGTCAAAGAGAGAAAATCAAAAGTCTGAGATTTGCCGAAGATATTACTATTTTATCTGAGTTTGCAAAAAGTCCGAAGAATTTGCTGAAAAGTATAGGCACAGTTTTGGACAACGAGTACAAGATGAAACAGAAGCAGTGGAATGCAGTCGAACGAAGTTGTGCAATGCAGGAAATATTAGATTAGGGAAGGAATGTTAAATAAAGTAAATTAATATTGTTACTTGGTTAGTAGAACATCTTAAAACGTGTGGCCTCCGAATTGGCCTGGTGCAGGTCTTTCGAGGGCCCGGTTCGTGGGTACTCAGCCTACGTAATTACATTTGAGGAGTTGTCTGACGGTGAGATAGCGGTTCCGGTCTAGAAAGCTAAAAATAACGGTCGAGAGGATTTCGTGCGCAGACCACACACCTTGTAATGTACAGACCTTCGAGCAGAGGGTTTCATGTTATTCATCTCTCTATCGTATTTTAGAAAGACAGTTGAACCACAGACAACCCACATGCATACGGATTATTTAAGTCACGGGATATTTCATTTCGTTTAGAACATTAAACGAAACCATTCTCGTCAGGACATCGGTGACCAACTGAACAAGAATTTTTCTCTTTGCTTTCTTTTTTTGTGTCGGGCTGAGTGGCGCTGGCCTTCTGACCCCAACATGGCAGCTTCGATCCTGGCTCAGTCCGATGCTCACCAAGCTCGATAGCTGCAGTCGCTTAAGTGCGGCCAGTATCCAGTATTCGGGAGATAGTAGGTTCCAACGCCACTGTCGGCAGCCCTGAAAATGGGTTTCCGTGGTTTCCCATTTTCACACCAAGCAAAGGGCCAGAACTGAGAATGAAGCGATCATGGCCTTGATTAAGGTACAACCTCAGCATTTACCTGGTATGAAAATGGGAAACCATGGAAAAGCCATCTTCATAGCTGTCGAAATGGGGTTTGAACTCACTATGTCCCGAATGCAGCCTGACAGCTGCGTGAACGAGTATCAATCTGGAATGTGTTAGCAGATCTCTGACCATCTGGAACAGAGCTGACACTTTCGAAGGTGTTTGATTTTTTAGCAAGCTTGCTCTAATCATTTGGAACACGAACTATTGGAGCATAAATGAAATTTTAAAAGTGGGGAGTGCAGATGTTGGATAAAACATGTTCCCTCCCCGTCTTTCTCGTGTTCCATCGCACATTTTTCGGGACAATAAAGAGGTTTGCTCCCAAGATACAACACTGAAAGCCCAGGTTCAGTTGGCCATAACGAAGTATTTGATTATCCTTAAGCAAGTATCTAATTTACAGAATGATGTGTGTATTATTTACGGTTTGTGCTTATATGGACGGCGAATAGCAAAGATGTGAAAACTCAGATATGTTCAAAGAGTAAAGAGCTAGTAGAAGAAATAAATACCATCGCAGAATGTTATCCAGCCCTACATTCAATTGTTTCAGCAACGAAAGCAGGCCTACAGTTACAAAGAAACTTTTTCAATATAAAACTCGACAAAACCACAGAAAGAAATATAACGCAAAGAGAGCTCTCAAATGAAATGAAGGAAAAAACATTTTGATCGAAATGAATGTGTTATACACTCGAGTCATTGGGATCTAATTGAAGAAGCTGTATACATAAACCCTTCGCGTTCCTCTTCAGATAGATGGTATTCCTTTCCATAGTTAGTAAGGAAGTGCTTTGAAATTTCTGCTAATTGACCTGTAATAGTGGTGAATGTGTCTGGCATGTGCAGGCAGCACACCTCTTTAAGCTTAGAGAGGATACAAATGGCGAAGTTGCGTTGATAATCAATAGTAGCTTTAAAGAAATAGCAAAAGAATACTTTGAATTGGGAGTTATTATTGAGCATTTGAAGTAAATCTACAGTAGATAGAGGAGCTAGTAGAAGTGATGATGGTGGTTATTATTGTAATAAGGGAAAGTACAACTAGGCAACCCCCGTAACACTAATCAGAGTTTTTTATTTATTTTTTTACAAGTTGCTTAACGTCGCAAGGACACAGATAGGTCTCATGGCGACGATTGAATAGGAAAGGGCTAAGAGTGAGAAGGAAGCAGCCGTGGTCTTAATTAAGGTAGAGCCCCAGCATTTGCCTGTTGTGCAAATGGGAAACCACGGAAAACCATCTTCAAGGCTGCCGACAGTGTGGTTCGAACCCACTATCTCCCGAATACAAGCTCACAGCTACACGCTTCTAACCTCACGGCCAATTCACTCAGCCACTAATCAGAGTAAAAAGAGGAAGAGTTCCGGCTATTCAAAGAATGAAGGTACCGGCAAATGGAGAGGAAGACCCAGGAGAGACCTAGCCAACTTAATACCGTCGTGGTCGAAAGAGAAGAAGAAGGATTGATTAAGGGACATCGAATAGGAATATTTAAAGTGAGGAGCGTGACACAAATAAGTGGAAACAATGCTAGAGTCGGCTAGAGGTTGCCAACCAGCACCCGCAAGTTGAGATTCCCTGAGTTTCGTGAAAATCCATGCATTAGCTAAAAATATATTTTTATCTCCGCAGTGTCGCCTTAACGCGCTGTGACTGTGGAACCAAGCACTGCATTCGGAAGACGATTGGGTTCGAACCCCACCGTCAGCTGTCCTGAGAATGGTTTTTCTTATGCTTTCCCATTTTCACTTCCAGGCGAATGCCGGGACAGGTCCTATTCATAAAGCCATAGCCATAACCTCTCTCAGTCACCACGTCGATCGGTAGGAGATATCGTGGATGTAGATATGCTATCACAGGTCGATACATTCCGAGTGAAATAAGTTTTAAATAAAGAAGGGGTAACATGTTAACCTAGTGGAGTGACCGCACCTCTTAAGGCGACACTCCACAGATCAAAATCGATATTTTGGTCATTTTGGTGAAAATTTTTATGACTGAAATTGAAAGGAATGATTTTTGTTTTTTCTTGTCACATAGTCATTCCGCTGAATTCAAACAATTTATCACTGTAATAATGCTTTGTTTGCCAATTGTACTTAAACATTTTGAATTCCAATTTTACCGGGCGAGTTGGCCGTGCGCGTAGAGGCGCGCGGCTGTGAGCTTGCATCCGGGAGATAGTAGGTTCGAATCCCACTATCGGCAGCCCTGAAAATGCTTTTCCGTGGTTTCCCATTTTTTTTGCTAGTTGCTTTACGTCGCACCGACACAGATAGGTCTTATGGCGACGATGGGACAGGGAAGGGCTAGGAGTGGGAAGGAAGCGACCGTGGCCTTAATTAAGGTACAGCCCCAGCATTTGCCTGGTGTGAAAATGGGAAACCACGGAAAACCATTTTCAGGGCTGCCGACAGTGAGGTTCGAACCTACTATCTCCCGAATACTGGATACTGACCGCACTTAAGCGACTGCAGCTATCGAGCTCGGTGTTTCCCATTTTCACACCAGGCAAATGCTGGGGCTGTACCTTAATTAAGGCCACGGCCGCTTCCTTCCAACTCCTAGGCCTTTCCTATCCCATCGTCGCCATAAGACCTATCTGTGTCGACGCGACGTAAAGCCCCTAGCAAAATAAAATTCCACTTTCTCCCAAAATATGCTGTCAAATGTAACAAAATTTGCATGGTATATGTATCACAGCTATATTAAGAAACCTGCATATGGAATTTTTGATTGAAGAAATTTTTCAAGCAGTAGGGATTTTTAAGTCCAAAATTTTAGAACGTAAAAATTACACAAAATTTAGTACGATATATATGTCCTTTATTTATTTATTTATTTATTTATCGTATGGCATATATGCATATATACAGAAACAAGAAAGCAAGTACATTATATTTTAATGTCCAAAGATGTTACCTCTGTGTCACTCCTTATTTCCTTATTATCTTTAGACTAGGCTTTCCACGAGGACTGATATGGCGGAACTGTAAGGGGTCTGACCAGTTTTCATGCTGATGAATAGACAACACTTGATAATAAATATGTTACTCTCTGCATGTGTATGTCTACTTCTTAGTCCTGTTTCCTGATACGGGATCGGGGATGAGGTGAGTTGAAATCATATGGCATGTTTTTACGGCCGGATGCCCTTTCTAATGCTAATCTCAGTCGATGAGCTAATGAACATGGTGAATGACACTGGCTAAGGAGGTGCAATCGGCTATGGCTTTATGAATAGGACCTGTCCCGGCATTCGCCTGGAAATGAAAATGGGAAAGCATAGAAAACCATTGTCAGGACAGCTGACGGTGGGGTTCGAACCCACTCGTCTTCTGAATGCAGTGCTTGGTTCCACAGTCACAGCGCGTTAAGGCGACACTACGGAGATAAAAATATATTTTTACCTAATGCATGGATTTTCACGAAACTTTGTGGGAATATCACCTACATAAAAGTAGAGATATCACGAACATTTCTTTCATATCGATGGCCTAGACTGAATACCTCGTATCTCAAAGAGTTCTTCCTATCCATTATTTCCCTTAAGACTGGTCACGCCTCCCAGCCACACATGGATATGCAGTCCATCAGAGCAATGTTCGTTGGGTTTATTTTCCTATGCTGAGGCGTAAAGGAAAATGAACCTTATAAACATTATACTCTAGGAGTTAGTAAATAAGTCACGCAGACATACTTTCCTATAGTACGGTACGGTAAGGTTCATTTTCCTTCACACGTCGGCATAGGAATAAAGAACACAACGAACATTGTTCTGATGGACTCCATATTCATGTGTGGCTGGGAGGCGTAATCGGTCTTAAGGGAAATAATGGATAGGAAGAACTTTGTGAGATACGAGGTTTTCATTCTAGGCCATCGATATACAATTAATAGTTTTCGAAAATATACTTTTTGAAATTTTTAAAGTCCGTTTTTTCATGAAATTTAATTAACCTGTTAATGAAAATTCGTAATTAGGTAGATAATACTTCTTTTAAAAACACTACGTATGGATTTTTCTGTACATAATTTATATAACGATGGCCTAGAATGAAAACCTCGTATCTCACAAAGTTCTTCCTATCCATTATTTCCCTTAAGACCGATTACGCCTCCCAGCCACACATGAATATGGAGTCCATCAGAACAATGTTCGTTGTGTTCTTTATTCCTATGCCGACGTGTGAAGGAAAATGAACCTTACCGTACCGTACTATAGGAAAGTATGTCTGCGTGACTTATTTACTAACTCCTAGAGTATAATGTTTATAAGGTTCATTTTCCTTTACGCCTCAGCATAGGAAAATAAACCCAACGAACATTGCTCTGATGGACTGCATATCCATGTGTGGCTGGGAGGCGTGACCAGTCTTAAGGGAAATAATGGATAGGAAGAACTCTTTGAGATACGAGGTATTCAGTCTAGGCCATCGATAAGGAGATATTACTTTGTACAGTTTGCATATTTGCTGGGAGATCTTTAGAAGATAGGTCCAGCAGCCAATGTTGTTGCTTCCTTATCACCACCCAGGGGTCACGTGTAGGGCTTTTTAAGGTTTAATCTACGGACGTGTACGTGTGTGCAGGCATGTCAGTGATGATAGGCCGACGTGAACAAAGCAAGACTTCGGCTTGTTCTTACCAATATGTGCGTTCGGAGGATAAATAGGCATTGACATGTCACATGTGATACTTCAAGGGCAGTGGTAGAAAGGTTATTTAGAGGTTTAGATTTTGGAGATTGATTAAGCATTAAAGACGCGACATATACAATACGCTTTAAACAGTGTTGAATAAATTACAAATCTACTGTATATCCTTTAATATTTTTGTAGGATTATATGATTTGTATAGTGCATAAGTTGTATTATTTTTTTTAGTAATTTCAAACATTCAAACCATAATAAATTAACCACCGTACATGATACTTTTACTATTAATATAAATCTGAATTTCACCTAAGAAATATGTCAACTGAAATATTTATAATTAGTATTTACACCTTTTTAGAGTGAAATTGGGTGTGTAAAATGTGTTTTTAATTCTAAAATTTTACCTTCTCTTCTGTAATCAATATAATACTATCATTTGGTACAATAGCTGCTAGGTTCCTTTAGATTCTGGTACATGAAAATATTATAGCAATATTTCCATAAAATTTCTGTCTTCTTGACATCTTTTTCAAAATCACGTTCTTGTGACGTCGTGGGGAGGCATGCGTTTCTCCGGGACCTCAAAATTCATGAAGCAGAAGCCAGGGCCACCCAAACTGGTAAGGTCGAGGGTGCGAGATCAGATTTTTGAGGACTTCGCCCCTATAACGGCCCCTTACCAGGGTCTTTGTAAAATCCTTAACAGCAGGTTTGGTGGAGGAAACCTTTGGTGCGGTGAAAGAAATGAAATGGCATATGGCTTTTAGTGCCGGGAGTGTCCGAGGACATGTTTGGCTCGCCAGGTGCAGGTCTTTTGATTTGACTTCCGTAGGCGATCTGCGCGTTGTGATGAGCATGAAATGATGGTGAAGACAACACACCCAGTCCCCGTGCCAGAGAAATTAACCAATTAAGGTTAAAATTCCAGACCCTGCCGGGAATTGAACCCGGGACCCCTGTGACCAAAGGCCAGCACGCTAACCATTTAGCCAAGGAACCGGACTTTGGTGCGGTGAATTTAGGGATGAGGTAGCCCCTCCCCTTGGAATTAAATTAAGGGCAAACCACTGCATTGTGGTGAAAAGGTAACAACTCCAACAGAAAATAGCATGGTCGGAGTCTTTAGGTGACAGTCCCACTACGAATCTCAGGTGCTGTGAGCTAGTAACTTGCACACCTTAAACTAAACTATTAAATAAACATCAGCAAAGAGGAATATTACTGTTTCTAAATACAACGACATTCGGCTGAAGTGGATCAAGAAAATTGGATTTTGTAACGTAAGGAAATTCTGGAATGAACCGAAGTTGGTCGTCAGTCCTATGTTCAACAAAGAATAACACGTATTAAGTGAAGTCGAGTAAGTAAGTTATGTGCAAACCAATTACATCGGTATTTGATTCCGCAACTTTGACCACAGAATGTGAACACTTGAACTCACTAGACTACACTTGTCGGACATATACTAAGAATACAAAATCACTACCTCCACCAAAACATCAAAACATCACTAAGTTTATTATATGACGGGGAAGAAACCAAAGGTCGGTAGATGCAGAGTGGGTCTCGGCCCATAAGTGGCCACGGCTGGTACGTGGTACAACAGCTCTGCACTCTGACCGGCCAACCGAGCAGAGGAGGAGTGGCCACGGCTCTACGCCTCTGCATTTGGGAGACGGGACAGGGCTGGACCTTACGGCTGGCCCCAACCGCCGGCTGCCCTGAGAATGGTTTTCCATGGTTTTCTATTCTCCTGCACTAAGGCGAATGCCGGGAGAGTCCCTAGTACTGGCCACGGCCGCCAAACCCTCACCTTCTCCGAGCATCTCCTTCACCGTAACAAATCTCCCGGCCTGAGAAACGGCATCACCGTCTAAGAGGCCCCTTCAGGGGAGGAATGAAAACATTAGCAGTAGCAAGAAACAAAACTAGAAATACAACTCCATTTATAAAAGAACTAAAGCGATGTGTTCTGAGCTCAAGAACCGAAAGAGTGAAAAGATCGATTTGCGAAACGTAAATCTTGGGATAAAATACCGGTATGATTTTCTCCAAGAAACCATGCCACATATCTCTTGGAGAAATTTCTCAGTGCAGAGGAAAACACAATTCGGGGCAATTGAGGATTTCT
Source organism: Anabrus simplex (assembly GCF_040414725.1). Lineage (NCBI taxonomy): Eukaryota > Metazoa > Arthropoda > Insecta > Orthoptera > Tettigoniidae > Anabrus > Anabrus simplex. The sequence continues at coordinate 147,073,121 of NC_090265.1, read as the reverse complement.
TGTTTTGAGTTCCATTTGTTAATTAAAATATAACCTATACAACAGTTTGCATTAAATTGAAATCAAACTATATAAAGCAAAGCAGTCACCTCCGTACAGGCCACGAAGGCCCTTGGAGAGGTGGAAAGTAAAGGCTTTCACTATCCGTAACCCCGGCACTTGATGGGGTAGAATGGTTATCTCTACGCCCGGCAGCTTTACCCCAGAAATTCAACTGGTATTTTTTTCTAGTTGTTTTACGTCGCACCGACACAGATAGGTCTTATGGCGACGGTGGGAGAGGAAAGGCTTAGGAGTGGGAAGGAAGTGGTCGTGGCCTTAATTAAGGTACAGCCCCAGCATTTTCCTGGTGTGAAAATGGGAAACTACGGTAAACCAGCTCAGGGCTGCCGACAGTGGGGTTCGAACCCACTATCTCCTGGATGAAAGCTCACAGCTGTACGCCCCTAAAGGCATGGCCAACTCGCCCGATCCGATTGCAATGTACGTTTAAGTTTGATATATTATAAATACGTGATTTTACAGCTAGAGAGGTAAAGTTCTCCTTTTTTAAAATCAGAATTGAGTTACAATTGAAAGGAATAAAAAGCATAAAAATAATGTTGGAGAAATATGGCATAGTTTCCCGGGCCGCATTACAAATAGTTCAAATTTGAAATACTGTACGTACTTACTTCCCCTTTATGGATCGCTGTTACTTCTGTTCCGGTCTCAGACGTCTGACTACCGCTTTACAGCACGACCAATATTTCTCCTTTCACCAGGATCGTAGTTCAGGCTAAGTTTTGGAATTCTATCTTCTTCATCCTGAGTTCATGATTTTCCCCAATTTTCTTACGATTCAAGACTTCTCCTGAACGTCATAATATATCGTCGTTGCGTCTGCGAAAACTTCTATGTGATAATATTTTGGAGAAATACTGACCCGCAGAGCGAAAATTCCTTGACAATATTCGCACAGTATTGAACCTTAGATGAAAAAACATTACCGGCTAAAGTTCTAAGCTAAAAATATTCCATATAGTGATATTTTCAGGCTCATCGACGATATCAAATATCTGCCTTATATCTGTATGAGTAGTTCAGGTAGTAAAGGTGAGCTCAAGTTGGCGTGTTTGACTTAGGATAAGTCCAGTTTTATTATTTAGTACTATAGGTGCCTAAATTCTCAGCCTCGTATCGATATATTTACTGGCACATGAAAGAACTCCTGCGGAAAACCATTTCAGCACCTTGGTGTCGCCGGAAACCATAAAAATAAGTGGAACGTAAATTCTATAAGATGACCAAATAATGATCATGTCGGATGATCGTGTTTATTTTACTCGCCGAAGTCTTGCTGCCATAAAAAGGAATTGGTAAAGCGATGGTTTCATTAAATTTCTAGCACTTTATCTTAGAAAGTTCGTCTCATTGATTCACACACTGAAATCGATTAAGCTTCTCCTTCACGTCATTATCATCATTAAATGACAGATCACATCCATGATACGAAAATGTGCAGATTTGTTCTATTGGCTGATTGTTAATGACTATCTTCATCCTATCCTTCCTCCGCAATGACATAACTTTAGTTTTATTCTCCGACATCTTTAGATGTTGGTCTTTACAGATTATTATTATTACTATTATCGACCTTAAGCCAAATTCTTCACAAGGATTCATCATAGACCCTACCATAAGGTTTGATACGTCAATCAAGCTGAGGAAGTTAGACGGAAAAGCAGAACTTCTATCAACCTACTGTTGAATATTTCAAAGAAAATGTTCAACTCACGGATATATCAGTCACTGGTTTGATAATCGGAGCGAGAGGCACCATACCGAAGCTTTTTGTAGACTTCTGTAGGCATTTCGAACTTCTCAGAACCTTCTTCTCTAACATAGCAGTTAGTGGGTTGAATGATTCTAAATCCATGTTTAGAAACTACGCATATGGACCTTAAAAAATACGTCGTTTATTTCTTTCGCTGATGATTAAATTTCTATAATGAATAGGTTCGTGTATAACCAAAATTTTTAATGTACTCCTAATCTCTGTGGCAGCCTGCAGATGCTGTTGGAAGATTTCCAAATAAAAATATTATTTTATTATTATTTTATTTTTTACAACTTGTTTTACGTCGCACCGACGTCTTATGATGACGATGGAACAGGAAAGGCCTAGGAGTGGAAAGGAAACGGCCGTGGCCTTAATTAAAGTACAGCCCCGACATTTGCCTGGTTTGAAAATGGGAAAGGACTGAAAATCATCTTCAGAGCTGCCGACAGTAAGGCTCGAACCCACTATCTCTCGGATGCAAGCTCACACCTACGCGGCCCTAACCTCACGGCCAACTCGCCCGGATCTTGATTCCAATAATATTGTGAGTTTATAACCAAAACACATTATGGAAAAAGTAAGGAAAGGTCATATGCGCTCGTAAGGACACGTAATGAGAAGGCAGGACTATTTAGTTGTAAAAACAGCTCTACAATTAGATCCGAATTGAATACCGCCACTCAGAAGACCATTAAAGTGATGGATCGATAACATCCAAACCGGCATAAGTGACGTTGCCTTTAAACCTGAAGATGTTAGTAACAGGCCGAAATGGAGGAGATATAGCAAAACAGCGGGCCCCGTGTGGATAAACGCTAGGAAAGGGAGATAAGCAAAACAAACTTTTCGATCTTTTTACATTTTCACACCGTCCTACACCCAGTGGTGGCGCGTTGTATATGTTCAGTGGTTCAGTGAACCCCGTATAAACAGATGTCGTAGTAAAATGGTTTATCAAGAGTCTACTCCTTCAATTAGCTCTGTATATACGCACATGTAGCGATCATTTCGACATCAACACTCTGTTGCTCTCAGGAACTAGCGAAGAGGTTCAATTTCAGGACTGGGGGCGCGGGGCGGTGGGATGTAAGGAGAGTGTGCAAGGCGAGTAGCTATGAGGAGCAGGGAAAACATATCCGAGGAATCACTGGCAAATGGAACAGCGATAGCAATTAGTCAAAGCACCGTCAGAGAGCGCGGTTAATATTTGCCGTAGTTTTGAAGGGATTTTAATTTCATTTTGCGATTCTGATGTAATTAACCGCAATGAACCAGAATGGTATTTTGCTAACTACGATCTGAATATCATCAGTGAGTCTAAGTTAATGTAATCAATGAAACTTTTAATTAGTAATACGTGCTTTATGAAAATCAAACAGCAGTCGCTTAAGTGCGGCCAGTATCCAGTATTCGGGAGATAGTGGCTTCAAACCCCACTGTCGGCAGCCCTGAAGATGGTTTTCCGTGGTTTTCCATTTTTACACCAGGCAAATGCTGGGGCTGTACCATACTTAAGGCCACGGCCGCTTCCTTCCCACTTCTAGCCCCTTCCTGTCCCATCGTCGCCATAAGACCTACCTGTGTGGGTGCGACGTAAAGCAAATTGAAAAAAAGAAAAATCAAACAGAAAATACATCAAGATAAGTGACAGTAGTCTACCTAACACGACATTCCTACACAAGCAATATCTTCAAAATCAGAGGAAACTGGCTCAGCTTAAAGTAACTGCACCTTATATCCTCTCTCTGTAAGTCTTCTTTGTTTTTGTAATTTTTCACGCTGCACCCATGTGTATCAAAAGGAAAGTCGCGCTACTAATCAAGCAATATCAATACTTTATATCTATGTAAACATCAAGTAACAATAAATTTGAACACGTTATTTTCCAAAGCAGCGAACGCCCAGCCAATGACTACAGCGCTATTGTAGATACTTTGACAAACCCATCGCATAATTCTAAAGATAAATAAAGATAAAGATAAACATTTAAGTTATTTTAAGTCTTTAGGCTTTTTCAATCGCGAAATTACCAGCGTTGGCCCCAGTGTAGCAGTGGGCTCATCAGTTGGATTGCTACACCTGGCGCTAGTGCGCCGTTGAGACACGACTGCAAGCCTCCCATGCAGAACACGTGCAATCGATGGTGGTGGTGGTGATTATTGTTTTAAGAGGAAGTACAACTAGGCAACCATCCTCTATATAACACTAATCAGAGGGGAAAATGGAAGGGATCCGACACTCCGAAAAATGAAGGTATCGGCCAAAAGAAGACAAGTGCGACGAAGGGCGTGAAAATGAAAGACTCCCTAGCCCTCGCAAGCCTAATAGCGTCGGGGTCGGAAAAGAACAAGAGTTGACCAAGAGAGGTTGGAGAGGATAGATGAAAGTGAGGAGCCTGGCACAAGTAAGTGGAAGCAATGCCAGGACTCAGTTAAGAGCCCCGTGATCGCCAACCCACGCGCCAAATTTTAGAGTCTCTGGGGCCCCTTTTAGTCGCCTCTTACGACAGGCAGGGGATACCGTGGATGTTATTCTACCGCCCCCACCCACAGGGGGAGTGCAATCGATGAAATTAAATTATGGTTTCCTTCGAGGAGCCTTAATTCTTTGATTAATATTCTTGATAAATATTGAATATTGATGACCGCATTGTAATCGAAATCGACTTTTAACCTATCAGGTCCTTTACGTACATGTAGTACGTGTCAAAGAGATGTTAAGTCATCATCATCATCATCATCATCTGTTTACCCTCCAGGTTCGGTTTTTCCCTCGGACTTAGCGAGGGATCCCACTTCTACCGCCTCAAGGGCAGTGTCCTGGAGCTTCAGACTCTTGGTCGGGGGATACAACTGGGGAGTATGACCAGTACCTCGCCCAGGCGGCCTCACCTGCTATGCTGAACAGGGGCCTTGAGGAGGGATGGGAAGATTGGAAGGGATAGGCAAGGAAGAGGGAAGGAAGCGGTCGTGGCCTTAAGTTAAGTACCATCCCGGCATTCGCCTGGAGGAGAAGTGGGAAACCACGGAAAACCACTTCCAGGATAGCTGAGGTGGGAATCGAACCCACCTCTAATCAGTTGACCTCCTGAGGCTGAGTGGACCCCGTTCCAGCCCTCGTACCACTTTTCAAATTTCGTGGCAGAGCCGGGAATCGAACCCGGGCCTCCGGGGGTGGCAGCTAATCACGCTAACCACTACACCACAGAGGCGGACGAGATGTTAAGTACGAAACAAAATTACCAACCGGACACCAGAGGGATCGGTTTAAACCCAACCAGGGCTTGTGCACACTGTCTCTCAGATTGCCAATAATGGTGAGTGCGGACGAAGGTCATTTAAACATTTTCCTACATTGACTAGGTCGGGAGGATACTCTTGAACCTAATCCACCAGTTGGCCTACAACTTATATGGTTCTCTTTTATAGCCGCTGATGACTTTTAATTAACCACATAACTTCGGCGAACACCTTTAAACATTATTTAAGAAGAAAAAGTTTTAACGTTGTGTAAACTGGTACCATCAACAAATGGGACTCACACAAAGAAGAAATGTGAACAGAGTGACAGACACACTTCAGACTTGCAGTCCAAGAGAAACTTTTATTTGAATTTCCACCTGGTGTTTTAATGTCTTCTATATTTCCGTTATATATTTTAATGTGTGTTTTATGTATTGTGACAACGCATACTGTAAGGGATTTCAATGGTTGTACATACATTGTATAACTTGCCGATGTTTAGAATTATAAGTCTGAGGATGACCTCTGATTGGGTTGAAACCGGTCCCTTAAATAGTGAAATGGTCTAAAATTTCTTTGTCATTTTACTTGTAGTGTATTGAAACATAGATAACCTCATACCTATTCTCCCAAATATTCTGATTGTGGGCGTAGATATTGTCAATCAAAGGCTGAAAACTTTCAAACCTCTCCTTTTTCCTCAATAATTAAGACTTTTGACTCAATGTGTTTTACGTTTACCCATGAATTATGTAATTATAATCTATGTAGCATATTATCCACAAGGAGTCCGACTCATTGGCGGAATGTTCAGCGTTGAGGCCTTCGGTTCAGAGGGTCCTAGGTTCGATTCCCGGTCGGGTCGGGGTTTTATTCACCTTTGATTAATTCTTCTGACCCGGGGACTTGGTGTTTGTGTTTGTCCAACACTTTCCTCTTCATATTCAGACAACACACTACACTACCAACCACCACAAAAATACGCAATAGTGATTACATGTCTCCATATAGGGTAGGCGTCAGGAAGGGCATCCGGCCATAAAACGGAGCCAAATCCACAGTTCGCACCAGCGATCCCACAGGTGTAGGAAATGCGGTAGAGAAAGAAGAAGAGATTATCCATAGAAAATGAATGGGGTAAGTCAGGACGCCTTGTATATTCTTGTTCGAAATACATGTGTACCGAACCCTCGAGTCCCGTCTCTTTCGTCTTTATGAATGCCACTTTCAAAGTTCATTTCACTTCAAGTACAAGGAACGTTCATTAACAGAAATCTCTCTAGTTCTCCCCACCGTTATATAAATTTACAAGCAATATACAGTGTCTGAGATGAATAATTAACGTGATGTCTGATATTAATTAAGACTTATCATAAAGCCCTGTGTTGGCAGACAAATTATAGGGACTCCTGATATACAGCTTAGGTAATAAATAACAGTTAACAAAGGCGGCCGTGTCTGCGCGTGAAAAGGAGAACCACGGCTGACTCGTCTCTCCCATTATAGCTGGGTAACAATATTCGGTTAGCTTTTGCGAAGATCCGCCAACACGCAACAAACCATAGAGCCGAGATTCCCAAACTCAGTAACAAGAATTTTGTGAAAAGAGATAATAGTGAGCCTGCTGTTCAGGTGTAGCGTAAGTATCTCCAAACACGGAGGATAAGGGTTCGGTTCCCTGTTGTCCAAAATTAATAGTGTTGCTCTGAAGGTTGGATTGTTATTCACTTATCTTCACAAGGACAACTCAGGAGGTGTAATTTACTTAATATCGAGGTTCATGGACTTGTTTTTAATGTATTAGTACAGTAATATACTTCGAACACACCATCTCCCGAATGCAAACTCACAGCTAGGCGACATTAACCACACAGCTAACTCGCTCCGTCCTCTCAGAATTTCTCCATGCTTTCACTGTTGTAACGTATTTCCTGACTTAGTTACTTTATTATTATTATTATTATTATTATTATTATTATTATTATTATTATTATTATTATTATTATTATTATTATTATTATTCCTTTATTTACACGGCGTGACTCAGCCTCTCAAGCCTGCTATTCTGCCAAACCATGTCTTATAATGTACATAGGCCTACAGTTTAACATAAAGTATTACGCGCACACACACACTACAATACTAAACTTTACACATAATTATAAAAACACAGTAAAGGAAAGAAAAAGGAACCATAAAAACAACCCTGAATAAAGAAAATTGTCCTAATGCATCAGCAAAAACAAATTTAGTAAAGCTTACTGACACCCGGAATGAAATAACAAAACAGGACTTTTTTTTTTTTTTTTTTTTTTTTTTTTGCTTTACGTCGCACTGACACAGATAGGTTCGACGATGGGACAGGTCTAGGAGTGGGAAGGAAGCGACCGTGGCTTTAATTAAGGTACAGCCCCAGCATTTGCCTGGTGTGATAATTGGAAACCACGGAAAACCATTTTCAGGGTTGACGACAGTGGGGTTCGAACCCACTATCTCCCGGATGTAAACTCACAGCTGCGTGCCCCTAACCGCACGACCAACTCGCCCGATGGAATTAAATTAATTACGTAATGTGTTTACAGGCATTTTTGAGCGGCCTTCCCCTGCAGTTGATTCCCAGGATAGGAACACTGGATGTTTTATATACGTTACCATCAGTGCGATTGCTCGCACACACCACACAGTATACTCTTTCAGATCACCAACATCCGCAATTAGTAAATATAATTCATGTCGCATCACAAAAATACAATAGTTCTAACTGTTAAGTTGGTATTGTCCCCGTACTAGGTCTGCCGGCGAACAAGAGACACCCCAGGGGTGCTGAGTTCACAGGACCACTGACCTAAAAAAAATATGTAAGTGGCAGGATTGACATAAGGTTCGGAAAATAAGAATGTTTTAAGTATAGAAAACATATCACACTTTTATTCAAAGAAAATAAAATATTAGCCATCCTGACATCTATGATAATGAAAATGATCGCTACGTTACGTTACTTACTGTTGCTCTTGATGTGACAAAAAAAAATACAAACAAATGGGATGATACACGTAACTTAGTTCCCTACCATTCTAATAGAGTGTTTTAATATAACATTGCTTTTCTTCGTTTGAAAACATTCATTTAGTAATTTAAAGTCGAATAAATTTTTAAGAAGGAGGTCTTGCGCAGAATTCCTCGAACAATGTGGAAAAATGCATTAATTTTAATAAAGTGTATAATAAAAATATCCAAGATTAATTAATTTTACTACCTTGACACAATCTGAGTGAAATTCTGTTCATCAAAAATTTTGTTAACATTTAAATGAAAAATTTGAATTTGCCTTTGTTTTCTAAAAGTTAATTCGAGACGTCAAGTATATCTGCTCACGTCTTCCCACTTATCTCGTCGTGAGAACTATTAACAAACTTATTATCACTCGGTCATTAAATGAACAGAAATTATCATTATGACCCTACAGAAAAATCAATAAATAGAAAAAATATATCCTCAACGTGGAAATCCTGTCCACATAACGAATTAACAGCATCAAAGTGTCACACATCACCACAACACAAATGCATAGAAAATAAATGTCTTAACACTAGGAAATCTCTAAATCTACTACTAGCTACTGAAAAGTGTCAAAGAAAGAAATATCTACAATATTTACATATCATCACCGGGTGTTAATCAATCTCGCCACTTTCCCATTAACTCGTTCCAACATGTTAAAAAGATAAAGTCTCCACGTGAGTACGAAGTAAGACATCGAAAAGTGAGCATGCCTGGTTCCGAACTGTACATTATTAGAATATTCAATTGAGGATCTACTCTTCAGGACTAAGGTCCTGCAGTAAGATTTATACGTACCTTAAACTTAGAATTACTGACTTTCATGAGCACTATTAGGATATTATCCTGAATTATGGAGTACATCGATCAACATGGACTTGTCCTTATCCTCAGAAGACATTCCTATATTAACTACACCTCGTATAATCTCGAAGATTCCGTATTTCCATTATATCATGATCAACATCATGTATAAAAATACCACTACATTAACATGTGAAATTTCAGTTTCACAAAGATTCATATCGTACATACAAATTCCTCATAAATTACACGTACAATACAACATCATAACGATGAGTTACGACCATAACTCATCGTAACTAATTATCACTCATGTGTAGTCATGAAAATCATAAGGACCTGTCATCGTCCCAAAACAAGTCTTATCCTCATTAAATTTGTCTCGATGATTAACTAATCCATTAGTTATCATATACCACAATGCATGTACTCTAAATAAATTCATACACTCGATTCGTAATTAATATCCTGATGACATACTATCGTAAATATAAGGTACGAGTAAAAATCCAATTACCATGAAAATGTTAAAAATATCGAGAAAATATATCACCTCGATAACTTCATCGGACACAGATTAACTCACTATCATAATGGAATTCGTACAATGAGAAAGGATGGTTCCGATAACACATGGATAACTTCAACTGATCCATCATCTTCAAACTCGTCAACACGTGGTCATGAATCAAGCAAGTATGCAAATTAAGCTACAAGTCCTATCCCATCTCTAAGAAATAACCAGTGAAATACCGTGAAAATAAATCAACTGAATATTATAGAACAAATCTAAGGAAAGATTAAGAGTAGAAATAAAGAGCTACATAGAACAGATATAAATGAGACGTAGTCGACTTAACTTATTTAGTTGTCTTCACATCTCGAAGTCCGGGTCCTCAATCACTTATTCTAAGGCAAAAGTCCCTGCATTTCGCCGCTGCCGACGCTGGTCAATGGGCTTAGAACTTCATGATGAAATGTTTGAGTCCCTGGCACGAACTTCCATCTTCTGGCGATGCTAACGTAGAGGTCCTCTTCCACGTTTACCCTCGTGAGGTTGCTGAAACTTGTACCAAATGTATTAAAAGAAATCCTGAGCACACATGTAAAGAACACGTACTTTTAAATTTTATCTGCTATTTCGACGTCTGTTTATTGCACTAACTCAAGTCGTAGATTTGCATAATTGTAGAAAGCGTCGAACACAGTAATGAGTCCACTATCCCTGATGATAGTATTCCACTCACATTCTGCGTTGAAATCCGCCAGCGAAGTACACGAAGTGACTGCAATGAGTAAACCAGGAACATGTGAGCATGTGAGAGCTTGTACTCTTATGACTTGCTTTAAATATCATTGCGTGGCACTCGTGGTCGGAAGTGAAGTCAACTCAAGTACTGAATTCTTCTGGGGTTTGATTACATAATTTCACCAACATTTCTAGCCGAAATACCGCTGAAATAAAGTAAAAATTCAGTTATTAATTTTTGTAATTCACACGTGACTTTATTAATACGGTTCAGTCAAATATGATTCATGTGTACCTTATGCATATCACGCCACCAAAGATATTATAAATATTTCATTTACAAATCGATGTAATTGCAGATGAACACACCTTGGTTATTTTTATCTCTCACTCGCTTTTATTTTTATTATTTTTTCCCAGTCAGCCAGCTACCCCCTTCAAGTCAGAAACTGGTTCTCTATCACCTGGCCAAGGCCACACGCGCCGTTGCCGACAAAGCGAACCCCAGTAGCACACTGACCCATATTCAGTCAGCCGAGACCTGGATACGGTCACAGTATCGAACACAAAATGCCATGTGTTCCTCTTCCTGTGCTCAGTTGTTCAGGATGGGTGATCCAAAAACACAGTTGATAGTGCTCCAGTGATGTAATGTGTTTTAGTAAAGTTAATTCACAATAATAAATACACACATCCTCATTCCGAGCTTGTCAGGCTCCTGAGAATACAGCACTCACGAGCAAGATTAATGATATGCAAACTCGAAATAGAAGAACGATGTACATCAATTAATTCCCTCAGCGCCCATAGTAACGAATTGTAATGATTCTCATTTCTTCTCCTTCTTCCTGACCTTCTTTTATTTTATTATGGAGGTACTTGAGATAATTTGGCCCAATTGTACGGCCGATGCCCTTCCTGACGCCAACTGTTGTGTTTCTGTAGTGTTGATCTTTTGGCGTCTTGTATGTATATGAGCAGAAATGTATTGGGACGAGCAGAAACACCAGAAGAAATTAGCCATACACGCTTAAAAGCCTCGGCCCGGTCGAGAATCGAACCCGGGGCCCTCTGAACCGAAAGCCAGTGCTATGACCATTCAGCCAAGGAGCAAAACTCTCTCTGTCTCTCCCCCCCTCTCTCTCTCTCTCTCTCTCTCTCCCTCTCTTTCTTTCCCATAAGACAGGAAATGAAAATTACCCTTCAGAATGCTCCACCCACTGCACAAAACAAAAATTACAACAAATTCGTTCTCTGTAATTCATTACACCTCTGTAACGTGCTCCACCGGTTTACACATACTACCAGTAATCTTCTTAAAATGTTCCTGGATAAGAGATAATTAAACGGAGATGAAAGAAACTGACTTCTGGTGTTGCCAACCAGAATTTTTGAAACCAGTCTCTTTAGATCAGTTCGAATGTTTGACATACGATTCTCGTATAACACAGTAGAAATGTTACTACTTGTTACCAGTAGCCTGTTGCGTCATATTATGCGAGAACATGTGCGTAGTTTAGAGGGCAAATATCAAAAGGTAATATAAATAAAACACGGATTGCATAGTTTGGAATGTTAGTTATTACATTCAAAACGAACACTCTCGTCCTTAGGCATTTTCCCACCTCAAAGCCACTGACCAAGTCGTGGAACATCTCGGCGGAAGACCAAGAAAGGAGAGCCAAAGATTTATGTATCTTTGGCGAGAAAGTAAAGAGAAAGGCGTCAGTCTGCATGACAGTAGGATAGCTAAATTGTGTAAACGTAGCCCCCAGATCGTATCGATAATGAATAAATAAATTAATTAATTAATTAATTAATCATAACATCCTTAATTTTAAAATCGTAATTAATACTCACTTAAATTACGTAATTAAATTCAGTCGTACGTTCGTTCATTCATTCAACAGTTACAGATACTCGAAAAAGTATCCGTACGCGTCATATTATGCGAGAACATGTGCGTAGTTTTAAGGGCAATTATCAAAAGGTAATATAAATAAAACACGGATTGCATAGTTTGGAATGTTAGTTATTTATTGCCATCAAAAATTGCTTACAATATGAAGGTACATCTGAAACAAAGAAGACAACCGCATTTCCTCTAAGGAATTACACACGGAAAATCTATTCGTACACCATATCCAGTCCGAGACGTTTGTTCACTCTTCAGTATTTCTTTGTCTTTATTATTGCCTGCAGTCGTCGTGGGATGGAAGCAACGAAGTTCTACGTAACCGATGACGCAATGTTATTCCATTCTTCCAGTATGGTAGTTTGGAGATCATTCCTGTTGGAGATGGCACTGGATCGTAATTTTCTGCCCAATATCTCCCAAACTTGCTCTATCGGATTGATGTCGGGGGACTGAGAGGGGGTAGGATGATGCTTTGTCACATTGTAAAGTATCCACATCTTCGTATTATGGGCGGTGTGTTTTGGATCGTTATCCTGCATGAACATGAAATTATATTCCAAAGCAAGTTTACTAACACTGGGTATAAGATGTGTTTTGATAATATTAATGTAACATTCGTGATCCATGGTTCCATCTGTAAAACACAAATTTCCAACACCGGTAGAATTCATGAACCCTCAGAGAAGAACGGAACCTCCTCCATGTTTGTAGGAGTGAGATTTCTGGTGTCCAGTTCTGTGTTCGGTTTTCACCACACTAATCTTCTCCCAACGGAACCAAATACGTCCGTCTTATCCACATGTTTTAAAGCGAATTCTAGGCGTTTCTTGCGGTTTCTTGCACTGACAGGAAAAGTTCTCCTAGACACTCGGCCATTATACCCTGCAGCTGTCAAGGTATTTCGCACAATATCCTTTCATACCTTAACGCCCCGCTTCTCCAACTCGGCAGCAATCTGAGGGGCACTAGTTTTTGGATCCTTTTTCACAGTTCGAACAATAAACTCCCTGTCCCTCTGAGACAGTACCGTACGTAGGGACGACCGCTTCTGGGTTTGTTTCGTACACTTTTAGTCACACGATACCTGTCATTGTTGGACTGAACTGTCGACCGAGGTCGATTGATTATTCGTGAAATCTCAGACAGGGACTTTGTTTCATTCTGAAGCTTCATAATTATTCTCCATTCCTCTCGTGTTATTTCGTGCCCTTTTTACCCCATTGAGCTTGTTTGGATCTTGCGTCAACTGCAGGCGTACACAGCGATTGTACATGGACTGGGAAGGGCCCTGCATGTGACTACAAGGAACCGTTTCTTGGTGTACGAATACTTTTACGAGGTACGTAATGTCAGATTCAGCTTGCACAGTCAACGATCTAAATGTCTTGATGCAACGAAATGGGACAAAGAACGTTCAGACGTTACGTCTCGTTCTATATTAATCCATACAGTCCCCGTGTATATCAATATATTTATTCAGAGACGCCATGAATAAATAGTGAGCATTTTAACGAGTATGAATACTTTTTCGAATATCTGTACATACAATAAATCAGTAGGATCTACTTAACAACTGCTCACGCCAAGCCACATTAAATTTGCTGTGAGAGGGAAAGTCTTTGATGTTTGTAGGTGGAGAATTCTATGACCTGGACGGAGAGATTATGGAGTAGGGATTGTAAGCAGTTGGTAAGAAAATAGTCTGGCCTTTATAGAGGTCATTATAGGACGAGAGGTAAGGAAAGTGTTTTTTTTTGCTTTACTTCGCACGGACACAGATAGGTCATATGGCGACGATGGGATAGGAAAGGGCTAGAAATGGGAAGGAAGCGGTCGTGGCCATAATTAAGGTACCGCCCCAGCATTTGCCTGGTGTGAAAATGGGAAACCACGGAAAACCATCTTCAGGCTGCCCACTATCTTCCGATTACTGGATACTGGCCGCACTTAAGCGACTGCAGCTATCGAGCTCGGTAAAGAAAAGTGGGAAGAAAGATAGTTGGGAATGTCTGAGTAAAGTATTTTGTGTAGAAGAGATAACATGTGGAGTTCACGAAGTTGCTGAGTCGAATCCATGACGACTCCTTGCAATAAGGTGATATAGGAGCATCATATCGCAGAATAAATACACATATTAGGCACCCATCCTGGCTCCGGTCCCGTTTCTTGTTATTGTCGTATGTTATGTGAGTCAACACAGTGTCAAAATAGTCAATGCTAGGCTGAGAGTTCTACAGGGTCGCCCGTATTAGTCGCATTTTACGACAAGCAGAGGATATTCTAAGATGATACAGGAGAAGTGTCATCCGATTTTAGACAGAAAGCAGATGCTAACAGGTGTGAAAACTACTGCACCATTAGTTTAGTATCTCACGTTTGCAAAATTTTAACACATATTATTTACAGAAGAATGGAAAATTAAGTGGAAGCTGATTTTGGAGACGATAATTTTGACGTCAGAAAAAATGTAGGAACACGCAAAGAGATCCTGACTTAGTGTCTGATCTTAGAGGATCGAATTAAGAAGGACAATCCCACGTGCATAGCATTCGTAAATCTAGAAAAGGCATTGGATAATGTTGACTGGACGAAGCTATTCGAGATTCTGAAGATACCGACAAAAGGATTATCCACAATCTATACAAAAGTCAGTCTGTATCGATAAGAATCGAGGGCTATGAAAAAAGAAGCAGCAATCCGGAAAGGAGTGAGGAAAGGCTGTAGTTTGTAATATCTTATTTTCAATATTTATATAGAAAAGGAGGTAAAGGAAATCAAAGATGAATTTAGAAAGGGAATCACAATCCAGCATAACATCATCGATTCCATTTCATATTTTCGTCAGCAATTTACTTATCAAAGCTTTAGAGGGGTCAATAGCAATACAGTCCATTTTTCCCCTTGAATCTAAAATATTTTCTATGTCTTGCTGGAATCCTCCAATTGAGTGATACTGTAAAAAACTTAGCCAAACCCGAACTGCTTTCTTTCAAATCAGTTGGTAATTTTGACAAACGTCTCTAATATAACCAGAAAGAATGCTTTCCCAGAGCTTGAATGCAATACATGTCAAGCTGACTGCCCTGTAAAAAGTGAGTGAAATAAATCCACGTGTACCCTTTGGCGCTCACGGTTCCTTTTGCAGAACAATTACTATAGCAGACGTGCCAAATTTCAAAAGTCAAAAATCAGGAGATTTTCTCGGCCTATCACATGTTACGGCACACTGATTACGTAACTTTCAAGAATATTTATCAAATTATACTACTCAACGACGTACATTCCCTTTTTGTATTTATTTATTTATTTATTTATTTATTTATTTATTTATACGGAAATACTGCGTGTATCTGATCTGTAGAACACAAGACTCTTCGTCGTAACTGCCTTAGAACTCTTTTTAAATTTCTGAACTAGATTTATACTCAAAGCACTGGCCTTGTTGAACGGATCTTAAGGTTAATCGTTTTCCCAGAATTCTTTTTCGGGAATCTTTGATCTCGACTGAGATTTTGTCCTTGTAAATATGTTAAAAATACTCACAGTCGGCACTGCTATGTGGAAATGATAAAATGAGAAGCGTTACGTTAGAGATTCTGCCATATTTAGGAACACCACCAGCTGATTACATCTGTCTTGCCAGGGTCCACTGGACATCAGGTTTCTCTGGCTAAATAAAGAATGAGGAAAAACCTGAGATTTTCAAAAAAATACTGGAACACTAAATCTGCTCTCAAAATCGGGAAATAATTCTCTGTGATCAGGAGAGATGGAGGAAGGACCAAGAATATGGAGTCTTCCGCTAGGGGGAGTGGGCACGTCTGCTATAGTAATATAAAAATATCGTGATACATACAGATCATTATAAGAACTATAGAACAAAATGGGATAAGATGTAAACGTTTACTCCCTATAATTGTGAATCAACATGACTATACTGAGGGTATCCATGTTTATTTTGCAAATATCAACGTTAAGAAATAATTGACATTTAGAAAATTGTATTATACGCTAGATATCTTAAACAATTAGGGTAATAAAAGCCAAATTCTAA
Source organism: Anabrus simplex (assembly GCF_040414725.1). NCBI lineage: Eukaryota > Metazoa > Arthropoda > Insecta > Orthoptera > Tettigoniidae > Anabrus > Anabrus simplex. Next base: position 147,056,972 of record NC_090265.1, on the reverse strand, counting down.
ATAAAATCACAACTCTGCGGGAGATCATTGAATGAGATGAATGAAATGTCCCCCCGAGGCCATTTTGGTCTATGATTTATTCACGTACTGCTTGTGTTCGCCCCTTTTAGCTTGAACGGAGAGTCGCTGCCCCGAGGACATATATCTTAGTGCAAGGCGCAAAGTGTTTTGGACTCATGCATTAAACATTGCCTGCCCAGCACTTGACCACCCGGGTGGACTGGCAAATGAATTCTTGTACCCTTGTGACACTATTGCGGATAAATTTCCAGTTTCAACCTCCTCACGGTATTTCTGTGTACAAAACACAATAGCATAATGTATCGCCCTCTTTAAGACAAATAAACGGTCTTCAGGATTGAAACCTTTTACATAGTGATAATGTAATTATATATAATAGTAAAGTGAACCGACTTGACAACATTTCTTTCAATGGTAGAAAATTCAATCTGTTGGAATGCTCTCTAGCGTGTGAGTGCTATTATCTTCAACAATTAGTTATGGGAACAGGGACAGAAATCTGTAAAAATATGCCTGCGATTAAATATGGTCAACGTCCCAAATTTTGTATTGGAGAAAACGGAATAAACATTCATTCACGGGCCACCAAACATAAATTATTATTATTATTATTATTATTATTATTATTATTATTATTATTGTTATTATTATTATTTACCATCCACTAACTACTTCTAGGTATTTCGGAAACGTCGAGGAGCTGACATTTTGGCTATAATTCTTTTACGAACCGGTAAATTTACTGAGATGAAGCTGAAGTATTTCAGCACCATCAAATATCACTAGACTGAGCCAGAACCGAACCCGCCAACTTGGGCTCAGCGCTCTATCGTCCCAGACACTCGGCCCAGTGGTTCAAAAATATTTCAAGCACTTCTGTAAACATAGGGCATCCAGCTGAAGCAAATACATAACAATAAAAATTCTCCTTAACACTCCAACAATAAGACTGTGAGAATATATCCACGTACACTTTACGAATATATCAAATATTTTCGGATTACTATTCGTATCACATGCGCTACAGCAATAATTTCCAAACGCAATGTTATTAACAAACACAGTTCCGGGTCCCGGAATTCAGGTGCTTAGAATGACTGTATTGAAGTGGTCGAGAGCTTTTCAGTAAGTTCGTTTGCTTACCATTAAAAAACACCTAGAGTTTGATTCACTTGAAAGTTTTAATAATTATTTGCTGTAGGAAGTTATTAAATAGCCCGCCTCTGTGATGTAGTGGTTAGTGTGATTAGCTGCCACCCCCGGAGGCCCGGGTTCGATTCCCGGCTCTACCACGAAATTTGAAAAGTGGTACGAGGGCTGGAACGGGGTCCACTCAGATTCCCACCTCAGCCATCCTCGAAATGGTTTTCCGTGGTTTCCCAATTCTCCTCCAGGCAAATGCCAGGATGGTACCTAACTTAAAGCCCCGGCCGCTTCCTTCCCTCTTCCTTATCTATCCCTTCCAATCTTCCCATCCCCCACCAAGGCCCCTGTTCAGCATAGAAGGTGAGGCCGCCTGGGCAAGGTACTGGTCATCCTCCTCAGTTGTATCCCCCGACCCAATGTCTCACGCTTCAGGACACCAGCCCTTGAGGCGGTATAGGTGAGATACCTATCCGTATTGACAGAGTATTACTTGAAAATTCTATGACAGATACCTTGATGTTCCACCAGGAGAAAGAGAGGTACTTATAAATAAATATGAATACCGTTCATCTACTGAGATTTTTGAAATGGTATACTAGGTCCGTGTTGGTTTACAATACACCTTGAGAAGTCCCCTCTTCCGTACAGTTTGATTTTATTTATTTATTTCGTACGGCGTATAGAAAGTACAGAGAAACAATATATATAATATACACTTAAAGTAGATAGAAGAACAATCGGACAAAGGATGGTAATTAACTTATAATTTAATGTCCAGAGAATTTAGCCAATTCACTGCCTCTTCACTTGCCGCAAGAAGCTCGTGGTATCCTCCCTGGAAGCTCCGAAGTGTCTGAGCCACGTCACCGCAGTCCCAATGAGGGCTGGAAATTTTTCCCCACCTGTGGAGCCAGAAGTTGCATCTGCCAAGACCGGTCCGCACTCTGTTCAACGAAGCCCAGATTCTTCATGGCAAGTTGAACTCAGCAAGTTTCCTACAAGGGTCGATATCAACCCTAGCTGGTCAGGGTTTGAAGAAGCCCACTCTTCCCTCCAGGCATTATTCATGTTGTACTGTGTTTCAACCAGCCTCTTTCCTAGTTGCCATGATGGATGTCGAGATTTTAATCTTCCATGCTTCTGAGGGTTGCAGTCCTGATGAATCGGCAAGAGCGTATTTGCAGTACATTTTAACCATTCCTTCTTCAGAGCAGTTAGCCTTCGAAGGTGAGGAGAATGGATATTAGTTAATACTGGCAGCCATTTAAGTGGTGTGGATTTGTGTGTGCCAGACACCGTACAGTTCGATATAAGACTACACCAAAAAACAACAGTTTGTATAATCGTTGGCTGAATGGTCAGCGTACTGGCCTTCGGTTCGGAGGGTCCCGGGTTCGATTCCCGGCCGGGTCGGGGATTTTAACCTTCATTGGTTAATTCCAATGGCCCGGGGGCTGGGTGTTTGTGCTGTCCCCAACATCCCTGCAACTCACCACACATAACACTATCCTCCACGCAGTTACCTACACATGGCAGATGCCGCCCACCCTCATCGGAGGGTCTTCCTTACAAGGGCTGCACTCGGCTAGAAATAGCCACACGAAATTATTACTATTATTATTATTATTATTATTATTATTATTATTATTATTATTATTATTATTATTATTATTATTATTATCAGTAAATATTGAGGAGTTGTTTACAAGAACAAGCCCAATAAACTCTAGTCCTGTTTCCAACAGAAGAACTAAGTGTATTTCTTCAGTGTTTCAGATTATAAAGTATGTGTACATGATTAACATTGTTTTTTAAAGGTATTCATAAATTAGGACTTTTCTCTACACGATGAAGATTAACTTTACCAAAAAATATTGAATTTTTAAATGCATAACAGGAATATTGTCAACGGTCAGTCTTGTCGCAATTTAATTTTAATTATTTTTTACAGATGAAGATGTTCCAAATACGAGATTAAACATATGCCTAGTTTTTAATATAAAGAAAACAAAGTACAAGTAAACTATAATATTATAAGTTGTATTGAATAGGTGGAACCTCAAGGTCATACAATTTTCATGCAATAAATTTAGAAAACACAAGAATCCATAGATATCCTACGTACTATACAAAATGTCTGCCCGATTATTGAATTATCACCAGAGCTGCAGATTTTATTTAGAGGGAATCTGAAACTCGAGTTATATTTTTGACTATGTATCAAATATATATAAAATTAATTTAGTAATGAAAATAAAATATAAAATATAATCAAACACATAGGTACTCTTCCAATATGTCCTATCATGTGTGCTATCTGTAGTCAAATGCACTATTGAACATGTTTCAGTGCACTATTCTAGTGAATTTATATGAAAGCAAGTGCACGTAGGAACGATAAAATGGCGTACACAGTTGTGGACTGGCTGAAGTTCCTGATACCTTTACACAGAATTTGCCAAAGGAGATAAGAGATAAATAGTCGACTTATGTCCCTTTACCCCTTTACCCCTTTACCCCTTTACCCCTTTAACCCTTTAACCCTTTACCCTTTGAGGTGATTTCGGGATGCTTTAATAATAATAATAATAATAATAATAATAATAATAATAATAATAATAATAATAATAATGTTATTGGCATCACGCCCCACTAACTACTTTTACGGTTTTCGGAGACGCCGAGGTGCCGAAATTTAGTCCCGTAGGAGTTCTTTCACGTGTCAGTAAATCTACCGACACGAGGCTGACGTATATGAGCACCTTCAAATACCACCGCACTTAACCAGGATCGAACCTGCCAAGTTGGGGTCTGAAAGCCAGCGCCTCGACCGTCTGACCCACTCAGCCCGACGGGATGCTTTACTCTATCCAATAACACCAGAGGAGATGAACCAGAGCGTAGATTAAACATAATACAATTCTGATTAGCGATATATTTCCTTGCAATAGAAATAAGTAGAAACTGTCACTTTCTTTAATTTCTACAATGTTATATTAATAGTGTATGTGTATATTCAGTCCTCAGCCCGAAGGTTGATCGCATCCTCAACCGCTCCACCATTAGCTGTCATAGATGGCTTGGGCATCACTGAAGAAGCGTAGTAAGGAAATGAGGAGTGAGATAGTTTCCCGTTACTGTCCTCACTTAGCCAGAAGTTGCTATTACATATTAATCTGCCAAGCCCACTGAACCGCATGCACCAACCAACCCTATGAGAAACAGTTTCACACCATTCATAGCAAGGACGGGTTTTATAAGGATTGGTATTACTAGCATCGCTCATACCTCAGTCACCTTCACGTTGTCAAAGGCAAGGATAACATTAAGACAGATCAAAGAAAGAAACATACCATGAGACATAGTAGGAGCAGGAGACAATAGGTAAATAACTAAAGATAATAATCCAGTGTAGAAGCACTGTGAAATCTTAAAGCCAAGACGACTGTTGTAACATCAGAAACTCATAATTTGAAGTTACTTCCCTTTTTCAAGACTGCGCGCTCACAGACGTTGTTACACAGAGTGATCCACCAGCCCCTTATAATTTAGTTTTGTGCAACTTGTATTTTATAGATAACATAAAAACATCAGTCCCTATTCTTATACAGGATTAGTGCAATTGTATACTTGGCTTGACGCTAGAGAATACTGACGGAATCGTTAGCGTCAATTACAGTTCATTGAGAGAAAGTAATTAATGCTTTAAATGATCACAACAGGGAATAACACCAACGATAATTCAAGAAGTATACATGAACACATTCCATATAGACGGTAAACTTCCACCATTATACCAGGTCTCGACGTAGCTTTGGTAAGAGCATGCACCATTGTATGTATACGAAACCATTCCACTCAAGGACAGGTTCGAATTCTGGACAGTTAAAACAATTACCGGTAGTGTATATTACTGTGGATGTGGTATGGTCACATAACTACTCGTTATGCAACTGCGTTGGCTTCTGCCACGCGAACGAATGAATGAAATTTCTGTGATGATTTGATTCAAACGTGTGGAGCTGAGATAGCATACATAGCATAATAACATGTGTCTTCTCGTTCCAATGGGATACGCCATGCAGTGTGTAGATGCAGTGAAACTGTGAATACCAATGAAAATTCTGCGTAGGGTAAGATTTGAACCTTCAGTCTTCTTTCGGATGTCAGAGACGACCAATGAATTACAATTCAGTCACTTAGACAACACATACGCTCCTCCAGCCTGTGCATAACTAAAGTGTGCCCCTTTCACCTCGACACTAAATTTCGTGTCGAATTTCTGATTCACAGTTTGTAGCATTCATTTAACATTCTACCACAACAGATCCCTTCACACAACCTATTAATTTGACATGTATTATGAAGCAAGCAATACACAGTCTGTTTGTGTCCTTTGACGCAAGGATTCCACACAGTTGTTTTTCCTGGGCAGATAAGCACCTCTTTTAGTTTCAAATACAGTATATGCGTTGAAAGCAGAGCAACATTGACCGTAATTACTGACTGTGGTAGAGGGGTTTGGTATCCTCAATTATTATAAGGGCAAGACCACTCTCCCACTCGATACGTGAGAATTTCTATACATACATGAATTATTAATCGTAGTATCATTTAATACTGATGTATGACTGTCTACTCTTTCATTATTCCTTATTCAGAGATGACACAAAATAAATCGTGGTAATGCCATGATATATTGAAGGACACGTATAATTATATTTGGAATTGAAGTTAGCAACATCTTCTTTAATATCAAAAAAAGAACAATACGAGACTGAAAGAGACATATAAGTTTCCTCAAAACATCCTATATAAAATGTTAAGACTAGCAGATACATGTATCCCTGCCATAATGTTTTAGAAACTTTATTAATTCGTTCTTTTGTCAATATTTAATTGTGAGAGTAGTAATTTCTTAATATTTCTTAGATATTTAAAGAAGTTCGAGGTTCGTACAATTGGCCAATCGAACTCTAGATTGTTCATTTTGACAGTAGATATTTATTTGTTTTGTTAGAATACCATTAACTTCACGTTGTGAATGTTGTGTAAACTTACGTATTTTAGCTTCCTTTATATTCATTATAAACACATTATACGTAAAGTAGGTAGTTCGTTTATATTTAGTGGTAGTAAGTTATATTAGAAATGTCGTGTGTATATGCTTATATCAGTTGATAGTTACCTTATTCTAGACCAGTAGTTTTTAGAGGAAATATATTTTAATAATATAAAGTGTAGATATAGTATAACCGTTGTCATTGTTATAAATTTTGATATTTTATGAAGTGATTTCATCCCAGTTATAAGCAACCTTAGGTAAGTATGAATTCTCCATAATATGTACCGTATAACATTAACTAACCGAATAATCGGTCAGAGGCTGATTTAATACAGTTATTATATGCAATATTATTATTATTATTAATTTATTGCGAACATAAAAGGTCGTGAGCCACTATCACAATGTTAACGGTAATGTTTACATAATGTGTAAAATAAATAATAGAAAGAATGTATGAAATTACTTATAAAGACACCCGAACTGGGAAAGAAAAACATAAATAACTTCAGTATCACATCAAAATACAATGTGTTATTGTTACCTCAATGAAAAGTTAATAAGCCTTTTTCCATTAAAACAAGGTATTTCTCTTGTAACATCCCAGATATACTGTATATGATTTGCAAATATAATTATCTGTATAAATTGTATTGAAAAGTAGAGACTTATATGAATAAATAAAAATATCAACGTATGGATGGCCTGCAACATATTAAAATCATAATTACTTCATTTCTACAGTCTTTGCTGTAAATATGTACCAATATCCCGGTAAGACTTTCTACCAAAATATCACAATACATGCATTAACTATCGAGATACTGTCTACAGTGTTAGTTATCCTAGGAATTATCTGTTTAAAATTAAATTGGTCTTATGTTATGTAGTACCATTTGTCTATCGGGGAACGTGTGATTACCTGCAATAGTTGATTTCACCTGTAAATATTTTATTTTTAAGTATTGCCTTCGATCCTCTGAAACGTTGGCTATTGGGTATTTAACATCACATTAAATCATATAGATTTCTAGCGACTTAGAAACAGGAAAAGGCTAAGACTGCAAAAGTGGTCATGGCATATTATCGGTATTTGCCTCGTGTAAACTGGGAAAACACGGAAATCCATCTTCAGGTAGTCCGATAGTCTCGTTTGAAACTTCCTTCTCTCGAGTACAATATTACAACAATACGATCTGTAGGCTACTACGTAGCCAGTCGTTCGGTCAGGAAGGTTTATGTAAAGAAAGAAAAATTCATATCAGTTCTTGAAATGCAAATTATTTTGTATATCACATATATCCTATAGCATTATTAAACGTGCAGCATTCATCGTAAATATGTCTTTATATACCTTATATAGTACGCACAAATTGTCTTCTCTCTATATTTCAATAACACGAACAAAATTCGCAATTTAAGTTCAATTCAAAATGGTCTAACCTCCTCCCTCTAACGAACAGATGTTATCACACATCGGCAGTGCAATCAGTCACTGGGAAAATTAGCGTTCAAGCATATTCTATAAACATCTCACAGCACAAGTTATACAACCATTGGCTCATGAAATACCCTCTATAGGAGTGCAATACGATTTTATTGTATATTATACAGATGCACATGAGTATCTTCGTCGTGTATGTGAAGTATTGATTCGAAATTGTAGTCACTTCATAATAAAACTCAAGAAAATTGCATACGGTAGTGAGTGAATATAACATTTAACACAAGTTGATTGATTGATTGATTGATTGATTGATTGATTGATTGATTGATTGATTGATTGATTGATTGATTGATTGATTGATTGATTGATTGATTGATTGATTGATTGATTGATTGATTGATTGATTGATTGATTGATTGATTGATTGATTGATCGATCGATTGATTGATTGATTGATTGATTGATTGATTGATTGATTGTTTGATTGATTGATTGATTGATTGATTGATTGATTGATTGATTGATTGATTGATTGATTGATTGATTGATTGATTGATTGATTGATTGATTGATTGATTGATTGATTGATTGATTGATTGATTGATTGATTGATTGATTGATTGATTGATTGATTGATTGATTGATTGATTGATTGATTGATTGATTGATTGATTGATTGATTGATTGATTGATTGATTGAGGCTGAATTCATTACCATATTCTTCAAGGTATTATTTTAATGCCAAGTTTAGAGCTAGACGTCGCCCTTAGGTTCACTCAGCCTACAACAGAAATAAGTATCCGGTTAAATTCTGAAGGAAAAATGTGTCCGGTCATAGAACTAGCCACTCATCTCAATTAGTGTCCGACTCGTTGGCTGAATGGTCAGCGTACTAGCCTTCGGTTTACAGGGACCCGGGTTCGATTCCCGGCCGGGTCGGGGATTTTAACCTTCATTGGTTAATTCCATTAGCCCGGGGACTGGGTGTTCGTGCTGTCCCCAACATCCCTCACACATCACACACCACACATAACACTACCCTATACTCTACCACAATAACACGCAGTTACCTACACATGGCAGATGCCGCCCACCCTCATCGGAGGGTCTGCCTTACAAGGGCTGCACTCGGCTAGAAATAGCCACACGAAATTAGATCTCAATTAGCGTTGAGGTTAAGAATGGTGGAAACCTTTAACTTTCCCTCCTCCAAGAGTCTTCATTGCTTACAACGGTGATGGCTTTGCTTTATATTATTTGAATATTTTCATAACGATTGGTTTCGTTTTGTCTATGACGTACATACTGGGAACGTCTTATAGTGAAGATCGTGTACGCTATTCACGAAAGAAGAGATGGCTGCGTCGAGAGCACCATTGTTCATACTCTAGCTGGTATATTGAAGGCTATCTAGGGCGTATGAGGAGTACAAGGTAACACTCCACCCTAACTAGTGAAATAATTTAGTCAATGGTACAGTCCTTTATCCTTCCTTGAGAATACTGAGTAGGGGGAAGTGATTTTCAGCCGTTTTCACGTGATAAGACAGACAAAGTAACAAAAATGCAGCTAAAGCTATTTTCAAATTTCGTAAACCTAGTGTTGGGAGCTAATAGGGTACACGGTTTTACACCGAAATATGGGGATTCGATTCCGTTCCAGGTTCAGTAATTTACAAGAAATACTTGCACTTCTAGAGAGTCACAAGATGCCGGTGATTGGTCAGACAGCAAATGAAATGAGCACTAGGATAATTTAGAGGCAAAGGTGGCTGGATGCGAAGCCAGCCACAGGACAATAGACACCCTGGGTGAATGATTCATATGTCAAGTAGGATGATGTGCAACTCGAAACTTCAATCTTCCAGACAATATTTTCTTTTAATCATCAAAGACATCACATTCGTTTGTAAACGCAACTTCTTCTCGGGCGCTGTTACCACGTCACTTTGGAGCATCCCAGGCTAGAATTTCCACTTAAAAGTGTCCTGTTGCTTAGATGTCCACGTACATAAATGTACAATCTAAAAAGTCCAAGACAAATGGTCAACAAATAAAAAATATCCACAAACAAATAAGTCCATAAATATTTCAGACAGTTCCACCTCAGTTGTTACAACTATTCTGTGTTCATGGAATCGCAAACCATTTTACATTTACATTAGCAAACATCAAGAGTCACACTGCCTGGTATATAACCAATTGAAATCACAAATACAGCCGGAAACCGTTATAATAGGTTTCGAGCTCGCCACTATGAAAGCAGATCAGCTTCATTTTCCAAATACAAGCATTAAGCCTTTATCACTTGAATCAGTCCGTGTACGGGAATATTATGAGGATATGTTTGGTTAGCTTAGGTTAGGTTAGGTTAGGTTTGCAAGACTTTTATCTAAATATGGAACAACCAGAACATCGATTAAAAATTCAATAAAGTATGGTCCTTCTTTTCAGTTCCTCACAAGATCTGAAGAATACGTTTGGCATATTTTACGATGACGCCAATGAGGATCTGGTTGAACTGGCCGAATACATTCAAGTCACATTAGTGAGAAACGGACGTGCTCAAGGCGGAAGCTTACCCAGCGAAGTGTCCACCACCCATTTGGAACATGTATATGCTAACCCTTCACAGACACCATAGAACATATAATGCCGTACAAGCATTTCAGAGTAAATTACGTCTGTACGTGAAGATTTTTCAGAACATCAGAGAAAAGGGAAATGATAAAAGATCTAATGTACCAAATTCAAGCAAGACATAGAAATATTAGCCCCCTTCATTGAATAAAATACCAAAATAGAATACGAAGCCAACCACAGGACAATAGACACCCTGGGTGAATGATTCATTTCGATGGCTTTCTTTTAAAACCTCGTATGTCCAAATTTTCTTCCTACCTATTATATCCCTTAAGACTGGCCACGCCTCCCGGTCATATATTTGTATGCAGTCCATCAGAATAATTTTCACTGTGTTCATTTTCCTTTGCTAATGTCTAAATGAAAATGGACCTTAACGTACCGAATTGTAGGGATGTTGATAGCATGGCAAATTTACACACTCCTAGAGTATAATGTATTTAAGATTCATTTTCCTTTACAAATTGGTAGAGGAAAATGACCATAACGAAAATTATGCTTTTGGTCTGCATATAAATATGGGAGTGGGAGGCGTGACCAGTCTTAAGGAATATAATGGATATGAAGAGTATTCGGACTTACGAGGTTTTTAAAGAAAGCCATCGATTTGTCAAGTAGGATGATGTGCAACTCAAAACTTCAATCTTACAGGCAATATTTTCTTTTAATCATCAAAGACATCAAATTCGTTCGTAAACGCAACTTCTTCTCGGGCGCTGTTACCACATCACTTTGGAGCACTCCCAAGCAAATAGAGACGGTAGTCAGGAGAGATAATGAGTACAAAGACAACAAAGATACTAAATTATTTTTCCGTGTAATATCAAGAAATTTAGAAATGCATAGAAATCCACAGGAAGAAGAGGAAAATCAAGGGGTGTAATTAAAAACACAAGATGAATTGGACGTTTCCATAGACTGGACTCTTCTACAAGTTGGAAATTTACACAATAAAACATTTGAACATGATGTTAGGTAAGGTAAGGGTTATTCTGCCCGAAGGCAGGTCCGAACCTCCGCAGAGGTGTTCCTGAGCCGGAGTTTACGTGCGGTAGGGTGGCCAGTTCCTTTCCGCTCCTCCATTCCCTTACCCCCACCAACACCGCGTGGCAACCCATCCAACTCCTGACCACGCCCAATGTCGCTTAACTTCGGAGATCTCACGGGATCCGGTGTTTCTACACGGCTACGGCCGTTGAACATGATGTTAAGTGGACATTTTTGTTATGAATATTTAAACTGAGTGGACGTTTATGCATGCACCGTGTACATTTTTGATTGCAGGCATCCCGTCTGTACACAATTTTCAGTGGACAGTTTAACCTCCAACGACTGCAGCTCTGAACTGATCATAGATAAACACATGAAGGTTGATGATAGCATTGCAGCTTTGGAGGACAATGTAAATATTGCTGTGCAAAAGCGTTTGTATTGATGCAAATAACATGCATTTTAACAAAGTATCATGCAAGTAGCGCCTGATAAAATTGTTTTTATCTGTGTTCAACTGGAATTCCAAAAAATATTTCGATGATGGAAATGAATCAACAACCAGAAATATTTTTTAATTGTGAAAGGGACAATATTTTTTCCTCATTTAAGCTTACAGTATTTCTTTATGAAGGTTCGTAGACACGTATAATTATTGCTATGTTTAGGTATAAACAGTACAACTGATATCTGAACTTTCCTTCTTATACGGGTAATAATAATATCAATAATAAAAAGTAATAATAATCGTATGACTTTAGCTATCGACTTAACACTCTTTAGGTTGCCTGAGTGTCAATTTCCGTGTTCCATTTTATTCGACGAAATTGCAAAGAAAGGGATCTCTGTTGGATGTCACATGCCAGAGTTGTTTTCTTTGTTCTATTTTGTTTGTTTTGTTTTAAGTTGCTTTAAGCCGTGCCGACGCAGATAAGTCTTATGGCGACGATGGGTTAGTAAAGGGTTAGGAGTGGAAAAGAAGCGGCCGTGGTATTAATATTGAGGTATAGCCCCAGCCAGCACTTGCCTGGTGTGAAAATGCGAAAACTATCTTCAGGGCCGCCGACAGTGGAGTTTGAACCCACTGTCTCCTGAATGCAAGATCACAGCTGCGCGTCCCTAACCACACGGCCTACTCTCTCGTTGCCGGAGTTTTAACGATTTGTGTCGAATACCAAATATATCACAAGAGATCTTTTACAAGCAGATATCTTACGACATGGACTGACGAATGGACTCTTTTCTGCCTTTCAAATACCTAACTCATCTGTCAGATTTGGACCAGCACTACGTAAACCTCAATTTTCAACGCCAACGTTACGGATAGTGGACCTCCATGGCCAACACACAGATGCCTTTTTTAACATTAACTGAAGAAAGAAGACAGTATTCTCCAACCTCTTAAGGAGTAAGGGTATCCGCTATTGAAAGAGGTAAGGACCATGAAGGGTAGGAAAATGGAAGATGGCCTCAACATCCTAAATGAAAGATAAATAATCAAATTATATACAAGTTAGTGAAAGAAAAGAATGAGTACCTGGTTAATTCTGGGGGCAAAGGTGGCCAGGCGTAGAGCCCATCAAGTGCCGAGGTTACGGATAGTGGGAGCCTTTACCTTCCACCCCTCCAAGGGCCTTCATGCCCTGTACGTTTTATCTTTACTTTTACTTTGCTAGTGAAAGAAATACCAGGCTCAGCAAGGGTCTCGTAGTTGTCCCAGGTACATCTCATAAGATTTCTGACCCTGGTAGGAAATGGATGTAAATCTTAGTTCGAAGTTCCGTAAGCGATATGCCCACCATATTTGAACATCTGGAAGACTCTCAGTTATATATTCAATTTCTAATATAAAGTTTCTTTCTAACAACATACAAGCCTACTAAATCCATATAAATATAACACAACAGGTATGACAAGAATGAGTTAGTGTCCCGTGATATTTTGAGGGGAAAAAAAGCCTGTTTGTTTATCCTGTTCCGATGTGGACAGAAGCGCTGGTGGTGCTGCGAAAAAAAACAAATCATGAAAGAGATTAATTAAAATGAACGACGGGATATTGGGCGAAATCCGTATTTGATCCTTGCACATTTCCATATCCTGTAAGCGAATTCATGGGAAACATAAAACAGATCAAAACATTCCATGTCAGTTCACGATATTTATTACTACAGTTTGGGTTGAACCTACATACCAGGTGGCACTCGAGCCCCGTACTTTCTACTTACAAGTATCCCGCATGCAGTAATAATGAATGGGTTGCCTTATCGCTGGTTTACAAAAGAGCACAACAAGGTGCTATATTTCGGATGTGAAACAAATAACAGTCATTTTAGTACACACGGTCCGTAACATGGTGCACGTGTAAATACGCCAAAGATACAGAATATAAAATTTAATAACTAGTTCATTTATACACGTACAGACATTTCACTAAACCAAAAACTTGCTTGTAAGTGGTATCTGCCTTGAACGATCCATTAGCTCATAATTGCAACTAAGCAAAATACGTATATAGAAGGCAGGCGGCTATATGGAAATTCCTGCATATGCAGTCTGCGAGCTTCGGCTACAATCCGACCAGATTCTCCATAGATTAAAATCGTGTCTATGAATTCATCGTTGCTGAACACACCAGCCATTGTCGATATGTTCACAGCAACTGTAGCGTTATTGTATGAAATACCAGCGTACTACTATGCGCTCGAAAGCGAGGTTTACTAACGCAGCGCTGAGGAACATGCAGTGAGCGGTCGTTCGGTTGTTATCGCTTCGTATTCTGACCTAACCTACCTGCAGCTAGTAGTACACCTGTGAAAATCAGTTATTAGGCATCATGTTTGCCATTACTGCATGCGGGACACTAAGAAGTAGAAAGTACGGCGCTGGCGAGTCGCCCAGTGTGTGTGTGTCTTCTTTTTTTTTTTTTGCTAGTTGCTTTACGTCGCGCCGACACAGATGAGTCTTATGGCGACGATGGGACAGAGAAGGGCTGGGAGTGGGAAGGAAGCGGCCATGGCCTTAATTAAGGTACATCCCCAGAATTTGCCTGGTGTGAAAATGGGAAACCACGGAAAAGCATTTTCAGTGCTGCCGACAGTGGGGTTCGAACCTACTATCTCCCGAATACTGGATACTGGCCGCACTTAAGCGAATACAGCTATCGAGCTCGGTGTATGTGTGTCTACAAGGTGTTTGTTTGCGAGATGATACAGATATTCAGGGATACTGTATCAATTAAGGATCCCCTGTGTGGAAACTCCTCAGTCGCCGGATATAACCCAAATTGGTTTTTGTACACCTATGAACGTTTGATTTAAAGGAACCTTATGAATATTGGAATGGGGAGGTAATACCACCACCATTATACACCTGCACTACATGTACACGATAAGAAGCCATTTACAACAGCTGTTCAAAATGGAATCTCCTACCTTCGATGTAAGTAACTCTGGCGTACATGTGGATTCATAATCCTATCGCGTTCGTCCCTTAAAGCGACATCGTCAAACAAAGTTGTGAGTTGGATATAACTTACTTGAATTTTATCGTTCGAAATCCATTTATTTCATTTTTTATTCATGTTTCCTCAAACGTTTGAAGAATATCATACAATACAATTTAATTAATCTAAATACAGTTTAGAATAAAAGATATACAATAATTCTAAAGATAATCTAAAGAAAACAATCCTTACGGACAACGTTAAATAGAAGAAGCAAGATGATATGTAAAAGAAAAAGTACTTTTAATTATTTAATTAAGAAGATGTCGTGTAGAGGTGATGTCTCAAAATCGATATCGAGGTTTTAATGTCTGTATGCCCCAGCAATGGTCTCATTCACCCACCAAAGCGTCGTGAGTAGGTGACCAATGGTTTAGAAATGGTGCCCCTTGCGGTGAATATATATGTGTGTGTGTGTATGTGTGTGTGTATGTGTGTGTGTGTGTGTGTGTGTGATTGTGTGTGTGTGTGTGTGTGAGATTCAAATCTGATTGTCGGATCGAAAATAAAACCCCTCTTTCCTTCCAGATTTGAAGGCGATCATGTCGATGTGTCTTGATCCACCATTAACTGCAAGGCCATGGACATCGTCATATACTAGATACCTTTTTCCATGTAGCATACCGGCCAACGACGACGTGATGTGATGGTATCTGGTGGTTTTTTAGACATTCGTTGAACGAGCAGGATCCTATCAAACGTGCCAAATTTTCAATCTCACCGCATCATCTGCAGTGATTATCATCATTGGATCTGCTTGGTATGGCGCGGTCAGGGGCTACATTCTCTGTCACTTTAAGAGCATCGTTACCCTCAGTGTTTGTGTGTCCGTCCCATTTCCTTATCCAACGTTTGGATGGAGTAAACTCTTGATATAGACGTACGCCTTTCCCTTTATGGTTTAATAGGCAACAGTTTTTATATTCCTAGTCTCTAAGAGACCTCCTGATTTTCATGTTGTACAACAGGCCGTGACGTGTCTGCAGTTTAACAGCGATTTCGGTGAGACATGGGATGTTGTGCATGGACGCGGAATGTGCAGTTTCTACTTCGAGGTTTCTCGTTGCTGCAATGTTGGTATCTTTGAGGATGGTGTTAGAGCTATTGATTAGTTGTAGAGCTGCTTCCTACCGTGGGCCAAAAAGACTCGTTTGGAAGAATTGAAAATTGCAACCAATGTGTCGGCTGGAAGTGACGAAACCTCCTTGAGAACTCTCATAATCATTTTGTCGGCATCATCCTAAAATCGATGGGGAATGCACTGGGGCGGAAAGGAACTGATATACCATTGTGGTATCCAAGGATGAATTTACGATGCTAAACGTTTGATTAGGATGTAGCCAAGGAGAAGTTGCTAGGGCATTTATTTTGTCATGGGCACCGGGCGAGTTGGTCGTGCGGTTAGGGGCGCGCAGCTGCGAGCTTGCATCCGGGAGATAGTGGGTTCGAACCCCACTGTCGGCCGCCCTGAAGATGGTTTCCCGTGGTTTCCCATTTTCACACCAGGCAAATGCTGGAGCTGTACCTTAATTAAGGATGCGGCAGCTTCCTTCCCACTCCTAGCCATTTCCTATCCCATCGTCCCCATAAGACCTATCTGTGTCGGTGCGACGTTAAGCCAATTGTAAAACAATAATATTTCTCTTGGAGTAATAAGGTAGTTTGCTTAGGACAAATTCAATTGTGCCGACGAAGTCAACTCCCAGCTATTTAATGCATTCGGGTTCGGAAATGTACCATATGA
Source organism: Anabrus simplex (assembly GCF_040414725.1). Lineage (NCBI taxonomy): Eukaryota > Metazoa > Arthropoda > Insecta > Orthoptera > Tettigoniidae > Anabrus > Anabrus simplex. The sequence continues at coordinate 147,040,414 of NC_090265.1, read as the reverse complement.
CTTTTCCATTTGATATGCGTAATTTAATGAGATAGATGACACTGAATTGCTGCACTTAAACATTCTGAAATATCACTGACCTCGATGGCAGAGGCTTTCCGCACCACTCGAAAGCAAACTTTCCGTCATTCTTCTCTTTTGGTTTTGTCTGGCTCATTGACTGCATTATTATGTATATTTTCAAAAGAATGTAAGTGGTATAGAAAAATGAATTTTAGGACCACTTGGATTCGGAATAATGACAGGTTGATTATGACTAGGACCCGGATGTTTATGCAGTAATAGGTTAGAATTCAAACTTACTGAAGCGAATAATAAGTAGAGTTTACCCGCACGACGGTAATGCTATGAGGTTTGCATATATATTAGGGGTTTGGCCAATTAGAACCCCTAGAATTTATGTTACTCCCACTACATTATGTTATAGTGGGTTAGTCAACATTTCCTACTAAATAATTCCGTTACCAAATAATTTTGTTAGTAGGAAATGTCGACTAGCCCGCTCTAACGTAATGTAGTGGGAGTAACATAAATTCTAGGGTTTCTAATGGGCCGAACCCCTAAGTTTATGCAAACTTCATAGCACTACCGTCGTGCGGGTAGACTCTACTTATTACTCGCTTCAGTAAGTTTGCACTCTAACCTATTACTACATAAACATCCGGGCCCTAATTATGACAGTAAATTCTAATTATTTAAATTATCAAGTCTTACTTTACAAACACACCACACAAATAAACAAATGAGTCAAACAAACTACATTATTGATTCCTATAATTGGGGTTCAAACGTAAAAGATGCTCGTTAAGAGAAATAAAGTAAAATGCTAAGAATAGTATATGCGAGCTTAATCAACTTGGGACGTGCTTGTTATACTGTATATGAAACGTTGAAAGACAAAGAACATCACAACGACAGGACAAACAAATAAAAATACTCAAAGCTCAAAGGTTACTCTTATTATTAGAAACATGTTGGGATTGTTATTGCCTTACGGTGGAGAAAGGAAAAATAACTCCGCTATTTGAGATAACAAGGTTTTACTGCGGGGCAGGACGATCTTTGATGGTAACAACTGCAGCAAGCTCATTCCATCCTTTATGTTCAAACGCGAAGTAAAAAGCGGTGTATAACTAGCACGTTGGTCCTATTGCAGATATCTAGTGAACAATATAGTTTTAGGAAAGTCATATGTAAATTCTATTTTTTAGTAACGCGAAGTTCATTACAAAATATAATGGAATTTGACGCATGAACCCATTATTATCTGTCATATTATATTCATTTTAGAACAGTTTCAAAAGACTTGTTCTTGATATTAAAATCACAGTTATATTAATGCTATACATTCATACAATACTTTTTCTCTCATTGTAGACTGTTATGTCTGTTAGTGTTCAGTCTGCGGTCCCCTGTGAATGAACACTTCCAGGATGTTTCGCCCACTACTTTCTCGGTCACTGACACTTCAGCCACTTCTTTACGTTCAATATTATGTCGTGTTTTAATCCATGTAAACATCGTTCACAATAATATTACGTCCATGCGAATTCGTCCGGAACAGAATATTTCGTCCTACTTTCGCGTCCAATGACAATAGATCCACTCTTTTCGTTCACATCAAGTTCACTTTTCTATAATCGCCCACTTCTTTCTATTTCTTTTTTGCCTAATAACAATATAAACAAAAACAAGAATTTTTATATTTTTATGGAGAAGTGAATTTAAATTATGTTAAATGTCAAGTATATGTCTAACTTATGACGTGAATGTGCCTCCAAATCGGGATACCCGTGTCAAAAGCTAAGCGAGATGAAAACAGAAGTTATTTTAGAACGTTACAAGATATGAACCGCACACAGTACAGGAGCGTTTCACATACATATACTTAGGGAAAAAATGTATGCGTCCGCCAATTATAACAGTTCTCCAAAATATAAAAGGTCACGACGAGGAATCTATACACTTCTGGAGCGTTCGGCTCCGGGAGACTAGTCTATTTTGGGAGTTCGCATCCCTTACGCGTTTACTGATTTAAGTGAATAAAATCATTCTATGTAAACTATATCAGCTTATATGCCTTATCACCTGCCGTCAATTGCGCCTGGCTTTGCTCGTCGGTAGAGATGGTGGAGCGTCCGCAAGGGTCTCCCAAACTATCTATCTATCTAATAAATGTAAAGGACTGTGATCTAAACACATAAATGTGAATGATAACTGACCACAATTTCGGTTAAAATGGATTTATTAATCTAAAACATGTCTGAATCGAGATCTGTAAGAGAAAACAAATTATAAAAGTGCACATTGTCACAAAGTGACGGATGGTCACGAACCCCCTTTCAAAACGAATTAATATCGTGAGAAAATGAGAATTCTGCATTTAACACACGTATTTACTCGCAGATAAGTTGAGAAAACTTAGATCAAGGGCCCGAAACTCCTCGTCTATCAATATAAAAAATAGCAGTAAATATTACATTCAATAATTTTAAGTCATGTAGTTACCAAGAAACGAAGACACGAAACACATCTGAAATTTACACTTGGCTTGAGACCGGGACATGTAACCCCCAAAATAACACAGATTCTATTCACAGGTCACGGCCTACGGGCAAAAAGAATGAGGATGGAACCTTGCATCCCTGAAATAGCTCTCGGGCTAGAATGACTTAGGCGACAAACGACGGCACACTCAAAATAGAGACATATAACATCCAACAAAGACAACTAAAACCAACACATAAAAAATTATGCACCTGTTAATAGCACAGATAAAATACACTCGTTTTGACGTTCCTGACTCAGGCCAGAACACATGGCCGACCAGGTCCATAGGCAGTCATGGGCGTCCTCGTTTTGGGTCTGTATACAACCGATATCATTTAACATGAGCACAAAACTATATACTTTAAATAAGCCAATATCACGATCATACTATTCCTGATATATCATCACATCTTTTAAATTCCTCTAAAATTCTATAAAAATACGAAGTAGTTTAAAATTAAAACAATATACATAACCTATTATCCCGTTCAGTATCGTGATGACCCATACATACCTTCAAGCTGTTTTTATTCGTACATATCACTGCCTATTCTACAGTAACTGCAATCAGGTCTCCTACTGAAAAATCGAAAGAGAGGAATCCTACAACTACACAAATTTAAAGAAAGGATTTAAATTATGCCACTTATCTTAATATGGCTTCTTCTCATTCCCCTGCTATTGCTGGTAATATTATTATAATTATTATTACCAATCAATCATCCCTTCTTCCCCACTCGGACATTTGTTTTAGTTCTACATTGTAAATAATTCTCGTCTTGATTCCATATCAATTATTTCCATTTTGATATAGGCTAACAGATCTCAAACTTGAACAGCCTGACTAGTAACATGCCTTCCTTAAAAACTAGGTGTTGTAAGAATCTATCACATTCGTCTTATTAGCGTTCAAAGTCGACGATTCACTGTATAATCAGTAACTTGAACACAATAAAGTTCATTTTCGTAGATCAAAATATCCCGCTTCATAATAAAACGCTTTATAGTAGAGTAACTCTTAGATAGGCCATCTGCAGACGCTGCGTGCGTAACATAGACTGTAGCCTAATGATGCTCCCTGACCGATAGACTAAGCAAGACTGACTGAGAAACTATGCTTGACTGACTGAGAAACTATGCTTGACTGACTAAGACAAATTAAGCGAGAATGACTGAGAGAATAAGCGTGACTAAGAAGAAGAAGAAGAAGAAGAATCCATGCGTCCGGTTCAATCCTTTTAATAGGTACTTCAAGTTGACGCCTTCACAACAATGTCAGATATAATCTTGAATTTCGCACATGTTTTATTTGAACTTCGCTGTTATGCAAGGTCCTCTCAACTTAAAACTTCATTCCTAGAGCAAAATATTCCAATTGACGATTTGTAAAATATTATTCAACAGATTTTTCTCATAATTTTATCTTAGGCCCAAGATTACGTCATGTGTCTCCCTGGTGCGTCAGTGTACTACTTTAATTGCTCTGGTTTTTTCTTCATGTCACCTGTTATTTCCAATATTGCAAAATAAGGTAGTTGAGTCCATTAATTTTGCGTCGTCATTAATATTCCCAATAGTGGTTCTATCCAGTCTTCACCAGCGATATTCCTTATGAAGCTTCTACTTAATTAAATCCTCGCTTGACCAAATGCCAACTATATAATACAGTAATATAGTTATTTCATTTACCGGGTATGCTCCACAATTTGCTGTTCACTGTACTGGAATCGTTAGTAGTCAGCCAACTTCACTCCTAATAACCATAAGTAGCACCGAGCGAGATCGCTGTGCTCTTAGTGTCGCAGAGCTCTGAGCTCGGATTCGGAATACGGTGCGTTCGAATCCCAACGTCTGCAGCCCTGAGGATGGTTTCCCGTGTTTTCCTATTTTCACACCAGGTAAATCCTTAATGAAGGCCATGGCCGCTACCTTCCCAATCCTAGCCTATTCTCTTCCTTTCGTCGCCGAAAACCTGTATATGTGTGGCGTTAAACCAGTAGCGAAAAGAAAACGAGTAGCAGAAAGGTCACAGCATGTATGTATGTATGTATGTATGTATGTATGTATGTATGTATGTATGTATGTATGTATGTATGTATGTATGTATGTATGTATGTATTGTACTGTATCCTATCCTAATTTCGGCTTAGCTCAGGGGCAAAAGCCCATGGTATGTCCAGATGTGGACAATAAAAATATCTAATAAAATACAGCAAAGTAAATAGCACATATAATTCTAGTGAATGTGAACTCAAGTAAACGGGTAAAATGGATTTATTAAACTAAAAACATGAAATGAAACCATACTAAACAAAAAATATAAATCAGGTAAACTACCGACCATTCGTTGCATTTAAAAAAGAAAAGTTATCCGCATATTTACATGAATAACGTTATTAAACAGAACGTTTACAAATAAAAACTGGTAACGAACCCGAGAAATTAAAATGACATTTATGTTACATGGAATATATCTGACTTACATTTTATTTAGTTATGTTGCCTGCCTCGTTAAGTCCCTAGTTCTTTGCCCAAGGGATGTATTTCTAACCGTTCATGATATGCGATAGTAATACCCGATAAACTAGTAATTGGCCTAAATTACATAAACACATTCTGATCACTCGGACACAAATATATAAACACCTGTTCAGAACTGCGTCTGAATTACTTTTCCAAACTAATCACAGAGTATACTTATATGGGTCCGAGCCCATGATCACGGATAAGGTCAGAACATTTCTTCCCAAAAATAGCCATCGGGCTATGTCTCTCCGTTACCAAACAAAAGACAACATCACAACAAAATACACTGGACAAAACAATACAAATCACAAAATAAATTAACTACAGCTGTAAAATAAAGCACACAGAATATACACTCTGAAGTTGATAGCGCTGTAGGGTCAAGAACCCAACATATCCGGCCACTGGACATCGCATATCTCACACATAGACACAGCATAGCAGTAGAATTTGACACGACAGGGAAATCAGATGGTTGGCAACGTAACATCATCTAACAAGGGCTCTGCGGTCAGGCAATTCACAAGGATAACGGGATCATTTGTAACAACTTTCACTTCTTCTCTCTGCCCCTTAGCCCACAGCTGAGTCAAGGGGGCTTTTACCTGGCAAAGAACAAAGCACGTCGGCCCTCGCCAACATTTCTTTGGTGCTTCAGAATAGCACGCAACTGTGACCATCAAAATATCGCTCACAGCCTTACATAATCTCGTATAAAACAGCTGACTTATTAACTAATCTATATCATAGCTCCAAATATAACATCATGGCCTTCATCGCCTATTTCTTGTCATCTCAGCCCCGTAAATATCTATCGGCAATTCTCTGGCCTCATATATAAATGATCCACGGTCAACGACCGGTACATTCATGAATTTGCCTGCCACCACATTTAAAGACCCTATTCTACTTTCGTCGTTGAAAGATCTCTCGTTGCGTCTCCTCACAGCTGAAATTCATGCATCGTGCAATAAAACATCGTAACATATATTTTCTTTAGTCTTATGCTCTTTAACATTACGACGCTGATGGCGTACAGTCCATTATATTCTTATGAAGAATCTGCCCATGCAACTCTATCTAAAATCAACACACACGCCGGAATAAAATACAAATAACTATAACACACACCTATGTCTAACATATTTTCTCCCTTATTCCCATCTAAATACAACGTATATACAACACATAGCTAGGGGACTTGGCATGCAAGCAGCCCTGAACGTATTTAACTTTACTAAAATGAGCAAAAGAAATGCCACTCTGGCTTACATTTAAAGATTAAATTACTTGTTTAAATCGGCACTAAATTAGTGCACCTAGATATCACTCCATACGCTTATAGAACAAAAGGGCTTAACTTGGCAACAACCTCTCCATCAGCGACGAATCACATAATCACTACGTCATGCGTGCTTAGCCCATGACTACGGTACACATCACAGGCATGCGGGTCCTCTTGTCGACTCCTGGATACTTCATGGTTGATGTCGGTCGTATCTGGAACTGTTAAGTTAGAACCATCTACTTCTCCGCTTAGCGTGCTCTAATGCACGATCGCAACCTTAGTGCTGGCTATTATTTGACTATAACCTCCTCACAGATATCAGTCCGATCCACGCGGCACTAAATTAAGGGAACTTGGCCCGGTTGCAATCTGTCCTTGTCAGCGGTTATATTTTAAATGACACGCACACGTTAATTACACAGTTCGCGTACGCGTTATACATCATTTATAAATGCATATCATCACTAGGTCTTGTGAGCTAAATCACAGCGATTCTATTTCGAGTTTAACAAAACTTCACAAATAAATTATCTTGTCGGCTCGCGAATTACGACACCTCACACTTGGCGTTCAAAAGGGGAAGGAGAGCCCTTCCCTTCACAGTGCAGATTTGATAGTCTATTCGAGGTCGCCAGCACCAAGGAAAACCACCAGCCAACAGACCATTTTCCTTTGTACGAGCTCACCAGATGATAGTGGCTGCTCCATAGCCATCTTGATATAGAAGCCTGCTACCAACAGTTGTGACGTCACATGCTTAGTGCTAAGTCTTCGTTGTCGCATTTAATTCCTATACTACTGATACGATACTTCTTATCACAATATAGCAAAACAAATGCAATAATAAGCCTATAAACGCATAACACTGAAGAAGCGTTATCAAAAGAAATTACATACAAATACAGAAATATATGCACTCAACATATCACTATCACTATCAGCCATATTCAATCGTTTTTACGATGTGGCCTCTTTAAGTCCGAAGCAAGGTAGGTTTTCATGAGGTCTCTCCATCTGGGACGGTCTTGAGCGATGTTCTGCCAATTGATTCCAGTAACCTTACGGATGTCTTTATCCCATCTGTCCGGTGGTCTTCCACTAGGTCTCAGATGATCTGTCGGACTCCACTCAAGCACAAGCTTTGTCCACCTACCATCAGTTCTCCGAGAAACATGGCCTGCCCACTGCCATTTTAGGGTAAACACCCTTTCTAAAATGTCACTGACCTTTGTGACTGACCTGATGTAATCTGCTCTGCATATTAAAAATACTGGAATGAAGGCTACTCAACTGGACTGTACGATGGTAGTCACTAGGCGAATTGTTCTCTCAAAAAATAATGTTATTGTTTTATGCTTGCTCGAGCACATGGTGTTGTTGTTAATTGTTTATGAATTACTGTTAAAACGTATTTCCCAAAATACGACAGATCTTGTACACAACACTAATTAATTCTACACCACTCACCCTCGCTTGTCACCGAAATTGGCCAGGTTCTTCAACTTTCATTTTCAAAACATCCCTACGCTTTCCACTGTGTTGTGCCCAGCATCATCAGTTAATTTTGGATTTCCCCTGGGCAAGTTGAAACGAAACTTTCTGGTCTTTTCGCCACGTCCACCCGAATTATATGATTTTCAGAAAAAATGTCCAATACAGACACAGGCATATTTACTCGGTATATACCACGAATTCATTTATTTCGTTCTCCTTACCGCTAGGAAACGCAAATGTTGACATTCCCCCTTCCTTATTTGAACGGTAATTACAGTATACGTACAATCAAGCACACTACACGTTCGTCCCATATAGCAAAGAGGAGCGTATACTAACACATTATAATACTAATCATAATTAAACAATTAAAGGATAAGATTTAAAGTACGTTAGATAATTTATAGTTCAATGGATTCACGTAACCTATCAGATTAACCTAGCAATGCTTCCTAACATCAGGCTGCTCAAATTACAATTTTGTAGTATCAAACACATACTATTGCCGAAAACACATCTTTAACTGATGATTTATCGTACAGTTATCCCTTGATAACACCAACGAACACCTTTAATAATGTTGAAATAACAACAGCTTGCTAACAAACTATCATGAAAACAAGACTTACGCTTCCACATCGAAGCACTACAAGTGTGACGTCATCCGTGTTAACTGTCAAGTGTAGCAGGCCGGAATATCTATCGAGTTGGCCATGGCTGCTCCCTTTAATATGCATATATCTTAATTTAGCACAAATAAACAGTTTTGTCAGCCCATGTTACTGTATAATTATAATCTTAATAATTTATGGTGTCATATCTGTGGAATTTAGCTAGGTGGCGGATTAATTGATTAAAAATCAACTGATTCCAGCCCTGGAAAAGAGAAGTTTGTCAACCTGTGACAACTGTTCGGTACATCCCCTCGTTTAAATTTCACCCCCTCCATAGTGTTCTGTGCGCTTGGGTACACTGCTATTGGGGTCTACATGATTAAAATCACGGCTAGCGGCTCAGGTCCACTAGAGGAATTCGTTCCCACCAGAGCGCTACGAGGTTCTCACAGCCTATGGCACGGCCATGCACGGTTCCTTCCTTCACTCCCCACGACTATATTGAGCGCTTAAATAAAATTATGCCACAGTGTTATAATAAATAAATTGAAGCATATTATGATATGTTCAGTATGTATGTATGTATGTATGTATGTATGTATGATAGTGTGTGTAGTTCAGTGCAACGTTTTCCTAAGGATCTTCTGACCACCTGCCTGTTAACTTGCTCCAATCTCCCTGTGAAATAGGTGAGCCATTCCTGTGTTTTCACTGAAACGACGTTCTAAACTATTTATGTAAATTATACTGGAAGGCTATATGTACCTTAGTAACATAAATGAGTTGAATAAACAATTTATTTTGATAAGGATTATGATCTCAAAATATGGTTTCTAATGTCAAGGATGAGGTTTTTTACTGCAAACTATAACACAAAGTTATTTTCTGAGAGCCACCTATTACAGAGAGCTATATACCTTCCGGGCCTTTCTTTGGAACTTTTTATGCTCAACAATCCTTATTTCATGCATACAGTGAGTCACAATGAAACTCATACCTTTATCAAAATATTTCTTACCGGGCGAGTTGGCCGTACGCGTAGAGGCGCGGGGCTGAGAGCTTGCATCCGGGAGATAGTAGGTTCGAATCCCACTATCGGCAGCCCTGAAGATGGTTTTCCGTGGTTTCCCATTTTCACACCAGGCAAATACTGGGGCTGTACCTTAATTAAGGCCACGGCCGCTTCCTTCCAACTCCTAGGCCTTTCCTATCCCATCGTCGCCATAAGACCTATCTGTGTCGGTGCGACGTAAAGCCCCTAACAAAAAAAGAATATTTCTTTGAGCATTTACCAACAATTTTTTTTTATTTCAAGCTGGTTGTAACCAATACATAATTTTCTACGACAGTATTCAAAATTAAATATATTTCATCTACAAAGGAAATTAAATAGTTTTTCTCCAACGTACACAAAATGAGATCACAGTGAAACTCATACAACCTGTGGTAGGTCCTTGAAGCTCGGAATAAGATACAATCATCTACAAAATCAGTATTTTGATGGGTATCCCTTGGCTCGTCTAACATCTCTCAAAGGGCAGGCATGGATCGGAACAATTTTTTGCAGTATGATGGACTTATGTTCTCGCATTGTTCGCGTAAAGCAACTTTCAGGTCATCTTTGTTGGAAATCTTATGTTTCCTTATTGCCACTTCTAAGAGATACCCCAAGTTCTCTATAACAATTAAATCTGCTGACTGAGGAGGTGTTTCCAGCACCTTTGGGCAGTTATACAGGAGACACATTCATACTGTGTGAGTTTTTGAGTACTAGCAGGCAAATTGCTTTTTAAATTTGTTCAAATACACATTTTATTCATTCTCCCGTCAATGAAATTCAACTTCTCTACCCCACTAGCTACCATACACCCCATACATTAACACCTCCTTCACCAACTTTAAGGACTTCGCCACATATTGGTAGGTTTTTAGCTCTTCGTTCTGTTTTCTCCAGTCAGCCACTTTCCCATCTGATCCATAGAGATTGAATTTGCTTTCATCTGCAAATATTACCGTTTTCCAGAAGTCAAAATATTTTCCTATGTGCTCTCGAACAAACTGTAACTTCTGCTTCCTGTTTAGTTTGTTGACCAATTGTATTTTCCTACTTACTCTTCAATGCCTATTACTTTTCCTGATAATGCGTCTAATTGTTTCTGGATGGGCTTCCTTCTCTGTATATTCCTTGACCGTCACAGCATGTTTTGAAGCACTAATCACTGGATTACTCTTAACCTCTCGTAGTATCCAACGTTCATCTGCGATTCTTTTCTGACTTACTTTGTCCTTATTTTATACCTGTCTATAACACATTGCACACTTGAATTACTTTTGTTCGCAATGTTTTCAATTTCTCTTAATGATTTTCGAATTTTTTAATGAAAAGTCTTCAACTCCCTCCCTTCTTTCGAAGACTGGTCTCTCTGACGGCTCATTACTACACAATAGCTTATCCTTACTTTGCAACGCTTGATGATAAGCTGAATTTGTCTCCTGCGTTTCGTATTGCACTTGACAGTCAAACGTACGGTGTCTATACCTGTCCATCGAGGTCTGTATGAGTTTCCTTGTGACATCGAGCAGCAGCATAATACCAAAGAATTATACTTGTGTTAATTTATGGACAAGATAACTAACAAGTAGTGGCATAATAATACAGCACATATACGTTACATTACATATAAAAATATGACAAATATAATCAACCAACGTTTTGTTCATAACGAAAAAAATTAATTACGATCGTGTATGGGATTCGTTGTGACTCACTGTACTTGGGGATCTATTGTTAATGGCTTAGGTAGCGTAACCCGAGAGGGTGCTCGAATATATGATACTCTATTGCCTTTACTCACTAAAATCGCCACTTCCTGGCTCCCTTTTATTGTAGATCAATGTTTCTTACACCCAAATCTTCCTCAATAAATGTTCCATACAACAAAGAAAACCGTATCCAAATACGTTCGTTGGTTCTCGAGATTAGCAGGCAAACGCAGACAGACACTTACTGGAGACTTCATTTTATAATAATGTGCAGGTGGGCTAAATTAATAGCAAGTTTTTGTGTTCTCAAAAGCACTGCGTCAGTTTCATCACTCATATATACTTGCTGTATTTATACAACTAGTCATCTGTACAATTAACATGAACCTGACAGGGTAAAGTAATTCGTAAAATTCTTTAATTATTGGTGGTGTTGCAGGCAAATGAAGTAATTATTTTGCAGGTCTCGTCTCTGTTGTCGGACAAAACAAACCCTGCACTGCTTTATGCAGTACATACAGTACATACGAATGAATTATTAGTTTCCGAGTTTATCATTCGTCAAAAATGTTGATATGTTGAAACGCACTTGATTAGCATTAATAATATTGTATATTCAACCTTCGATAATAATACGAGTGCGTTCAAAATTTGACATATTCAGTGGTAATGAGAGTGCTTAATGACTATAAATGAGGTCAAATCAAAGTATACTGTATTTACAGTAGCTTACAACCTGCATAAGTCACATAATTTGTTAAAACTAAAAATATACGTGCATAATGCCTCATTATAAAAATATGAGCTCGCAAATAAATTATAACAGTATGAGTATTTCAATAATAAAAGAAATATACTAGAATAATTGCCTTGTGAATGGTGTATATATTACATTGAAACTTTCTATATACACACATCAGGATAGAAATTCCTACAATATTAGTTACTACTACAATTCTGCTGAGTAATTTATATTGTTTAAAAAGGTTATCATGTGTGGATATACAAAACTTCAATTTATCAAACTGTTTAACATTTCCTTCAAATAAATATTATAAATTATTTTTATTGAAATCAATATTATTAACCTTGAGCCTCCATGGATCAGGTGGTAGCGCCCTGATCTCTCACCTCTGGGATCCTTGGTTCAAATCCCGGTCTCTCCATATGATATTTATGCTGGACAAAGCGTAGGCGGGACAGGTTTTCCTCCGGGTACTCCGGTTTACCCTTCCATATTTCAATCCAGCAACACTCTCCAATATAATTTCATTTCATCTGTCAGTCATTAATCATTGCCCCAGAGGAGTGCGACAGGCTTCTGCAGCCGGCACAATTTCTATCCTCGTCGCTAGATGGGGGCATCATTCATTCCATTCCTGATCCGGTCGAATGACTGGAAACAGGCTGTGGATTTTCATTTTCATTATTCACCTTATGGCAGCCTTTAATGACACAAAAAATGTAAATCTATATAAATAAAATCGTAACTACCATGTGTCTGTACATTGACTATTTTGGCGAAATTTTCATTCGGTTATCCGTTTAAGGTGTAATAATGACCATCTGCATGTTTTTAGCCTTGGTGTCTGTCTGTCTGTCAGTTTGTTGGTCTGTTTTTCTGAGTTCTTATAACTTGAAAACTACTGGATATATTTCTTCATGTTTAGAATCCACCTGTCCGTGGGTAGGTTTTAGGGCCAATATTGTTTCTAAATCCCCGAACTAACTGGGGTTTATACGAAACCGAAACCGTGATTTTTCACTCCCACAAAATACACACAACCAAACTTAATGGAAATCATTGTCTAAACCTTTTGTCTCGTGTTCATCATTTCGCTACGATGGTTAATAAGGGAGATATCATTAACGGACCGTTTTTTCGGTACAAGTCCCACCGGATGTAACTCAAGAGCGGGTGCGTGTAAAGCGTATTTCTTATAACTTGAAAACTACTAGTGATATTTCAACCAAACTTCATATTTAGCATCCAACTGTCCAAAGGTAGGTTTTTAGGTCCATACCATGTCAAATTCCCGGAATGAACTGGGGGTTTATAGAGAACCGAAACAGTGAATTTACTCTTACACAATATATACAAGACCAACCTGACTGGAAATCGACAAACCTCGACGGCAATCCATTTCTAAAACTTTTTTCTCATGTGCATTTATTCGATATGAGGATTAATAAGGGAGATATCATTAACGGACGGTTTTGCAGGCTATGTCCAGCGGATATAGCCCAAAAAGTGTTGTACGTGGAGCAGATTCCTTATATATATAAATAAAATAGTAACGACCGTGTGTCTGTACAATGACAATTTTGGCGAAATTTTCATTCCGTTATCCGTTTCAGGTGTAATAATGACCATCTGCATAGTTTTTAGCTTTGGTGTCTTTTGTCTATTTGTTTGTCTGATTTCTTATAACTTGAAAACTACTGATATTTTTCTACCAAACTTCATATTTAGAATCCACCTGTCCTTAGGTAGGTTTTATGGCCAATCTTGTTTTAAATCCCTCAACTGAATGGGGGTTTATAAGAAACCTAAACCGTGATGCTTCACTCCCACAAAATATACACAACCAAACTTAATGCAAATCAATTTCTAAACCTTTTTTCTCATGTTCATAATTTCGCTACGATGATTAAGAAGGGGGATATCATTAACGGACCGTTTTTCGGTACAAGTCCCACCGTACGTAACTCAAGAGCGGGCGCGTTTAAAGCGTATTTCTTATAACTTGAAAACTACTGGAGATATTTCAACCAAACTTCATATTTAGCATCCAACTGTCCAAAAGTAGGTGTTTAGGCCCATACCATGTCAAATTCCCGGAATGGACTGGGGGTTTATAGAGAACGAAACGGTGATTTTACTCTCACGCAATATATACAAGACCAACCCGATTGGAAATCGACCAACCTTGATGGAAATCCATTTCTAAAACTTTTTTCTGATGTGCATTTTTCCGATATGTTTAAGAAGGGAGATATTTAGAACGGTCTGTTTTGCAGGCTATATCCAGCGGACAGAGCCCAAAAGGTGTCGTACGTGGAGCAGCTTCCTTATCTATATAAATAAAATCGTAACGACCGTGTGTCTCTACATTGACTATTTTGGCGACATTTTCGTACTGTTATCCGTTTCAGATGTAAAATCGACCATCTGCATATTTGTTAGCTTCAGTGTCCAGAAAGTCGTCGTTTCAACCCCCATAACCCACCCACCCCCACCCCCAAAGTAAAGCTGCGGCACAATCTGCCAGACGAGCTAGAATATTGAAATCTGGTAAACGTATTTGCCTTAGCATGTCACCGACGGAAAGCTTCCAAGATCTTTAAATATTTCACATTTTACCCCCGAAATATATCGAAATATTGAGGCAATTTTAATGTCGGTACAGACCTTCATTTCTAGGTATTTCGTGGTTAAACGATAAGTCGTATCACAAAACGGATGGCACAATCTCTATTCAATTTTCATACGTTAGATTTGTCTCTATTTCTCATTTGTTCGTACATTTTGCAATTTGTGCACGTGTAATTCATAGTTTCAACATTTCTAACTCAATCTTACCCATAAATAGTTGCGATAGGAGAAAATATAATAATACCAGCCATTTATTAGACCGCTAAAAGGCGTCTTCTAGTACAATCTGTTTGTCGGTATGACGTATCGTTTAGCAGCAGTTATTCTGTAAATGAAGCTTTGCAATATTGTAAACATGCATATACTTCGTATGTCGATGTATATATTTATTGATGCCGATTTGTAGCGATGTAGAAAGGGTGTGTCTGCCATTATAATTTTTTTTTTACAAATCGATAGTGACTCTCAGCTGGGGGATGTCTGCTATTGAAATCATTACCCTCCACATCGACTTTGACTGGCGGTAGGAATGGGATCCTTCTCCAACTCCTGTGTAACTGGCATTAGTAAGGAGGGACTACCATTGTAATGAACAACTCCCTTCTCGATTTGACTGGCAGAAGTCAAGAGTGCAAGCATTTTGTTAAAAACTCCCCTCGCCGATTGTATTTGGGAGTAGGCTAGTGTGCCTGCCAATATAAACAAATTTACCACCGGGCGAGTTGGCCGTGCGCGTAGAGGCGCGCGGCTGTGAGCTTGCAACCGGGAGATAGTAGGTTCGAATCCCACTATCGGCAGCCCTGAAAATGGTTTTCCGTGGTTTCCCATTTTCACACCAGGCAAATGCTGGAGCTGTACCTTAATTAAGGCCACGGCCGCTTCCTTCCAACTCCTAGGCCTTTCCTATCCCATCGTCGCCATAAGACCTATATGTGTCGGTGCGACGTAAAGCCCCTAGCAAAAAAAAAAATTACCCATCTAAAATGTGACTGGCATTAGACATAGTGGCTTGCTATTATAATGGAAACTCACCAGCTCGCTCTGACTAACATTAAGAAAAGGGCCTGTTATTATAATGGTAACAGCAGAACTCAATTTTGATTGGCAGTAGGGAAGGTGACTACCATTATCATAAAATCTCCTCAATTGTAACCTGTCTGGTAGTAGGAAAGGGGGCCTGCCATTGTAACAAAAACTCCCCAAACGGATTGTGACCATGCAGTATGTAATGGGGCCTGCCATTACAATGGAAACTTCTCTACTCGGTTGTGAATTGCAGTAGGCAAGTCAGCCTGCCGTTATCATCACAATTCCGCAACTCGCAGTTTACATTGGAAACAACGTATGGGAACCTCCCCCTGCTCTTTTTGGATAACGCTAAGAGATATGCAATTTAAAAATCTTATTCACTGCGTGTACAGTAATTTACTTTGATATCCGTAGAATACCGTAGCGAAGCACAGATACATTTGCTAGTAAATAAATAAATAAATACATGGCTATCCTCCCTTGTCATGAACAATATCAGCAGTACTGTCATCTAGCGAAGACAGCTCCTTTTGAATTGGTGACGAGGAAAACTATTTTCATATGTGCAATATGAATCTTCTTGTCTTCGAAGTCTAAGTATACGGTCTAGTGTGGCTTCCACCTTAACAACTGGAGGTAGAGTGTGTTTAAATATATACTCCATCACCCTTATACGAAGAAACAATCACAGCTCTTGTGGATTCATAAAATAACGGCCTTCTCACCTCCTATAGACATTCTGCAGAAATAGGGAAGAATTAGGACATTGCGAAACAAATCACGGCATATACAAGAGAAAGAATGAAAAATGCTGTGAGAAGTGTTCATTTTATAGAAAGTAAAAGCAATCACTGAATGGAAATAGGACTGCTTTCCATGTTTCGAGCTAAGTAAGAGAGTGATGCGCATTGCACAGGCAAATAAATCATAACAGCCGTCACGGGCAGTGCTGACACATGCGGGTCGTCATTAGCATCCATTCGTCAAACACGACAGTCAGTGTCGTCCAACAATGAATTACATCCTGTCTCTTCCACGTCCTTGTACAGGCTACACTCCCAAAACTCTCCAACCAGGTATACCAATTTTAACTAGGTTTACTAGTTTGGTCCCATAGCCAGCAATATATACTAGTTCTGTCCTGGGCCAAGAAGTAAATAATACTATAGTTCGATCACGGATCAACAAAATAGTAATACTCGTTCGGTCCACGATCGATAATAGAACAGTACTGGTTGGAAATCAACATTTTCCTCCCCACTGTATGCAGGCGCAGAACTGTCATTAGGCGGGGGCGGGTAAATTCGTGACTGCCCCTTCCTTGAGGCATGGTTAGAAATGTTTATCATGTACAGTACAAACTTCTTAAACTTCTGAATAGTCTGTGATACTAGGAGCTGTTCAATCCAACCCTTTCCATAGACTCTGCAAAATGGTTACATTACAGGAAGAAAAATCAATTTGTACAATCAGTCTTTTTTTTTTTTTTGAAAAACTTTGTAGGACAATGTTTTATATATAGTATACTGTTTCTAGATACTTTTCTGCCATTTTCTCTCTGATAAGGTGTTCTTCCTTGAATTGAGCTGGTCTTTTTGTTGAACTACTCATTTGTATTTAAGTGCAAATTTGAATTCATTTCAGAATTCTATTAACTGATGAATGTTAGAATGAGTGTTGTAGAATAAACCATTTAACTTTGCACGAAATGATTCACAACTCTTTGTTGTTCTTCCTCTCGTAGCGGCGATTTTGACCCATAATTCAGATAGAAAGTAGTATCAGGTTTGATGTACTCATATACAATAAGAAAATCATTCTCTGTAGAAGCATCTTAGGAGCACTCTTAAAGTTTCAACAACGAAATTTTATTCGCACTGCATAAAGATTTTAAGTACATACTGTATAAAAATCTGCTTAGTTTTATTTATTTTTTGCTAATGGTTTAACGTCACATTAACACATCGAAGGTTTTCGGCGACGGAAGGATGGGAAAGGCTAGAAATGGGAAGATATCGGCCGTGGTCTTAATTAAGGTACAGTCCAGCATTTGACTTGTGTGAAAATGGGAAAGCACGGAAAACAATCTTCAGGGCTGCCGCGACGATGGGATTTGAATCCACAATGTGTTTACTTTATCGTTTAATAGTTTTCATTTATATTATTTTCAATCACCATCTCTTCCAAAGCACTGAACTTCCGCTAAATTGTTGGTAAATTTTGCTAGGAATTGTTTTCTAGCAACATCCATATTTCTCCTACTTAGTTGGGCATCATATTTGATTAAATGAGCCTCTGTGGCTCAGGCGGCAGCGCACCGGCCTCTCACCGCTGGGTTCCGTGGTTCAAATTCCGGTTACTCCATGTGACATTTATGCTGGACAAAGCGGTGGTAGGACAGGTTTTGCTCCGGTTACTCCGGTTTTCCCTGCCATCTTTCATTCCAGCAACACTCTGCAATATCATTTCATTTCATCTGTCATCCATTAATCATTGCCCTAGAGGAGTGCGACAGGCTTCGGCAGCCGCCATAATTTCTATCCTCGCCGCTGGATGGGCGCTTTATTCATTCCATTCTTGACCCGGTCGAATGACTATAAACAGGCTGTTAATTTTCATTTTTTTTTTTTTTCATTTTCACTAAACACTTGCCTATTCAAGATCTCTGGATCGATTGTATCATAATTAAGCAATTTATGACGTTCAACATTGCATATTTCCCGTTAATTTTAATAGAAGCCTTTCAGGAAACTGCCCTCCCTTAAAAATAATCGGAAGGGGAAAGAAAGAGGTTCGACTCGTTGAATAATGAACAAAAAGAGAGAGAACGGCCTTGCTAGGCGTGGAAATTAAAGATCCTCTCGTTAACCTCATACCGCCTGGGTCAGAGAAGAACAATAGTTGACCAAGGCAAGTAGGATAGGAAAGGAAATCCATTGCATGTCCGTTTTTCCTTCACCTACGGCGAGCGATATGTTAAATCATACAATTTATCTTAGTGCGCTTATGGGCACAGTAGCTCTTAGAACGTGAAGGTACTCTGTAAGACAACAGCTCATGTGTCACACGTAGCGTGGTAAAAATGAAATGGCTTATGGCTTTCAGTGCCGGGAGTGTCCGAGGACAAGTTCGGCTCGCCAGGTGCAGGTCTTTTGATTTGACGCTCGTAAGAGACCCGCGCGCCGTGATGAGGATGAAATGATGATGAAGACGATACACACACCCAGCCCCCGTGCCAGCGAAATTAACCAAGGGTGGTTAAAATTCCTGACCCTGTAGCGAATCGAACCCGGGATCCCTGTGACCAAACGCCAGCACGCTAACCATTTAGTCATGGAGCCGGACAGGTAAGGGTGGTAGAATACATCCACGGTATCTCCTACCTGCCATGACTAGTTGAAATGCTTGACTGCTGTCTAAGTAGCCGTGAATTCAGTTCCTTATCTTGAATATATTTTTCTTACGGTCGATTGAGGAACTGTCTTACAAAAATGGTTATTAGACGGTTATGAGACCTGTATATTCTGCCATTTAACACCCGATCCTGCCCACGGTAAAGCTTCTGTCAGTTCATTAAGATTCTTTCTTTCTTTTCTCTTTTCCTTTTTTTTTCTTTTTTTTTGCGTCGCATCGACACAGATAGGTCTTATGGCGACGATGGGACATGGAAGGCCTAGGAGTGGGAAGGAGTGGCCATGGCCTTAATTAAGGTACAGCCCCAGCATTTGCCAGGTGTGAAAATGGGAAACCACGGAAAACCATGTCTCCGGGATATTCTGCTTTAATTTCCTTTAAAGTAACTTTATCCGTCGTCCAAGAAGAGATATATTGGGTCTCGCTTCATCCAGAATTTGATATTGGTTCATATCCTCTTCAGATTACTTATTTCTTTACTGGGAAAATGTCCACGTCCACAGCCACAGTGGAATCACTCTGTGATGAACTGCAAGATGTCCATCTCTTTACTGCAATTCTCCTATAGTTTTTAGTTGTTTATTTATTTATTTATTTATTTATTTATTTATTTATTTATTTATTTATTTATTTATTTATTTATTTATTGAATTTATCCGTTCACTCCAGGGTTGGATTTTCCCTCGGACTCAGCGAGGGATCTTATCTCTACCGCCTCAAAGGCAGTGCCCTGGAGCGTGAGACTTTGGGTCGGGGGATCCAATTGGGAAGGAGGACCAGTACCTAGCCCAGGTGGCCTCAACTACTATGGTGAGCAAGGATCTTGTGGGGGAATGAAAGGATCGGAATGGATAGAAAAGGAAGAGTGAAGGAAGCGGTCGTGGCCTTAAGTTAGGTACCATCCCGGCATTTGCCTGGACGAGAAGTGGGAAATCACGGAAAACCACTTCGATGATGCCTGAGGTGGGAATCGAACCCAACGCCCCTTCTACTCAGTTGACCTCGCGAGACTGACTGGACTCCGTTCCAGCCCTCGTCCCACTTTTCTAATTTCGTGGCAGAGCCGGGAATCGAACCCGGGCCTCCAGAGGGTGGCAGCCAATCGCACTAACCACTACACAACAGAGGCGGGCATATTATTATTATTATTATTATTATTATTATTATTATTATTATTATTATTATTATTATTATTATTATTATTATTATTATTATTATTATTATTATTATCATCGATCAGGTAGCCACTTCAGCACTTTGAAAATAACTGAGCGCAAATAAGACACTAGGGAATTTTACTGCTAGTGATGACATAAAGAGATGCTTCAGGAACAATACAATACAACTGTTGGAGAGTCGGTGTATTGGCATCGAATCGAATGCTGTTTCTTCCTTCCCCCACCCCAGATTTGGATCATTACAAATAGGGGATAGAGTATTAGTCTATTGTAACCAAAACTGTGTTGATACATGTATTTCATAATAATTCTTATTACTATTGGCTGCGTCTGTTACTACGATATAGTAAATAATAATAATAATAATAATAATAATAATAATAATAATAATAATAATAATAATAATAATAATAATAATAATAATAATAATGCGTTGGGTATTCAGCCCGGAGGCTGGTTTGATCCTCTGCAGCTCCGCCAACAGCTGTCATAAATAGCCTAGGCGTCACTGAAGAGGCATACTAGGGAAATTAGGAGTGAGGTAGTTTCCGATTGCTTTCTTCACCGAGCCAGCCGTTGCTATTACATATCAGTCTGCTAAGCCCACTGAACTGCCCGCACCAACCACCGACCCTATGAGCGATATTTTCACATCATTCATAACAGGGACTTGGCTGCATAAGCAATGGCATTACTAGCATCACTCATACCTTAGTCACTTTCATACTGTCAAAGCCAAGGATGAGACTGAGACAGGTCAATGAAAGTAACAAATTTGATGTAGCCCATACCAGAAGACACAGTGCACTGTAAACACTACATCTCGCCAGCAAAGGCATAAATAATAATAATAATAATAATAATAATAATAATAATAATAATAATAATAATAATAATAATAATAATAATAATAATAATAATAATAATAATAATAGTAATAATTGAAAGTCAAAATAAAATGGCTAGAAGAAACTAAGGCGGACCTCCAAGAAATAAATATCACAGACGACATCATGGAAAATCGTGGAGCTTTTAGAACAAAAGTAGCCAATCATAAATTTAGGAAGAAACCAAAAAAGACAACTGGTAGGAAGTGGTCGACAGAACGCAAGATGCAACACAGTGCATTCATGAAGAGATTTTGGGGGGATAAGAAGGCACAAACCATCAGACCAACTAACAAGTTCAAACGCGCTCTATGAATGGGCATAACGAAGAAAGAAGAAGAATAGTAATAATTGCTTTACGTCCCGCTAAGTTTACGGTTTTCGGAGACATCAAGGTGCCGGAATTTAATCCCGCAAGAATTCTTTAACATGCCAGTAAATCTACCGTCACGAGGCTGACGTATTTCAGCACCTTCAATTACCACCGGACTGAGCCAGGATCAAACCTGCCAAGTTGGGGCCAAAAGGCCAGTGCCTCAAAAGTCTGAGTCACTCAGCCTGCTTACTACATTATAGTTAGATCTCGGTATTGTAATTATACCCATTTTTTACTTTGTCAGAACGTTTAAGTCCTAGTTGTTCAACAATTTAGAGTCAGTATACACAATAAAGAAATGACCATTTTGCACGTCTTGATTATAACGAGTGTGGTATTTTCATTATAGTTTAAGTTCGTAGTATTTATAGATGTAGAATATACTACTGAATTGTATGAGTATAATATTCTTGTGCCCTTTGTATTAAGCAGTTCTATATATTTCAACGAGAATATTTTCTGTCTGTAGAATAGTAAATGGTTGTTGATCTAGTCTCTAGTATCTTTTTTGTAACTATCATCGTATCTATGTATTTTCTCTTAGAACATAAATTAGATTTCCCAATTCCTCTTTTGTCCATCCTCCGGAGTTGTCCCAAGCCAACAACTGAATCCGTAAATAATTGTAATTTACAAATCTTCCTAAACTTAAAGTGATTTAACTATCTGTGATACGTGCAAATTCAAGCCCGAAGTACTTGCTTGCTTCAGTTCCAAAGTCGCGTGTATATTGCCGTAGAATGTCGAATTTGCATCCGGGAGGTAGTGGGTTCAAACCCCATTGTCGGCAGCCCTGAAGATGGTTTTCCGTGGTTTACCATTTTCACACCAGGCAAATGCTGGGGCTGTGGCTTAATTAAGGCCACGGTCGCTTCCTTCCCACTGCTAGGCCTTTCCTATCCCATCGTTGTCATAAGACCTATCTGTGTCGGTGCGACGTAAAGCCAATTATAAAAAAGAAGAATGTCAAATATAATAGCAACATTTATAGATCGGCATGCAACGTATCACAGGCAGTTGATAAGCATTCTTCCTATACCGTACTTCTCACGTCCTTATTTGTTTAATCATTTAGTCACCCACATCCCTCAAGTGTAGCTGTAGACATTCTGAAAAGTATTATCTTAACTTTCAATCTCCAGCATACAATCTTTGAAAAATGCTCTGTCCATTGATTCTCAATCCAGATTTCCAAAAATGTGGTCCTGTGAAGATATTTTCAGGCAAATTCACTGAATATTGAAGTATATTTTTAAAACAAATATGCTTATAAGCCAGCTTTCATCCACGGCATATCCGGCCACTAATACTGTGTATCAACACATCATACAGCTAAAACTGTACAAACCTTGTGTCTAATACCAATAATGGCACCACTCTGTTTAGTATTAATGATATACATATTTTCTCTTCTCCTTTCTCACTAATTTATACATTAGATTATTTCGCTAATGGCTCTCGATATCTCGCAAGAAATGCTGTCTTACACTGTTTATTTAAATTAAACACTTTCAAAGCATTTATAAGCTTCATTAGTCATCATCATCATCATCTGTTTACCGTCCAGGTTCGGTTTTTCCCTCGGACTTAGCGAGGGATCCCACTTCTATCGCCTCAAGGGCAGTGTCCTGGAGCTTCAGACTCTTGGTCGGGGATACAACTGGGGAGTATGATCAGTACCTCGCTCAGGCGGCCTCACCTGCTATGCTGAACAGGGGCCTTGTGGTGGGATGGGAAGATTGGAAGGGATAGGCAAGGAAGAGGGAAGGAAGCTGCCGTGGCCTTAAGTTAGGTACCATCCCGGCATTCGCCTGGAGGAGAAGTGGGAAACCACGGAAAACCACTTCCAGGATGGCTGAGGTGGGAATCGAACCCACCTCTACTCAGTTGACCTCCCGAGGCTGAGTGGACCCCGTTCCAGCCCTCGTACCACTTTTCAAATTTCGTGGCAGAGCCGGGAATCGAACCCGGGCCTCCGGGGGTGGCAGCTAATCACACTAACCACTACACCACAGAGGCGGACAGCTTCATTAGTTTGTTATATTATTCTATTATCTCACCTCCCAAGCCTTGATATATTGCTATTGTTTCATCTATGCTATCCTTCGCTAAAAGTAAAATAATGCCTAATTCATCACTTGCAGTTTCCTATATACTCGACTTAACTCTCTTTTTTCTTTTAGTGGCGTCTAATGCGAGTATTTTAATTAATATGCCGTAAACAATAGAAGCTGCAACATGTTCACTGACCTTATTCTACGTTCCTTATTCCCGTGTAACAGCATAACTACCGAGCAAGCGACCGCGCAGTTCGGGTCACATAGCTGTGAAGATGGTTTTCGTGGTTTCCCATTTTCAAACCAGAAAAATGCTGTGGTTGTACCTTAATTAAGGTCACGGTCACTTCCTTCCCACTCCTATCCCTTTTCTATCCCATCGTCGCCATAAGACCTATCTGTGCCAGTGCGACGTTAACAAAACTGAAAAAGAATCATAACTTTTAACCACGTGGTTGATAATTTTAAGAACTGAATAATATTTCCAAATTTAATAGCATATCTATCTCCTTCACCAGGGCCCTAACCACTCCCTACCTTCAGAGTTATTCTGTGTGTTAGCCTAAAGCACGATACTCTCATTGCAGGCACAAAGGCTTCCTAAAGGACTGTCCAAACGGTCTCCTCACAGAGCAGGTAAGTTTTCTGCATGTTTATATATCTTAGAAGTAGATAATTTGTTTAGATTCTTTACAATTAACTTGGTATTCCTCTTCTTATATGTATTAGTTCATCTTTCAGTAATTTGGGCCAAAATTTAAAATGCATGAGTATCGGATATTTGCCAATATGTAGTTACTCTCCTTTCAATTACAAGTAAAACAAATCTGTTAATACCATTTCAAACAATCGGGAATTGATTATCGTCGTAACACTTCCACATCCCACAGGCGCCTGTATTTCCGAAGTCGCTATCTTCAAAACCCAATTGTTGTTAAGGTGAGATTATCTTCACCGGATAATTTGATTCGAAGAAAATTTGTTTTGGCATACAGGGTGGTCAGAAACAACGTGAACCGTGTATATCAGCGTCAGAGTGTTGATCACACTGATATGAAATTTGAAAAAATTACGTCGATATCTCGCACTGTTGTCATTTTAGCAGCTGATGAAGTTAGCCAATCAGATCGCTTCGCGGGCGATTTCAAACGGGCTTTGCTAGGCGGTGTTGCTAAATCTGCATGTGGCTTACGACCGGCTAGAAATCACCAATAGAAGAAATAAACTTCTCCAGAGGAGGGACTTGAACAAGGACCTCTCTGCTAATAGGCTCGGCCCATAGCAAGCACCCTACGGTGGCATTGTTTGAAACCCACGGTATGTTAGTGTTCGATGCTCATTTCTCGGCATGACTCTCAAGCCCAACCAAGCCATGAGCAGATCTAGCAACACCACCTCGTGAAGCCCTTTTGAATTCGCCCGCGAAGTGATCTGATTGGCTAACTTCAGCAGCTGATAAAATGAAAACGGCGGGAGATATCGCAATATTTTTTCAAATTACTTATCAGTATGACCAACGCTCTAACGCTCATATGCTCGCTTTACGTTGTTTCCAACCACCCTGTATATTATTCGAATATTCAACCCAACAAGTACTACGCATTCTATCGTGGTGTCAGAAGAAAAGTTCCAAACCTGATAACTACTTAACCAGTGCTATTATTCTTGTCAATGGTAAGTAATGTTGTCAATCAAGGTATCGCTTTGAGGCAGTGATCGTTAAGATTCCAAGACTCTACACAGTGGTTAGTCGGTTCAAGTCCTGTTGGTGGAAAAACTTTTAACCATCGGAATGCTTGCTGACAGGGTAGGAACGGTTATGGTATAACATGTCTTATCACTATATTGCGTGACAAAACCCTGGATTCAGTTCGAAACCTCTCTACATTGTTCATACGGAGTGAGGGCATGTGACACTACTGATGGTGAATCGTGCGTCGGATGGGGCATCAAGCCTTGAGAAGACCCTTTGGTGTCATTCGACAGGAGAAGGCTACGTGCCGACACCAGGTTTCACCCTCTACCTACCTTATTATCATGATCACCTCACACCCAGAAGCTCAGGTCGCACGTGGTCGTTAAATGGAAGACCTTCACCAGGCGAGCCGAACATGTTCTCGGACATTCCTGGCACTAAAAGCCTAAGTAAGTAATCAAGATATAAATGTAAAGAAAATTGTAGGCTCCAAATTTCTTGAAATTAAAGTAGCATGTTGATTGATAACGTCACTCTAATTAACGTGACTAAAGAAAGAAGTTTAAAAATGAGAAAGTGGGAAAGATTTGTTAAAATGGTGCATATTATATTATTTGTTCACTGTAGAAAGCACTATTTAGCCTCTGCATTGTGAATATCACACATCTCCAAGAGGAAACAAAAAAATTAAATTGATTTCATGAAAACATCATACGTATAATACGTGCTTTGCTTACAACAGTGAAACGACACAAACACGTAAATTAAAAATTGTATTTATAATGGTTTTATTATATGAGTTTACTCACTCCCTTTTTAGACGAACAGTCACTTATCCCGCGTATTAACTACCACGGGTCCGCCTCCGTAGCGTAACGGTTAGTGCTAATAGCTGCCGTCCTCGGACACTGGGTGCGATTCCCGATACTGTCAGAAATTTAAAAATGGCAAGAGTGCTGGTATGTGATTGAAATGGTACATGCAGCTCACCTCCTTTGGGGGCGTGCCCGAAAAGAGCTGCACTACCTCGGGATGAAGACACGAGTTTACTTTTTTACTACCAAGAAATCAAGCACGGACGTTATTGTTTTATTATTATTATTAGGTTATTTAGGGGCTGTCTAGTCGAGGACCTGGAACGACGTGGGTTCGATTCCCCGTCATGAAATAATGAAATTCAAGGAACGAGATTCCCGTTTCCGGTGCGGAACACGGCCTGGAGGTTCACTCAGCCTACACCAGAAATGAGTACCAGGTTAATTTCTGGTGCCAAAGGTAGC
The DNA here is from genome assembly GCF_040414725.1 of Anabrus simplex. Lineage (NCBI taxonomy): Eukaryota > Metazoa > Arthropoda > Insecta > Orthoptera > Tettigoniidae > Anabrus > Anabrus simplex. Next base: position 147,013,886 of record NC_090265.1, on the reverse strand, counting down.
CGAGCATAGTGCTTAGTGCTGAGGTTAGGAATGGTGAAAATCTTTACCACAAACTCTTTTAAGGGTCTTCAAGGCATGTACGCATATGATTTGTTTATTTCCTTTTTCTGTTTTTATGATTATTACTCCCATACTATTTTATTCTAATAGACAATTACTGCTTTCCATAAAAGTGTTGAAAATATACACAAATAGATAAGCAAAGCATATAGCAATATTATAAGCCTCTAGGAATGGCTGTGATTCTTGACCCAACCATTTGATCTGAAAAGAACGTTCAGCAGTCTATAGATAGAGCCCTGCACTGATGCGCTAAGTTAGTGCCTTCGGGGATGCAAACGGTATGGTAGTGCGGATAATTTTGCTGATAATTTCTGAATAATGAAAATTATTAATTTTCACTCAGGTATACTCTTATTTTTGCTTGTGGTTAGGCGACCCTTGACATTTGTATGGGAGAATGGTGATATACTTGTATAAAGAGCCTTGAGACCACAAAGCCGTAAATCTGATCTGAACCTAATTGGCTCCTGCCCTCAATTAATGGAAAAAAAACAAAGGTTAATACGTCGGTAGTTGTCGCAAGAGAAAATCCCTCATAAATCTGTGATTGTGGGGAGTCTGGTGCCAGGTAACAAGCCTACTGTATTATGTTGACAGATCCATCCGTTTCAGTACCTTGGGTGTAATATACTGTAGTTAAATATTTACAATATCCGCGAACGACCATTCGCGAATGTGGATAACCATTCGCGGATGCGGGTGTGGATGAACGAAGTGCGAATGCGGATAATATTGTTACGTGCCAGCCCCGTGGTAGCCCCTTTTGATACTTCCAGGAAGGGGCTGGTGATTGAAACGACCTGGAATCTCCCAGGCGGAGTGGGGCCGACCTTTTCATGTATTGTTCTCATCGGCCGGCTTATCTGTGAGTTTCTTGGAGATTCAACGGGAATGTTCTGTCTCTAGTGATATCGTGAAATTTCGAGCTCAAAACACGCGAGCTATAAAAAGAGAGGCTAGCCGCGGACAGACAGACAGACAGTCAATGTTGGAGTCGGAGTCAGTGTTGGACTCCGTGTGAGACTCAGTGTGTTGGGGTTCGGTGGCTGGGCTGAGCGCGACAGAGGTGTTGGCTGTTGCTAGTGTCCCACCGAGGTCTGAACCAGGAGCTGTTATGGTGTTGAAGAGACCAGTGTGTGTGTCGACTTGAGACGACAGAACGGAAGACTGTTCTGTGTGTTCGTGTATTTCTGTGGACTTAGGCAGAGCGAGGGAAGCCGTTATCGCGAGTGTGAAGGTAAATGGGCCTGTGTTAATGCTCGCTGTTGTGAGTATCGTCCTGCTGTTGGACACTGTTGAGCTGTTTAGTTGTTCACTGCACGTGACTGTGTGAATTACTGGACTGTCTGTGGAATCGAACCAACGAACAGCCATCGTGTGTTGTGTAGCCTCTGGCACTGTGTTCAAATCCAGCGGTCTACGCACAGCGGCTGCAGGAGGTGACTGGACTTGAGGAAAGCGAAGTCCGGCCCCGCGGTGTAGGGAGCAACGCGTCCGCCTGTCACCCGGCAGCCCCGGATTCGATTCTCGGCCGGGTCAGAGGTTTTAATTGTAAATTACTAATATCCCTGGCCTGGTGACTGGGTGTTTGTGTCGTCCTTAACGTTCCTTTCCTCACATTCAACACTTTACACTTCTGCAATTTCCAAATACACGCAGGTTACTAACATATGGTGCAAGTAGGAGCAAAAGATCATTCTAGGTCGACGCCCCGAACAAACAGCATTTTTAAAAATAAAAATGGGGAATGTGAAAGTAGGGATTAGCATCGCAGGTAAAAGGAACGGGCTGGACCTCCTACTGTGCCGTAGGAAGAGAGACTTGTGAATAGACTTGTAATTAGTAAGTGTGGCCATATATAACTGGTTAGAATTGTGTGTGTTTTATATGTGTGTGTGAATTTATTAGGCCATACTGAAATCAGTTAGAATAATGAAACAGATAGAGTTTTATTCGTAACAACATTTTGTTTATCCGCGCAGGGCGCCAGCTGTAGAGACTGACGTTAAGTAGCGGGCCAGTTATCTCCCATGTATTCCTCACCTGAGTGAGAGATATAACGCAATTTTATTGTACGTGTGAGGTAGGGGATCTCCTTTTTGGATTCAGAGCAACGGCGAGTCGATGCATGTATCAAAGTTAACGAAGGGCAATTTGAGTATTTCATATAAAAGTGTTGCATGTGATATACAGGTTCGTTCTGTTCCTGAGGGTATCCCATGATTCATGTACACAAGAACATCGTTCATCCGGTCCTCATTAATGCGGATTTCCGGTTTACCCGGATTGATTTTTGATTTACTGTGTTATTATTTCTTGTATTTTTTCATTACGAAAATATGTGCAGCCTTTCAACCATACTGTACTGTACATATGCAACTATACAGTTGTTATGTTTGCACCGGAGGTGGCATAGAGATGGAAAACAATATGGACGGCTGTTTGGGATTCTACCGCTGAAGTTCCTGAAGTTGTCGATACATCCGAATTCCTTGAAATATTTGTAAACATTCCTGGTTGTTCGGATGAAGACGGTAATGACATAAATGCTTGGTTGCAGAAAGACTATGATGCTGGTTACGGCATGATGACCGATGACGAATTTATTGCTGCCTGTAATACAGAGGAGCGCAATGATGGTGAATTGGAAAACGAAAGTGACGCTTTAGAGGAAAATTTAATGTCAACAGGCAAAAGCACGACTGGAAAAAACTAATGGTTTATCTAGAACGTCAAATGGAAACAACTTCAGCCGAACTGATATTGGTGAAACATCTACGCGATCGCGCTGTTCTGAAACGCCTCTCAAATTTGAAACAAAAGAAATTTGCACCTATTTTAGTAAATAGAAGTGAGTACAGTATGTACTATATTGGGTTCATGTGCCGAAGAAAGTATGTATTTTAATTCTTGTTAGTATCAAAATAAAAGTGTGTATAGAATAGTAGCTTGTATTAATTTATTAGCCGGTCCCGTGGTGTAGGGGTAGCGCGCCTGCCTCTTACCCGGAGGCCCCGAGTTCGATTCCCGGCGAGGCCAGGGATTTTTACCTGGATCTGAGGGCTGGTTCGAGGTCCACTCAGCCTACGTGATTAGAATTGAGGAGCTATCTGACGGTGAGATAGCGGCCTCGGTCTTCAAGCCAAGAATAACGGCCGAGAGGATTCGTCGTGCTGACCACACGACACCTCGTAATCTGCAGGCCTTCGGGCTGAGCAGCGGTCGCTTTGTAGGCCAAGGCCCTTCAAGGGCCGTAGTGCCATGGAGGGGGTTTGGTATTAATTTATTAGTTTGTTTCCGGATTATCCGTATGTTTCGATAACCCAGATTACCTCTAGTCCTACCTAGTCCGGATAAACGATGTTCTTGTGTACTATGTAGAGTTGTAGAAAATTTCTAACATAAAGCGTTACCGAATGCATGGCCATATACCATATTTTCTTCTTCTACGAATGAGCTGTCTTCAAAGTTTGGCCGTACATTATTGTTACAGCCTACATGTTTCATTTATCTAATTACTAAACACTGTTAGGGCAAATAACAATTATTTGTCTATGAGAACAAAATAGAAATAGCAGTAATAATTCGAGTGGTGGTGGTGATTATTGTTTTCAGAGAGAGTGAAAACTAGGCAACCATCCTCTATCAACATTAATCAGAGAGAAAATTAGAAAAGGGTCCGACATTTCGAAAAATGAAGGTATCGGTCAAAGAAAGGCAAGGGCCACGAAGGGTGTGAAAATGAAAAAAAACTCAATAGGCCTCACAAACGTAATACGGACGGGATCGAAAAAGAAGAACTCTTGATCAAGGGAGGTCGGATAGGACAGGAGAAAGTGAGTAGTCTGGTACAAGTAAATGGAAGTAATGTCGGGACTCAGCTAAGGGACCCCTAGAGAGCTAAAGGACGCTCCCAAGTTAATCATCATCATCATATTCTGAAGGCTAAGCCTTGACGCCGCAGCCATATATGCCTTTCTTGAGCCAGTCTTTTCAACTTGGCGTAGGTCTTGCAGTTCATTCTCTGAAGTATATTCTTGAAATAAGACACTCTGGGTCTTCCTCTTCCTCTTTTCCCTGCAATTCTTCAATGATCTTGCAAAGGAACTCTTCATGCCGCAGAATGTGGCCAATAAATGTCATTTTTAGTTTTTCAATTTCAGTTACCAGACCCCGTTTTTCTCCTATCTCTCCAAGGACTTCGGCATTGCTCTTCATTTCTGTCCAAGTTATCCTCTGCATTCTTCCCCGGATCCAAATTTCAATGGCCTTTCCCTGCTCTCCTAATGTCTAGCTTTCGCAACCATACAGAAGCACGCTCCACACAAGTGTTTTTGCAAAGGCCTTTCGAGTTTGTTGGCCAGCAGATGCTTTTGTCTTGGAAGGCTCTCTTTGCCATCGCTATCCTTTTTGTGACTTCTGATATGCTCCGATTATCACTCGTAATTAGGGTTCCTAGGTTGCAAAATTGTCGTACTTGTTCAATTTTATCAGGGCCAATTTTGATGTTTGTTATAGGTGTTTTCTTGGATTTACATGTTGTCATGGTTTTTGTTTTCCTTGTATTAATTTTGAGGTTTCATTTGCGTACAGTTTCTGCCCGTATGTTGATCATTCTCTGCATAATTTTGCCTGTTTCTGCTAGTATGACAATATCATCAGCAAATTTTATAGTTTGTATTTATTTACCATTAATTTTGATACCAGGTGTTTTCACTTTCATGATTGTGATGGCTTCTTAGATGAGCATATTGATGAGATAAGGAGAGAGAATGGATACCATTGCCTAACTCCTCTTCCTATTTTGACATTTCTCTTTGTCCCATTGATTTCAAAATCAGTGTTCTGCAATATGCATAAATTTAGCATGAGATGTCCATCTTTCCAAGTTAAGAAACGCATCGTAAATAGCTATGTAATATTACACTGAGTGGCCAAAAGTCACGGGAAGGGGTGTCCCATTAGAAAATGTGCCGTATATGACCCCTGAGGATTGCGGCAAGCTGTGGCGTGGCTGAGCATTCTGTCACAGACAAATATTTCGTGAAGATGGCAACACGGCACGAGTTAACTGACTATGAAAGTGGGATGATCACCGGCGAACGGCGCGTGGGTCAGAGCATTGTGTAGATTACGCGCGAATTCGGATTTCCGAGGTCAACAGTGTCGAGGATGGATCCTCAATATCGCAGAGAGAATGTTACCACCCGCGTGAAGACGGGAAGACCATAGGTGCTTCACGAACGGACATCACGTCGCCTCTGCAGAGCCATACTGAGCGCTCGAAGGACTACTGTGAGTCAGATCACCGCCCAGTTGAATGTTGGGAGTCAGGAACCCATTTCTACCAGGACTGTAAGGAGGCAACTGCACCGCATAGGCCTCACCAGCCAACGACCAACTCGTGTCCCTTTGCTGACACAGAGCTCACCAACGTGCATGGGCCCGGGAACATCAGTAATGGACCACAGAACAGCGGCGGCGTGTAGTATGGTCCAATGAAACCCGGTTTCAGTTGTATCGAGCTGATGGGCGCGTGAGAGTGTGGCGATTTCCCCATTAAGCTATGGATCCTAAGTGTCAACAAGGTTGTGTCCACGAGGAAGGTGGCTCGGTTCTGGTTTAGGCGGTGTTCCCAAGGTCGAAATTAGGGCTCATTGTCCGGCTGCAGGGGGCACTGACAGGTGCACGTTTATGTGGACATTCTTTCAGACCATCTTAATCCCTTTCTGGCCCTAGAGTACATTGATGGAGATGCCAAGGAAAATCACCGCTCTATGGTGGCACGCAGGTGGATGGAGGAGCACTCCAATGAAGTTACGACCATAGGTTGGCGCTCCATGAACCCCGCACCAACTACACAAGACCAATTGTGGGTAGCAGTGCAAGATGCCTGGGTCCAGTTCCCTCCAGAACGATTCCAACACCTTGCAGAGTCGATGCCTCGCCGCATTGCTGCCGTTTTGAGGGCTCGCGGAGGAGCAACTCGTTATTAGTGTTGTATGTCCGGCGCTCCCTTCTCGCTCCGCCAGCCAGCTGCACGCGCGCCTGTGTATCATTCTGCTAGCTTCGACGCGCAGCCCTCAGTGCGCGTGCCTGACCATCGAGTGTACTATAAATAGGAGCTCCCTGCCTGCTCACTTGCCCACTTGCCCCGGTGTCCAGCTCCAGAATACACCCTACGTCGAGCACGGAGGCTACTCCTCTTGAAAATGTGCTTCGACCAGGTGGACTGAATTTCTGGCAGTACGAGGTTTCACCTCTGGTCACCGCTCCCTTACCTGTTTCCGCTGCCTATGTTCCGTAATTCTTTTACAAGCCATTTTCATTCCCTAACTTATGCAAGCTCCCTTAGTTTCGCTAGGTGGAATTTCTTCAATCAATTGAACTTGCTTTTTAGGAATTCAGGCACTTCAACAAACAAGGACTCTCATGAACATTTATGTTAGTGTGCCAGATAGTTCTCGACTATCAACGTGTCAATTCACAAAGACTATCTTTTCAAGATAGAAGTGTATATAAAGACTGCAAACCTGTACATATTGTATAAAGACAGACTTTTCTCAAGATTCAATATTCCTTTTTGCTTCAAAATAAATTTCAGTTATTTGTGTAAATATTATAAAGTGAAGCAAATAAAAGTTGTGTTCTGTAAACTTCAACCTTGGTTACAACACAACTCTATGGCGACGAGGTAAAAAGCACCCACTCCAATTCTTCGACCCCAGTCGCCAACTCTATGGCGACGAGGTAAAAAAGCGACACTACAATTCTTCGGCCCCAGTCGCCAACTCTATAGCGACGAGGTAAACAAGCAACACACTACAATTCTTCGGCCCCAGTTGCCAACTCTATAGCGACGAGGTTAACACGAAACCAACACTGCAATTCAACGGGCCCAGTTGTCAACTCTACGGCGACGTGCGAAACCACAACGACACTCCAACCAGTTCTGACACACAGCTTACCTTACTCTTTCTTGCACGCATCTCGCAATGGCTACTGCGGAACAACTCGCTACGGTCTTCCAAGCCTTACAGCAGCAACAACAACAGTTTATGCAACAACAACAGGCAGCATTAATTCAGGCTATTCAAGCTATTTCTGTCTCTACACAGCCATCAGCTATTCCTCCGTTCTCTGCTTTTGATCCAGCTAAGGAAGAATGGTCAGTTTATTTAGCCCGCTTGCAACAGCATTTCATCTGCCATTCTGTCACAGATGATCAACGCCGCCGCGCACTATTTCTTAGTTCGGTTGGCAATGCTACGTGTGAATTACTACGTAAATTAAGTCCAGAAGAACACTTATCTGAGGTACCCTTCACGCAGCTCTTAGCCCGTCTCACGGAACACTATGCCAAAGCTCCTCACATAGTGGCTGCTCGCTATAAATTTTTTCAGAGCAGAAAGCAACCCCATCAGACACATACTGAATGGATAACTGAATTGCGTGGTCTAGCTAAACCCTGCCAGTTCATCTGCTCCAAGGACGGTTGTGGTTCATCCTACACTGATTCTCTCATTCGGGACATGATAATTTTACATACTCCTGAAGACAAAATACGTTTTGACGCTGTCAAGCATAGTAACCCTTCTTTAGAAGACGTCCAGCGTATTGCTACGGTTTATGAGCTTACTACCAAGACTGCCGCAGCCATAGCTTCTCCACACGAAGTTGCACAAGTCTCGCCTCAGGCCCGCAAGTCCTCTGCTACAGTGAACCGTACGGATAAGGCGCTCTCCACCAAGCATTCTCGCCAGGTTCCCTCTCGTAATGCTACACGGAAGCCCAATTCTAAAAGCACCTCGAAACTCCTGCCTTCCTGCCGAGGTTGTTTCAAGCATCATGAACGTCGTGACTGTCGTTTTTTCAAAGCTACTTGTGGACGATGTAATAAACTTGGACACATTCAGACTGTCTGTCAAAGTTCGCTCCGCCCTGCTAAGACTACTGCAGCGCGCCGGAAGCATATACAGCCCCGCCAAGACATGGAAGTTGATCAAATCAATCTTATTCTTCCCACAAAGGATTCTCACAAAATCATCATTCCTCTCTCATTCTCTGATCGATCTGTCGATTTTCAATTAGATACTGGATCACCTGTCTCTATTATTAACCTGACTACCTACCACGACTTAGGTTCCCCTTCATGCTCTCCAGCTGACATCCAGCTCGTGACATTTAACAAGAAGAAAATTGACATCAAAGGTCAAATCAAGCTTCAGGCTAATTATAAAGGAATTCAGAAGGCCATTCCTCTTCTCGTAGTTAACAACTACACTGCATCAAACATTATGGGCATGGATCTATTTAATTTATTTGGTTTCCAGATACATGACAACATTAACGTCGTATCTACATTGCATCCTACTTCTGACGTTACCGCTCTCCTAGCGCAGTTTCCTGAAGTCTTCGACTCTCAGCTCGGAACAGCAAAAGACTATACAGCTCACATACAGCTGAAATCCGGAGCTAAGCCTCGCTTCCTCAAAGCCCGTCCAGTACCCCTAGCACTTCAAGACCAGGTCACGAAAGAATTAGAAAGATGGATACAAACTGGAATTGTAATACCAGTTACTTCTAGTCAATGGGCTACTCCACTCGTGGTAATCAAGAAACCTGATGGTAATGTTCGACTTTGTGGCGATTTTCGATCTACAGTCAACGCACAACTCGAAACCGATATCTTTCCTATTCCCCGTCCAGAAGACTTATTCCGTCGTCTCTCTGGTGGACAATTCTTCTCTCGAGTTGATCTTAAAGAAGCATATCTCCAGCTACTTTTAGACGAAGAATCTAAGAAATTTCTCACACTCAACACTCCTCTCGGACTGCTCCAGCTCCAGCGGCTCCCATTCGGTGTTTCATCCTCAGCGGCTATTTTTCAGCGCTATTTGGCTCAACTCACCGCCTCAATTCCCGGTTGTGCTAACTACCTGGATGATATTATTGTTACTGGAAAAGATCATCAGGAACATCTAACCAATCTCCGCCTTCTTCTCCAGAAATTGAAAGACCATGGCCTACGAGCGAATCTCGCTAAATGTACCTTCTTTCAGCCTCAAGTTCACTACCTCGGACATATACTTGATAAGAATGGAATTCGTCCTAGTATGCAGAATGTCTCCGCGATAGTAAACATGCCAGCACCTCAGAACCTCCAGCAGCTTCAGTCCTTCATAGGCAAAGCGAACTATTATAATAAGTTCATTCCACGCTTCGCTACAGTGGCAGCTCCATTAAACGCTCTACGTAAAAAAGGTGTTAAATTTCAGTGGACTCCGCAATGCCAACAGGCATGGCAAACAATCAACAACGCCTTAATTCAAGCTATACAACTCACTCATTTTCAGCCTGACAAGATCATCACGCTAGCTACTGACGCTTCAGACTACGGTGTCGGTGCCGTTCTCTCCCAGAAGGATTGTCATGGACAAGAACGCCCCATCGCCTTCGCTTCGAAAACACTTAATGACCATCAACGTCGATACTCACAGATAGAGAAAGAAGCTTTAGCCATCATCTTTGGTATTCGCCGTTTCAATGAATATCTTTATGGCAACCATTTCCTGATCATTACAGATCATAAGCCTCTCGTACACTTATTCCATCCTGGTAATAAGATCCCAGAGAATTCCCTCAGAAAGCTTCAAAGATGGTCCATGTTCCTTTCTGATTATTCCTATCAGATTGTATATCGAGCCACATCCCAGCATTGTAATGCTGATGCCCTCTCCCGCTTACCCGTTGGTCCTGATACTGCCTTCGATTCTCAAGAATCTGAATGTCTTCAGTTGGACATAGAACTTGAAGATACTGTATCCAGTTTTCCTATTGATGCTACCTGCATAGCTAAAGCTACGGATAAGGACAGTACACTTGCTACTGTACGTAATTACATCCGCAACGGTTGGCCTCTTCAGAGCACACTTCCTGCCCACCTGGCACCTTATCATCGTATGCAGCATCGTCTTACGACTCGTGCCGGAGTTGTACTACTAGAAGCAGGCACCATCTTCCGAGTGGTTATCCCACTTAGCCTACAGAAACAAGTTCTCGAATTATTACACCAAAGCCATTGGGGTATCTCCAGAACAAAGCAACTCGCCCGTCAGCACTGCTACTGGCCCGGTATTGATGCCGCCATCGAAAAGCTAATACGTCATTGTGAGCAATGTCAAACGAATCAGAACGCCCCGTCTTCTGATCTTGCTTCATGGCCTCCTGCTACTACTCCATGGGAACGAGTTCACATCGATTTCGCAGGTCCTTTCCTCAATTCCATGTGGTTAATAGTCATCGATTCACTGTCAAACTTTCCATATGTCGTGGATATGCATTCGACTACTACCACCGAAGCTACCATTCGTGCTCTCCAGAAAATCTTTACTACAGAAGGTTTACCGCAAGTACTCATTTCGGACAACGGACCTCAATTTACAGCTACTGCTTTTCAGAACTTTTGTACACATAATGGCATTCGTCATATCCTCGCACCACCTTTTCACCCTCAATCTAATGGTGAAGCTGAACGCTTCGTACAAACATTTAAAAGAAGTATGAAGAAAGCTGTCTCTTCAGGCTTAACTAAAGACCAAGCCTTGCTCCAACTCTTAAACAACTACAGAACTCTCCCCGGCGCTGACAATATCACTCCTGCACAGAAGCTCCATGGACGACCTCACAGAACTTTACTTTCTCTGTTACAGCCTCTTCCGGCCCAGCATAAGACCTCACCAACGAAGTTCTCCCTCAACGACAAGGTCTACACCAGGACATTCAAATCCAACCCACTCTGGATACCTGGAGTCATCTGCAGATCTTTGGGTCATCGTCTCTACGAGATACAGACTACGGAGAAACGTATCTGCCGCCATCAAGATCAGATACGTCTGCGCTACCGCCCCTGTCCAGCTATTGATGCTATTGCTAAACCAGATAAATCTATTGCTGAACGCGCTTTAGATCATTTAATGACAATGGGTTCCTTTCAGGACGAGACAGCGCCTCTCCGCCCAGTTCCAGCTCCGGACAATACAACAGAGATATCAGCAGCTCCGCCCCAGCATCGCAGTCGCCGCCAGCGCCGCCGCCGTTTCACGCCGTACCGGCGCATTTAGGAGGGGAGGGTGTTGTATGTCCGGCGCTCCCTTCTCGCTCCGCCAGCCAGCTGCACGCGCGCCTGTGTATCATTCTGCTAGCTTCGACGCGCAGCCCTCAGTGCGCGTGCCTGACCATCGAGTGTACTATAAATAGGAGCTCCCTGCCTGCTCACTTGCCCACTTGCCCCGGTGTCCAGCTCCAGAATACACCCTACGTCGAGCACGGAGGCTACTCCTCTTGAAAATGTGCTTCGACCAGGTGGACTGAATTTCTGGCAGTACGAGGTTTCACCTCTGGTCACCGCTCCCTTACCTGTTTCCGCTGCCTATGTTCCGTAATTCTTTTACAAGCCATTTTCATTCCCTAACTTATGCAAGCTCCCTTAGTTTCGCTAGGTGGAATTTCTTCAATCAATTGAACTTGCTTTTTAGGAATTCAGGCACTTCAACAAACAAGGACTCTCATGAACATTTATGTTAGTGTGCCAGATAGTTCTCGACTATCAACGTGTCAATTCACAAAGACTATCTTTTCAAGATAGAAGTGTATATAAAGACTGCAAACCTGTACATATTGTATAAAGACAGACTTTTCTCAAGATTCAATATTCCTTTTTGCTTCAAAATAAATTTCAGTTATTTGTGTAAATATTATAAAGTGAAGCAAATAAAAGTTGTGTTCTGTAAACTTCAACCTTGGTTACAACAATTAGCATCGCCTTCAATGTCTTCCCATAACTTTTGGCCACTCAATGTAATAGACAATAACGTCCCAGTTTAATACCTCGGTAGTTGATACTTCGGGTAAATGAAAGATCCTCTAAAAATAGGAGTGAGTAAATTCGGATATTAACATATTTCATTTACATATTTGTGTTATTTCAATGTTATAAAAAAACGTAGTTTACGCATGGTAACTTCTTATCGGATAACTTATCTAAAACAATATTGTTTCTGAACAGTAATTAACTGCAAACCCTATCGGCTTTGTGTCAATGAGATGATTTGTTCGAATATATAAACAATAGCAAATAATATTTTATAGCAACAAACTAGCAGAGACATTTATAATCAATTATTCTGTTTAGATAAAGTGATATTTACGATACGATCTGAATAGAAATAGATACCCGTACCTCTAAAATGAATCTGGTCACGAAAAATATTAAGTTTACCATCCCCTAACTTAATTACCTTATTATCTATATATTAAAAGAGTTTACTAAAAATAGCTTTCGAAAATCTGTCCGTCCATTCTACTGGACCAATTTGCTTCATTTCTGTTTTATTATCTCCAGAATTACCTGCCGGTAATCACGAGACATTGATAGCCAACTTTGAGTAATCATATAATCAAATCATTAAATGGTCACACCAATAATTGGAGGCGAATGCTTACCCTAACCCTCAATACATTCTGTACTTAGCGGGTTGCTAAACGACTAACACTTTCATTAATATTCTTATATATGTTATGTTCATCTTTAGTAATGTCATTACATGCAGCAATGTTTGATTACTACCTGTCAAGCCAGAGAGTATACACCTCCTCTGATCATGGAAGAATATTCTCTGCTAGATACTCTTCAATTTTCTGACCTTCCCCAGCTTCTGAATATATTCAACAGATGGCAGAACGTTCCTAATAACTTACAGTATTTACCACCGCCATCTCAATCCTCCTATACTGCTTGCTTTATGCGAGGCATTTTGCGAATAGACTGCGACAAACGTTCTCCGCTAGATGGCAGGCATAGACGCACAATGTTCTTAACGTATTCCAATGACAGCCTATAAAACACTATGCAGTATGGTCACATGTTCATTGAAGCTCGTAAATTACGTCAGTAATATTGAATATCTGCAATATCATCTGTATGAAGACGCAGTTGGCCTCTTCATGTCACAATTTAAAGATTTTCCTGGACGAAGGTTTGGAGTGGTACCGGATACCGGGCGGCTAACTTTTTGTGTTCTTGCCAAAGCAATATCAGATAACAGAGGTCTTACGAACTTGGTTAGAATAATATCACTAACAGTTTGCTGATGTTCTTTGACCTCGCACTGTAACAAAAAACATTTTGAAAGGGAAGAAGTAGCAAGTCCTCGTATTACGCTCGTACGTTTGAAGGACTTCGACAGTATGGCACAGCAGCTTCAACGAACTCCTGCAGATGCTTCACCAGAGCAACAAAATAAGGTTTTGGGTATCGAACTCCTCTGTCCTGATGCATAATCAGTTCCATTTAGTGGTGTCGAAGCTCTAGGCAGCGAGATGTTGCTGACGCAAATGTCATACTTCATCCTCTCTTCAACAACAAGCCAAATAACAGAAAAATAGGATTTGATTTCCAGTTTCTAGATTGATTGGGATATTATCGTTTGGATATTTGAGGTTGTCCTAAATGTCTAAACATGAAGACGTTTGTTTTTTTATTGTCCGTCACAATTCTTATTACAAGGAATCCACTATCCTCCACGGCTTTAATCACCATCTGAAATAAGCTGTAAAGATGTAAAGGCTACAGATGAGAGAGTAATCTGAGGATATCCAATTACTTCCTTTATTAGATACTTGCCTAGATACAGCCGACAGCCGCTTTTCTCTTAATTCCCTTCTAGACGGTGTTCCATGGAGTCGTATCTCCTCTGGGTGCGAACCACCTTGCCGAGATTGGCATAATGGTACACAACAGTTGAATAATTCGGGGAAAGTATCTGAAGTTTCAGTTCTACAAAAAAAAATTACTTGCACAAGCGGAAGAAAACAAGTAACTTACACCTTAAAATCACTTTTAAAATATATATAAGCACACCATGATTAATTAATTTCACAGTTATATACAAAATATCGCTTGTACAAAGGGGAGTGAACAGACACGTTTACTAATTGTACGAAATAACTCAGCTTTTCACACACACGAGTGCACCAATAACGCAATGCTACATCCATACAAACAACGAAGATTGTGCGTCCATGACTGCACTCTTACGACGACTTGAAGAAATATTGGTATTCGCGCTGTCCTGTGTTAGGGTTAAAACTTAGCCTACAAGGAATCCTTGTAGGCTAAGGTTAAAATAATAGCATAGAGCGGGGGATATAAGAGGATCGAGATGGCGGTGGGTAACACATGCTGCTAAGAGGAAGTAGTCTACATACCTACAGGTGGGATGGTATCAAGTTGACTAGCCTTCTGCATGACCATTAATAAAGCGCAGGGACAAACTCTTAAAAATGTGGGTATTCAGCAATGTCCAATTGTATGTTGCACTATCTCGGGCAAGATCGTTTGAAAATGTTAAGGTACAGACACGGACGAATGGTCGAAGCACAGTGAATATTGTACGGAAAGAATTGTTATTAACTACATTACTGGCATTAAATGTTCATAAAACTATAGAAAAGGGCAGGCAAAACAAATGACTGCGACAGGCGTATCAAGGCGAGTTATCTGACCTATTTACAAGGAATGATGTGGAGCGGCACGGGCCCACTAGTATTTATTTAATTTAAGAAGGGTGTGATTAGCGCTGTGACTTGGCTGCAGGCTTTCCGCCCGAATGGCTGAGATATGAATCCCGGTTGACCGTTGGTTGGAAGTTTCACCCGAGAAACCACTCGGTATCAGAAGAGCACCCGGCCAAAACTAAAATGAGACAATGTTTTCCCAGCCTCTCCAGAAACACCTGATATAAGCTGGAGAGATTTTTAAGTACACTCTATAACAAACAAAAACGACGCACCGGGAAGGTGTTGACCGATTGTAAAGAAATTACGTATGCAAACACATGGGGACCGAAAATGCAAATGATTACAGTTTCGTGTCCAATGAATGAACAGCGGGAGCTCCGAACTGGGCATGCATCAGGTGAAGGTGCGATTCTGAAGCGTATGCTCAAAGTAGCTGATGGATTCGACTGCGATATCTTAACGTCGGCTGTAAGAATGCCACGCCGAAAGATTCGTGCTCATTGCGAGCAGATGTCAGAGTTTGAAAGAGGCCGTGCGATCGGATTGAAAGAAGCTGGTTGGTCGAATCGAGCTGTCGCTGGACATTTGGATCGAAGTGATGCGGCGATCACACGATGCTGGCAAACGTGGGTCAGCAACGGCAGGCATCAGCGTCAGGACGGCAGTGGTCGACCGAGGGCCACTACAGCACGGACAGACAGAGCGATTGTCAGAACAGCTGTCACAGCACCGGAGTCGTCGTTATCAACGATCCAGCGTGTGACCCGCACACATGTGTCCACCATGACCATCAAAAGACGCCTGAGCGAGAGACATTTGCGCTCGCGCCGCCCGTTACGCCATTTACCACTCACGCCTGTTCGCCGTCAAGCCAGATTACAGTGGTGCCGCGCTTGAGCAACGTGGAACTGCGCTGACTAGGGACGAGTCCCGTTTCCAACGGTGCGCTGACGACAACCGCAGACGTGTTTGCAGACGTCCAGGCCAGCGTGGGGATCCTGTCTTGACTATCGCACGCCACACAGCCCCACAACAGGGGGTGATGGTCTGGGGTACCATCTCCTTTGATAGCCGGACCCCTCTGGTGGTCATTCCTGGCACACTGACAGCACAGCGATATGTTGATGACATTCTACGGACGGTTGTGTTACCGTTTCTTCAGCGACATCCAGGCCTTACTTTCCAACGGGATAATTCCCGACCGCACACGGCCCGTGTTGCTATGAACTGTCTTCAAGCTTGCCCTATCCTTCCTTGGCCAGCTCGGTCGCCTGATCTCTCTCTCATAGAGCACATTTGAGACGTCATGGGAAGGCGATTGCGAACATCCCGGAATGTCGCCGATTTAGCCCAACAGTTGGAGACCATTTGGCACGAAATTCCGCAGGACACCATCCAGAAACTTTACCTTATTGACGTCCTCACTTTGAACACTCTAACTCCGCAATAAATCATTCAATTGTTCTGTACTTTTGATCGTTTGTGATTCTATGTCTGTTCCTCACAGCCACAGATTTTTATCGCCATCGGAAAATTCCTTCCTGGTGCGTCTTTTTTTTTGTAATACAGTGTAATTTTAAATGTAGTAGAAAGTAAAACTTCCTCTCACATTCGTACAGCCCACGATGCTGCTACACTAGTATCAGAATTCTCAAATCGACTTCATTCGTCTACAGCAAACTTCTACATTTCCCTTGATGTATTTAACCTCTTTCAAGAGCAAAGTAAACTTCGCGTAAGCATAAAGACTCGCGTAGCTATAGAAATAAAAATAGACGTCATCCAATAGCAACCCCGTGAAAGCAAACATGCTGGATCCCTCCGCACTGCTAACGTTGATATTTACTTTCTTTACTGTAGTTTAGTTTCCGCCTGAGACAATACCATTAGACCTGCAGCGGTGAAGCATCTTGTTCATCTATTAATTCACGTAAAGCTAGTATATAAATAAAAGTTCAAATAAATGCATTCCGCTGTATATACATAATTTAGCAATGTGCTACTTTAAGTTGAATTTTGTCAAACAAATTGTTAACAAATTAGCTTTAATTTTTATCATTATTTACCGGCTGGCCTCAATTAAAATCTCGTAACTTAACCTACTGTAGACAGAAAACTATATATAGCACGCGCTCAAAATAGGGTTGGAGTAATGTCCAGATTATGGACTAAAAGATGTGCACAGTTCACCATGCCTACGGTTTATCAGGGGAACATTAGCACATGTGTCGACCTGAAGAGAAGCATATCAAGAGAGGTCAGGCATACCCATGGCAGTGCTTCGTGCAGCCGGCAGCAAGCTCTCCTACACTTTCAGACTGTCCTGGAAAGAGATGGGCGCCGTTTCGAGCGCACTTTGTAGTGTGATGAACAATAGGTTCACAAAATCCACGCATATTGTATGATGCGGTAACGTATTAACTGTTTCGTTGGAATCGCTTGTTCAATGAATGTCCTTGTCAATGATGACATAACGTTTCATGTCCATGCGATCGCTCGTTTTACTACATAAAGACTATTAAGTAGAGAAAATTTAATTCGAGCTTGTATCCCACTATTCTTTTCTTTTTATCTCGGATTAGGCAAACAAAATTTGAAAATGTATTCGAAATGAGTTCTCAAACGCCCTCAGACCCGTGTAGGTAGGTTTATAAAAACCTTAGTGAATCCCTTTTCGGTATAATGTGGCACTTCTGAAAGAGAAACAGAAAAGTATTTCAAACAGATAAAAGCACAGCTAACAATATCTTACGCCGCAGGCCTGCATGCACGAAAAGTTTTCGTTTATTGCCTTCTGTATTGTTGTTTGAGCCATCAGTCCATAGACTGATTTGATGAACCGTATCCTGTGCTACCTTTTTATTTGTGCACATCCTACATCTACTTTAATCTGCTTGTCATATTCATACCTTGGTCTACCCCTGCCGTTTTTACCACATACACTTCAATCAACCAATCAATCAATCAATCAATCAATCAATCGATCGATCGATCAATCAATCAATCAATCAGTCAATCAATCAATCAATCACTACTGCTCTACATTTAGGGCAGTCACCCAGGTGACAGATTCCCTATCTGTTGTTTCCCTAAACTTTTCTTAAATTGGAAATTTATTGAACATCTCCCTTGGTAAGTTATTCCAATCCCCAACTCCCCTTCCTATAAAGAATATTTGCCCCAATTTGTCCTCTTGAATTCTAACTTCATCTTCATATTGTGATCTTTCCTATTTTTAAAGACACCACTCAAACTTATTCGTCTATTGATGTCATTCCACGCCATCTCTCCACTGACAGCTCGGAGCATACCACTTAATCGAGCAGCTCGTCTCCTTTCTCCCAAGTCTTCCCAGCCCAAACTTTGCAACATTTTTGTAACGCTACTCTTTTGTCGGAAATCACCCAAAACAAATCGAGCTGCTTATCTTTGTACTTTTTCCAGTTCTTGAATCAAGTAACCCTGGTGAGGATCCCATACACTGGAACCATAATCTAGTTGGGGTCTTACCAAAGACTTATATGCCCTCTCCTTTACATCCTTACTACAACCCCTAAATACCGTCAAACCATGTGCAGAGATCTGTACCCTTTATTTACAATCATGTGATTACCCCATTGAAGATTTTTCCTTATAATAACACCTAGGTACTTACAATGATCCCCAAAAGGAACGTTCACTCCATCAACGCAGTAATTAAAACTGAGAGGACTTTTCCTATTTGTGAAACTCACAACCTGACTTTTAACACCGTTTATCATCCTACCATTGCCTACTGTCCATCACATAACATTATCGAGGTCATTTTTCAGTTGCTCACAATCTTGTAACTTATTTATTACTCTGTAGAGAGTAACATCATCTGCAAAAAGCCTGATATCCTTCATAAACTAACTGAACAAGACTTGGGTGTCTTAACCCTTTCAGTCCTGAATTTTCTTTTAAATAAAATAAAAATATGTGATTTAATTTTTGAATTCAGGAGAGTGTTTTGATCATATTTTGTTCGAAAATTTTTTTGATGTGACCTACAGTTTCAGAGATAATTAATGTGCACAATTGTGTACATCGGGACTCAAGCATCATAAAATTTCATATGAAACTTACACAGCATAAGTCAAATGAGTCAAATATTCGCTAGTTCTTGAACATAACTACAATGAACAATATACAGAAACTAGGAAACAATGTTTGAACACATATTTAAAGTTTTGTGTGGAACTGCAGAAAGCACTTTCTGTCCTTTTTGAGACAGAGATGCACCTTACACTTCCTACACTGAATCCTTGAACTGTCCGTGCATTTTGGAAATTTGTAGCGACTTGGAGCTCCATTATCACGCAGAGGTAAATGATCAATGGAATCATACTGTATTTCCTGAGCAGGGCGTCATTCTCCTCTTCTTCTTTGTACAATTTGCAGTCTGAAGCAGCTCCATCTCCAGAACGATGTCCCCTCTTTCTTCCCAGAAACCCTTTTCTGGCAAAGTATCAGTCCATCTGCTACCCTGATACGGAAGGAAAGAAGGTCCAGTTGCTGTCTCTTCTGAAATTCCCAGTTTTCTGCATCTCGTCTATAATCAAGCCAAACTTGAACGATCGCAAAATCAACCGCATGAAAAATCATATGCAAAGTCCATTTGCGGGGTCTGATAAAAATCCTATAGTAGCTTATTAGCTGATCAACTCCTCCAATGCCATGATTATATCTTCTCACTATTTCAGGCCTTTCCACTGTGACATATGTATTGTTCTTTTTGTCCCATCGTTGAACTTCATCTACAGTACCTTTGCCAATAAAAATTGAACACAACTCGACTGGTCTATTGTCTACCCATTTACACATTGTAAAATCATCATCACTAGCAATTTCTCTCACAAAATACCTCTGGTCTGTTTCATTATAGTTTTATCATCTGAAAATCGGATGCTTCTTCCAAACCTGTTTCGCCGCACAGTTCCTGCTGCATAGATACCCATTGATTTCAAAGCTTGAAAAAGGTTCTACGATGAAAAAATGTCAAAGTATAATTTGTGACCTTTTCCATTTG
Organism: Anabrus simplex; assembly: GCF_040414725.1. Taxonomy (NCBI): domain Eukaryota; kingdom Metazoa; phylum Arthropoda; class Insecta; order Orthoptera; family Tettigoniidae; genus Anabrus; species Anabrus simplex. The sequence goes on along the minus strand of NC_090265.1, from coordinate 146,994,193 downwards.
ACAATTGTTTCGATAGTTCCAAAACAACAGCAGGGCTTAATCCAAACTTTTTACAGGAAGGGGAATTTAGTTCCGTTGTGGCTCCTTGATACAAAATAAAATCATGAACAAGTCCACTTTTTTCCACACAACATGAACATCCTTATTTCCCATGGGTTGGGTTTTTCCTTGACATATTGCTTTGAAGAAAACTTCCCCGTGAAAGGAATCATGCCTGCCAGGAATCAGACGGCCAGACAATGTGAAAACCAAATAAAATTTCTATTTCGTCAGCTGTTGTATGTTTGAAGTATGATTTTCCTTGCTGCAATGCATACATGTTGGTATTTATTGCCAGGCAACTAAATATATCTTCAGATACATATCTCTTGAAGTAATGTATTGGTGACAACAATTCCTGTTCTTTAGGTGTCAACAAAATTCTGGCATAAGCGTCACACGATTCGGTGTGGTTTCCACTGCCTAGAACGTTTTCAGATTCCTCCAGAGATTCGTCTTCCTGAGCATCTTTCGGGATTGTGTCAGCAGATACGTCATCTCTACTCACTTTGTCAGCTCCAACACCTTTTATTTTTAGGTGATCTTTTATTTGTATAAGTGGTATATCATCATCCTCAACTTCATCTCCAGATAGGCCTAAATCACAGAGTCCTCACCGTTTTGCAATATATCTAAAATAGAGTCCCAGTCTTTCCCCACGGTAAGATATTTTTTTCTTCGTACAGAACTATTTTTACTTGTAGTAGGCTTAGCCATATTTGTAGGCCAACTGCACAAAACCTGAATGAGGAATATATAGAAAGGTCAATTGTGACCAACAGCCATTGGTATTTCTGAAATAAAAAGAAAGATAACACCGAAAACTAATACAACTTCGCACAAGAACGAAAGCATATGTTCACTGGTTATTTACATCACTACAGTCCGGTTGTACACAATTGTGTACATTATATTTACCGAATAAAATGAAGTAATAAGGAATCTAATTATATTCTTAAAACTGCACTAAACACTACATAAGTATCCATAGAAACAAGATATCACTTTACAAAGGCGGTAAACAAACGAAAATCTTCGGAATTACAACACAGAGCAGAAGCAGTAATGGCCATAGGAAACCAGACACCTCCAAAGAGAAAAAATACTAAGCAGTTCAGAAACAAGTTGCTCGAATGCAAAAGTAATTTCAGTATTACTAAAATACAAGTACCTAAGCATGTAAAAACTGCCTGGATGCTCATAACATTGCTTATAAGCGAACTATAGAGGTTGAAACTTAATGTACACAATTGTGACCAGCAGGTCTGAAAGGGTTAAGATGTGCTTCTTCTGATCAAATTTCGCCAACTTGTTCTCCTCTCACCAATTCGATTCGGTATCTCTTCATTCATGATTCGATCTACCCATCTAACCTTCAGCATTTTTCTGTAACACCACATACCAAAAGCTTCTATTCTCTGCCTTTCTTAGCTAGTTATCGTCCATACAGGCTGTATTTCGTTATGTAACTCAATTTCTCTGCCAAATATTTATTTCATACCACCATCAGAGATGTTTCTCCAATTACAGGTGGCTTAGTCACTATCTATTAATTATTAAAAACTAACAAATGTCAGGAAGAACTTAATATCGAAAAATAAAAATACACAACGTTATTAAGAAGTAAAGCAGCAGTCGGAATGTATAGTACATTAATTCTTTTTCAAGTTCGAAGGGGACGTATGACCTAAAATACTTAATATCTAAAATAAATAAAAATAAAAGTAAAAAAACAGAAACATGAAAGAAATTAAGAATTAGTATCTCCAAAAGAAATAACTTTAGTCTTAAACTGACACCAGTTAATACAACTGCATATAAAAAGAAAATCATGGAAAGTAAGGCATGAAATACATATGTTTGATAAGAGATGAGTTGTGGCAATCAGTATGAACAGCATCTTAAACCTTAAGTACAAATAGACGCTAGCAATGACAATTTATTTGCAGTTTTCCTTACATTAAAATTTAATCATTTTAAATAAAATTTTATATATATATTTACTATTTTATTTACGTCGCACCGACACAGATAGGTCTTATGGCGACGATGAGACAGGAAAGGCCGAGGAATGGGAAGGAAGCGGCCGTGGCCGTAATTAAGGTGTGAAAATGGGAAACAACGAAAAACCATCTTCAGGGATGCCGACAGTGGGATTCGAACCCACTATCTCCCGGAGGCGAGCTCACAGCTGCGAGCCCCTAACCGCACGGCCAACTCGCCCGGTAAACTATAAAATGAAACAAAAGAAATTTAACCGTTTTCATGAAAACACCATGAGACGACATAATCTAATATCTGTAAAGTTACAGGTAAATATAAATATAAAAGAGAAACTAACCAAATGCCACAATGATAAGTGTATCACGATGATGCAACCGCTTTCCGCGGGGAGCCACGTGCTTTGAGCATTCGGATACGCGAACTAATTAAAATTCGGAGTGCCATAGCGGTGAACACGTCGACGATTTAAAAGATTATAGTCTCCTTTTGTTCAAAAACGGACAAACAAAATATAAATGACATTATGGCAAATGAAAGTACATCGTGTGAATACTGTGACTGTGACCACTGAAAATTTACAACAAAAGCTTTGAAACATCGGCAATTTAACCGTCTAAATATCAATGTTGACCCTCATTTGAGGTCTCCCTTAGCCCGAGAGTGGTGTGGTGGTGATATTGTTTTAAGAGGAAGTACAGCTTGGCAACCAGCCTCTATATAACACTAATCAGAGAGAAAAATGGAAGGGACCCGATATTTCGAAAATGAACGTAGGCCTATCGGACAAAGAAATACGAGGGCCAAGACGGGAGTGAAAATGAGAGACGCGCTAGACCTACATACGTAATAGCATCGGGAACGGAAAATAACAACAGTTGATCAAGGGACGTCGGACAGGATATATGAAAGTGAGGAGCCCTGCACAAGTAAGTGGAATCAATGCCAGGAGTTAGCTAAGGGTCCCGTGGTCGCCAACCCACCCTGAGGTATCACAACGATTGCTCTACAACCCCTATGGACAAAGTTGTGTGGGGCCGAAAGTATTAGAATTTCTAAATGTCTCCATATCGACTTTGGCATGTAAATTCCACCTAATTATGTGAAGAAAGAATTTTACGCCCTATATGACGGTGCCATTGCACTTGAAATGAAAATAAAAATCCACAACATGTTTCCAGTCATTCGACCGGGTCAGGAATGGAATGAATGAAGCCCCCATCTAGCGGCGAGGGTAGGAATTGTGCCGGCTGCCGAAGCCTGTCGCACTCCTCTGGGGCATTGATTAATGAATGAAAGATGAAATGAAATGATATTGGAGAGTGTTGCTGGATTGAAATATGACAAGAAAAACCGGAGTACCCGGAGAAAACCTGTCCCGCCTCCGCTTTGTTCAGCACAAATCTCACATGGAGTGACCGGGATTTGAACCACTGCACCCAGCGGTGAGAGTCCGGCGCGCTGCCGCCTGAGCCACCATTGCAGTTGATTTAGGATAATTAGGGCAGAAGTAACAATATTCTGTAAGAAATTTTGAAAAATAGGCTCGGGTTATATTATAATTAGCCCTCCACGTCGTTAGACGACAGCCGTGTAAGTAAGTACCAGAACACACGGAGCGACTCGTGTCGTGCTACACCCTCATACACCAGTCTAACAAGGAACATTCGCAAAACACCTGGCTTATAATGGCATAATTCAAAGATGGAAATTCCAGTTGTAAGTAATGTTTATTGTATCAGTTCCAGCTGCCCATAGAGGTAATTATGCATGTTTATGAGCCTATATGGGCACTGATACAATAATGAATATGACAGGAAACTCATCTATAAATAATTATTATTCTACTAGTTTTAGCTGTCTTTACATATAGTTAAACACATCTGTGGGTCTTAATGTAGAAATTTGTTAGGCTCATGTGTAAACGACAACGAGCATTGTGGATGTATGATGCATTTTGTAGTTAGGAGTGGAGCAACTTGAATCTTCAGTATCCCGAACATTATTGTCAGAAGCATCAAAGTCCGGCTCCATGGCTGAATGGTTAACGTGCTGGCCTTTGGTCACAGGGGTCCCGGGTTCGATTCCCGGCAGAGTCGGGAATTTTAATCACCATTGGTTAATTTCTCTGGCACGGGGACTGGATGTATATGTCGTCTTCATCATCATTTCATCCTCATCATGACGCGCGGGTCGCCTAAGGGCGTCAAATCGAAAGACCTGCACCTGGCGAGCCGAACTTGTCCTCGGACACTCCCGGCACTAAAATTTAATTTCAGGAACATCAAAGACATCACATTGAATATGGCTTTCTATCAGGCATCCTTAGTCATGTCATTGAATATGGGAGCACTGAACTGATTATAGATAAGCGCATGAAGGTTTATGACAACTTTATGGCTCTGGAGGTCAATATCAATGTTGTCCAGTAAAACTCGCTCGCAAAAACATCTGGTGGATGTCCGCCTCCGTTAGTATTATTAGCTGCCGTCCTCCGGGACCCCGGTTCGATTCCCGGTATTGCCAGAAATTTGAGAATGCCATGGAAGCTGGTATGTGGTTAAAATGCTACAACATGCAGCTCACCTCCACTGCGGATGTGCCTGAAAAGAGCTGCACCACCTCAGGAAGAGGACACGAGTTTACTTTCTTTTCTTGTGGATTTCTTCCACAGAAGAAAAAAGTATACTTTCAAATGTTGAACAAGTGAAATGCATCAAGTGAATGTGTTTATCCGGAATTACGAGCATATTTTGTTGATGGAGTGAAAATAAATCTAGAACCAGACAATATTTAGCAATTGTCCAGTCATTGTTTAAGAAACATCTTGTTCACTTTGCCTGGTTTTGAACAAATTATATATATATGTTACGAGGTTAGGTTCATGCTCTATTGCACAAGGGGACCAAGTATGTCATTTGGTTCACGTAAGATCATAAGAGGAGAGAGAAGTTTACCCTCCATGAATACAATGGGCTGAATTGTATTCGAACGTAATATGCAAGACGCTGATTTCACTCCAACAATCGTATCTCTTTGACCGATGCTAGATAGTGTACGTGCTGTGTGATTTTAATCATTAAATCAAGAATAGTCGATATTCAGAATTTCAGCTGATGAATAATGAGGATCGGTCTTGTCAGTGAATTTAGTAAAGTAAAAGCTAACTCGTGCCCACGTCCCGAGGTGGCACGATTCTCAGGAATGCCCCTAAATAGAGGAGAACTGCATGTACCATTTTAATCACATACCAACCCTCCTGTCATTATCAAATTTCTGACAGCACCGAGAATCAAACCCGGGAATCTAAGATTGGCAGCTAACAGCGCTAACTGTTACGTTACTGAGACGGACAGTGAATTCAATACTAATGCAATTGTGGAATTCTCAATCTCTTCTTGCTATTGAGCATATTTGGAAGTTGCAAAGTGCGTCTTTGCGATTAACAACCTTGTGAACTACCTTGAAATTCTAAACCCAGTTCTATTAAGCTTTAAAATAAGTTCATCCAAGCGCTCTAGCTTTCGTGCAAGCGCACTGCCTGATATTAATATCATGCATAGCCATTACATTATCCCTTGCATCTTAACAATTGGACCACACGTTCTCCGAAAAGACCGTGAGTTTCTCACGTTTTGTGCAACCCCAGCATTTGTCTCCTGTAAAAATGGGAAACCACGGAAAACAATCTTCAGGGCTGCCAACAATGGGGTTCGAACCCACCACCTTCCCAACGCAAGTTGACAGCTGTGTGACCCAAACCGCGAAGCCACTCACACGGTAATTATCTTCTTGACACAATCTAAAGGAACACAGTCTTCAGCTACATCATCATTCAAAGGCTCATAAACAAGCTCGACATCAGAAGTTTTCTCGGAAGGCGTTTGCACCAGTTCTTCACTCTCTAGGATTTCAGTGATAGTGGCGTCTTCGAGTTTCTTGAATTAACTGCGAATAGTGTTTGCAAATTCTATTTCTCCTCGTGTACCTTACGTGTTGAGTATGGTAATTCAACCTGGTATAAAACCTCTAGAACCTTATTTGGGTCAATTTTCATTGCGTAAGATACAAACTCAAATGCACACAAACAAGATTAATCACAGTATATACTCACAAATGTAAATAACAGAACATTGTTCTAATGGACTACCACAACAGTACGCTGTTACGCACACAACTGAACGAGTCAGTACGGGCAGCTAAAACTTGCGTTCGTGCCATCTAGTGGATCATTTACGCCTATTTACAAAAGATGAGGTAAGTACCCGCCAGACACTTAGCGAATGTCCCTTGTAGGATGAATTCATGCATACGTAGTTGCGCTATACGCAACGTCACGCGCTACCTTGGACCATGCATGACCCATGGATAGGACCCGGATTTGTATGTAATATAATCAAAGCATGGCGAGTATAAGAACAAGTGTGAGGACCACCGCCATAAGATCCTTGAGACGGCGGTGGTGAGGACTCCTCGAATTCAAACAGGTCCCGCCAGGCAGCGCTAGAATGGGCAAGCTTCAAACTACCAATCAGCTGATCTTAGGAATGATGCCAGAAGAAACGTATTACTGCGTGACTGGTAAGTATTTACACTGTCATTTAAAAAAAAGAGATATTACAATAATGCCACGGCAGGGTGCAATGGAAAAAATCATATATGAAAATAAGAGCTCTACGGCCTTCATCACACGTTGCGGAAAGCACAGGTTACTGTACAGGAGTGTACATATAGGCTACAGATAAATAGCACATAACTCCCAGCATATTAAAACAAACACCCATGAATTATTTAAAGATAATACTCTGCTTACCAACTCAATTTGTCGGTTACTGGACTTTCGAAATCTTGCGTGAAGATTTGGTGGATGTTCGAGATGAGACTGGATCTAGCTCGAATGAAATATCAATTAGAACTTTTAGGCGCCTTTTGAGCGATAATATCGTATTTTCGGCATTAGAAAGTACACTAGGATGACCCAAATTTCGATTAACATTAGAATGGCCTTTTAATTCCCCATTCACTGCTGCATCACCGCCTTCAATCTTCTTTTCCTGACGGTGTCTAGGTTCCTTTTCTTGTTGGGAGTTTCACGGGACTTATGCCCGGTTTCTGGAATGGTGAGATATCTTTCCGATAGCTATTGCTTTGTTACAGCTGTCGACTCGATAGATCTTCGCTGCGTTGCACATCGGAATAGCAGCTAACTTATCGAACTGTCAACTATTGGCCCATTGAGCAAGTTTCATAAATACACACTAGATGCCACCCCTCGTACTGCTTTGTTTTTGTGCATTAGATTAAATTTGTTCCCTAGATTGCAAGGCACATGCGCACAAGTAATGCATCGTATTTGAGCATTCTGTGCAGCTCCTATTATCCCCTCTTTGCCATGCAGCGAGAAATTGGTATTCGACTAGTTCTTCCAGACGTGGGTGACAGTTTCGTAGTGTTTAAGGACTGTCAGAAGAATTTGACATTGAGGATTTCTAATGAAATATGCACACCAGTAGCACGTGTCACGCGCGATCCTGTTTGCACTGAGCCTTATAAGTATACCGTACCGGTGTCTCTTCCCTGTTATTCCAAAATATGAACACTGTTTGACCAAAGTGTAACGATATATATCGGGTAATTAACATAATTATATAACCTGTTAGTTCCTTTTAATGTAATATCGTTAATTAAAAGCAATCCCACGATAAAAGTGCCGGTACATGCTCACTGTCAATGCAAGTGTGTAATTATCTGTTATACTCAGTTACTGTAACCAGTGCTTTTATGGACACAAATGCAGTCGCAGATACAAATATGATAAGACTCAGTAGTACTGAATCTTAATGGGTATCGTAATTAATATTCGATCAACAGGGTACAATGGAAAATTATTTGTTACAGGACGCAAATTGTCACCTGTAACCTCTATCAAACCTATGCTAGTATATTTGTTTAGTCTCAATCTGTCTTTGAATTCATTTTCACTATACTTCATTAGAACATCAGGCCGACGATGATATAATCGTGGTCGTTCTACAATGTTGACCATTTCTACAATTTCTTCGTCGGAAGGAGATGAGATAGCCATAGAAAATTTTAACAAACACAATGTTAGCTGCTGATACTGAAGTACTGCGCACGCGTCACCAAGTTAACAAATAGATATCTCCTGGTCAGGGCCCTCTAAGTTAGCAGGCGATTTATCGAACCGATAGATGTATCTTACGTTCGTGTAACGCCAAAACACAAGTTAACCATTCGATACCCCTATTGGTTCGATATCTCACGTTCCAGAAACCGGGCATTAATCTCACTTGAAAGGTATTTCGGCAAATTAAGGAAAATGGAGGCACTGCTCGTGAACGTAATTTCCATTTCACACGAGAGATATCCACTTTTTCAACACCGGGCGAGTTGGTCGTGCAATTAGGGGCGCGCAGCTGTGAGCTTGCATCCGGGAGATAGTGGGTTCGAACCACACTGTCGGCAGTCCTGAAGCGGGTTTTCCGTGGTTTCCCATTCCCACACCAGGCAAATGCTGGGGCTGTACCAGCCGCTTCCTTCCCATTCCTAAGCCTTTACTATCCCATCGTCGCCATAAGACCTATCTCTGTCGGTGCGACGTTAAGCAAAAAAAAACTTTTTCATCATTCACCATAAATTATCTGATTTTACTATCAAATCATCAATGACATGAACATGACAAATTCTGCTATTTCGCGTTAACTCAGTTTCCTTCCGTGGAATAGCTCTGGCCTATTTTTCAAATTGGTTTCTATCCTTCGGTGGTGAAAAATCGCATAGCATCATCAACTACTCTACCACAGTCAGACTTACAGGCAGACGCAAAACTATTAAACTATTAAATTAATCAAACCATACAATATAAATGCTTGAAGTACAGGAACTGAAAGCACATAAAATTCAGCTTATTCAGTGAAATATCTTGCACAGTAACGTCCTTTTCTATACCCGGCTTGCCGAAACTACTGGAGCACGTGTTGGACATAATCGCTTGCAGTGCTTGCAGTGGCGGGACCAGAAACTACCATGGCCGAGTCATCACAATGGTCTTATATTCGCCATGATGAAAGTGTGAAATATCTACATCAAAGTAGTAAATATCAGAGAAATATGTAACTAAATATGTAACATTCATTTTAAAAAACGTCGGTGTATTCCTTTGATTATGGTTTATGGTTACGATATGATAAAATTATTTTAAATATCTTATTTTTATTTTACGAAAATGTTATCGTTGTCGCTTTCAAAATACTTCACATATATAAAAAGACTGTATGCGTCGTAAATTGAGGATTGTACGTCCAAAACTTGTCCCGTTCTCCACGGGCTCGGGTGTGAAGTGAGATGAAACATCGTAGCGAGTTTTTAATGCAGGATGCTCTTCCTGACGTCAGCCTCATCAGAGTAGTTAATGAGATGAAATGAATAACGTGATATATGATAGCAGAGAGGGATGGGGTGGAACTCGATGCAGGCACGTAGCCTACTCCTGTCGAATAGTACCAAGAGGTCTGCTCAAGGCTTAACGTCTCCATCCGAAGGACGAATTACTATTAACAGCGGTATATGCCCTCACTCCATATGAACACTGCGGAGAAGTTTGGAATTGAACCCAGGCTTTTGGCACGCTATCTAGTGATTAGAATCGATATACAACCACCTCTCCAACCCTATCGGCCAACATTCTGATGGTGAAACATGATTCGATCAACGGGACTCGAACCGGCTAACCACGGTGTCAAACTATTTATAGACTTGAAACCTTAACGATCATGGCTACCTGGCGGGCTGCATTGCAAAGCGCGGAGTATTTTACACAAGTTATTGTTGTGGCTAATTTCTTGTTGTCCTCATGCCCTGAAAAAGAAAAAGAAGAAACTTTACTAAATAAAGTGAATATTTATATAAAAAATTAATTTAATTTCATCGATTGCAAATGTTAAAAGCAATTAAGCTCTTTAGACCCTTTCAATCGTGAAATTACAAGCGTTTCGCCCCAGTGTATCAGTGGGCTCATCAGTTGGTTTGGTACTGTTTATATATACAGAAAATATTCTTCCCATAATATGTCAAATATGTAATATTACTAAGAATTATGTACAAATACGTAAAATGAAACTTAAGTATGACCACGTCAGAACCACAATTCGTCGACATTCTTTATTCTCTTTCTTAATCTGCTTACCCTCCAGGGTTGGTTTTTACCTCGGACTCAGCGAGGGATTCCACCTCTACCGCCTCAAGCGTAGTGTCCTGGAGCGTGAGGCATTGGGTCGGGAGATAAAACTGGGGAGGATGACCAGTACCTCTCGCAGGTGGCCTCACCTGCTATGCTGAACAAGGGCCTTGTGGGGGGATGGGAAGATTTGAAGGGATGGACAAGGAATAGGGAAGGAATCGGCCGCGTCCTTAAGTTAGGTACCATCCCGACATTTGCCTGGAGGAGAAGTGGGAAACCATAGAAACCGTTTCCAGGATGTCTGAGGTGGGAATCGAACCCATCTCTACTCATTTGACCTCCCGAGGCTGAGTGAACCCCGTTCCAGCCCTCGTAACACTTTTCAAATTTCGTGGCAGAGCCGGGAATCGAATCCAAGCCTCCGGTGGTGGCAGCTAATCACACTAAGCACTACACCAGAATGGCGGACTCTTTATTTTCAGTTGTCTAAAAGTAAAGGAAGGGGCTACCTGGTCGAGGCGGTAAAGGCGTGTTCGGTTCACCCGAAAGGACGTGGGTTCGATTCTCCGTCAAGAAGTCGTGAAATTTAAGAAACGAGATTTCCATTTTCGCAGGTGCATGTGGTCCAGATGTTCACTCAGCCTACACCAAAAATGAGCTACAGGTTAATTCCTGGTGGCAAAGGCGGCCGGGCGTAGAACTAATCACTCTACGTCATCAAGTGCCGAGGTTACGGATAGTGGAAGCCTTTACTTTTCACCCCTCCCAGGGCCTTCTTGGCCTGTGTGGGGATGCCTTTGCTTTGCTTTGACAAGTAAAAAAAGGAATATGTCATTACATAAGAATCCGAGCGCTACTCATGAACTATTCGACACATCGCGCTACAGCTGCCGTCAGTCGTAGCCATGGATCGGACTGATAGCCCATTGACAGGGAAAAACGACCAGCGATGTGAGGCATGTTTACTAATGTACACTCAACCGCATAAGAAATGGCCGTCACTGAAGGAGACTTTCTTTCAAAATCCTCTTATTGAAATAGGACGAACATATTGTGCAAGTGGTAGGATTTCAAGTATCATCTCTTCGGCTACTTTTTTTTTTTTTTTATTGAGTGTACATGGAAACGGAAAAATAAAGAAACAGGTCTGAGAGGAACCGCTGACACTGTTTGTCGAGGAGGATCCAACAATCGCGCTAAAAATGAGTTCTGTAAGTAAAATCATTACTTGTTTATTATTTATTTAGGTTTGAACTTATCAATTGACTCCCTCCACTCCTCACCCTCCCATCAGGCAAAGTCAAGCTTAGATTACGCAACAACCTCCCGTTACCAACCTTGCCCCGCTTCTAACCCCTACAGTACAGCAGAATTAAGCCCCATTCACAATGCAAATGTAACGTAACGTAAACTTAAAATTTACGTTAACTTAGAAGTTAGCGGCCATGTTATCTGATGGAACCATTCACAATGCGCCAACGTAAACTTAACTGCAAGTCCGTAAAATTAAGGGATTGCAAACTACAAGCTCTTGCGGTTAATTTTACGTTAGGTTTAAGAACCAGCCAATCAGAGTAGACGTAAACATTGTATTTTATGCGCGATATAATGACTTCTTTCGACGAAACACTTGTATTCTCTTTCAAAATAATCTTTGTGCGTATGTATGATAAAAGGAAAAAGAATTACAAAACCGCTGTACCGAAAAAAAATACTTGGAAATAAATTTGCTGTAGCAATGAAATCTCACGGTAAATGGCGGGAGAAAAGCTTGCAGCGCTGGCGACCGAACGAGAGAAAATCCCTGCCATAGATAAAACAGTGTCCCTGTATATTTCTTAACATCATAACAGGCTACTAGTTTACGAAACCGATATCATCCAAACATCTTATCGGAGAGTTATAGCTAGACGCATAGATGTCGGTAAAGGAGACCTTACACTTGTTTTATTAGGAAAGGGGAATCAAATCGTAAGATAGTGTTTGGAATCAATCAATCAGTCACTACTGATCTGCATTTAGGGCAGTCGCCCAGGTGGCAGATTCCCTATCCGTTGTTTTCCTAACCTTTTCTTAAATGATTGCAAAGAAATTGGAAATTTATTGAACATCTCCCTTGGTAAGTTATTCCAATCCCCAACTCCCCTTCCTATAAACGAATATTTGCCCCAATTTGTCCTCTTGAATTCCAACTTTATCTTCATATTGTGATCTTTCCTACTTTTAAAGACACCATCCAAACTTATTCGTCTACTGATGTCCTCCCACGCCATCTCACCACTGACAGCTCGGAACATACCACTTAGTCGAGCAGCTCGTCTCCTTTCTACCAAGTCTTCCTAGCCCAAACTTTGCAACATTTTTTGTAACGCTACTCTTTTGTCGGAAATCGCCCAGAACAAATCGAGCTGCTTTTCTTTGGATTTTTTCCAGTTCCTGAATCAAGTAATCCTGGTAAGGGTCCCATACACTGGGACCATACTCAAGTTGAGGTCTCACCAGAGACAAATATGCTCTCTCCTTTACATCCTTACTACAACCCCTAAATACTCTCATAAGAACCATGTGCAGAGATCTGTACCCTTTATTTACAATCATATTTATGTGATTACCCCAATGAAGATCTTTCCTTATATTTATACCTAGGTATTTACAATGATCCCCAAAGGGAACTTTCACCCCATCAACGCAGTAATTAAAACTGAGAGGTCTTTTCCTATTTGTGAAACTCACAACCTGACTTTTATCCCCATTTATCGTCATACCATTGCCTACTGTCCATCTCACAACATTATCGAGGTCATTTTGCAGTTGCTCACAATCTTGTAACTTATTTATTACTCTGTACAGAATAACATCATCAGTGTCAAACAGTTCAGGTTTCATCTGTATGTACAAAACGAACTGATGAGGGCCATTTCTTACAGTAGATTACCGAAATCGCCCCGAAATAACCTTCTTTGATTCAAGGGATGAACCCATTTTCTGCACCATTGTTTGGTTCGCCTTTTCGTGTAAAACCCAGCTCCCAGGAGCAAAGCAAGAGATGTCTGAAGTAATGCAAATTCCGCTACCACGTTGTTTAATTCCATCGAGATATTAAAATATAAAACTGCGAGATAGCCTAAAACCCGACTTTCGTGCTAAATAACATGGCAGTGTTTTGATTGGCTGCTGTGTACTCTTTACGTCCATGGTACGTTCCTCCATTGTGAATACCACAATTTTTACGTTAATTTTACGGTTACGTTACGTCGTTAAGTTAACGGTTACGTTTGCATTGTGAATGAGGCCTTATATTCGTAATACTGAAAGACAAGTTCTGACAGTTCTTAGAGGGAAGTCTGTGTACTGCCTACCTAGTTGCTTGCCATGGAAACATGGGTGGACCCACAGCGGTTGCCATGGAGATAAGCCTGCTGGCCGGCTCGCGTTACTTGGAGTTGCCAAACCTCTCGCATCTGAGTTACGAACGACAGAACACAGCGGTTTAAACGAACAAGTGAGCCGGAAACGAGAGGAAGGAGAAAGGAATGTGGCAACACCGTGCAATGCTCCTCCCTCCGGCGCTATCTGTCAAAACACCGTTTTTTAATATTACGGGTATAGTTTGCCACTCCTGCCTGAAGAGTTACCGAAAACCTAAAAATATTCACTTCTTAATATTCAATTTTAAATTTAGAGGTAGCAGACTTTTTTTTTATATAGGTTGCTTAGAACAGTCTCAACAATCAATCAATCAATCAATCAATACTGACCTGCATTTAGGGCAGCGCCCAGGTGGCAGATTCTCTATCTGTTGTTTTCCTAGCCTTTTCCTAAATGATTTCAAAGAAATTGGAAATTTATCAAACGTCTCCCTTGGTAAGTTATTCCAATCCCTAACTCCCCTTCCTATAAATGAATATTTGCCCCAGTTTGTCCTCTTGAATTCCAACTTTATCTTCATATTGTGATCTTTCCTACTTTTATAAATGCCACTCAAACTTATTCGTCTACTAATGTCATTCCACGCCATCTCTCCGCTGACAGCTCGGAACATACCACTTAATCGAGCAGCTCTTCTTCTTTCTCTCAGTTCTTCCCAACCCAAACTTTGCAACATTTTTGTAACACTACTCTTGTCGGAAATCGCCCAGAACAAATCGAGCTGCTTTTCTTTGGATTTTTTCGAATTCTTGAATCAGGTAATCCTGGTGAGGGTCCCATACACTGGAACCATACTCTAGTTGGGGTCTTACCAGAGACTTATATGCCCTCTCCTTTATATCCTCACTACAACCCCTAAACACCCTCATAACCATGTGCAGAGATCTGTACCCTTTATTTACAATCCCATTTATGTGATTACCTCTCCTATCACTAGTTTGACGAACTTCATATATTTCAGTTACAAGCTGTATATGAAATTTAATGGAATATAGTCCCTTAAAAATATTTGTGGTCTATGGTGCCTCACTTGATTTTTGTAACAGATTTCAGATTTCTGCTGAAAAATCTTAATATCAATCACGTCAACTTATTTCCAGTATTCCCTTTCATGTGACATAATTCCTGTTCATTCAAAATACGACATTTTATCACATGTTCAAAAATTCATAAGCGCAGATCTAGTTTATTTCAATGATGCATCCGCATCTTAAAAATTGTAAAAAGCACAAAAATGATACTAAGCGACAACATTTATATCTGGAAAACAATGGATTAATGTTATGAGGAGACATACAGGTTGAGCACGGTTGAGAAGTGTACTTTTGATAATGGTTCTGACGATAATGAAATCGGGCAAGTTGGCCGTGCGGTTTGGGGCGCGCAGCTGTGAACTTGCATCCGGGAGACAGTGGGTTTGAACCCCACAGTCGACAGCCCTGAAGATGTTTCTCCGTGGTGTCCCATTTTCACACCAGGCAAATGCTGGGGCTGTACCTTAATTTTTTTGCTAGTTGCTTCACGTCGCACCGACACAGATAGGTCTTATGGCGACGATCGGACAGGAAAGGGCTAGGAGTAGGAAGGGAGCGGCCGTGGCCTTAATTAATGTACAGCCCCAGCATTTGCCTGGCGTGAAAATGGGAAACCACGGAAAACCATCTTCAGGGATGCCGACATTGGGGTTCGAACCCACTATCTCCCGAATACTGGATACTGGCCGCACTTAAGCGACTGCAGCTATCGAGCTCTGTACCTTAATTAAGACCACGGCCGCTTCCTTCACACTCCTAGGTCTTTCCTGTCCCATCGTCGCCATAAGACCTTTCTGTGTCGATACGACGTAAAACAATTTGTAATTGATGATAATGATTTAACAACAACAACAACAACAATAATAATAACTATAAATGTCGTGTACTTGCTGATAGTGCATGCTAAATTTATGTCATTGAATAGTGTTCTACAATGAAAAGTGGTACATCTGGAGAACTTTGACTGTTTTCCTTGGTGGGACACTGCAATCCAGAATTGCAAATAGCACAGCTACCTACAAAGTTTGACACAGGCAAACAATCTACATGGAAAGCATGATTGCAATAAAACATAACAATTCCGTTGATTTTGTTCAGATCTTCAGGTACCGGTAGTAGTTTCCTATGGCATGCACCACACACATGATTATCTCCAACCGAAATTCCTCTCTGATGCATGTCAATTAGCTTTTTGTGTATATTGAAGTAATCTGATACGAGTATTTTCTTACATCCTTCTTGAACAGATACTTGCAAATTATAATCTTGTATCATCTTAACAAGGGAGTTCTTTAAGCCGTCGATTCTTAAGCCACTTTCAATTCTCTGTAGAAGAATACGAGGATCAATGTACGTGCCAACTTTCTGCAAAAGGAATGTAATATATTCTGGCTTATCTTGCGAATGTTTAACGAGCTCATGCCAAAGTTCTGTATCATCATGTTCCTTACAGAAATTGACTGCATGATCAATATTACCTAATTGTTGTATAATAAGGACGAGAGCCTCCTTCGTATTACCTATCCTTCCGAGAAGATACACCATTTCTGGATAGAACGACCTTTCGTAGCAGGTATCCAATGCCTCTTGGATTGGATAATGGTCACTACAACGAAGAAATGACAGTAATTTATGACGTGCAAAGTCAGCATATAGTTTCACCAATAGTCCATGATACTTACTGGCTTCCTTTGCATCTATTTTATCTAATGCATCCAGATAAAGACATAAGTAATATTTGTTATGTTCCAAACTTGCCACAATTATATCTGATGATATCTTATCCTTCTCCATAAGCATGCTAATAGCCTGCTCAGAGTCCAGTTTAATTAACTCTTCGATTACATCGTGAATAGAGTTATACAAGTTATGTTTATGTATCAACTGGAAAACACCCTTGTTCCGTAATTTTAAATACGTAGCCAATGCTTTATCATACTGCTTTTCATGTGAATACAAAATAGCCAGTGCTTCGAGGAGCATAATATTTTCCTTGTCTTTCAGCAAGAAATGTTCTAAGACAGCGTTTACAACAGCTGGAACACTGAATAGAGTTGGTGGCCACTCTTTTATTAAACGCAGAAATCTCTCAGGTTCCATCTTAAGACACTCGTAGAGCACCATCTCATAAATAAGTGGAGGGAGGGGATTTTCTGCGCATGGTAAATGATCACTTACAGCTCTCAGCTGATGAACTCTGGCAAACTTGTATACTTCTTCCTCCCACAAACTTTTATCCTTTCCTAGTATTTTCGAACATAAATCCCCCGCTTGTTTGTATTTGCCAAGAGAAAGTAAGTGATCAATATAAGCTCTCCCAACCTTAAACGCATTATATTTCTTCAGATTGCGTCCCTTATATTGTGTAACGGCTTGCATAGCAGCTTCAAACTTATGATGCTCCACCAACCACTGTAACCTGTCATCTATATCATATGGAATTGCATTTACAACATCCTTCGGACTCACGACAAAGAAATAATTATCATCTATAAGGCATTCCAAATGATAATCATCACAATTGTACTCCTGATATCCTTTTAGTGATAGACTGTTAATGCATATTTCAATATAATCTTCAGTTCTTGGTTCCACCACATACAACCGTGGTCTCTGTGCCTTTCCATTTTCATCCGTTTCTTTAATATGTCCCAAAATAACCACCAGATTATCAAGAGGACCCAATCCACAAATATAGAAATCAGTCACAAATGTTGATATAGGCTGAATTATATACTCCGAAAGTCCTGACTTGGAAACTTCAATAGGATTCCGTTTCCTTAGGCAACATATTCTTACTGTAACACCCCAACCAATAAGAAGACCCACGTTACTAATCCAACACAGACTGCATTGATAACTTCTTGGTAGATCATTGAGTTTCCTGTTCCACGTAATACATCCTAAAAAGCACTTTTCATCTATGTCATATACTCGAACACCATCATCAGTTGCCCATGCAATGAACTTCCCGTTCCATTTGATATTCTTGACTCCACCTTCAGCTTCACATATCACGGTAGATTTAATACGTGATAGATAGGTCTTCTCATGAAGAATCAGCTGTTCATCACCTGTAACAATTCTCCTACCAAATCCACATTTTAGAAAATATGGATCAATAGCCACAGACGTCACTAAACGGGCAATAACAATGTCTTCACAGTGTTCAGTCGAGTAAATACATGCAACGAGAACTTTACCATCACTAGAGCAACTAGCAATGTATTCACCATTCTGATCAATGCTGAGCTGATTGACAGCAGCTGTGTGAGCTTGAAGTTCTTTGTCACCAATATTATTTCCTTGATGGTCAAATATATAAATATTCCCGCTATGACTTCCTATACAAATAAACTTAGGATGAACAACAATGCAACTAGCAGAATCTTTCGCTAGGATAGTCTGAACGTCATTCATCAAACGTGCGTACTTAAATTTTGGTTCAGTTTCTACAAACTCACTTTCATCTTCATTATCACAGACACTCGTTTCTTTGAAATTATCGAAATACGTCATCACTAGGTATAAAATACTAAGTGCTTCAGAAAATTATACAATTAACTCCGGTGAGAGGATACAAGAAGACTATATTTCTTCTTCTTCTCCTTATGACTGATATTGGAATTTTAAGAATTGTCAGTGTTCTTCTTCTTCTTCTGGAAATTTAGGGACTCTTGACATGTTGCCCAGTCACAAAAGAGTTGTCAGTGCACAAAAATTATTATTCTTAGAGGATATGATTTATAATCTAACATCGAGATTTACTAGTTAATAGTAGTTCTTGTCACTTCTTAAATCTACTTAATATATCTACAAAGCCAGTACTCCTTCCATTCAGAAATTGGTGTTATTATTTTAATTTTAGAGATTTTCCAACTATTTTACAAACGAGAAAGCTCAGGCCTTACTGTGATTTCAGAAAGAAACCCATCGTAAGTACTGAATCCGCACCTTGAACGGGAATATAGTGGAATGAAACTAATAGTTTAGTACCTACAATTCACTTCTCACAGACTAAACAGCGTAGATTTTTCTAGATTCTGAAATCCGCATTTCTGAAATGAATTATCATGATTTTGTATTCATGACACAAAAACGTAACAGGATAGATGAAACTGAACAATATTAATATGACAGGAATGAGTGACGCACTAGTAGCACATTCAGCAGTTTTGCTAACCTCGAAAAGCTCCGACTTTCAACTCTAGATTTATGCAAGGTTTTTAATCCGTATGATCACAGCCATCTTGATATATAGAGGCCTGCTACTACCAGTTGTGTCCGACTCGTTGGCTGAATGGTCAGCGTACTGGCCTTCGGTTCAGAGGGTCCCGGGTTCGATTCCCGGCCGGGTCGGGGATTTTAACCTTCATTGGTTAATTCCAATGGCCCGGGGGCTGGGTGTTTGTGCTGTTCCCAACATCTCTGCAACTCACACACCACACATAACACTATCCTCCACCACAATAACACGCAGTTACCTACACATGGCAGATGCCGCCCACCCTCATCGGAGGGTCTGCCTTACAAGGGCTGCACTCGGCTAGAAATAGCCACAAGAAATTATTATTACCACCAGTTGTGACGTCACGCGTATAGTGCTCACTCTCCGTCGTCGCGTGTAATTCCATGTTGCTGATACGATACATTTTATCATAATTTGACAAAGAAAATGCAATAATAAGCCTATAAACACAAAACACCGAAGAAACACTATCAAAAGTATACATACGAATACACAAATATATGCACTCAAGGTAATATATTACATATTGTAAAATGTTCGACTGAAGGCTACTCACCTGGACTGTACGATGACGGTGAATAGGCGAATGGTTTTCTCTCAAAACAATGCAATTCTTTTATGCTTGTCTGAGCACATGAATAAGTTAAAGAAAACGTATTTTCCAAAATATGACAGATCTTGGTCACAACACTCATTAACTCAGCAGCACACACCCACACTTGTCACGGGTTTTTCAACTTTCATTATCAAAACATTGAAAACATTGAAAGAAACATCCCTAGAATTTCCACTGCCTAAAAATATATCTTTGAATCAGATATCAAGGTATGAGTTAATGTGTAGCTTTCCACAATTTAAAAAGTAGTATGATGGTCACTAGGCAAACTGTTGCTGTTTCTAAAATGCCAATATATTATACTTATTTGAGCACCTAGTGTTATTAATTATTTATTAATGACAGGAAAATATTTGCTATGATATGATAGATCTTGGACACAACGCTCATTAACTCTGCAGCTCACACCCACACTTGTCACAGAAATTACCAGGTTTTTCAACTTCCATTATCAAATCATTGAAAGAAAGATCCCTACGATTTCCACTGTTTAAAAATACATCTTTGAATCAGATACCAAGGCCTGAATTAACACGTAGCCCTCCATAACAAATCATTTGATGCTCAATAGGCGAACTGTTGTCTCTAAAATGTTATTGTTTTACGCTTGTTTGTGCGCACAGTGTTGTTGTTAATTATTTTTGAGTATTTGTTACAAAAACTGTTTCCGTAAATGTGGCAGATGTTGGACACAATGCTAATGAACTTTATACCACACATACACTTATCACAGTAATTGCCGGTTTCTTCAACTTTCATTTTCAAAAATTTTGTAAAAACATCCCTGTGACTTCCGGTGTTCAAAAAGGCAGCTTCAAAATCAGATATCAAGGTCTGAAATAAAGTGTAGCCCTTCAGAGCAATTTGAAAAAAAAATCTGTAGGCAGTTTTAACCCCCCTCTGCACAGCTTTAGCAAGTATGAATTTGGTTTGAAGCTTGTAAAACAAAACTTTTTTGACATCAATTTTGGTAGAAAATTCAAGTACATTTAGGGTTGTTAACTTACCCAACAAGTCCTCATAATTTGATATCTTGTCTCCTTCTTCTGGCGATTTTCGTTTGGCAGGTATTGGTTGAGACATATATGACGTCTGCCCAGGAAATATAGTTGGCACAGCATCGTCAGTTAGTTTCGGCTTTACCCTAGGTACAGTTAAAACGGAACCATCTGGTCGTTTTGCAGTATCAACTCGAATTATGTGATTTTCGGAAAAATGTTTAATACAGACACAGGCATATTTACTGAGTTCAAAATTAGATCTGTGTATAGCATAAATCCATTTTGCTAGCTTCTCCTTATAGCTAGGAAACGCAAATGTTGAGATAGCCACTTCCTTGTTTGAACGGTAATTGGATGTAGGCCTACAACCAGGCACTCTACACGTTAGCCCCATTTTGCAAAGAGGAGCATACACTACACTAATACATTATAGTAATAATCGTAATTAAATGATAAACTTTAGAGTACTTTAGACAATTCATAATAGCTCAGTATTATTAACCTATCACATAACCTAGCAATACTTCCTAAAATCAGGCTGCTCAAATTAGAATTCTATAGTATTTAACACATACTATTGCTGAAAATACATCCTTTACTGATGCGTTTTCATACAGTTATGACTTTTAAACACCTCTAATAACGTTGAAATAACAACAACGTGCTACGAAACCACCATGTAAACAAGACTCGTGCCTACATATCGCTGCACTACAAAACTGACGTCATCACTATGGAACTGTCATGTGTAGCAGGCCGGAACTTCGAGTTGACCGTGGTATGATCCATTGTATTTAATTCCTGTGTACGGAATAAAAATATGTTGATGAACAATCCACAGTGCTGTGTGTACAGTCCAATATTTTTTTTTTTTGCTAGGGGCTTTACGTCGCACCGACACAGATAGGTCTTATGGCGACGATGGGATAGGAAAGGCTTAGGAGTTGGAAGGAAGCGGCCGTGGCCTTAATTAAGGTACAGCCCCAGCATTGGCCTGGTGTGAAAATGGGAAACCACGGAAAACCATTTTCAGGGCTGCCGATAGTGGGATTCGAACCTACTATCTCCCGGATGCAAGCTCACAGCCGCGCGCCTCTACGCGCACGGCCAACTCGCCCGGTCAGTCCAATATTGCCGAATGGAAATGGCGCGTTTTAATTGTTTGGAATCCATGCAGATTTCTCATCATTGTGGCCTGTGATATTTTAGTTCGTCGTGATTGTAACAACACATTATTGTAACTATAATACTTCAGACTGTAACACCAAAATCAAGATGGCGGAAGTCATAGGGGAGCAGCTGCCTAAGGACCACGTGAGATTGCCGATTGATTAACGTTAGGGCGTAGCATCAATAACTTCATGTTGACGTCAAACCTTCACATATTAGTTTAGATTCCGCTCAAAACAGCAAGCACAAAGCTAAAAATTAGATACTTGGCAGAAAGTAATTGAAAAGATATATGCATTTTCTCATTAGGTTAGTTAGGTTAATCCAATACCCCTCCTTCATTTAAAATGTGAATTACACAAAACTAACGAAATTATTATTATTATTATTACTAGCGTATGGTAACGTACACAAATAATACAAAGATTAAATATACAGCACAAAATATCGTCGCTGGAACGGTAAAAGGTTGTATTCCACAAAGCTCTTCCATCAATTCTTCTCCTTAAAACTGGCCACGCCTCCCAGCCACGTATGGATACGCAGTCCATCAGAACAAATTTTGTTGTGTTCATTTTCCTATGCCCATCTGTAAAGGAAAATGAACCTTACAGTACCGTACTGTAGGAATGCACGTTTGCATTACGTATTTACGCACTCCTAGTGTACAATGCATGTAAGGTTCATTTTCGTTTAATCATCGACATAGGAAAACGAACACAACGGACATTGTTCTGATGGACTGCGTATCCATATGTGGCTGGGAGGCGTGACCAGTCTTAAGGAGAATAATGGATAGGAAGAGTATTGTGGAATACAACCTTTTACCGTTCCAGCGACGATAGTATATACATAATTACAAGATAAACACATAACATTGAAAACAATCGTGCAAGCAAAAGGTTTCAAAGAGTTAGATCTAAGTTCTCTAGCCATTGTATGGCCTCAGAAGAAGCCACCACAAAGTCCTGGCTGGATCCAGCGAATGCCCTTCCAATGCATTCGGTGACAATATGGTTGATGGTTTGCTTAACTGCACCACAGTCACAGGCTGGAGATGATCTCATGCCCCATTTAAACAACATTGATCCACATCTCCCGTGGTTAGTACGTACTCTGTTGAGGGCTATCCATGTCTTGCGGGGCAAATCAAAGCCAGCTGGAAGATTCTTATAATTGAACAGTGTCTGCCATTGAATCGGAGCTACGCTGTTCCACTCTTGTTGCCAATCAGTTTTTGGACTGAAATCCCTCCTAACAAGTTCCTGTGCTGTTTGAATAGGAGGAGATCTTGATTTGAGGTGACTGAATCTGACGTTAACATCTTTATGGATAGGGAGATCAGGATTGGTTAATATCTTATTGTATTCTCTATACAAGTTGTTCAATCTTCTAATTCTAAGAGGTTCTATGTGGCTGAGCACTGGCAACCAGAAAAGAGGAGTAGATTTTACTGTGCCACTTATGACACGCATTGTTTCATTCAAAACCGAGTCCACCTTTTTAGTATGAGAGCTGTTGATCCAAACTGAAGAACAGTACTCAGCTGTGGAAAGCACCAACGCCTCCCCTGGATAGGTACAGGTAACTGTGTTGCAAGTACTGAACTGAACGTCAGCATTTGGTAGCCAGACTATCACTTGTGATCTCCTGGCTAATGGTACACGAAACGAACTAACGAAATGAAACATTTCAGTAAATAAATACCACATGAGGTACATATTAATGTTGGAAATATTTCTTAGCAGACAAAGTAGAGGTCCCCATACTAAGAAAAACGTAAAATTAAACAATTTCCTCAGTTGTGCCGAAAGTTGAATGGCTAAAGGGCGCGGAAAAGTTTCAAATTGTGATACGTGGATAGTTCTATATAAATAAAAAAATTCGAAAATTACTTCAGGCCTGAATGCAGTTCCGGCAAAACGGCCTAAAATCACTTATTTCTTTACTCGTTTTCTTTCTTTATTCAAATCCTAGCCAAATTAACTTATTCTTTCTGTAATGTGTTCCTTGGTTCCATACCCTCAGGAGTTTCTTTTTTTAATTTTTGAAAAATGTCCACACCGAATGTAATATTAAGGGCTTAAGTGAAATAATGCATTGACTCACATTAGCGCTCGTAGTAGTGCTTAAGTGAAATAATGCATTGACTCACATTAGTGCTCGTAGTAGTGCTTAAGTGAAATAATGCATTGACTCACATTAGCGCTCGTAGTAGTGCTTAAGTGAAATAATGCATTGACTCGCATTAGTGCTCGTAGTAGTGCTTAAGTGAAATAATGCATTGACTCACATTAGCGCTCGTAGTAGTGCTTAAGTGAAATAATGCATTGACTCACATTAGCGCTTGTAGTAGTGCTTAAGTGAAATAATGCATTGACTCACATTAGCGCTCGTAGTAGTGCTTAAGTGAAATAATGCACTGACTCACATTAGCGCTCGTAGTAGTGCTTAAGTGAAATAGTGCATTGACTCACATTAGTACTCGTAGTTGTGCTTAAGTGAAATAATGCAGTGACTCACATTAGCACTCGTAGTAGTGCTTAAGTGAAATAATGCATTGACTCACATTAGCGCTCGTAGTAGTGCTTAAGTGAAATAATGCATTGACTCACATTAGCGCTCGTAGTAGTGCTTAAGTGAAATAATGCATTGACTCACATTAGTGCTCGTAGTAGTGCTTAAGTTAAATAATGCATTGACTCACATTAGCGCTCGTAGTAGTGCTTGAGTGAAATAATGCATTGACTCACATTAGCGCTCGTAGTGTTAAAAAAGGCAACCTGCTAATCTAATCGATCGGATAACGGTGATTAAGAAAAGAATTGCAATTTTTTTTAGTAAATAAAGAACGTATTCTCATACATTATTATATTTGATTTGCCAAAAATTCGCAGCTCTTATCCCTAAGATGTTTTCAGGATTGAATTACATGCCTGAAGGGCTAGAACTGTGCATTCTTTATAGAACAAACATCTTTGCCTAAGGATTCAGTAATTAGGACAGAATTGGTAGTGAATAAAGTAATGGAAATAGTAGTTTACTCGGTAAGTCTACTTGATGTTGAGCTTAAAATCCTTGCGAATCTTTTCCATCTCTCCTAAGTACTCGGTATTGCTCCTCTTAACCTGTTGGCTGTGTAGCTTTTCATCAATACCCTCTGAGATATTCTTGTCATGTGGAACTTGAGTGTAGTTATTGACGAAAATGTTGACCAGGACTTTCATACATTTCTTTAAAATTTTAAGTAATCGCACACGACACTTGCAAACGTATTCAATATTATTCAGGGTGTTTTAAGCAATTTGGAGACCTTATTTTACTACAGCCTCTCTCGACTGTCTAATTTCATAATACGTTGTCCATGTGTGGCACTAATGAGAGTTTAGAAAAGACAATAAAACTAAAGGACAACAGGAAAACTAAAGGACATCGAAATCTATCTCCGTTTAACTTCAAAACGTAGGAATAAAGTTCTAGATTATCACAAGCTGCTCTTCGTAAGTTTGTAGCATAATTTGACACTCCAAACAATATATTTCTTCCTTAGTTTCTCGAGAACGGTTATGCCCATATAACTAGCAACACACACCAAGATTCTTTGACTTTCTACAGGAAAGGTGGAACAGCGGGACTCATCGACAGCAGATTCCAACACATATAAGTTTTCATCTACCTTCCTTTTGGACAAATGCCACTGCTAGCTCCTTGAACGTGAATTCTCTTAATTTCGCAAAATTCAACTTCAGCAAATTTTAGACTTCGAATCTTCGATCAGACTCAAGTATCTTCTATAAGCTGCAGAGATTCCCTGCAAACTTTTTATTTATTTATTTATTTATTTATTTATTTATTTATTTATTTATTTATTTATTTATTTATTTATTTATTTATTTATTTATTTATTTATTTATTTATTTATTTGCGTTGCACTGACACAGATAGGTCTTTCGGCGACGATGGGATAGCAAAGGGCTAGGTTTCGGAAGGAAGTGGTCGTGGCCTTTGTGAAAATGGGAAACCACGGAAAACCATATTCAGGGCTTCCGACATTGGGGCTCGAACCAACTATCTCCCAAATGCAAGCTCACTGCTGCGCAACCCTAAACGCATGGCCAACTCGCTCGGTCCCCTGCAAAATGTCTGTCTGTCTGTCTGTCTGTCTGTCTGTCTGTCTGTCTGTCTGTCTGTCTGTCTGTCTGTCTGTCTGTCTGTCTGTCTGTCTGTCTGTCTGTCTGTCTGTCTGTCTGTCTGTCTGTCTGTCTGTCTGTCTGTCTGTCTGTAACTTGGATGTGAGTTTATACGTATTCCTGTATTCATCCAAAACGTATTTACTGAGATCAACAACAATTCGGAGGAGTGTAAAAGAGCTGTGTGTGTGTGTGTGTGTGTGTGTGTGTGTGTGTGTGTGTCATTAGTGAGTTTTCCTTCGTATGCGACAGGTGCCAGATATCAAAATAACTGTTCAATGTTTGGTGCCACTGGGACCGTAAATTGGCTTTGCATTCTCATTTAAGGTGTATGTTCCCTTCATGACATGCTGAACATTGACAATAGTCCACCATTTAGAAATTAACTTTTAAAATCGGATGGTACTATCGAAAATAAGCATACTCTCATTACGCAACATATTCGATGCCACAATATATTTTTGATCAAACACATTCATAGCTAGAACAACGTAGGTACTGCCTTTTAATAGCTGTGGGATACAAGGCTTCCCTGGTCAAATTTGGAGCCAGTTTTAATAAGATGTTCTTTCCAGAGCGAAATAAGTCTCTGAGGTTTGAAAACTTGCCTGATCAATAGTGAACTGGCATGCAGTCTTACCTTCAGGAATGTTAATATACACCCGGTGATGGTGAATGTCTGCTTAACATCTGGGATAACAAAATAATATTTCATTAAACCCGTTCGATCAAATATTTCTAATACATTCCATTAATACACATTGTCGAACAGAAGAAAGAGGGACTTGGAAAGATCAATTGGATCAGGAACACACATTTCTAAGATAACGCCACTTGACAGCTCAGACACCTTCCTATTGGTTCGATGATCAATCAATCAATCAATCAATCAATCAATCAATCAATCAATCAATACTGATCTGCATTTAGGGCAGTCGCCCAGGTGGCAGATTCCCTATCTGTTGCTTTCCTAGCATTTTCCGAAATGATTTCGAAGAAATTGGAAATTTATTGAACATCTCCCTTGGTAAGTTATTCCAATTCCTAACTCCCCTTCCTATGAATGAATATTTGCCCCAGTTTGTCCTCTTGAATTCCAACTTTATCTTCATATTGTGATCTTTCCTACTTTTATAAACGCCTTTCAAACTTATTCGTCTACTAATGTCATTCCACGCCACCTCTCCGCTGACAGCTCGGAACATACCATTTAGTCGAGCAGCTCTTCTTCTTTCTCTCAATTCTTCCCAACCCAAACATTGCAACATTTTTGTAACGCTACTCTTTTATCGGAAATCACTCAGAACAAATCGAGCTGCTTTTCTTTGGATTTTTTCCAGTTCTTGAATCAGGTAATCCTGGTGAGGGTCCCATACACTGGAACCATACTCTAGTTGGGGTCTTACCAGAGACTTATATGCCCTCTCCTTTACATCCTTACTACAACCCCTAAACACCCTCATAACCATGTGCAGAGATCGGTACCCTTTATTTACAATCCCATTTATGTGATTACCCCAATGAAGATCTTTCCTTATGTTAACACCTAGATACTTACAATGATCCCCAAAAGGAACTTTCACCCCATCAACGCAGTAATTAAAACTGAGAGGACTTTTCCTATTTGTGAAACTCACAACCTGACTTTTAACCCCGTTTATCAACATACCATTACCTGCTGTCCATCTCACAACATTTTCGAGATCACGTTGCAGTTGCTCACAATCTTGTAACTTGCTGAGACCAAGCACGCTACATCAAAGTTAAGTTCATTCATTACTTTGAGGAAATGTACTGTTAGCTTCACTAGTGTCTCGGCATTAATGCCTTTCGGTGGGTTAAGATCTATGATAGCCTTATAGTTTGAATGTAAGGATTAAAACATGAAAATCTGCATAGTGGCGGCTGCTTCATACTCGGATACATTTTTTTGCAATCCCAATTACAGTATATCTCGTGCCTTATAAATTAACTTAGCATTAACAGAAATTGCATGATAGTAACGAACTTACCATCATAAAAAATGGACTTTTCCATTAAAGAACATTTTTTGAGAAGATGCATTACCACAGCCTTTTGGACCTACCCTCCATAATAGCTGCCTATGATATGCACGGTGTGGTAGTCACGTTATTAGTTGATCGTATTGACTGATAGGCTTGTGGATATGTGAGGTAAATTGTGGCAACCCATATCAGAAGCTCTGGCGATTACCGCACATGAGCTGAAACTAACAATTCAAAAAAAATTGTTCTAAATAAAATGTTATTTTTCCTCCCTCTCACTAAATACACGTCACTATCAAGAACGAAGGCATCCTTTAAAAAATTCACAAACACAAAATTACTATCATGGATGGGAATATGTTCATCGTTGTAATTTCAAAGGTAATTCGCCTAATTCCAGATTACTTCACCTGTTACGCTTCAGATACCCAAGTTCTTTGCAGTGCAATATCCACTTAAAATTATCGGTAGACATGCACAAATTATTATAAAACACCTTCATATCCATGGAACTCGACAGTTTAAAACACATATTAATTGAAGGCACATTATGAAGTCTATCACTATTACCTATTTTAATAAAAAGAACACTGTCACCCTTGATCAAAACAGGATATGGAGCGACCTGTTTCCTTTCATGCATCCTCCTGAAGTCATCAAAGAAAGATACTTGGCAAAGTTTACTCATCCCTCTCCAATACTTGTAACCGTTCTTAGGTTTTCTCCTATATTTGGGGGGGGGGCTAACCGTGTGGCAGGAAGGATGATTTCTAAAAAGTGTAGGATTCTTATACATGTGTGCCAAGTTTCATAGTTGTATATTGTAGGGTTTAATAAATATATGCAATCGAAATACGTATATTATTTTTGAAACTCCCTGTATTATCATCCTCACCTACATCAGGCTATGCTTGTTTCATTTGGATTCCAGTATTTAGCTGGAATTCTATTTACATCTAAATATTGTTATTCAATCCTCGCGCTGTGTTCTGAACGTTTCCGTTGCCCAAATGAAAAATTGCAATGCACATGTTAAATTAGAGGACATGGCTGTTGGAATATTTACTAATCTTCTCAACTTTTTCTGGCGTGTTTATGCACGACTCGTTTGTAACTATGACATGTTTGTTCTATCACAGTCATACTCGTTGCGCTTCCAGCACAAATGTAGCAAATATTATCATACTAAACACGACTCTAGATGAATATTTTGACACTTGGGAAGCGAAGGGAAAGGAACTGTAAAAGTGTTCAAATACTTTAATAGGATTGTCATCATTTGAATGAACATTTCATAGGCTTTCTGCTGCATATTCGCCAGTAGTGAAACACAGTACATTTCACAATCCATAAGCTCGCGCATACGGTTAATTTTTTTTTTTCTTGTGGCTATTGCTAGCTTGGTGCAGCCCTTGTGGGGACAAGGGTGGATTACATCTGCCGTGTATGGGGAACTGATTGTGGTGGAGGATAGTGTTTTGTGTGGTGTAAGTTTAAAATCCCCGACCCGACCGGGAATCGAACCCGGCACTCTCTGAACCGAAACCCACTACGCTGAGCTTCGAGCCAAGGAGCCGAACGCTCATACGGTGAGATTCTGCGGAACAGTTAACATCACAGAATCCGTGCACTGATTGCGACACTGCTTAAGGACTTCATGAAGAAGTCCATGCTCTGTCTGATGTTAGAACCACAGGGTATATCGATATTATTGTGTGCAGAGACGGTGACAGATCTACATTCATTATTGATCCAACAATCAGTTTAATGCCAAACAACGTTTGGAATACTTCGAATAATACAGACTCAACAGAAAGTTATCGGACTTATGGTTGGCGCAAGGGGAACTACGAATAGAACATGCACCATTCAACGTTTGCCCATTCTTAACAGTATTACGAAAAATGTAGCCCTTACAGCCTTTAAAGGATCTATTACAATACTGAAGCACCACCTACATCAGCAATGACTTCTTCCATTGCAAGCCACATGAGATGACACTATGTTGAGCGAACACCAACCTCTATTGTGGGATTTAAATATGGCACAATCAATCAGTCATCAATGATCTGTATTTAGGGTGGTCGCCCTGGTGGCAGATTCCCTATCAATTGTTTATCTCATATTAAACCCATCATTCTAGGTTCAATATTTTCATTCATTTATTATCGAACATTTCCCTCGGTACTTTATTCCAATCACTTACTCCTCGGAATATAAATGAATATTTGCCGCAATCTGTCCTCTTGAATTCCTGCTTTATCTTCATATTATAATAGTTCCTACTTTTAAAAAAGCTCCACTCGAGCTTATTCTTCTACTTATATCATTCCACGCTAACTCACCAATGACAGCTCAAAACATATCACATAATCGAGCATCTCATGTCCTTACTCCCAAGTGTTCCCATCCCAAATTTTGCAATATTTTGTAACACTACGCCTTTGTCGCAAATCGCTCAGAACAAATCGTGCTGTTTTCCTTTGAATTTTTTCCTAGTTCTCGTATCAATTAGTCTTGGTGAGGGTCCCACACTTCCTACAGTTTGTTAAAATGACATATTTGTAGACGTACGCCTACTTTAAATTGGATTCTTTTTTACTTATATTCAAACTAGCAAAATATCCATGCTTTGTTACGGTTTAAAATGAAAGTTATCATTCAAAGTTTTAAATTTTGCAGGGCCCATTCTCGGCTGAACCTGTAAAATACACCCTAAGTTCGTACGTCGAACGGTTTTGGAGGAATTATTATTTATGTTCGGACCTAACACTCATTTCAACCCCATAGAATTGGATTTTTAGAAGTAAAATGTTTTTGAAAATATTTCTTATTTAATATCTTGGAGACAGAAGAACAACATTCGTGTAAAAGTTTTAGTTCTTACGTGAAACGGTTTAGGGAGAATGAATATTGTGATTTTAGAGTCAAGATCTATCTAAAACCCTTAGAATAGAGATACACTGCCTGACAATTGCTCAGCAACAAACGACCAATGAGAGCAAAAGGCAATGGAGAGGGCGGGACGTGTTATACGCAACAAAGCTAGTGCACGAAAGCTCTGTATTCATTCGACATTTCAAGCAGTGCGGTGTTTGACGAAGGTTTTTGTTGAACCTATTCGTGCGAAAGTCCGTGTGGTACGGTAAAATGGCTGCAAGACATCAGTTGAGTGCGTACGATCGTGGACGAACAGTTGAACGACTCGAAGCTGCTCAAAGTGTCACTATTGTGGCCACAGTAATGGATGTGTCCGGAAGTGTCGTCTCGCATTTAAAAATGGCCGCTGAAGGTAGAATGCTATGCGAAAGCATGTCAGTGGTCGTAGAAGGACCACCACACCGCAAGAGGATCGATGTGTAGCCTTAGTGGTGAAAAGTAACAGACATCTCACTCCTCGTCAGATAGCTGCAGACCTTGCAACCACTACCGGTGCATGTGTATCTGCCAAAATCTTTTCACGGCGATTAAATAAATCTGGTTTATATGCTCGGAATCCTGCTAAATGCATCCCACTTCAACCACGCCATCGTCGAGAAAGAGTTCGTTGGTGTCAGGAACGAATTGGTTGCGGTAAGTTACAGTGGTCCAGAGTGGTTCTCGGACGAATCCCGCTTCACTGCGACAAGTTATTCTGGCCACCAGTTAGTGTGGAGAGAGGGGAAACTCTTTACACACCACAGAAAGTTCATGAGCGTCTCGGTATGGCCTGGGCGTTATGGTCTAGGCTGTATGCACAATGATCGCACACCTCTGCATATCTTTGAGTGATGTACAACTGTATTCTGGACCATGTTCGTCTTTTCTTTTAGGGGTGCTGTAGATCCCGTCCTTCTGTTTATGGACGACTACTGCTGTATCGGACACACTGAAAAGAATTGAAGTATGAAATGGCCTGCGTATTCCTCAGACTTAAATCCTATAGAACATGCCTAGCAGACGTGTTTCTCAACGAACTCCCCCTCCCCGAACCGTGCAAGAATTGAAAACCGCCTTGAGAGAGGAGTGCGACAATATCCCCCAAGGACTCCTCAACAGTTTAGTAGACAGCATGAATAACAGGTGCAAACTGTGCATTAGTGTCCGAGGAGGAAATATTCCTTACTGAGAGATTGGCATCGACCTTTCTTTTGCAAGTCTGAACTGTTTCAAACAAGAATCAAGAACGTTATTTATTGATATCGTCCCTGTTCTGCCAAAACGGCGAATGTTACAATGCTCTTCCTATCCATTATTTCCCTTAAGTGTGGTCACGCCTTCCACCCATATATTGATATTCGGTCCATCAGAACAATTTTCGTTGAGTTCATTTTCCTATGTGCGTGTGTAAAGGAAAATGAACCTTAAATACATCACACTCTGGGAGTGGGTAAATGTCATGCAAACATACATTCCTTCAGTATGGTACAGTAAGGTTCATTTTCCTTTACACAAGCGCATAGGAAAATGAACTCAACGGAAATTGTTCTGATGGACCGAATATCAATTTGTGGCTGGAAGGCGTGATCAGTCTTAAGGGAAATAATGGATAGGAAGAGCATTGTAACATTCGCCGTTTTGGCAGAACAGGGACGATATCTTCATGCCTATTATCCTGCTTCCCATGAAGTGAACTCTGTACCACTTTTCCTTGTCAATATACCACTCCACCTATATTACGTACTGTGTTTCATGTCTTCCATTCTTGTGCACCCTTTAATCGGTAGAGCTGCGGATAATTTTCTTCTTTCTTGCCTCGGCTGCTGTAAAAGATATACCTACCGCATTGTTGAGATTCCCTCTCATTGGTGATCAGTCCTTTGTCGTCCACAGGGTGCTGCTGAGGGATTGCCTAGCTAAAGGTTACCATATGACTACTGAATAAATAACTGTTATGACTCATACTGATTTTTGTAAAATAAAATAATTCTTTATTAATAAATTAAGTGAAATCATTATCATGGATTTAGAAAATGAACCAAATTTATAGTATCCAAATTATATAAGTGCAAACTCAAGCTTTATAAACACAATTAATTTAAAATCATAATAAAAAAATAATTAATTAAATAATTAGTTAATAAAATTTTAGGATAGAAATTATCCATTTAAAAGTTTTGAACTTGATATTTAAAAAAACACCATTGTTGAAAATAAAAAAATTATGACGTTATTACAAATTATTATCACCTTTTGATACACTTAGAACATTCCAATCACTTTCTAGGAGTATATTCTCCGTAATTAATGCACATTATTTAGCATTTGAACTCTCATTTTATAATAATGAGGATGAATACACCATTTAAATTAAACCACTGTGTAATGTGACATCTTTTGACTCAATAAGTCTTGCAAGTATTTTTATTGAAAATCTGGACATTACTGAACTTTCCGTTAAGCATAGCTCTATTTTTTTTTATATCACCCTGGATTATGTAAACTTTCATATAAATATTATATTGAAAAATGAAAAGATTTATTTGACAAATTTTTCTTGACTATATTATCATCAATATCATCACACTTTTATTAGTAAATTTATAATTCAGTGATCAATTTATTCGTTCAGTAATTCCGAGAAAATTTGTTGTTGTTTGTTATGTGAGGAGAAATTTTGAATCTAACACTTCGTGTACTAATTGTTACGCGCCCTACCATTTCTAATACTATATAAATGAACATTATAATTAACACTCAAAATTAGATAGGAATTAATGAGAAACACACTATATTACATTATAGTTACAGAAGGGTTACTTATGCAAATTATTTATAATTCAAATAAAAACGACCATCATGGTTAACTGGTAATTTGTGTACAAATTCATGTTCTATTTACACTATCTTATTCACTCACGCACTGTTGTTCATAAATCAAACATAATAGACTTCAGATTGCATCATTACGCATAAGAAAATTATTATCCTGCTCAGAGTCCATTAACTTCAAATCTCTGAGTAAGGATGGTATGTCACCATGACCATATCAACATCTCAGGGCTTTCCTGACTCCATTTCTCTAATATAAATCGATGAATATTACAAAATAAATTTATCCAAAATTAACTGGCAATAAACCAAAAGAAACGTGATAACAAACTGAATCACATCAAATAACATCTTATGAATACTTATTGTGATACAATCTTCGCATATCAATTGGGATCATAGACTATCTTTTTAAGTCATTTACATCGATAAATTTACTTGGTTTTGCATATCATTATCTCGCTTAAGATGGTATGTCATGTTGCCTCAGCATCTGTTCATTGGGATAATTCACCATTATTAATGCACCTTAATTACAAGAAAAACATGGGCTTGTCCTCCCGCTCACTTTCATTATACCCTCGGCTCATCATGGCTGGCATTTATTTTCACATTCACAATATCAGCTTTGCATAGCTTGAATATTATTTCACTTTATTAGCACCTACGGCTTAATTATTTCCATCGCAGCTCGGCGGCTGGTAACACATAATTAACTCATTTACCTTGAGACATTCGTCTTCAGTGCATAATCAATTATCACATAATATCATCCTCTATCATCGTTTGAGCCTTATGACATAACATCTTTTCCTTGGGTTCATTCTCCCCAGTTATTGAGATATTCAACTACAATCTCCCAATTGAGTGCTTTATATCGTATCGCAATAATATTAATCAAATCCATTCAAATCCACTGTGACCAATTAACAAAATGATTATTCTTCACCTGTCCATAATCTTGTTATTCAGGTGAAGTATGTATCAAAATAACGGAAATTATACAAATAACCACGAATAAAAGAAAATTTGATATAATCAAAATAATTTTATATCATTTAATTAGCAAATCGTAAGTTCATAATGTGCAATCATCAAAAAAATATTGACGGTCCCTAATATCGTTTAAATGTAGGCCTATGCATTTAAACAAATTAGTCCAATTGACAATAATAATAAAATGAATATTAATAATATTAATAAGAATAATAAGAAAACAAATAAAATTGACACCATCATGCATGAATAAATTGTCATTATCAAATCTCCTCTGTGCTATACCCTAAAATATAATTACAATAACTACATATCTACTTGACAGCTCGCGTAACTGAATAATTAAAATAGTATACTCCATGTTAGATTTTTATATGAATCATTTTACTCACATTTTGCAATGAAGTTTCGCCCATGCTAGGGCATCCGCCGATGTGGAATTAGAACATGATTACAAAGAAAATATGCATCTTCATAATACCGACGTATCCATCCATGATATTGGTTGCACTATTCACACGCATTTTATATATCCTTGATGCCTTAATTCTAACACTAGAACATTTAAAACACATAATAATACGAAGAGAATTATATACACTTTTTATTTCTCACTTCTCCTCTGCGTAACACGCGTTTTGAAGGTCTCTAGTGTCGTTTACTATGTGTGCTGGACTTACTATTGTGTGAAAGTATTTTCCCCGCATACCTGCTTTGCTGTCCTCGAGCCGATTTAATCCTATTTACCAGTTCCTTGGCCTCTGTAGTAATGTTAATGACTTATTTGTAGTAGAACGGCTCACTCACTCTCTTTCCCTCTACTTGTCTGTTATGAATTAGTGAAACCAAAAGTGTTTCCGAGCCAGCTGGAGTACCGCCTGCCTTTCATGGAAAGAAGTTTTCTCCGTCTCCCATGTAACAGTCAAATATAACCAGTTAATACGCACTGAAAATATCATCTGTGACCAACTTGTCATAACAAAATCTGGTATAAAAGTTCTAGATGTATTAACATATCTGACGTGTGCGATAGTGTTGCTAAATAAATATAAAGATTCATTTGAAGCTCTGCATGTTAAGTAATTGTCTTACACTGTCCCCTAAGATACTCCTCAAATAGGAGAATTGACATTACACGTCTACTCTACACGACCGTCGAAAAACAGGTGATTCTTCTGCTAGGCGTCCTGTGCCTCCCTGGATTTCTTCGCGGAATGGCATAAGCTGACTTAGGGAGCGACTTTTAAGTCATGCATCCCTTTCTGGTACTTCATGAATGTCACACTTCATCAATAAAATTCCGGTAAGTCGATTAATACACTGCGCTCACCGAATTAATCATAGACATTTACATAATTGAGATGGCTTCGGTCGAACTATTTCACCTGTCGTAATGCTGGGTGTAATACCTCAATGGCGGGAATATCCTCACACCCTCGTCCACAGACACATCCTCTCTTAATTAAATATTCGCTGCACATCAACAGAATTATTATCCTTCACTGTTTATAATATACAAATTGCAGTGTCTTTACAGTTGAAAAATTATTAACTACTGCCAGTTTCTGTCAAAAGATTGAATATTTGAGGGCGCTCTATTCGAAATATTCAGAATAAAAGCTTCTGATTGGTTGAGAGGGTTTTCTAACAGGGAAGTTGGACTGTTTCCACTTCAATTCTGAGGGGTGTTTGGTAGATATTTCTGTCTTCCTTCATCATTGTCCCTCGTGTTTCTCTCTCACACACTATGGAAAAGTACTGAGCGTTGACCTTGATTGCTAGTGGGTTTGGCGTCTCCCTGCCGTATTGTTCAGAGATAATTACTTTATTGGGGGACAAAAGAACGTGACTTTAAGAGACTCCTTAGGTTTAAGGCTCCCTTTGTGTGGTCCTCCTTTCTGCAGTACTGTGAGAAACCGAGTTTCTACTATGTGGAAATATTCCATCTATGATATTCATTACAGTTATAAATAATGCAACTTGGCTCAATTCCATGGATGCACTTGCCTGTGATTATTCCTTTCTAACAATGTCTGTTCCTTAGTAATTGTCAGGCAGTGTATGACTCTTAGGACATAAAATAACAACTTTCTCGTAACATTACAATTTAGCACGTCAAACGGTTTTGGAGAGATGGTAAATTTCGTTTCAAGAACTAACGTCATTTATCTTTGAGCTGGATTGTTTTAAAATATTTCCTATTTTACAGCTAGGAAAATAAACACATCAATTTCAAATTTTGTCTTCGTACTGTACATTAAAAGGTTTCGGAGGAATGAATATTTTTATTTTGGGATATTAACCCCGTTAAACTCTCCACGGTTTCATTTTTTAACTCCTAGGATATAATTTGAAATCTGAACTTTGTAAGCGAGCGGTTTCAGAGAAATGAATATGTTTGTTTCATGCCACCCCCACACCCTCAACCAGTCAAAATTCCTCAGGAGTGTATTATTTTAAGACCATTTCTTATTTAATATAAGGCAAAGAATTGTGTGTGTGTACTCTGATAATAATCGAGATGAAACTTCCTTTGATATTTACTATATGTTAGCTTGTAGAAATGTTATAATTTGAAAGGTTTAAATCTTTTAAAATAAGTTTAGAGACATTCAGTGTGCGTAAGAATACGTAGGTACTATTAATGTAATAGATATTCAAAAAATTGCGTCCTACACTCGTGTACTGAGTTTAAGATTATTTCATTTACACTTCTCAGCTTTACAAATTTATTTTTTGACAAAAGAGTCGGAAATTTAAGTCCAATATCATGGCTGTTGTGAAACCTTGATTAGTTTTAGAACTTCAACAACTCCTGCATGATCAAAATCCTTACATACGTGAATTATTTTTAATTATGTCGTATTTGATACGTACGACATAAAAGAACAACCTTCTTTTAAAATTACAACTTCCTACATCAAAAGGTCAAAACCACTTATAGGTGTGTTGTTTTAGGACCACTTCTTATTTCAAATCTAGGACATAGAGGAGCAAGCATCGTGTGAAATTTTAATTTCGTAAATGAAACGGCTTCAGAGAAATGAATATTTTTGTAACCAGGCCTCACCCGCCAGTCAAAACCCGTTAGGGTATTAACTCCCAGTTCACCCTTAAGGGCTGGTTCCAATCAGTCACCACTGATCCGCATCTAGGACAGTCACCCAGGTGGAAGATTCCCTATCTGGTTCTTTTTTTTTCACCTAGCCTTTTCTTAAATAATTGCAAAGCATTTGGGAATTAATTGAGCACCTCCCTTGGTAAATTATTCCAATCCTCTTCCTACAAACTCTAAACTTATTTAACATCTATTACACAACGGAGCAATCATTGAGTACAATTTCAACCTTGTCCGGTGTACGGTCTCGGAGGAATTAATATTTTAGTTTTCATGGTTTTACCCCCGTTTCATTCCCTTAGGGGTGGAAGTTTTTGTAACCCTTCCTTAGTGAGCACCTACGCAATAGAAATGTATCCCCAAATTCCAACAGTTTTGACTGGACGTTGATTGACAGTCAGTCACAGCTCTGCCTTCTATATATATATCTATAAATTAATAGCTGTAGTACCCATCGTTCAAGGGACTATCATATAGCACGTGCAAAGTTATCTAACTTCCCAGCTACTTTCCGTCAATATCAGGCATGCTATTTTACTTGGGACGTAGTAGTAATCCCATCCATCGGAGATGAGTGGCAGCAGAAGAGACAAATCACATCACAACAATGGTCGATGATCAGTTTTATGAGCTTTCGATATTGAAGGCCTTGTCCGGCTCCATGGCTAAATGGTTAGCGTGCTGGCCACGACGTCCAGGCCGCCTACGGGTATCAAATCAAAAGACCTCCACCTGGCGAGCCGAACATGTCCTCGGACACTCTCGGCACTAAAAGCCATACGCCATTTCACTTCATTTCATTGAAGGCCTTCATATTTAGTTTTCTTTCGACTCTGGGTTATTAGAGCATGTAATATAAAGGCAGTCCTTCCTTCTTTCATGATTCCCTCTTGTCTTATTCTTCAAGTGATCGTTACTTTGCAGTTTTCTCTCATTTTTATAACCATTTTCACAATTTTCCTTGTCGATACGGACCGATGATCGCACCTTATGACAATCATGACAAAATCCATCGCCATTTGACACAATTAAACAATATTTCCATGTTAGCAGTGCTCGGCGTTGATATGAACTAAGCAACAAGAGTCTAAATTCATGAATTCTATTATCATAGTGGGTATGGTAAAACTGTTTAAGACATAAAAGATTGGAACTTCTGTTCTCTATAACTTATGTAGTACAGGGCGTCAGGAAATGTTCTCCGCAGCGCCTAGGTGCTGCTGTGCGAGGTTGCATTAGCAGTTAAGTTGCCAGCACGGCTACTACCGCTTGTATCAAAACAAACAAACAAAGAAACAACAAACAGTAAAC
Organism: Anabrus simplex; assembly: GCF_040414725.1. Taxonomy (NCBI): domain Eukaryota; kingdom Metazoa; phylum Arthropoda; class Insecta; order Orthoptera; family Tettigoniidae; genus Anabrus; species Anabrus simplex. Next base: position 146,955,082 of record NC_090265.1, on the reverse strand, counting down.
TTTGTACTCGCCACAGCAATTCATAACAGATGCTGGAAGTGTTGTCCTTGTGTTCGAAGACAAACTTCAACACGTCTACACATAGTGTCAAAGACTTTCACTAAACTTTCTTGCGTAATGGACTCCACTTAATTAATGATATTCACTTTAAGTTAATCAATCGTTTTTGGATTACTTTTGTACACCTGTATGTTCCCGGTACATCGTGGACTGAGCCGGTCACACGAAATTTACTTATCAAATCCCGAACGGTATCCCAATTTGGACACTTTGAATTAGGAAACCGTGCCTGAAATTTTAGTTTAACATTTTCTGTAACCCAATCGCCTTCGCGAAAAACGTCTTCCATCAAAAAAACACTCTCTTCAGTAGTAAACTTTACCGCCTGTATTCTGTTGCACTATTTCAGTAATCTATCTGAACGTTCGGTCACTGCAATACACACTGACGATTTCGGCAGCCCACAGCTAACACGTGTGGCTTTTCCTGTACTGCTACCCTGTTGAACTTGGCCTGCCGGCGAGCGAGCGAGCGAGGGTGACAGATGTGACACCGTGCTGCCAACTAAACTGCTCATGCTGCCATACTCAGCAGCACACAGACACTGCGGAGAACAATTCCTGGCGCCCGTTACTTTTCGATAGGACCAATAATATGTGTACCGCATTTGAAAAATAATAATTTTAGGCACCTTCCTCTAAACTACCGTTTTATCCAGCATGAATAAAAATCATTTATAGCCTAGATTGCAGTGCCTCATTCCTCGACTTTACATCCCGATTTTCATTAAATTCTCTTCAGCTATTTTCCTGTGATGCCCGTGCATACTTACAGATAGACAGACAGACATCACTGAAAATCAAAAAGTATATTCCCTTGTTACTGTGCACACGGCCGATACAGAAATACCATTATTTTTAAATTCTGTGCAATATACAGAGAAAACTCGTATTTTATACATATAGAAGATACTGTATGTGCGAACATTACACTTACTCCAATGCTGAAGCCAATATTGGGGAAAGTAAATAAGTCATGTTTTTCTTTTCCCTTTTTATGAGAGGGTGTTCCTAAGTTCGAAACCCATTTTTCCTGGAAAATATAAATGTTATTTATTCCAATAAGATAATATTTCTGTTGTTATATGCATTGTTAATAAATGTGTTTTGGAATCCTTTGTTAAATAATTACAGTATATATCAATTGTTATTCGAGAAGTAAGACAAATAGGGTGATTTATGCTCATTCTTGTTGAACTGAAATGAGATGTTCTTGTTTGCAGGGATTCATCAAGATCTACAAGCAGTTCTTCCCACAAGGTGATCCTACGAAGTTCGCCTCACTTGTCTTCAGGGTGTTCGACGAGAATAATGTGAGAAATTTTTATGTAAAACAGTACAAATTTACACCAATAACCTACCAGAGATAAGCACATGATAGTAAATCAAGGCTGAAGGGCATTATAATCACGTGCAAAGCTTGAAAGAAATGGCATTGGGTCTAGAAGCATTTAAAAGAGACACCCTGGTGTCAGGGTATCAGTGGTAACGTAAAATTTTGTTTTGGATAATCAGGTTCCTTCGGTTGAATATTGAGATATGATATTGATATTGAGAAAAAATATTTTTTTCAATGACTTCTATTGACATGATACTGCATAGGCTTTTGGGCTTATGCCGTGTCAAGAAAATAAGGTGAAATTCTTAACGTTTCGCAGAGAACTGTGCTCTGCGTCATCAGAAGAAAATCTCGACTGTCCACGAGAAAGGCTTCTTAAACAATGACTTTTTTGGAATTTAGACGTTATAATAGAAGTGGAAATGGTACGTTCATTCGTCACCAGATGGCTCCCCAAACGTGGCACAACGCTAGCGTTCAAAGCGGAAGCTGACCGAACCATCAGAAACAGTCTAACAGGTTCACATAACATGTGTACGCAACATATGACATTGATAGGTGTATGACATTGACACAAGCCTGGAACGAAACATCTGGCGATGAGGAACGTACGAATTTGGAAAACACCGAGATGAAATAAGAATAGTGAAGGGGACAGGGAAGGGAACTACCTACGTAAATCCTTCATTGCTGGCAACCAGGTGTTACTTAATTGATAGCCGGTGTTCCTGTTGAAATTGTTAGGATTTCTACGTATTTCCACAGCTTCCTGTATAATCCTGGGCCTGTATTGTCTAGTGTGAGTAAGAGCTCGAGCATCCTGGAACATGACATCATGACCCGACGATAGAGCGTGCTCAGCTATTGCCGATTTGGCTGGCTGGTTGAGACGAATATTACATTCATATTCCTTGATACGGGTATCAATGGACCGGCATGTTTGGCCGGTGTATACCTTACCGCAAGTACAGGGAATTTCGTATACCCCAGGGTGTAAAAGTGGGGACAATTTGTCCTTAGTTTTACTCAGACTATGAGCAATTTTAGTGACGGTGCCAAACACGGTTTTTACATTGTGTTTGCGGAGGACCTTCGCAATTCGATCTGTGATGTTGTGAATATAAGGCAAGTAGGTAGTTCCCTTCACTTCTTCCTTCTGTGAACTTTGCTTGGTCGTTTGTCTGGGATGAAGAGCTCTATGAATCTGCAAATCGCTGTAACCATTACCCTTGAACGTGACTTTGAGCGTGTCCATCTCCACCTGGATATTTGATGGCTCACAAATTCGTCTTGCCCTCTTGGCGAGTGTCATGAGAATGCCTTGTTTTTGTTCTGGATGGTGGTGGGAATCTGCATGAAGGTGGCGATTTGTGTGGGTAGGCTTACGATAGACAGTATGACAATGATTTCTATTGTTCTGGTAATTATTGGCTTTAAGAAATGCAGTGAATTTTACTTTTATTGTACAGAATTATAAAGAACTAGTTGTTCAACCGCGTATCGAGCTTAAAATATTGCAAGAAAATAACTTCTAGAAAACATTCTTCCGAATCATCTTTCAATTTAAACTTCTCCATTTTGATCTCTACTTAGCTCATAGAGTACGAAATTACGTAACATGAATTGGAAATGACTTCAGTGATTGTGTGATCATATTTTGCTACAAATCGAGAAAAGAATAAATCTACTTATGATACCTGTATTCAATTTACTAAGACAATGGACTCTTCTATCTCTATCTTACAATTCAAGGAAAATTTAGCTAGCGATTAGTGGAAACCAGATTTTGTGATGTTTGGAATAAATACTTTCAGTATTGGAAGTTTTGGTTATCGTGACTGAGGATAGCACACAACTAGATTAATAATTTAACATTTCTTTGATTCAACCATTCTTAACCTGCGATAAAGCACGTGAATTTTTATAAACTTGGCATGCGGCATGGTCAGAGAAGCTGACGTGCAGGGTAAAGTAGGGTGGTAGCGCGATAGACGAGTAGCATCATCACTGGCTTCTCACCAGGGTGGATGACTTTCGAATCCCGTCCGATATACAGGGTGTTAGTGTAAGGTACGGCAAAACGTAGGAGAAGAAAATATCTTACATATACATGGTCCCGGAATCGCTTTATTCACGTGTTAGAACTCACTTTCTGTAACTCTGCACATTACATTAATCGTGGGAAATACACTGGAACAGAACGTACCAGCATGAAATGTTCAAAATGTACTCCGTTAGCACTGTTACATGCATCAGCCCGCCGTCACATTGAATCCCAAATGCGCTTGTGTATCCCTGGAATATTGCGCATGGCAGGGCCTCTCAGAGTGCTTGCACCGGTGCATTGCGCGGCTCAAGGTGCATAAGACGACTTCGCTAGGTTGACCAGAGTGCTGATCCCCCACTCCCCGATTTTGAACACTGAAACAAGCGACGTCATTTTTATTCCTCAGTAGATCTCGAATTTCTCATTGGCTGATACACACAGAAGCTTTTGAAGGTAACTGGTGATGGATATAAAACATTTTGCATTTAACAGTGATTTAAAGAAACTATTTTTAATATGACAGTGTTTTCTGAAACTCGGTAGTTACACAAACGAATAAAACTCATCCTTAGAAATCTACTGTTATGCATATCTCAATTCTTGAAACAATGGTATTTAGAGGGTTTTGAATGTAGAGGATTCGCATGTTTTCATGCGTTGCTTGCTATGGTCCATGAAACACGCTTCCTATTTATTACACTCCACTTCTTTTCTGACGAAGATTCACCATCCCGATAGTTAATAGAACTCCATCCGCAGAGAATTGGTAAGGCCGGGAGGCGAATAAGTAATTTGATATCTTTTTGTCAGCCGGAGGACCGCAGCACCTTAAAGAAAATACGAGGATTGGGGCAAAAGTCATGGCAACTATTTTTTCTTGTAGATATGTGAACGGATCACAAATGTATATGTGTCGTGTGGAAGTTCTGCAGGCATAATGTGTATGCAGAACAACAGACGGCTCTGTGATAGCTGGTAGTAGCGCAGGGAGGGCTGTGAAATCAGTCAGTTGGTGGATGTCGTGCGAGATGGAAGTAACCCATGTTGAACAGAGCGCTTACATCAAAATAGCCGTTCTCCGAGAGAGAAATGCGATGGAATGCCACAGTGAATTAGTGGAAGCCGTTGGGAATAATGCAAAACCACATAAAGCAGAGTGTGTAGGGCAGCTACTGCGACGTTGGGGATGGGAAGAATTGGAGCATCCATGGTACTCTCCCAACATTTCGCCTTGTGACTTTGATCTCATTCGAAAGATTAAGGAACCACTACGCGGTAGGCGGTTTGCAACACTAGAGGACATTGCTAATGCTGTGCGCCAACAGGTGACCCGATTCACATATGGTGTGGTATGGTATTCAGCGCCTCCCACATCGTTGGCAGCGTGTGGTGTCAGTAGCAGGGGACTACCATGAGGGTCTTCTGGCCCATGTTTGTCGTGTCAACTTTATGTGTACTGTGTTGTCACTCTTTTGCACCGGGTAGGCCATATTGCCTCCCGAGGCTGAGTAGACCCCATTCCAGTCCTCGTATAACTTTTCAAATTTCCTGGCAGAGCCGGGAATCGAACTCGGGTCTTCGGGAGGGTGGCGCCCAATCACACTAACCACTACACCGCAGAGGCGGTCTTTGGTTTATATAATAAAGCAAATCCTATTTGAAAGACGAGGTTTGAGTAATGACTCATGATTTAGTACTGTGCTGTGTCCCTCAAAATTCTGCGATGTCACTCTTTTTTTGACACTCCTGTTCCTCAATCTTCACCTATGAAGGAGGTCACGCTGCTGATGCGTCATATGTAAAGGAAGACCTGTTTGGGGACGAACACACACACCCATTCCAGAGCTAGAGAAATTAATCAGGCGCGATTACAACCCCCGACTCGTTCAATAATCGAACCCCGAGTCCTCTGAACCGAAGGTCAATACGCTGACAATTCAGCCAAGGAGCGGGACATTTAAAATAGATATATGTTCAGTATGACTGAAAATATTTTTTTTTCCTTCAAGAAGAAATGCATGTTGTGTTAACAGTAGTACCAGCACCTTTTCTGTGAACGCGAAGAGGGAGGTAGTGAGGAAAGAAGGAAGATAAGTGACGATCGAATTGTGGTCACACTGACACCTCACCACAAGAACTCGTACCTATGCCGAGACTCTTTGTACTGAACGCACTTTGGTTCATTTCACGTTAAGAAAACAGTATTGCTCTTATGACAACAGGGTTGCCATATCGAACGGCTCTGCGCAACACAATCACGGGGGAACGGCGGCACATTAATCTGTGAAATTCAATATTTAACTTCAGGATAACAAGCGGAATACACTAAGCTGCAAATAATTTGTATGAACTAAAGGGGGCGGGGAGTTTACAGGGGCTATTTTTTGTTTGTACAGAATCAGAGGTAAACTACGGCACATAAAAAACCTCTGCATTGAAGTGTATGGTAAATCGGCGGAGAAAATAGGCAAATAATATTTGTATGGGCTCGAAGGGTGAAGGATGCATATAATAAATTTCCCCAGACGGGCTGAGTGGCTCAGACTGTTGAGCCGCTGGCCTTCTGACCCCAAGTTGGCAAGTTTGATTCTGGCTCAGTCCGGTGCTATATGAAAGTGCTCAAATACTCGTGTCGGTAGATTTACTGGCACGCAAAAACCCCTGAGGGACAAAATTCCGGCACCTCGGCGTCTCCGAAATCCGTAAAAGAAGTTAATGGGACGTAAAACTATTATTATTATTATTATTATTATCATCATCATCATCTGTTTACCCTCCAGGTTCGGCTTTTCCCTCGGACTCAGCGAGGGGTCCCACCTCTACCGCCTCAAGGGCAGTGTCCTGGAGCTTCAGACTCTTGGTCGGGGGATACAACTGGGGAGAATGACCAGTACCTCGACCAGGTGGCCTCACCTGCTATGCTGAACAGGGGCCTTGTGGAGGGATGGGAAGATTGGAAGGGATAGATAAGGAAGAGGGAAGGAAGCGGCCGTGGCCTTAAGTTAGGTACCATCCCGGCATTCGCCTGGAGGAGAAGTGGGAAACCACGGAAAACCACTTCGAGGATGGCTGAGGTGGGAATCGAACCCACCTCTACTCAGTTGACCTCCCGAGGCTGAGTGGACCCCGTTCCAGCCCTCGTACCACTTTTCAAATTTTCGTGGCAGAGCCGGGAATCGAACCCGGACCTCCGGGGGTGGCAGCTAATCACGCTAACCACTACACCACAGAGGCGGATTATTATTATTATTATTAGTCTATTATTATTATTATTATTATTATTATTATTATTATTATTATTATTATTATTATTATTATTAAATTTCACCAGGCAATGCGGGGTACTACTGCGCTGTTGTATCGCTTAACAAAAGACAATAGTAAAAATTAAATGCGGTCTTAAAGAAAACAGCGGTAATTAAAATACGCTTAAGAAAGAACAGCTAAATAACAAAACCAAGCACAAACAAAACATACGACACATTTTTGTATCAGTACAAGTTATGCCATGACTTATCGCTGCACACCACAGCATCAAAATCCTCACTAACAACTTCTGTCCAGTACGAAAATAATACAACACACAAAAATACTATGCAATATACAACCAAAATAAAATATCTGCCATTAGACAACTTTATGGTACTCACTCAACAGAAGACAAGTACGCACTGATTTACAGCCTAAAAACACACATGCAATAAAGAAACATTGTACGTGACTTCACTACAGAAGTGAGCTGCCCGCGATTCACAGATGCTTGTACCAGAGCAACATAGAAGGCAAATGAAGCAAGGCAACGAAGCGATGGCTGTTCCCGCCATTGTACTTCCTCCCTTCGAATGTACTTATGAAAAATAAAATGTTATATAGTTATTTTAATACCTCACGGGCAAAAATGCCTCATCCTTTTTATCTATCTTTCATAATACATTACAAAGTACAGTATAATATCCCTTAACCACGAGGTATTACGGGACTCTTAGAGGGGGTATGTTCAATCGTTGTAGGTCCGTAAGAGCAATACTGTTTTCTTAACGTGGAATGAGCCATAGTTGGAACTCCCTGTCGTAGACAATCCTTTACTCATCGCTAGTTACCACTCATTTCTAGATCAGTTGCGTTACGTGCCGAGCGAGTGGATGCGCGGTTTGCGTCACATAGCTGTCAGCTTTCATTCGCGAGGTAGTGGGTTCGAACACCACTGTCGGCAGGCGTAGTTTCCCATTTTCATACCAGGAAAATGCTGGTGCTGAATCTTAACGAAGGTCACGGTCGACACCTTCCCACTCTTACTCCTTTCCTGTCCCATCGTCGCCATAAGACCTATCTGTGTCGGTGCGACTTAAGGCAAGTTCTAAACAATTTGTTGCGTTACATTGTGTTCTAAGTCAGATCGCAAACGAAATGCAGTCGTGCATTGTAAGTATATCAGATTACAAATTACCAAAAGAGTCCTTTCAAGTAGTCTTTAGTATACAACAACCTGATTTCATTACTTCTGTCCAGCTGAATTTCACCTATCCAATTTATACCATCATTAAATTATTATCGTAATATCCAATAGCGGTAAACTTCTTCGATACGGCAACCTGATACAGTCGTAATGCTTGGTATTCACGACGTTTCGTGCAGCCTCTTATCAGATAGCTCCTCATTTGGTCTCTTGAGGCTAAGTAAATCCTGTTTCAATCTTTAGTCTAGAATTACAATTCTTGGACTGGTCGGAATCGTACCAAGAGCTTCCGACTAACAGGCAGACGCACTACCCGTACACCACGAGACTGCTATATAAGTTAGACATCAGGAGTGTTAAGTTGCGACCTTACCTTACTCCAGTTTTTACTTGATCATCGTTGTGAACGTTTCCGGATGTGTCGAGAGAGGCGAATGGAGAGGAGTGGTGTTGAGAGTCGTTTCTGTCTTGTACAAAATAATAGCCATCTTCGCGTTCGTAGATGTGCAGGTGAGTGAAGCACTCCACTGTCTATTCGCACTCCGCACATGATCTACAAATTTACTGAATTGTCCGGAAGTTGTTAAATGCATGGTCACCATTACTTTTACGTTATTGTGCGGCAGCACAATTAACTCAGGAGGGTACAAGAAGGAACACATACTGTTCGCTTGTTCTGAGGAAAGGATGCGAAGAGAGTCCAAGAACAGCTTGATACAGTAAGTTAATAGTTGAAAGATTGGAGAATGATAATCGGTGTGGAGAAAAGTAAGGCAAAAGTGATGGCAAGATGAGGAGAGGAGGAAACTAGGTAGAGAAAACAGAAATAGGAGATAACGGTATTGACTTGTGGAGAGACTTCAAGTACTTGAAAGAATTAAAAAGAGAATTCAAGATTAGACATATCAACTGGAGGGTAGAATGGGTGAACGAATGATGTCACCAATAATGATATCCGGAAATCAGGTCAGGATTATTCTAGTGTAATTTCTCTCTTTTTTCTTTCTTTCTTTCTTTCTTTCTTTCTTTCTTTCTTTCTTTCTTTCTTAATCCGTTTACCCTGCAGGGTTGGTTTTTCCCTCGGACTCAGCGAAGGATCCCACCTATATGGGTTGGGGGATACAGCTGGGGAAGAGGACCAATACCTCACCCAGGAGGGCTCACAGGGACCGTGTAGGGGGATGGGAAGTTTTGAAGGGATGGATAAGGAAGAGGAAGGAAGCGGTCGTGGCCTTACCTTAGGTACCATCCCGGCATTTGACTGGAGGAGAACTGGGAAACTATGGAAATCCACTTTGAAGATGGCTGAGATGGTAATCGAACGCCCTCTACTCAGTTGACCACCCGAGGCTGAGTGGACCCAGTTCTAGCCCTCGTAAAACTTTTCAAAAATTTCGTGGCAGGGCCGGTAATCGAACCCAGGCCTCCGGGGGTGGCAGGTAATCGCACTAACCACTAAATGGACTTCTAGTGGAATTAATCAACTAATTATCTATGAATAGGTCATGAAACACACGTCGTGTTCCTGAATTTTAGTACGTTATATCGGCAGTGAGATGTGTAAACAGGTGTTTAACAGCGCGCGGGTTAATCCTTTCAAAATTGAAATAAACGGGGTGTTTCATTAGTGAAGGCAGGTTTATAATACAACTTTAATGTAAAAGCAACCTCGTTAATTAACAACTTTAGAAATGTAAAGTGTTGACAGATTAGCCGGTATATTTCAAACCGTTTCTCTAAGTATTCATAAAGAATTAAACTAGAAACACCTGAAGTTTGTAATGCATTTAAGTCCACGCTTCCCCGCAATAAATGGTGAATCACCTCTGCAGTAACTGCATCCTGTGTTATTTACAAAATTCGTTACATTTTTCTACATGAAATGTCCTCGTAAACAACAGCAACGGTCAGAGCTATCAAGGAAAAAGCTTACCTTAAATTATTTAGAGATAGATTAAACACTCTCAGGTGAAATAGGATCTCGAGTTTCATATCGAGTCTCCACTGTTACGTGGTCCGGCTCCATGGCTAAATGGTTAGCGTGCTGGCCTTTGGTCACAGGAGTCCCGGGTTCGATTCCCAGCATGGTCGGAAATTTGAATCATCAATGGTTAATTTCCTTGGCACGGGGGCTGGGTGTATGTGTTGTCTTCATCATTATTTCATCCTCATCACGACGCGCAGGTCGCCTACGGGTGTCAAATCAAAAGACCTGCACCTGGTGAGCCGAACCCGTCCTGGGATTTCCCGGCACTAAAAGCCATACGCCATTTCATTTACTGTTACGTGATAAGGTAAGCGCAAAATTGTTCATCGCTTCGAGCCTATCACTCGCTTCCGGACGTGACAAGTTACGTTTATTAAATGGTTGAGCCGACTTTCAACCCAGACATTTTACACTCTCTGAGAATAATTCACAGTAATTTAAAGAGCCCGAAATTACAATAATATATTATGTACGTATTTATTTATTTTTCAATTTACCACAAATTATAGAGAATTTATGGATGGTCTGGTGAAAAAAGGGCATACCCACTAATGTGATATTTACTATAATTAATATTAATCACATCTTTACACTCGTACAGTAATGAATTCGCTCGATAACACTTTCGTTCCCGTTCATGTACACAATCAGAGATTTGCCACATATGTTTTTTAAACGTGGCGTTTCCTGATCCAGAAATTCAACCTTTGTTACAGATGAATTTAATGGATTAAATATAAGCCCGACGTCTCCCCCTCCCTCCCCCCCCCCCCATTTCTTTCATCAGATTTTTCAAATTAAGAGATGAATTAATGTAATAGAAAGACATGGAGAAAAATAGAAAAAGTCTGCATAAAATTAAGATTTTCTTTCAAAGGTGAAATACTTACTTTTGCCATTTCAGTCACTTCACCATTGTAAATTTCTATACACTGTAATAAAATAATATTGCAAAACTAAAGTACAGAAAATTAACAAACCACCGTTGGCAGCCTTGAAAATGGCTAGGCATAGCCGCCCACTGTCAATCACTTTTTTCTTTTTACTATGCTTTTACTACCCGTATTAAAATATTTAAACCTCCAACTTGATTGCGTAAGCAATACCATATACTTACGCGGAACTCGAAAACAAAAATCAACACAAAGCGTTGAAAACTGAAACAACGCCTTGGTCAAGTTTAGCAAGCACGAGGCAATTGTACTGAGAGCGTATGCGCTCATGTGCAGTTCCAGGAGTGAAGCTGCCGAGTCGTTGGAAACAGAACCAAGGCCTTGGCGGTGTGGCAAACGGTAGGGATGGGCTGCGAACGGAGTCGCGAAGAGTCGAGACTGCTACCTCTGGAACCGACACTCTCGACTCCGGTGTCGACTCCACTGATGCACTAACGCCATCTAACAAATATTGTCGGAACTGCTTGGAATTACAGTTCCACGTTCCTCCCTTGGTAACTTGTGATACGATTAATACAAGAAGATTATTAGCCAGCAAACATTAATTATTGTTGCGGGATATTATCATCGTTATTGTTAATGTTAAAGGTCTATTTTGGCGACGATGATGATGAGGACAATAAAATAATAGTGGTCGTAGTAATCTGACAGTAAACCTTTAGATACTAGCCAATATTAGCTTCACTTACAACTGCTCCGTGGGGTAGTGGGCAACGAGTCCGCTTGACAGCTATTGGCCCCGGGTTCGATTCCCGGCTGAGACAGAGCTTTTTAATTGTGAATGTTTAATACCCCTGGTCTGAGGACTCGATGTTTGTGTTGTTCTTAACGTTGTCCACGAACAAATATCATTTAATTTGTTTAAACAACTTGAATGACGTAAAACAGAACAAAAAGGCGAGTGCTTAGAGTATGATTTTACAACAAATATTTTACCAATTATTGTGCGTCATAATAGCCGCCTCCGCAGTCTAGGGAGGCCCCGGGATCGATTCCGGCCAGGTCAGGGAGTTTTACCTGTGTCTCAGGTTTCGTGATGACGGTGAGGTAGAGACCGGGTCTAGAAAGCCAAAAATAACGGTCGCGAGGATTCGTCGTGCTGAACACACGTCACCTCGTAATCTACTGGCCTTCGAGCTGGACAGAGGTCACTTGGTAGGCCAAGGCCTACCAGGGCTGGCGCGATAATGGGCTTTTGTGTATAATAATAATAATAATAATAATCATCATCATCATCATCATCATCATCATCATCATCTGTATCTGTTTACCCTCCAGGTTCGGTTTTTCCCTCGGACTTAGCGAGGGAGCCACCTCTACCGCCTCAAGGGCAGTGTCCTGGAGCTTCAGACTCTTGGTCGGGGTATACAACTGGTGAGAATGACCAGTACGTCGCCCAGACGTCCTCACCAGGCTGAGTGGACCCCGTTCCAGCCCTCGTACCACTTTTCAAATATCGTGACAGAGCCTGGAATCGAACCCGGGCCTCCGGGGGTGGCAGCTAATCACACTAACCACCATACCACAGAGGCGGACTACCATATTTTGTGGGACGAATATTATTCAGTGTTTATTGTCGCACTGTATAACCATCAACATGTATGGGAGGCAACATCGGCGGGTTTGGTTAAGGCTTCATTCACAGTGTTTATTCGTAATGGTTTAATGAAAATGAAAACCTACAACCTGTTTTCCAGTCATTGTTCGGGTCAGGGATGACATGAATGAAGCCCCCATTTTGCGGCAAGGATAGGAATCGTGCCGGCTGCCGAAGCCTATCGAACTCCTCTGGGGCAATGATGAATAACTGACAAATGAAAAGAAATAATATTGGAAAGTGTTGCGGGAATGACACATGACAGGCAAAACCAGAGAACCCAAATAAACCCTGTCCGCCTCCGCATTGTCCAGCACAAATCTCACATGGAATGACCGGGATTTGAACCACGGAATCCAGCGGTGAGAGACCGACGTGCTGCTGCCTGAGCCACGGAGGCGCCGGTAATGGTTTAATCTATGTTCGAATTATGTTAGTGGATTTACCCATATTAGATTGGTTTTCATCGCTCATGTGCAGTTCATAATGATTTACCATTGATATCTGTTTATCAATTTCCTGATCACGACGAATAAAGACGTGAAATTAAATGCCCGTGTTCTGTTATGCCGATACTTTCTGACTTGACACGTTTTATTTTATTTCAAATACACCATTACGCTCGTCGTCTTCGTTAACGATACTGTACGTCATTCTACAATACTCTTCAAAATCCCAATGGGCAAATGAGCAACAAAATATATGATATTTCATGTTATTTTCCGCGCCTCGACACGCTAGCGGCCCTGCAATGAGAGTCAAGTTCGCTTGGAGTCGCGAGACTTCATGCGAAGCGGCTGTGCGGCCCCGCAATGCGCATCAGGTTTACTTGGAATCGAGAGGCTTCATGCGAAGCGGCTGTGCGGCCCCGCAATGCGCATCAGTTTAACTTGGAGTCGAGAGGCTTCATGCGAACCGAGACCGGTGTTCGGAGTCGATGGAGTCGACGCTCTCGATTCCAGGCTTCAGTCGCGCCCATCCCTAGCAAACGGTTCCGGACGGTGCTGAGAGTAATTACTACAACATATGGAGTGGAACAACGAGCGATAACGAAAAGAAACTACACTATAATGTAACATTACATTTAAACAAATGAAACGAATTATTATATATTTATTTCGATTGTATTTGGGCGTTGACACACAACTTATACACTCTGAGAACACGGCACTAGGGACTAGGCTTTTATTTAGGCGATAGCCTATTCCAGAGTCGTGAGGAGCGGCCGTAGTACATGACTGATAGGAGGCGGTACGGAAAAATGGAGGGTCAAGATTAACGCCTCTGCGGACAGAGCGAAAGGATAGAGAAAGGTGATGGAAAGCGTCAAGGTTAATCGAGCCGGCGAGGAATTTTCAAAGCAAGATCAAGTCGGTTCTTTTGACAATAGTTTACACTGAAGGGAGGTTAACCTCACCGCGCGAAGTTCTATGTTCTGTAGCTTATTTAAATTACCGACTGTGGTGGGACTCCAGGCAGGAAAACCATAGGTCTCATTATACTGAGATAGGCTGTTCGTAGGGCCCCTGATTTGAAGCCTGTTAGATTCCTGCTAAGAAATCCCACGGTTTTCATCGCTTTTCGGCTTGCCTCCTCCGTCTGCACGTTCCATTTCAAGTCACTAGAAACATCTGTAACATTTACTCTTGATATGATGGTGATTGTTTCCACTAGAAACAATCTGCAACATTCAGCGCAGTGGCTTAGCTACCGGCTTTCCGCCCGAATACCGATTGATCTTAGGTTGGAGTTCTCATCTGAAAAATCACGTGGCTCAGGAAGTACAGCCGTAATAATAATAATAATAATAATAATAATAATAATAATAATAATAATAATCGTATGGCCTCACCTAGGGTCCAGGGGCTCTTATCATGAGACCGTGGGTTGGCTGACCACGAAGCCCTTAGCTGAGTCCTGGCATTGCTTCCACTTACTTTTGCCAGACTCCTCAATTTCATCACGCCCTCGTGGCCCTTGTGTTTCTTTGCCCGATACCTTCATTTTTCGAAGTGTCGGACCCCTTCCATTTTAGTGTTAGGCTACTTGCATGCGGTCCTCGGCCCTCAACGCTACTCCACTCCACTTTTCAGACATTCTGCTTTTGCTTGCTGTCCGGTTTCGGTAATTTGCCGGTATCTTTTGCGTCACATTTTGACTTTGAACCATGGACGCGTGAGCTACCTGTGGCCAAGAGTGAAAGAGACTTCAGACCGGTTGACAGCAGCCTGCTGTTGACGAGGGTGGAGAGAAATGGCGCCAGGCGAGGCGGCTTGTCCGAAAACTCCCGGCCCCTTACCACACCTATGGTGGTGTGGAGTGGCGTGGCGTGGAAGGCGGTGGACCGTGTGAAAGCGGCCTTAATATTAATAAAGGATGGTTGCCTAGTTGTACTTCCTCTTTAAGAAACAATAATCACCACCACCTTCTAGCCTCAGCTACCGTGTGCTAGCATTTTAATTTGACGCCATCTGGCTACTTGCTCGTCAATGTCGATGTTCCGTTTTACTCTAGGCCTACTAGATGTCACAGTAAACCTCTGGGCGTCTATGGCTGAGATTTAATTGATTTTGTCTGGATGGTGTCACTAGAAATCTTTTACTTGCCCACATCATACGACGTAGGGTGTCCTCAAAAATCCGACTACCTCTGCCAGGTTTGAACCCGTTGTCTTGGGATCTGATGGCCGACACTCTACAACTGATCCACAAAAGTAACTAGGACAGCCGTGTCCACGGAGAACAACTCGCACCGAGCACGTGCTTACGGCACAATACGGTTTTGTAACGCTGCACATGTAGAGCTGAAGTAAGTGATGGAGTCATGTTCCTTGAAATAGTGATGTGCTTGGGCCCGGCTCCGGCTGTTCGAACAGATGACGTCAGTGTTCGAACAAGTTCGAACTTTGCTCGAATTTTTGTGGGACCGAGTGGCTTGCTCTCATTAACACCCAGAGAACTCGAGAAGGATGCGTACCGGTTCGTCCAGTGTTTACGTGTCTTTTGTGCATAGTATCACTTCGACCCGTACCTGTATATTGGAGACAGAATTCCTGTTTGTGAGATGACTTGTTTTAAATGCCTCCTTACGTACGTCAACGGCGTACAGTCAACACAAATAATCCATACAATAAAGCAGCAGGGATTAATTGGGTTCAAACCTCCTCCGAAATAACTTGACAAATTTAAATAATGTAATTTAATTACCCACAGTGACTCCTTCAGTGCGGACAGGAAGCGTTGACATTCAGGAATTGCATGGTCTTCATAGATGTTTGACGATATTCGAGTAATGGCAGGTTTTTCGGAATCAGCCGTGTTGTTGGAATGTTGATTAGTCTCAATGTTCATTAGTTTCCCATTCAACAACCCCCCATACGTAAAAGTCAAGGAGATTTAGGTCCGGTGAGTTAAGTGGCTACATACATGATGTGATCTAATCATGCAGATTGGCCGCCATCCATTCTTGTGTCGTCATAGCTATGTGTGCCTTCCATTTCGTACGCTGTCTATCCAGTGCTTCACAACTGTCTCCAGCAGTATTAACCTGATGGCCCTCTGAAAAGAAAAAACCATCACACTTGGGAGAAAGTTGGTTTATATAACACGGGAAATACCAGAAAGACTTTCACCTTTAAATTCTTAATCGGAAAAGTCCTGAGAAGGACAGGTTATTCTGGGTGTTTTAACTTGTATAGTAATCGCTTCGTTCGGGACAGTAGTCGTGATTGTGTGTAAGCTGACATGAATTATCCTTTCATAATAACATATAAATTAAATCGAATGTCCTTAAGCGACACAGAGCGAATTGTGCCCTCTAACACCTACAGATCAGTTGTAGTGCTTTGCGTGTGTCGGAAACAACCACAGCATTCCTTGTCGTGAATCATGATCGTGATGGGAGAGCGAGGTTAATGAAACACGCTTTATGTAGCAATTCCGTACTTTATTTACGGAGACTACATATAAACAAATGAACAGAAAGATGCTTTGTTCACGGAGTAAAAGGAGATATGTTAGGTGAGATCCCCAACATCCTCCCCACCTTGGTCAATCTTCAGAGGGACGACCAGTTGTATTGATCGGCTAATTCTTGATCCACCTGGCTAACGTAGGATGACTGTTCTTCCTTGGAGAAGTTCCTCGATGCGAGCTTTTCTCAATATCAACCTGGGCAGCACGTCTTGTAACTCGGAGTTTCGGATGTCCACTGCGAGAACACCTAACCTCATAATAGTTTCGCAGCTGGAGGAAGTACTCCCTTTTGCACCGCCGCCAGAGATTATCCGAGAATTTCACCATCATACGGAATTCCTTGTTTAGGTCTTTCCTTGTTTCTGACTCCGGTTTTGTTGAAAGAGTCGTAGTGTTTTCTCCGTTGAGAAAATGGGATGGTGTTAGGGCTCCGCGGTTGTCTCCACCACGCACGATGGGGCGTGAGTTTAGGACGGATTCGATGTTCACTAAGACTGTATTTAAACCCTCTTCGTCTACTCGTGCTCGGCCTATCACTTTTCTGAAGTAGCGTTTGATGGAACAAGTCGTCCATTCCAACCATCCTCCCCACCAAGCCGCCAGTGGTGGTATTAATAATCATGTGACAGCGTGATGGGCGAAGTAGTGATGTATCTTGGAATCTTCAATTGCCGTGGGAAGGTCCATCAGTTCTCTGTCAGTTGCATAGAAAGTTTGTGTGTTATCTGAGAACACAGTGTGTGGTAACACACGGCTACCCGCAAACCGTTGAAGAGCCATCAGCAATCTATCAGTCTACATATCTGTTGCTAGTTCGAGAGGTACAGCGCGTGTAGTAGCGCAAATGAATAATACGACATACGATTTGTTGACCTGGTGGTAGACATTGATGAAGAGCGGGTCGGCAAAGTCGATTCCTGTGACTGAGAAATGTCGTACAGGTCGGACGCGATCCAGAGGTAAGGGAGCTACTACTTCCTGAAATGAAGCGTTGTGAGCTGTTTTGCACGGAAGACATGTGTGAAGGATATTCTCGATTGTTTGCCGAGTTCGTTATATACAGAATTCACGACGAAATTCTGCTAGTGTGACCCGAACTCCTAGAAGGTGAAATCTAACATGCGTCTGCATTATCAAGAGTTGTGTGAAACGATGACGTCCGTCTAGGAGTATTGGGTGTTTTTCTGCCATAGACAAATCTGCGAATTGCAGTCTTCCTCCAAGTCGAATAAGATCATGCTTTAAAAAGGGATGGTAGCGTGCTATTGGAGATGATGAGAGAAGGAGAACATTGTTCCGAAGCACTGTCAAATCGCTGGTGAAGCATTCTCCTTGGACTTTTCGAATCCAGAAGTTTCGAGCAACTTCCACTTCCGCATCTGTCAGGGCGTGAGATGTTGTTTTCTTCTTCTTCACTGCATCTATAACGCGAACGACCCAAGCCATGACGTGAAGTGGTTACCAGTAGGAACTTAACCGTTCAACGTTCACAAGTGGTTCTCTCATTGTTATCGCTAGAACTTGTGGTCCGGATTTATTTTCTTCTGGTAGCATCATGTCGGAGTTACTGATGTCATGAGGCCAAGATGATTGTTCCTGAATCAGTCAGTCTGGTACATTCCACCAGCTATTAAGTGAGAGAAAATCATCGGCTTGAATTCCTCGGGTGAGATGATTCACTGGGTTCTGGGTTCCTGGACAGCGTCTCCATTGACTCGGCGTAGTGTAGCATAATATTTCAATCACCCTATTACACACAAACGTCCTCCATTTCGGCATCATTTCTTACCCAACCAAGTGTCACTGTTGAGTCACTCCATTGACAGCTGTCGTCCACAATCCTTAAACAACAACGCATCGCTAACCTCAGTGCTGCCATCTTGACGGCACTAAACCTCCCAGTTGCCACCTTAGCTACGCGGTGGCGCGCAATTTGATATTCCACATGCTTTTTTGACAGCCATGTGCCTTTTGACAGGTGTCAACGACCATCTTTAAACAAGAACGCATCGCTAATCCAGTGCTGCCATCTTTACGGCACTAAACATTACGGCTACCACCTTTAGCGTATAGTGGTGGGCAATTTGAAATTCCACGTGCTCTTGTTTGTAAACAAAGCCACACGCTTTTCGACAGCTGACAAACTGACAGCGGCCATCTTTAATCAACAGAGCACCGTGCTGCTATCTTTACGGCACTAAACCTTATGGCTACTACCTTAGGCACGTGGTGGCGGACAATTTGAAATTCTATGTGCTCTTGTTTGTAAACAAAGCCACGTGCTTTTTGTCAGCGGCCATCTTTAATCTACAGAGCATCGTGCTGCTATCTTTACGGCACTAAACCTCATCCTTAGGCATGTGGTGGCAGGCAATTTGGAATTCCACGTGCTTTCTTGACAGCGGTCAGCGGCCATCTTTAATCAACAGCGCATCGTGCTGCTATCTTTACAGCACTAAAACGTATGGTTGCTACCATAGGCATGTAGTGGCGGGCAATTTGAAAACTTCCACGTGCTTTTTGACAGCTGTCAGCCGCTATCTTCAACTACATGCACATGGCCTTTTACTATCTTGATGGAAGTAAACTTTATAGCGCAGGACTTAGCCACGCCGCAAGTAAGCAAGCCACACTTCTCAACTTACTACGATCATAGTTATAAAGCAAGCTGCCTTTCTCAACATATTTACCGAGCTGCCCTTCTCAACATACTATTAGTTTTTTAAACCAAGATGCTATTAGAGATGGCGGCTATGGGCGATTGCAAAAGATCGCGGCTATACATGAGCAATTATCAGACGGCCTAGGGGGCGAGTGAGCAAGATGGCGGCTATACACGGGCTATTATGGAGAAAGCTAACTTAGAGGCTACTGCACAAAATGGCGGCTATACAATGGGTTGTTATGAAGAAAGCTAGCTTAGATGCTACTGCACAAGAAGGTAGCTATACATAGGCTGTTATGACCTCCTCTTCCTCCTCCTCCTCCTCCTCCTCTTTGTACCCCTCTGTCAAGGCATATCTCTATCGAACAAGCTGAAACACGCATCGCGAAGGCATATGTGTGCACTTGCTGCAGCGATAACGTCATTATAGTTGTGCATGTTTAGACTTGTTCGTTTTCTCTAGCCTTTAGAGTAGGTGTATGGAATGCAATAAGTAAAACATTTTGAATGCAATCAAATATTTATTTACAGTGTGCTACAACAGTGTTCGTTTAGCTGCTGACAAGATTGCTATGCTTCTTAACAACGTTGTGCGAAGAGGTAGCATGCTTCCTAAATTGTAATGCCTCCTGCAACAATAAAATTAAACAAAACATTTAGAAATATATTCTACAAGGTATGTTATGCTTTACAAAGAAGATAATGCAATTCTTACCTTGTTGTTATTCATGTGGTTTATACCTTTTCTGAATCATCGTCAAGAGGTACTGGAAAAAGTTCATCCATATACTGTGTACAGTGTTCAATTCTTGGATTTGGTCCATCCCAATCATCATCGCTATTTTCCCCTCGATGCTTGTAATGACGTTGACAAGTTCTGCATAAAGCTACATCGATTGACATATTACTGTGTAGAGAAAGGATGTCCCAAAAATTATATACGTAAGGGGCAGCGTACGTAGAAAAAATCCTGGCGGTAAATATTGAATGAGATGTTTTGGCATCAAGGTTCTATGTTTATAGAACATCTTAATAGCCTCACTTACTCGTGTGAGTTAAATAAGATGTTGCGTATGAACATGCAAATATAATGCACATTTACAGTTTTGTTTGTTGTTCTGTTCCATAGCGTATGATGTCGAAGCACACACTAATGTTGATGATAAAAAGCTATCTTTATTTATAGTCTGGTAACAATATTCGTTAGCGGATGGAAAGTAACATCACTCATATGAATAATAAGACAATAGGCTGCTGTGTTAGCAGGAATGTTTTCAGAAGTTTCAAATTCTAAACGAATATCAACAGGAGATTCTTTTATAGATTCTTGATGATAAGAGCAGTCTAAAACTACAACCGGTGCTTTATTTTTAAATTCTTGAGGTGAAAATAGCGGACGATCTTCTTTCTGATAATACGATGATTGGAATTTACAAAACATCTCAAATGTATTATTCTCAAAGTTAATGTCTATGTTTTCGTAGGGATACGTAATTCCGTTGAGATAAAGTGATACAGTGATCAAACAATGAGCTATCTTTTTGAAATTGAATTTACGATTGGATTAAAATCCAAAAATAATATACAAGGGCTTCTCAGTAAAACGTGATATTTTAACAGCCCAGCTATGCTTGTTTGTAGGTGGTAACACAGGATATTCATGCAGCTCCCAACTTCGAAAACGTATAGGTAGTGGTGTATCATTTTACACAATCTTGAGCAATCGAAGTTTTTCACAATCAGATAAGGTTACATGTGGAATCCTCCACAATATACAATGAAGTGTAATTTTCGAGTCTACTGGTGTTTCTGCTACCTTAAGAGAATTATAATCACTTCGATCACGGATCAGAATAATCTCTTGTTTTGCGTTGATTATAATACGTGTAAAGTCTTCTGCGAAGCCAAAAATATATTTTAGTGATAACATACCTGTAAAAGTTCCATCCTCATTAATCATCCAGTTGTTAGTAGCTTTCGGACACCATCCTGCCATCCGCAAACGATTACTTTCCTCATAACAAAAAGAAGGGTAGAGTTTCATTGCACTTGTAATACCAACATTCTGCGTTCTATCTATTTCAATATTATTTACTTCATATCGCGCTTCAGAAGAGAGAAAAGCCAGAGCATGGTTGTTTAGTTGCGATGTGCTCGGTCTATTTCCGTCCCACTTATCTAGTCGCCCTTCAATATAGAGGTAGCTTTCGTGTGGTGGGGTGTATACATCTTGCTGATTAATAATGAAGTATATTTTATCATTGTTATTTAATCCAAACGTAAAAGGTTGATAAGAATGAAGCTTGTTTCGTACTACACCTTCGCGAGTTTCTACTGTATTCATAATGTCTAGCATTTCCTCCATTTTGCTGTTGAAGCTTATAACCTAAATCTTGGAGTATCTGCTTATGGTTATCTGTTAACTCGATTGAGTCTTCGTACACATGTAGTATGTCTTCAGAATATACACCGTGTTTTATAGGTTTTGATATTGGTTTGAGATGAAGTTTGTAAGCTACGTACGCGTGCGGATCTAAATGAATAAGCTGATTATGTTTATTTCCAAGCCTAAGAGTAATGTTGCTAAGTGTCTTACAGACACAAGATGTTAAAGAACTACTACCGGTTTCTCGCGAATAGTACATCGACGCTCCTCTGTAATAATAAAGTCTTGCAGGACGTGCGAAGGATGTAGATTACTATTCAAGTCTTTAATAATATTACAAGTAATGTTCACATGATAATCATCGAAGAAAAAATGAAATGAAATGGCGTATGGCTTTTAGTGCCGGGAGTGTCTGAAGGCATGTTCGGCTCGCCAGGTGCAGGTCTTTCGAGTTGACGCCCGTAGGCGACCTGTGTGTCGTGATGAGGATGAAATGATGATGAAGACAACACATACACCCAGCCCCGCGCCATTGGAATTAACCAATTAAGGTTAAAATCCCCGACCTGGCCGGGAATCGAACCCGGGATCCTCTGAACCGAAGGCCAGTACGCTGACCGTTCAGCCAACGAGTCGGGAGTGTTATTGGTTGATCAGACTCGTAACGTACGTTTGGTAGGAGCTCCCTTGATGAAAGTCCAAGCAATGGTCCAATCGAATCAGGTTGTGATTTGAAGTCAATCTTAAATAATGATTCAATAACACATTTATGTGTAATGTTGCTTACAGTAATTGAGAACTTGTAATTATGATTACTAAGAAATCTCTTCTCCAAACTGATCAATTAACGTACTTTCAATATAGTCATGAATATCGTCTACTGAATAACTGCCTGAGGGTAGCGTTAGCACATACTCATCGTAATAAAACTTGTTTACACCATCACGCACATTATAGATTTTATTGTAGCTTTCAAACGATACTAGTCCAAGACTATGTAGCTGATAGCCAAATTCGATCGGAGGATTAAAATACACGGTTCTTTCAGGTCCTTCTCCACGTACAGCAAACGTTATTTTACTGTAAAGTCATCACGTGCACACTAATGATCATTCTCTACTGTCTGGGTTTGATATAAGAACATAAGACATAATCGTCCGCACATGCGTGTATAAAATTTTTGCACACGATTTTTATTGTAAACAATCTCTGCACTGCTTCTGAAATAACGTATGAGCTCAAAAGGAGTAGGTAAATCTTCATACCTATCGAAATACTACACTTTAGATTTACGTTTTACATAAGCAACGTAATGAGTTCCAGGTCCTAGACTGTTGTCTAAGTTAATTACGGCACTTTCACGTTCACGTGGGCACGCTGGTAGTTGATCGCGCTTATACACACTTCGAAAATAACGTATTCCTAGTTGTTTAGCAAACGTAAAAACTTCTTCGTGCGACAGAGCTCGATGTGGCAGTGCATTCAGTAGATGCTTTTTGGAGAAATGTAGATGCCAAGCCCTTTTTTGTATGGTGCTAGCTTCATGTGTACACCCTTGCCTCGTAATGCAATTGCCTCCATCGTCTTGTTATGACGTTCACTCTCTTTCAACTTTTGTTTCGCTTCTTCTACAGCCTTAACAGTCCTTGCTACAGCACTACCACCGCCCAGCAATGACCCTAAAGCTGCTAGGCCAGCAAACAGCGCAGGAAGAAATCCTCCTCGTTTTAGTGCAGGAATAATTCGTGCACGTTTACAAAACATTGCTCTGCACTTTGGAGAAATTCTCGCTCTTGCTGCGCTTAGTGCCTTAGTAATAGCTACACGAGGATTGTATTCCCCTCGAATAGCTTTTTGTGCAGCCTTTATAACATATTTCCATCCAACAGTTTTTGCTTTCTTCTTCATATCTTTTGGATATCGTTGTTTCACCATTCTGTACACGACTTTACTCGTCAAGAGCAAATGATAAACTAACTGTTACCTCTTGTTTCCTTTAACATATATGTGACACTAGCCTACTTTATGATCGAGTTATCACGAAGCTTATAAAGCAGCATGACACACTACCTGTCAGCGACATTGTACCACATCTCTTACCTAGTTCTAGTACAACTACAAGAAAACGTCTTGGAACATTGTTTCCTTTTATTGTTCGATATATTATATTAGGCCCATCGGGATGCGGGGAAACAAATCATTAACTTACTCATTACTCCTTTAAATGGTATACGCTTCGAGAATATTTACGTTTTTGCAAAGTCGCTCTATCAACCGCTATATACTACTCTACAAACTGTAATGCACGATCTAAAGAATGGGTATGGAAAAAGGTAAAAGGGAGGGGGGGCAGATATAGAAAGATAGAGTTCAGTAATGGAATGTAGGGAAAGAGACTCGCTATCAGTATTAAACAAATTGGTGGAAACAACGAACCCGAGAACCGAATTTGAGAGCAGAAGGGGTAAAAGAGGTTTATACTGGTGGATAATGGGAGTTCCAAAAAATAGGGGATGGGTAGGTCGAGAAAATAAGGATAGATGTATGTGAGGAGGGATGGTCGGACCTGCATATATTTAACCAGTGTAGTGCGCTAGAAGAGATTAAAAAGAAAGTGTTGAATAAAAAAGAGATAGAAAAAGTACAAAAGGGTTATAATATGACATTATGGCTGTGTAGAGAGTGGAAAGTGGAACAAATATATTAAAATATTTAAATGTAGTTAGAGCTAGATTTTAAAGAAATTAAGGGAATAACAGGTAGAATGGTGTTGCAGAGAAATGGGAAGTAAAAGGTAGACGAAATTGTTAGATTATATATAATGTAAATATAATAAGAAGAGATCTGTATATACTGGAAAAGAATGTATTATAAAAATAAAATTGTAGATATTGGTAGAAGATTGTATTAAGAGAAGAATAGGTAATATCTAGATAGGGGTGAACAAAATGTTGTCGAAGGTGTTATATACAGTGAATATAGTGACAATAAGAAGAGATTGTAGATATTTGCATTGAGAGACGAGTTGGTAATAGTTAGATAAGGATGAGGATGATTTAGACAAAAGAAGAAAATGGTAGATATTGGTATTAATGATCTGGTAATAGCTAGATAAAGATGAGGATGAGTTGATAAATGTGTTATTATAGACAATCTAGGAACAATAAGAAGAAGGCTGTAAATATTAGTAAAAGACACTATCACGAGATGAGCAGATAATTGCTAGATAAGGGTGAGGTAGGAAAATCTTGTTATAAGGAAATGAGATAGGTGAAAGTAAGTGGAGAGAGGACCTATAAAGAAATGGTATAATAATTGAGTTGGTAATGTAAAGAAATGTGCAATTAGTGAGTGGTTTTAGACTAAGAGATGCAAATAAGATGGAAGAACTGTGAGAAAGAAGGAAACTGTTGAATTGTTGGCAAGTTCGGTGTTGTTGAAAGTATGTGAATATTATCTCTAGGACATAGTGGAAAAAAGGAGCAAGCAGTGTGTAACTGAAGAGGATAAGTTACAAATAAGATAGATCAAGGCGGCTGTAAGTGAGAAAGAGAGATTGAAGACATGAGATCGGGGGTCGGAGGTGTAAGAGGTAGAAGGGTGGGATGGGACGGACCCATCCTAAGGAGATAAGAATAAGCATGTCCACACGTGATGGAACAGGAGAGTCAAAGATGGCTGCAGGCAATGTATAAGAAAGGCGACTCGAGTACAGTAGGCGGGACAGCAGATAAGAACGTGACGGGTCGCATGATGGATTGGTTTCCGTCTCATGTGATTCGCCACGCAAAGGAGGGGAGGGAAGCACATTTCCAACTAGGTGTAGGTGGGGGAAGATATCTGACCCACGGGGTGTAGCTGGAGTAGTATCGCGGTTTGGAGAGGGTGCTTCCTTACCAGGGCGATACAGCGACCAGCCAGTTTTTCTGTTAATTAGTTGTAGGTAGTA
This sequence comes from Anabrus simplex, assembly GCF_040414725.1. Taxonomy (NCBI): domain Eukaryota; kingdom Metazoa; phylum Arthropoda; class Insecta; order Orthoptera; family Tettigoniidae; genus Anabrus; species Anabrus simplex. Next base: position 146,929,670 of record NC_090265.1, on the reverse strand, counting down.
AAATAAATAGTTAGCATGTTAGAGTTGATGTAGGGGGTGTCCTAACATGTGGTTAGGATATCCGTTCATGTTAGAGGCAGCTCAGTAGATTTAATGAAGTAGTTAAGTAGTTTTTATGAGAGATATAGTAGATATTGATTGTTTGCTTTTTGTGTTCTTGTTTCGCTATGTAGGGGGTACCCTAACATCTGGTTAGGATATCCTCCCATGTTAGAGGCAGCTCAGTAGATTTAGTGAGGTAGTTAAGTAGTTTTTTAAGAGAGAGATAGTAGATTATGTTTGTTTGCCTTTTGTGTGTTTTCTTTCGCTCTGTTTTTATTGCCTGTAAGCCGATGGTGTAAACTAGGGTGGGCAATAAAGAGATGTTCTATGTTCTAATGCACGATCAAGTGAAAGATGGAATAAGGTATTTTAAATTTCATTCACATGAGCAAGTACCATCACCGGACGACGTGCTTCCTAATTCTCTTATGATCTTTGATGATGTCGCAACAGAACAGCAAAACGTTATTCGTGCATTCTTTAGTATGGGACGACATAAATATGTTGATTGCATCCATTTATGCCAAACCTATTCTCGTGTGCCTAAGCAGTTCATACGCTACAACGCAAATGTTATTTTGCTTTTTCCGCAAGATGAGCGCAACATGTGACATGTGTATGACGATCATGTTAACACTGATATGACATTCAATGACTTTAAACGTATGTGCGCTACATGTTGGTCATCACATCGTTACAGCTTTTTAGTTATTGGTAAAGAAAGTGATGTTCAGCATGGACGATATCGCATGGGTTTCGATCATTTTATATGCATTAACACAGAATTACTGTGACTACTTGATCAAAAACATTCATCGTATTAACATCTAGCAAGAAGATTACAAAATATATCACCCAAGCTCGAAACAATATTCGACGGAAATTTAAAGCGCTTAAACGTATTCAAGCAGACACAGATTTATTTTTAAAACACAACTAAGTACACCACTAGAAATGTTTTCGACTTTATTGCCGGAGTCTACTTCAAGTTTTGCTTCTATGCAAACATCATATGATAAAGAGAACCATGATGAAGAAGAAGAAGAAGAAGAAGAGAAGCATAAACAAGAGAAGCCGGAAGAGGAAGAGAAGAAGCAAGATGTAGATCAAGAAGAGTAGGATAAGGAAGAAGAACTAAACGATACATCACCATCTAAGCGTGTTGAGTTTTTAACTACAGATTTTATTGCTGAAACACCTACTACATCGACACAAGATCTACATCTTTGTCTAAGGTTATGATCACGCCAGAGCATCGTAATCAGTTCAGAACTTTTATTCAAGATACCTATGGATCTCTCTTTGCACCTTATATAGAAAAACTTTTTACAGGAAAAACTCACACTACTTACGGTATTCGCTACGAAGACGACTGTTTCTGTATAGGAAATTCAAATATTAAGATTAATAGCAACAAACTTATTGTAAAATGTGTTACCTATAAACCTACAGAAGGACTCTCGAATACCTGACAAGGATATCATTTTACAAGATGATCTTAAAAAATACAAAGCAATATTTTTGCTACTGACGCAACACGACGTAATTACAAGAGAACAGAAGCTGTAAATGCAAATAAGAGTTACAAGTATCGTGAGTTTATTTCTAAGCTGTTTCTGACTGCAAGTGATCTTGATGTTATCTGCAAACCTTTGTTGCCGTATGTGGACGTAAGATACTGGAATGACTCAAACTTACTCGTTGAACGATTTCAACTTCTAAGAGCATCGTAAGATGCTGGTCACATAGGTCATGAATCAGAAATTCTAGAAATAGAGAAACAATTGCAACATCCCGGTATTATTCTTAACACATTGGAGACCGTGTCTTAAGGTGGCATGTGGGCAGGCAGACCGCCATATTTTGAAGGTTTTAAAAAAATTGTAGAAAATGGTGGGTAGGTTGCAATTGTAACGCGTATATATCATGAAAAAATTAAAAGTGTCTATTCTACAGATTAAAGAGTTGCATTAAGATCTACTGAGTACTTTTCACATTACACATTTTCCAGCGGTATGCCTTTTGCAACAATTAAGAAAAGTCTGACAACAAAGTCTTACAAATGATGAGCTTGAGTGCGGAATAGTTTGAAGCATTCAGGGACACAAAGTGCTAAAGAACACATTTGATACCACCATTATGTTTCTTTCCTCGTTACTTTCCAATTTTCCGCTTTTCCTTTATCTGCACGGGCGTTGCAAGTGCATCCAAATCACCAAAAGTACCCGGCGAATGTGAATCACTCCCTGCCTTTGAATTATCATCGCTTGCGTCACTTCGTTCTAAATGAAAATCCAGTCGTATGAAGATCGTCAAACATTAGCTAAATAAACTACAAAGTGCAAAATCACACTTGGGTAGAATATGATAGAATAGGTTATAAATACCTTCATCACTAACATGAAGTTTACCGGGCGAGTTGGCCTTGCGCGTAGAGACGCGCGGCTGTGAGCTTGCATCCGGGAGATAGTAGGTTCGAATCCCACTATCGGCAGCCCTGAAGATGGTTTTCCGTGGTTTCCCATTTTCACACCAGGCAAATGCCTGGGCTGTACCTTAATTAAGGCCACGGCCGCTTCCTTCCAACTCCTAGGCCTTGCCTATCCCATCGTCACCATAAGAACTATCTGTGTCGGTGCGACGTAAATCCCCTAGCAAAAAACAAATCATGAAATTTGATATCAGGGTCTATATCTGAATCATCTACCTTTTCTTCGGAACCACTGTCATCAAAAATCTCTTCTAAAATCTCTACAATTCCACCTTCATTCAATGGTCCAATAATTATAGCAGAAACAAAACGCAGTCTAAACACTTCGCACGATGTAAACAAAACTCTGAAAGCGCGCGCCTTGAACAGCTGGGAGCAAGGCTGGAAGCATGGAGTGTAGAAGCGAACTCGAGCAAAAATAAGCTGCTATAAATTCGAGAAAACAACGACAGAGGACAAGAACGCACGGTATAGCTGTTATAAAAGTACTTTAAAGTGGTATGTATACTTTCCGAGCGAATCTCGTCCTGGCTGTGTTGACAATATAACAAATACGCAGGCCCGAGTTAGCCTCGGGCGCGGTCAGTCTGAGCTGTTACCCGACCCCGATACACACTCGGGCTCGGTCTCCAATGTGTTAATGGCTCGTCAAGAGAAGATCTCACCTGTAAAAGTAAATATTGCACATGTTTTGCATAAACCAGCACGTCGCAGACGCGTTATTACACGAGGAAAAGATGATCTCTGGCAAGCAGACTTAGTAGAAATGATTCCATATGCCTCTAGCAATAAGGGGTATAAGTATCTACTTACTGTTATCGATGTGTACTCGAAGTTTGCTGTTACACAACCTGTGCGTTCTAAGACAGCAGCTCAAGTTAAAGAAGCATTTAAACACATTGTTGAAGAATTGAAACGCTGCCCAAGGCTTCTTGAAACTCATCAAGGTAAAGAGTTTTACAACAGGGATTTTTCTCCTTACCTCAAGTTACTTGGCATTCAACACTAATCTACGTTCAGCAATCCCAAGGCAAGTGTTGTAGAACGCTTTAATCGTACACTGAAAACAATGATGTGGCGAGAATTTAAAGCACAAGCTTCATATCGTTGGATTGATCTGCTACCTGGACTTGTATCTACCTACAACGATACACTTCATCGCACTATAGGAACAAAGCCACGTCTTGTTACATGGGTATTCGGGAGATAGTAGGTTCGAACCCCACTGTCGGCAGCCCTGAAAATGGTCTTCCGTAGTTTTCCATTTCCACACCAGGCAAATGCTGGAGCGGTATCTTAATTAAGGCCACGGCCGATTCCTTTCCCACTCCTAGCCCTTTCCTGTCCCATCGTCGCCATAAGACCTATCCGTGTCGGTGCGACGTAAAGCAACTATCAAAAAAATTGTTACAAGGAATACAGCTCGCCTAGATGCTATTCACCTTGTAATTAAAACAGCTGATCCGCGCCGCTATCGCTTTAAAGAAGGTGATTTTCATCGCATCAGCAAACACAAGTCTGTCTTTGCAAAAGGATACACTCCCAACTGGAGCACTGAAATTTTTCAAATCAGGAGTGTTAAGCTTACTAATCCAGTTACATATTTACTTCGCGATCTCAGAGAACAGACTATTGAAGGAGGATTCTACATTAAAGAACTGCAAAAAAAACAAAATATCCTGATCACTATTTAGTTGAACGTGTTATTCGACGTCGTGGGAATAAACTGTATGTTAAATGGCTTGGTTTTAATAACAGCTTTAATTAATGGATTAATAAAGAAGATGTACTTTAAATCGTGTGTTTTTAATTCTCGATCCTCTGCCTCTCCTTCGTGTAAGTTGACATTATTACTAGGACATGCTGTAGGATTAATATTAAACAACACCTGTAATATGTTTTGAAAATTCATATTTATTTTAGAATATATACATTTTACCTGTTTTATCCTTTCTTTATTTACTGTCTTCGCCACTCAGTTTTCCTTTTATTGCGCCGACAACAATAAGTGCTGCTATCTTCTCAGTAACTGAAGCACTAGGTGACGACACACGGAGCATAGCTTTACGTAGCAGATTTTGATCAGCTACACGTCTTAGTTTAGGATTGTTTTGTAGATAAGCAAGGTCATGAAGCATCTAACTATGTGCCAAGCGAACGTCAAGTCGTGTTCTAGGGCCGCAAGGAAGATGAAGTTCGAAGGGAAGAAGATCAATCACTTTATTGATAAGCCCATGCCCAGCATGTTTCCTCATCCTTCTCCCAGCACGTTTCTCCACCTTTTACTTGCTTACTCTTTTCGAAGCCAAAGTGTTTATAAGCGAAGACAACTCGTTAGTTTTAGGCCATGATACAGTTTAATTAGTTGACATGTACGACACTGTCTCACAGAAGGTCTCCTACCTAAACTCACTTGTTCATGATGTAAACTACACGTCTGAAGCTCTGACAAAACAGGATCATGAGTCCACTCACGAGGCACCTTATCCCAAATCTTCTTTACAGCATTCGCAGCTACATTAACCAAAAATGCCTTTGGTAATGCATTTAACTCTTCTTCAGTAAAAGTGTTTAGTTTCTTTTCGCATGCATAAAACTTTACGATTGCCTTTCAGACTGCGTTACACATAGTATCAGTTAGAAATGACATAATGCCTTTACTCTACAAATGTTTCTTTCACACTAACGTTATTTCGACACTGCAGTTTACATATGTTTTTCACCTCCCGGCATGCACTGTAACACAACCAATCAAAGAGCATGCACACATGTTGTAAAAACTGTTTACTTGTTTCTTCACTATGCTCCTTCAGAAGAGTTTTAAATGATGGACACCCTAATTCATGCATGTCGATAATTTCACACGATGATAGTAGATACTCACGCAACCATTCCTTCTTTTCACAACCCTTTAAAAAACAAGGTCTGCTCTTGACAAATGTGCATTCATAATTAAAGATAGAAAACTATAAGGTATTCCTTTTTCTTCCCACTTCAAACCTAAATTCTTTTCTATCCATTGAGTCTGCGTTTTATCTTCATCTGTTTGCAAACAGTAAGGGAAAGGTGGACTAAATACTAAACTAACAAGTTCTGGTGCCCACAACACACTGCAATCTTAACACAGCCACCTCTTTAAACACAAATTTGTTGCCGTTTACTTTAAAGCATTGTACACCAACTATTAATGTTCTCGTCATGTTTGCGCTCTACTCTCTATCACTGTATCTCGAAGACTAAAGCTTTCAGTCAACGATCAAGTCTAAACATGCACAACTATGATGACGTCATCGCTGCAAGTTGAAAACAGAATAATAGCACGTGCTCACTCTTGCCTTCGCGATGCATGTTTAAACTTGTTCGATAGAGCTATGCCTTGACAGAGGAGGAGGAGGGGGATATGTTACGAAGAGCAGCTCGGTATGTTGAGAAGAGCAGCTTGCTTGCTTGCGGCGTGGCTAAATCCCGCGCTATAAAGTTTACTTCCGTCAAGATAGCAGTAAGCCATGTGCATGTAGTTAAAGATAGCAGCTGACAGCTGTCAAAAAGCACGTGGAATTTTTCTAATTGTTCGCCATTACATGCCTAAGGTAGCAACCATAAGGTTTAGTGCTGTAAAGATAGCAGCACGATGCTATGTTGATTAAAGATAGCCGCTAATAGCTGTCAAGAAAGCACGTGGAATTCCAAATTGCCCGCCACCACATGCCTAAGGATGAGGTTTAGTGTCGTAAAAATAGCAGCACGGTGCTCTGTTGATTAAAGATGGCCGCTGTCAAAAAAGCACGTGGCTTTGTTTACAAACAAGAGCACGTGGAATTTCAAATTGCCCGCCACCACGTGCCTAAGGTAGTAGCCATAAGATTTGGTGCCGTAAAGGTAGCAGCACGGTGCTCTGTTGATTAAAGATGGCCGCTGTCAGCTTGTCAGCTTTCAAAAAGCGCGTGGCTTTGTTTACAAACAAGAGCACGTAGAATTTCAAATTGCCCGCCACCATGCGCCAAAGGTGGTAGCCGTAAGGTTTAGTGCCGTAAAGATGGCAGCACTGGAGTTAGCGGTGCGTTCTTGTTTTAAAAATGGCCGATGACAGCTGTCAAAAAGCACATGGCTGTCAAAAAAGCATGTGGAATTTCAAATTGCCCACCACCACGTAGCTAATGTGGTAACTATGAGGTTTAGTGCCGTCAAGATGGCAGCACTGAGGTTAGCGATGCGTTGTTGTTTAAAGATGGTGGATGAGAGCTGTCAAAAAGCACGTGGCTTTGTTTACAAACAAGAGAACGTGGTGATGACGTCTCGGGGTCAATGACCTTGACCTTGCTGACTCAGCAAAAATGTGCTGACGTCATTTCCTGGTGTGGGAACGCCTTTGCTCCTCTGCTCATCTTCTAATTCGACAGCTACTTCAGGCGTGTATGATATAGTGCAAAATCATCTACAAAGGGTTCAAAATAAAATTTAGTTTTAGCTGGGAACTTATCTCTCGTGATGAAGTAGGGCCTATGCTCTTTTGTTGCTGAACATGATGCGTTGCTGTGGCACTGTACTATTTACAAACTTGTTAACTCCGCGAAGTTTAAATGTTTTTAAACACAACGCAAAACTTAAATCTTTCGTGACGTAAATATCCTGACTCCCGCGTTTTCGGTATCAAAAATGTCGTGAATCGTGATCGTGATCATGGTGCAAGTATAATGGTGAGGCGGATCGCTGACTGAATTGCGTTCCGTCTTTCGTATGACGTCACGCTGGGAGCAGCTGGGAGTTTTGGCCAGGCGGGAGATATGCACGTCTAATTCGCAGTCGAATGAAATATGTTTATGTTGATAGTTGTGTGCTCTGCTAAGAAAAGTATTTCTTAATCTCTGTGAAAGGAACATATGATGTAATGCCGGGTTAGTTCCAACAACCACTCCAAGAAAACAAAAGAATCGAATATAAGATATTTGGATTTCCACAGGACAAAGATGTAGCGAGCTCGTGGGTGAGTGCTCGTCGAAGGGAATTTACAATTCGGCAAGATATGGTTTCTAAAAGTATGACATTTCTTGTAACATGTCAGTTAAGTACAGCAGTAAAATATTCGTTAAAATATTTCTCACTAAAGTTGAAACACTGGAATAGGCCTTCACGCATTTTAAGACTATAAATATTATTACAGAAACGAATAGACAAACCAGCTAACATTTACGAGTGGAGGCTATTATTATTATTATTATTATTATTATTATTATTATTATTATTATTATTATTATTAGTTCGCGTATGCTCTCTTCACTTCACTGAAAACAGTTTTAAATTCCACTACGACAACAATTGTTAAACCACAACTCCACTGGACATTAAATATAGATTGAGATGGTACATTTTGGGCAAGCACTTGGCTTCAGTTTTTACTGTAAATAGAAATACGGAGGAGGATATCGATTAAAATTGTCTGATTAAACCAATGCAAACAGAAACAGACACCTATTTTACGCAGACTGCGTTAGTAAATGTTGCCAAACATATTCCTGATATCATGAATGTTCCTGACGAAGAACTAGTTTATAGTTTATTTCTTGAACCAAATGGACTTGGAAATGGACATGAGATGTTTTGAAATGACGTAAAAACACAATGATTTGTTAGATGAATTTGATCTGGCAGATTTTAAAGATGTAATGAACTACCAAGGTTTAAAATACACTAGGCCCTACAGGATATGTAACACACAGATTCAGGGACAAATAACTTGGGAAAATTATCCCTGAACTTGGACCCATTAATGACTGTCCAAATTGACTCCAGTTTATTTTAACAGGAAAATGTATGTATTCCTGTAATGAACTTATGGAAGTTGCAACAACAATGGACGCTGAATTTCATCAATTTCATGGCAATTCGCTATCAAGTGATATGTTTATATTCAATGGATTAACCAGAAACACAATGAAAAAATTACCTTATATTAATATTCCATATGAGGTGGTTCATCGAGCTCGATAGATGCAGTCGCTTAAGTACGGCCAGTATCCAGTATTCGGGAGATAGTGGGTTTGAACCCCACTGTCGGCAGCTCTGAAGATGGCTTTCCGTGGTTTCCCATTTCCACACCAGGCAAATTCTGGGGCTGTACCTTAAGGCCACGGCCGCTTCCTTCCCACTCCTAGCCCTTTCCTGCCCCATCGCCGCCATAAGACCCATCTGTAGAGGCGGAAAACTATCGATAGTTATCGATAGCGACCACTATCGTCTGACATCGATAGTCAGTTGCCTACTATCGATAGTCAACGATAGTTTTTTTTTCCGTTATTGACCTATTTTTCTCACTAACAGAAGTTGTACAGATGTTTCACTGTTTGGTAGTAACTTTAATATACCGGTTTAAAATTGTGAACTTCATATATAGATGCCCAAAAGGAAGATACCTGACGTTTGGAAGTGATTCAGGCGTAGTGAGGATGAAAAGTTAGCTAAGTGCAATGAGTGTGGAATAATGTAATAGAACCCCTACACCAGAATATCCGTAAATGGAATGATATTAGATCGTTCAGTATTTACAATATTACATTGTTTCCACACGAATGTATGTGCTACATCACCATTGTTTCCGACAAAATATCTTCCTCAATTCATTAGAAATACCAGGTCATCATGCGAAAAATCATTATTACTACTTTGTTTTTGCAAGTTGCTTTACGTCGCACCGACACAGATAGGTCTTAAGGCGACGATGGGACAGGAGAGGGCTAGGAGTGGGAAAGAAGCGGCCGTGGCCTTAATTAAGGTACAGCCCCAGCATTTGCCTGGTGTGAAAATGGGAAACCACGGAAAACCATCTTCAGGGCTGCCGACAGTGGGGTTCGAACCTACTATCTCCCGAATACTGGATACTGGCCGCACTTAAGCGACTGCAGCTATCGACCTCGGTGTTATTACTACTATCAGAATTACCAATATCATTTAGAGATTCATCTTTGATGTAGGCGAGTCACTTATTTTGTCATCAGACAAACATTTCTTCCTTTTCGCGCTCGCCATTTCTGTTTACCTTGTCAGCCGGTGAGTCAAGAGATTGTATAAGAAGATAAGGCAAATTTTAGGCCATAGGCTTCACGAAAGCAACTGAAAACTCTCCTGCCATCCGCTCAGAATGCTGTAAAACATTTTCCCAAAGATATTACTATACCCGAGAAAATGTCGGGCGATCGCAAATGAACACTGCAGCTGAACGAGAATTTCTCGGGCGGTAAAGTTATGGGCAAGCGCGTGCAGGTCGAGAATGTCTCGGAAGTGCCACTAAAGAGATTTATGAGTGATTCCTATTTGAATTTCTGAAATTACATAGCATGAAATAGTTGTAATTTCTACTGAATTTTTTTGTGGATTGTGTTCAGTGAATGTCCTATTTTCATGCATAATGATATGATTCGTTCCACTTTTTGAAAACTATCGATTACTATCGATAGTAGAGCTCATACTATCGGAAAATATCGATGGCGATTACTATCGATAGTTTGCCGCCTCTACCCATCTGTGTCGGTGCGACGTAAAGCAACTTGAAAAAAAAGAGGTTGTTCACTGTTTAGCTCGAACCCGAACATGTATAAGGTTGCGTGACTTAAACATAAAAATGAGCTAAAGCAATTCACAGAGAAAATTGGATCGTTAAATAGCAAAATTTATCAATGTAAGAAAATAACATACCTCTTAAACGGACTGTTAATATTTTTTTTTTTTTTTTTGCTAGTTGCTTTACGTCGCACCGACACAGACAGGTCTTATGGCGACGATGGGACAGGAAAGGGCTAGGAGTGGGAAGGAAGCGGCCATGGCCTTAACTAAGGTACAGCCCCAGCATTTGCCTGGTGTGAAAATGGGAAACCACGGAAAACCATTTTCAGGGCTGCCGACAGTGGGGTTCGAACCTACTATCTCCCGAATACTGGATACTGGCCGCACTTAAGCGACTGCAGCTATCGAGCTCGGTGACTGTTAATATTATTTAGAAGCATGGTGCATTCTCAATTACTTCAACATTATCAATGGTTACCATATATGTACAATACTGTAGTAAATATGTTTTTTATGAATGTTAAGTGATATTATTAAGACAAAAGTCGTCTCAAATGCTCCTGCACACCGCCTCACCATTATACGTACAACATGATCATGATGTGAGAGCGAGGTTGATGAAACACATTTTTATGTAGCAATTACTTTATTTACGGAGACTGCATATAAACAAATGAACACGACGATGCTTTGTTTCCGGACCCAAAGAAGATATGTTAGGCGAGATCCCAAACATTCCTTTTAATTTCTTGCGTTAGCTGGTAGATAGATTATTGGCACTCTGAAAATATAAAAGTGCAGCAATTAATCCACGCGTAAGTGCAGGCGCACAACAATTTTATGTCCTCAAATACCTTACGCATCCTGTACATTACTTTACAGATTTCCTAAAACGTATTTCCCTATCGATTATAAAATTAAACTGTTAGTTATCTCCCCTTAATCTCTCTCTCTCTCTCTCTCTCTCTCGCTCATTTTGATTGTATATACACGCTTACTCAATTCTGTTGTTGTACGAAGGTTACCTCCCGTATTAATCAATAATATTGTTACTCCATACAGTAGTTCGGTAAAAGCCCTAAGAATGATAACACTGGTCAACAGTAAAAATGTTTACGAATTAAAAGCAATCACTTCCTATTAATTTTGATGTGAAATAACCAAATATGTTTGAAACGCTTAGTTAGCTCTCATTCTCTTAGACAGGGATTTGTTTCAATTTTCAGGGGTAAATAATAAATGAAAAAGCCAGCTTGATTTATTTTGAAGGGTCCACAAGAATCATAATCTACATTTTTAAGCTAATTTGTTATATCGTTATATGGTTTGCGATCCAGATTATTTAGAATTCAAGATGCCGCATAAATGTGTAAATAGTGTGGATAAGTTTTGTTATGTAGGCGGGGAAGAGACTTTTCATCTCAGCAACATGAATTAACTCTATCACATTTCCATTACTTTGACTGTAAAATAAGTAAGGATAAACCCTGCGGCCCACACGTTTGCTGTAATTTATGTGCAGTAAATCTCCGTGGTTGGTTAAGGATATCCAAAGAGTTAGGTTGTAATATGTCACTGAAGATCCACTTTCTTCACACTTATCTTGACTTTATTCCAAGCGATTATGGCACTTTGAGTGACGAGCATGGAGGACATTTCAATAAAGACATTTCAACGGCTGAAAGAAATTACTAGGGCAATTTAACTCATCTACGCTTGCAGACTATTGTTGGAACGTGATGAGAGATGCCTCAGAAGTAGACTACAAACGAAAAACAAAGAAACAGAAATGTTCCAGTGAATAGGATAAGAATGCATAAGGTTGATTTCAAAACATACAACTATCTTTAAAATAAGAGCTAGTAAAAGTGTTCTGATGTCATATTCATATTCCTTAACCCCTATTTACTTTGAATCAAGTATTTTGTTAAGGAAACGGACAACTTTTATTTCTTTGTTGACCAGCGTTATGGATAGCCCTCTGTCTTGAACTGAACACATAAAAATTATTAATAAAACTGACTCTATTGTTCTTCAGCTTAGAAGAAACATCGCAGGCATGTCAATAAATCTGCGAAAGCTATTTGTAGTCTCTTATATTACCTTTATATTGTAGTATGACTCAGTAGTATATAACGATCTTTCGGAAATCTTTAACATTAACATTCAACGTGTACACAAAGACGGCATAAGCTCAAAAGCCTATATAATGTCTACATATCACCAAGATATTTATACCTTTGCATTTTCTACAGTCCATATCACCATTACTAGTAATCTTTCAGTAAAAATATTTGAAATATGATTTGTAAAATTTACGGAGACAGGAATGATCAAATGGAAATAAAATATAAGGTTTGTGTGACTGAAAGTGTTATAAATATGTGTGTGTTTCAGGATGGTTCCATAGAGTTCGAGGAGTTTATCCGCGCCTTATCTATCACGTCCCGGGGCAACCTGGACGAGAAACTGCAGTGTGAGTACAGGCGACTGGAGCCCGCATGGCCGACACTCCGGCACCGCACCTTACCTCTTTCTTTCAGATATCTTTCTAACTTTGCTCTCTTTCTTTCTTTCACGCTCGAGGGAGACACCTTTATCTCTGTCTTTCTCTTCAAGGTAGTAACACTTTATATGCTTGATATGTCTTAGTTTTATTTTTCCAACCGTAGTTTCTTCCTTCAGTATTATGCACAGTATTACTGACTCAAATTTTGTACCATTGAAGTAATCAGTTATTTAGTTACATTTTTTTTTTTTTTTACTGATAGTAACATTTGCATTTTTCTGGTGAAGAATTACTGTATTTTAGCCCTCGCCTGATGAATAACAAGATGATGTCTACGAATATTATTTTTAAAGTAAAGTACTTTCGTGATATCAAATTATTAAGAAAATTATAAACCGGAGGAGTTCTTCAGCACTTCCTTTTCGTCGATGAAGAACACGCGTCTCTATATCTTCATTTTCTAACTTACTGGCCTGTTAATTAATGGCTAAGACACAATGATGAAAGGGGAGAGGAGCTACAGAAGTCCTTCTGCGCATGCATGATTGTGTACTGCCATATTTACATAACGTCGGTCTGCCAGAACAAGAAAATTCTTACAGGCGTGCAGCAAGATTAATTATCGAACAATATGCATACTATATGCAGTACATTCTTTCAAAATGTCCTGCAAAACAATGTTAATGAAATCATGAGTGCCGGGCGAGTTGGCCGTGCGGTCAGGGGCACGCGTCTGTGAGCTTGCATCCGGGAGATAGTGGGTTCGAATCCCACTGTCGGCAGCCCTGAAGATGGTTTTCCGTGGTTTCCCATTTTCACACCAGGCAAATGCTGGGACTGTGCCTTAATTAAGGCCACGGCTGCTTCTTTTCCAGTCCTAGCCCTTTCCTGTCCCATCGTCGCCATAAGACATATCTGTGTCGGTGCGACGTAAAGATAATAGGAAAAAAAATGAAATCATGAGTGTAAAGGCACATGGAATGGTTAATTATTTGCGGCTATTGCGGCTACCACGACTTCGCGTCGTAGCTCTGGGGAGCACTGAGGCCCGAAAATTAGAAAACATCGGTGTTTTCTAAGTCTGCCTCTACTGTTCTAACCTTCTAAATTAAGACTGGTAATACTAGTTTTTCGTCTTACATCTGTTGGCCTTCAAGTAAAAGCTATTTAGTCATTCGTGGAACGCGAGATAGGGGCTACCTGGCCGAGGCGGTAAAGGCGTGCTCGGTTCGCATGGAAGGACGTGGGTTCGAATCCCCGTCAGGAAGTCGTAAAATTTAAGAAATGAGATTTCCACTTCCGGAGGTGCACATGGCCCTGAGGTTCACTCAGCCTACACCAAAAATGAGTATCAGGTTAATTCCTGGGGGCAAAGACGGTCGGGAGTAGAGCTAACCACTCTACACCATCAAGTGCCGAGGTTACGGATAGTGGAAGCCTTTACCTTCCACCCCTCCAAGGGCTTTCGTGGCCTGTACGGAGGTGACTTTGCTTTGCTTTTTTTGGAACGCGAGATAGAGGGACAGTACCATAAAGATACATAATATTGCTCGAGAGTTAATCATAGCGCTTCAGTAATAAATCCGGCGAAAAACGTGTTCGGCTTATACACTTTTCAGGTTTTTATGTAGACTAAAATGGAAATATTTTATATTGTTGTGAAATAAAAATAATGCGATACAAGTACTCCAGTTTTGGAAAAACTTGACAGACTAGATACCGTTTTGGAGCGGATATCTCCTATGAACGTGATCATAGGAATAGACATCAAAAGTCTCCTCTAGAACCTTGAAGTTGTGGGACTTATGGTCAGGCCATAGACACGATTACGTCTTTCTTTGTTGGCTTCTGAAACACTCAGAATTAGCACAGATGCCATCCGTACCGCCGACCTCACAGCATTGAAGGAAGCTGTCTGGCTACCGAGATACCATTTAACTTGATCCTCACGTTCACATACTAAATGCTTCACAATTTTTTTTTTGTTTGATATTTATATATCATTTCCCTTATTCATAACTGTTATAGGTAGCTTTTTATCAGCGCATTTGTTGTAGTATTATGAATCCTTGTGTCCACCTGTAATTTTAAATATATTAATATAGTTTTTTTTTAATTTTGGCACTTGATCATTGTATACACCAAGTATTATTCATTTCTTATTCTCTTCTTATTTTAACATATGGATATGTCAAGTGAACGCTAAATTTTTACAGCATTTATCACAAGACAGAACTATGTGCTTTAAGAAGGATCTACAGTATATGGATGGTCTCGACACTTGAATACTTACAACGATCTTTGACAATGTCTCTAGGCCCTAAATTTAATTTCAAATATTTCTCTATAATTTATATGCGGAAAATTACGACACTTCAAATAATCTATCTGGTAAATTAAATTGAATTAAATATTTAGAACTGTTGAATTACCCATCTGTTTATTCTCTCTTGAACTATTCCATGTAGGATATTCTTACAAAAGTGAAAGATATCTAATAACATACCGGTAAATCATAATACGGGACTCCCAAATTATGTGTATTAATTCTCTACAAGGACCGATCAGTACATTTATTATTCTACTGAACTACAATCTATGTTTTTGATTCAGAATTTCGAATCAGACTGCATTCACATTTTCGATTCAGACTATTCTCCTGCCTTTGCTTCAAGTTCATTCTCTATATGTATTCCTTCTCACATTTTAATCGATATAGCAATGAGGGTTCTGTCACTGAAACACTGAATAACTTCTTATCCTTGGACGAATTAGGATGTGCAAAAGTAACTAGTTATATCGTTTTTGCGAAAGCCCTTTGCGTCTTCAAAAGTTTACTGTTGTTTAATAATTAGCTGTAATACCTTCACTGTCGCACATTTCTCTTCAGATTACAGTAGCTACGTCTTGTAAACCTCTACTAAATCTGAAAAGATCTCCCATACATTATATCTGAAAGAACCGACAAAGAGCAAGCAACTCATTAACCAAAGAATTTACAAGAATATGAGTCGTGTCTGAAAACTCTGATATTTTTTATTGGAAGGGAGTTTGAATTTGTAAACGATTTTATTGTCCTTTTAGAAGCACACAGTAAAGTGAGAATAAAGCTTGAAGACCAAACAGGGTAAGCATAAAATGCAGAACTCGTGATTGAATAATAAGGTACTCATCATACGTGTTATAAAATCGAACATATTTTTTTCTAAGCCGTGAGGATATCGAGGATATTTATTGCCTCGCTCACTTGAACAACGTAGTTGTCAAAAATGTTAGAGCATCCGGGAGATAGTAGGTTCGAATCCCACTATCGGCAGCCCTGAAAATGGTTTTCCGTGGTTTCCCATTTTCACACCAGGCAAATGCTGGGGCTGTACCTTAATTAAGGCCACGGCCGCTTCCTTCCAACTCCTAGGCCTTTCCTATCCCATCGTCGCCATAAGACCTATCTGTGTCGGTGCGACGTAAAGCCCCTAGCAAAAAAAAATAAAAAAATGTTAGAGCTTGGCGGAACATCTCACAAACTACTCGACAGTCAAATGGCCCTTCGGGCATATTTATGTGACAGCAAGGACGATATAGGACTTACTGGAACTAAACTCTGTACACTATGTCAAATTAAACCCAATGACATAGCCTATGGAAGTATTAAAAAATAGTTAGCTCTAAGTTTTAAACCTTCATCAACTGCTGTATTCGGAGAATGTTGTCTTTTGTTCTTTTACTGACCATAAATCATATCCAAACATTCCTCAAAAGGATGAGACAACCGATGGTAGGGAAAGTAGTGGAAATTAAAATGGTTTGGGCATACTGATGACGAATTAGAATTGGAGGAGAAGACATCGAATTGTAAATCAACAGGGTAAAAGAGCTAAAGACCTATACAAACGTGGTAAAGACTTATCTGCACGGGTGTTGTCAACATCTTTGAGCAAAAAATAAGTAAAATTTATTAAATATCGGTACTTTTTGGTAGCCAGTATATAAGAGCGAAAAATAAAGAAAAATATGTTTAGTATGCATCGAACAGCATCAAATTATACATGGGAAAATGTTTTGTTCGTAATGTATTAACAACTACTTTTTAAAAGTACCAGTAGTTAATATACAGCATATTATTGAATTATAACTTATCCACAACCCTTATAATTATGAAGATATGCAATCTAATTGTGATGGGAGACTGGAATGCAGTGGTAAGCCAAGGAAGAGAAGGTCATGCAGTACGAGAATTCGGACTGAGACAAAGTAATAAGAGAGAAAGACTGCTGGCTGAATTCTTCACCGATCCTAATTCATTCCTCGCTAATATTTGGTTCGAACACCACAAACGATGACTGTATACGTGGACGAGACCTGGAGACACTGGAAGGTACGTCATAGACACCATTATGATTAGGCAGAGATTCAGAAACCAGTGCTGGATTGAAAGACTTTCCCAGGAGCAGACGTGGACTCTGACCACAACTTGATGATCACGAAATGCAATCTGAGGTTGAAAAAATTGAAGAAAGGAAGGAATGGAAGGAGATGGTATCTAGACAAGTTGAAAGAATAGAGTGGGGGGTATTGTTTCAAGGAACATGTTACACAAGGACCAAATGAAAAGGCTGAATGAAACACAATAGAAGAAAAATTGATAGTCGTGAAGAATGGGGTCAGTTGGACTGCTGAAAGAAGGTTAGGAAGAAAGAAAATATCAACTAAGAATCAACGGATAACTCAGGAGATACTAAACCTGACTGACGAACGACGAAATTATAAGAATGCAAAAAGTGAGGAGGACAGAAAAGCATACATGCAATTCAAGAATGAAGTACAGAGAAAGTGCACGACAGTTAAGGAAGAAGGGCTGAAACAGAACTGCAAGGATATTGAAGGTTGTATGATCCTAGGAAAGGTAGATGCTGCATAAGAAAGTCAAGGAAACGTTTGGAGAAAAGGATAACTAGTTGTATGAATATTAAGAGCTCGGGTGAAAAACACTTCTAGAGAAAAAAGATAAGACAGAAAAATGGCAGGAACATATCCATCGATTGTAGATGATATGGTTCTGGGACAAGAAGAGGCCGTTTATTCTGATTAAATTGGAGACCCAATTCGACAGAGCTTTAAGTGATCTAAATAGGAACAAGGCACCTGGAATTGATGGCATGCCCTCAGAATTACTGACTGCCTTAGGAGAAACCAGCATGGTGAGGTTATTCCATTTAGTGTGTAAGATGTATGATACAGGAGAAGTGCCATCCGATTTTAAACAGAACGTTGTTATACCTATTTCAAAGAAAGCACATGCTGACAAGTGTGGAAACTACCGCATCATTAGCTTAGTATCTCACGCCTGAAAAATGTTAACACACATTATTCACAGAATAGAAAGACAAGTTGAAACCAATCAATCAATCAATCAATCAATACTGATCTGCATTTAGGGCAGTCGCCCAGGTGGCAGATTTCCGATCTGTTGCTTTCCTAGCCTTTTCCGAAATGATTTCAAAGAAATTGGAAATTTATTGAACATCTCCCTTGGTAAGTTATTCCAATCCCTAACTCCCCTTCCTATAAATGAATATTTGCCCCAGTTTGTCCTCTTGAATTCCAACTTTATCTTCATATTGTGATCTTTCCTACTTTTATAAACGCCATTCAAACTGATTCGTCTACTAATATCATTCCACGCCATCTCTCAGCTGACAGCTCGGAACATACCACTTAGTCGAGCAGCTCTTCTTCTTTCTCTCAATGCTTCCCAACCCAAACATTGCAACATTTTTGTAACGCTACTCTTTTGTCGGAAATCACTCAGAACAAATCGAGCTGCTTTTCTTTGGATTTTTTCCAGTTCTTGAATCAGGTAATCCTGGTGAGGGTCCCATACACTGGAACCATACTCTAGTTGGGGTCTTACCAGAGACTTATATGCACTCTCCTTTACATCCTTACTACAACCCCTAAACACCCTCATAACCATGTGCAGAGATCGGTACCCTTTATTTACAATCCCATTTATGTGATTACCCCAATGAAGATCTTTCCTTATATTAACACCTAGATACTCACAATGATCCCCAAAAGGAACATTCACCCCATCAACGCAGTAATTAAAACTGAGAGGGCTTTTCCTATTTATGAAACTCACAACCTGACTTTTAACCCCGTTTATCAACATACCATTGCCTGCTGTCCATCTCACAATATTTTCGAGGTCACGTTGCAGTTGCTCACAATCTTGTAACTTATTTATCACTCTATAGAGAATAACGTCATCCGTAAAAAGCCTTACCTCCGATTCTACTCCTTTACTCATATCATTTATATATATAAGAAAACATAAAGGTCCGATAACACTGCCCTGAGGAACTCCCCTCTCAACTATTACAGGGTCAGACAAAGCTTCACCTACTCTAACTCTCTGAGATCTATTTTCTAGAAATATAGCAACCCATTCAGTCACTCTTTTGTCTAGTCCAATTGCACTCATTTTTTCCAGTAGTCTCCCATGATCCACCCTATCAAATGCTTTAGACAGGTCAATCGCGATACAGTCCATTTGACCTCCAGAATCCAAGATATCTGCTATATCTTGCTGGAATCCTACAAGTTGAGCTTCAGTGGAATAACCTTTCCTAAAACCGAATTGCCTTCTATCGAACCAGTTATTAATTTCACAAACATGTCTAATATAATTAGAAAGAATGCCTTCCCAAAGCTTACATACAATGCATGTCAAACTTACTGGCCTGTAATTTGCAGCTTTATGTCCATCACCCTTTCCTTTATACACAGGGGCTACTATAGCAACTCTCCATTCATTTGGTATAGCTCCTCCGACCAAACAATAATCAAATAAGTACTTCAGATATGGTACTATATCCCAACCCATTGTCTTTAGTATATCCCCAGAAATCTGATCAATTTCAGTCGCTTTTCTAGTTTTTAACTTTTGTATCTTATTGTAAACGTCATTGTTATCATATGTAAATTTTATTACTTCTTTGGCCTTAGTCTCCTCCTCTATCTCGACATTTTCCTTGTAACCAACAATCTTTACATACTGCTGACTGAATACTTCTGCCTTTTGAAGATCCTCACATACACACTCCCCTTGTTCATTAATTATTCCTGGAATGTCCTTCTTGGAACCTGTGAGAAGATCAATTTGGCTTCAGAAGAAATGTAGGAACACGTGAAGCAATCCTGACTTCACGTCTGATATTAGAGAACCGAATTATGGACACATATATTGCGTTCGTAGCTCTAGAAGAGGCATTCGATAATGTTGATTGGACCAAGCTCCTTTAGATTCTGAAGGTGATCGGGATCAGTTACCGAGAACGAACTATTATCTACAATTTGTATAAAAATCTGTCTGCAATGAAAGAATCGAGGGCTTTGAAAAAGAAACAGCAATACAAACAGGAGTGAGGCAAGGCTGCAGTTTTCCGCACACCTTTTCAATGTTTGTATAGAACAAGGAGGTAAAGGATATCAAAGAGGAATTTGGAAAGGGAATCACAATCCAAGAAGAGGAAATCAAAACACTGAGATTTGCCAATGATATTGTAGATTTATCTGTGTTTGCAGAAGATCTGGAAAAATTGCGGAATGGTATGTACAGAGTCTTGGGTAAGGAGTATAAGATGAAAATAAATAAGTCCAAAACAAAAGTAATGGAGTGCAGTCGAACGAAATCAGGTGATACAGGAAATATTAGATTAGGAAATGAAGCCTTAAAGGTAAAAATAATAATAATAATAATAATAATAATAATAATAATAATAATAATGTTATTGGCTTTACGTCCCACTAATAACTTTTACGGCGGCTTTCGTAGATTCCGAGGTACCGGAATTTAGTCCCGCAGGAGTTCTTTTACGTGCCAGTAAATCTATTGACACGAGGCTGACGTATTTGAGCACCTTCGAATACCAACGGACTGAGCCTAGATCGAACCTGTCAAATTGGGGTCAGAAGGCCAGTGCCTCAACCGTCTGAGCCACTCAGCCCGGCAGTCTTATAGCAAGTAGGCCTAGATGAATATTGTTAGTGAGGAGAACGTTAAAACGCAGACTAACACAGCAAAGGAAGGCCGTTCTTAAGAAAAAGAAATTTGCTCACCTCGAACTTTGATATAGGAATAAGAAAGATAATTTTGAATACGTTCGTTTGGAGCGTGGCATTATAATGATGGAAGTAAAACATTGACGATAATTAGCTCAGAAAGGACGATAGAAGAGTTTGAAATGTGGTGTTACAGAAGAATGCTGAGGGTGAGATGGGCATATCGAATCATGAATGAAGAGATACTGAATCGAATCGGTAAAAGGAGATCGATTTGGTTAAATTCGACGCGAAGAAGAGAGAGAATGATAAGAAACATCTTAAGACACCCAGACTTATTCAGTTGGTTTTTGAGGGAAGTATAGGTGGTAAGAACGGAAGGGACAGATCAAGGTTCGTATGATTATGACAAGCAGATTAGAGCAGATGTAGGATGTAGTAGTTACGTAGAAATGAAAAGATTAGCACAGGATAGGGTGGCATGGAGAGCTGCATCAAACCAGTCTATGGGCTGATGACTCAAACAACAACAACAACATCATGGAAGCCATCAAACACTGTTAGTCTTTACAGTCGACAGTGCTCTCTGTTTGTAACCTATGTTATTATCTTCAACGAAAAATTAATCTTTCTGCACAGTAAAAACGACTATACGGAATCCTCGCACCATTGAGCCAAGACCGACTCCAATCCTCAGACCGTAATATTAAAAAAAAACATGGCGGCCGAAGTAGCCGGATTGCTGGTATTGGCTAACACGAAAATATCACGTACATATTATATTAACTGAGGTAATTTAATATGATAAATGTAACATCGTAGGGAACATCACTTTTACACGTATGAAAACGCTTCGCCAACAAGTACGCATCACATATAATCAACTAGAATCAAATATATTCTGCTAGAAAAGAGGCCAACAAGCTGATTATTTAGGCATTTCAATTCGTCAAATAACGTTATCTCTTAGATTTCACTTCGCTGGATAGATGAAAATACATAATAAAACTGTTAAAATGATATTTCTAACATCATTTTGAATGTTTCAAAATAAATTAAGGTGCGAAATTCCTCGATTTATTCGCTCTCATGAGAACTGTGAAACATAACTTGTTGCCTTAGTTTTCAAGTGGTGGACAATTTCTTAAATTCACCACTCAATGAATGGGAAGTACACCCGAAATAATAATGTAATTGGCTTTACGTCCCACTAACTACATTTTTACGGGTTTCGGAAACGTCGAAATGCCGAAATTTAGTCCTGCAGTAGTTCCTTTACGTGCCAGTAAATCTACCGATACGAGGCTCACGTATTTGAGCACATTTAACTACCACCGGACTGAGCCAGGATCGAATCTACCAACTTGGGATCAGAAGGCCAGCGCCTTAACCGTCTGAGTCACTCAGATCAAGTACACCCGAAGTGATTATGTTAACCCAATGAACGGCCCTGGTAATGTTAATATAATGTTGACATATGGCATAACAGCTTTTCACACAATGATAGTAACCTTAGTAATGAAACGTTCAGACACTAAAGATATAATAGGTTTTTACCCATTAAAGAACATGAGACCGGGCGAGTTGGCCGTGCGCGTAGAGGCGCGCGGCTGTGAGCTTGCATCCGGGAGATAGTAGGTTCGAATCCCACTATCGGCAGCCCTGAAAATGGTTTTCCGTGGTTTCCCATTTTCACACCAGGCAAATTCTGAGGCTGTACCTTAATTAAGGCCACGGCCGCTTCCTTCCAACTCCTAGGCCTTTCCTATCCCATCGTCGCCATAAGACCTATCTGTGTCGGTGCGACGTAAAGCCCCTAGCAAAAAAAAAAAAGAGCATGAGTGAAAAAACTCTATTGACTAAACATTGATATTTAACCACATGGAGGAGTTTCAGTTCGGCGCAGTCTGCTTGATAACAGATAGCCACAGCATGAATCGGAAGGTGTTGGTAGTGTAAAACCCTACGTTACAAACCCAGCTAATCCCTCTAAGTCACTATTTCTTTTGTGTAACAGTATACAGATTGCTCCATCTGTCACACTTAAAAGTTTTCTTATACTCCAAGATCCAGCCAAACATTTCCGCAGGCAAAGCACAGATTATTGTAAAATACACTTGCATCTAAATCACTAGACACTTTGAAGCACATAGACACTGATGGAATAACACAATATCATTATATTCTAAATTAATATTTTTCTAGGAACACGAATAGTTTGGAAGTAGAGAACTGGCTTCTCTAACCTCAGACTTATTCTCAAAATGATGTATGCACGCTACGGTTTTGGCCATGGACTTCGAAATAATCACGATATAGCCTATATTCGTAATCGATTTCTCTTCTAATGTTCTATTCCGTAGGAAACTTAAGAATCGTTGTATGAGAGGCATTGCCATAGTTAGACTAAAAATTGGTCCCCCTAGTGCACTCACGTTCTTTAATGGGTAAAAACACGATCAAAACAAGCACATTCTCACATTACTGAGTATAATTACAGATCCTATGTTTCCACTGACTCATATAAATACACTCGCACACTTATATTCTACAAAGAAACTAACATTTATCGTCAACTTTCATAAAATTACACCGACTACATACGATAACAACAAACTAAAACAAACCCATATTTCCAACAATTCCGGCTACTCGATTCGCCATCTTTGAACGATCGAGAGTAGCATTAAGGTCTGAGGATTGGAGTCGGTCTTGATTGAGACGGACCATTCCACAAACATATCGTGTATTGCTTACTGTCATAATACATGTATTGATAATACGATCAATTTATAGGGTGTGTAAAGTTATCTGCTGTGGTAGAATGCCAAATGAACGTTGTAAAAACATGAATCGGAGATGTCTCATGGAAATTAAATGTCTAGGAGGAAGGGATATGCTTTAGTACTGCACATCTCGAAACCGCGCCTGTGCTAAGTCGCTGAATTGGTAAGGCGCTGGTCGATCATCTGTGGGATCTGAAAGAGGATGAATGGTTTGAATCTTACACTTAGTAGGATTTGTATAGGTAATCACAGCTTCGTTATACCTACACATGGCAGAGCGTGTCCCATAGGATAGGTAAG
This sequence comes from Anabrus simplex, assembly GCF_040414725.1. Taxonomy (NCBI): domain Eukaryota; kingdom Metazoa; phylum Arthropoda; class Insecta; order Orthoptera; family Tettigoniidae; genus Anabrus; species Anabrus simplex. The sequence goes on along the minus strand of NC_090265.1, from coordinate 146,905,921 downwards.
CTGCAGTATGCTGTATATCCACATAATATGTTTTAATAACGGTCACATCACAGAGCTTATTCATTCGTTCGTGTAACAGAAGCCAAATAAATATATATTCTTCTGAAACGAGATATAGTGTGACCATACTGCATCCACGGTAAAAAGACGTCAACAATTGTTATAACTGCCCGGAATTTGAACCTAGAAGAAATGGTTTCATACGCACAACGATGCATACTTTTGCCTCTTTAGCAACGGAATCAGATCATGGGTTTGATTGACACTTGGTGAATTACTATGCGTATTACTCACAGATGTGGTCGTTTTAAGCATTCATTAGACTTTCATCGAGTTAATTGGCTCTGGCGATTCCGTCCGTATTCTCGAGACTGGTATTTTTTTTTTGGTTGCCTATAAACTATGGATTGTATAAAAACAACTACACATATATAATGAACTTTATAACTGTTATAAAAAGTCAAGTAATGTCAACATGACACCGAATAGTGCATTACAACAGGCTTAGTTCAATGTGGACCAAATAAATGTAAGAAACGAACCCCAAGCATACAGAATAACAAATACGACTAAAACATATCAATGAATAAAATATTATTTATTAAGTTCACTTAATATTTTGACATTGAAGAGAATATTTGCAATAAAATTAGGGTGAAATATACACCAATATCCATATCTAGGAACCAAACTTTAATAGATCACGTACTTAAAGAAGACGTCGAAACCGTGGCGACAACTTTTATCATCGTACCTTACCTTTATAAACCCGGAGGCCCCGGGTTCGATACCCGGCCAGGTCAGGGATTCTTCTCTCTACCTGAGGGCTGGTTCGAGGTCCACTCAACCTATGTGATTAGAATTGAGGAGCTATCTGACGGTGATATGACGGCCCCGGTCTCGAAAGCCCAGAATAATGACCGAAAGGATGCGTCGTGCTGACCACACGGCCCCTCGTAATCTGCAGGCCTTCGGGCTGAACAGCGGCCACTGGGCAGGTCAAAGCCCTCTGAAGGGCGTAAGTGCCGTGGGGTTTGGTTTGTACCTTTATAAAGTACATCTGGATATTAGTTAAGAATAAATAATTTGTTCTTTCATTAATATTATGTTCTTAAAATTTTGTGATACATACAAACCTATATAAACTAGGGTATTGCGATGAACAGACACGGATGCCGGTACACCTACCGATAAACTTGTATATCTCACAACACTGTTCTACACTGAGGCATTAAAAGTAGATAAGACTGAGATGTTCGTCAACATGAAAGTACTTCATTAAGTTTTATAGCTCATAGCTGACAGCAGAAATGAAAAAGATAAGAGAGCACATTTTCTAGCCAGTAGTGCTACAAGTGATTGAAGATAGTGAATATTGTTGTACGGCAATTAACAGCTGTTAACCTAGATATCATAGTATTTTGCAGATGCCTTTTAAAATGAAGCGAACTTATCGTTTCATGAACACCTTGTTCACTTCCTTAGATGTAAATTACGACTGCTCTTGAAATATAAAAAGTTTTAAATTCAATTTAATTGTTGTTCAGTTGATGAAAATAACATTAGTTGGCTTAATTAATTAGTACTTATTATCGTTATAGTATAACGTATTTTGGTTGAAATAAACATCCGTGCTCCCAGAACAAAATATTTCGGTAACCGAGAAAGTTTGTGAATGTCTAAGGAATACATGCAAACGATTACAGCGCATGCGTGTAAATGCATCGTAGGAGAACACTTCAGCCGCTCTGTATGTGGCTTATATGAATAGTAAAGTGACATGCACGATACTTGCCGTGAGTGGCAGGTACACCTAAAAGATTCAATTGACGGAGTTGAGAAGGGCTATATAATCAGAGGCATAGTGAACGGCGTGTTAATTAGCCCATTATTTGGTCTGTTCCGTTTCTACAATTAGATCGTGTTGGGACCTATGGAGACGTGAGGGTGACCATTCCCCACGGACTAGCTCTACTACACTTCTCCGACAGACTACCTCGTGAGAACACGCTTTGATTATCAGGCAGGCACGACCGTATCAAACGGTCCCATCGTCTAGAGACATGTGGTGCCTTTTCTAGGGTTTCGTGTCTCTACCAGGAGCATTTCTAGATTATTAACACAGGGAAATAAACATCTCGGCAGCTTAACGTTGTCTTTCAATAATACTCCATCATTTTCACCTTCTTTTGATGTGATGTTAAGAGAGAGTAACTTGGAATATAACGAAACAAGACATCGATTGTTCCTATCCTGGAAGTCTGCTGCTGAAGATGACCGAATATCATCGGTTGAAAGTACACCAACGAGGTCATTTATATTTACAGAAAAACTTGGTGGGACGTAAAAAACAATATTATTATTAGTTATTACAGAAAAACTGTAGTGAAGTTTTCATTCATAGTTAATCAATATTTCAGTTAATTTGATGAGAAATGTGTTCAGGTCGATTATTTGCATAAATCTTGCACCTAAGGGCTGGCCCCGTGGTTTAGGGATAGCTAATCTGCCGCTGACCGAGAGGCCGCGGGTATGACTCACGACCAGGCCAGGGATTTTTACCTGGATATGAGGGCGGGTATGAAGTCCACTCAGCCTACGTTAAATAGCTGGGGAACTATTTGACTATGAGACAGCAGAACTGGACTAGAAAGTCAATAACGGCGGAAAGGATTCATCGCGTTAACCAGGCGTCACCCGCCTTACTCTACAGTCCTTCGAGGCGAACAACGGTCGCTTGATAGGCCAAGGTCCATCAGGGATGTAGTATCATGGGATTTGTTTGTATTTAAGGTAACTATTCTTGTTAATCTTAACATCTGAAAGTATTGCCATGGGTTGCCATGGAACTGTAAAATATATTCATACAGATACTCATGATAATTTCAGCTAAATTACAGTTCTCGGTCAATATCTGGATATGTTTCGTTACCAAAGCTGAACAAATAGCACTATGAGAAAAGGAGAAACATATTTTCATCTTGTATTTGCAAAGATATTTACGACACTCTTTCACTTCAACACAAAAACTGTCATCAGCTAACACGATCATATGTGCCATTTCTCAAACTACACGATATTTGATCGGTCGCACAAAAACAATGAACGCTTCTTGGCACGTCGGAGAATAACCTACTCGCTATTAATCCAAATAGTGTTCATTGGAAGAGGGTCGTCATTGCACCAGTACATGCAATTATTGGGCCATTCTCTGTTCCAGGGGCATTTCGACTGTACGACGTAGACAATGATGGCTTCATCACCAGAGACGAGATGTACAACATTGTGGATGCCATATATCAGATGGTGGTAAGTTAATGTTTTCTTTTTAGTCTTAACAAAAAGTAATCAAAAATGAATTTGTACGTAGAAAGCATCACAAGATTTAGACGTCCATACAGGTTTTATAGAAAGAATTACGAGATCCAGATACCAATCCAATTATTATTATTATTATTATTATTATTATTATTATTATTATTATTATTATTATTATTATTATTATTATTATTATTATTATTATTATTATTATTATTATTATTATTATTATTATATATATAATTCTCTGGGGCCATCAAGGACCACGTTAAGTCTTGTTACATTTGACACTGAACTTGGCCTTCTTTAGAGCCCAAATTTCCCTCATTCTTTGTGAGTGGGCCTGCTAACGCTCCTCTGTCCAAGGGGCACCGTGTCTTCTCTTCGGTTGCTCGTCTCGGTTTAGCCCGTTCGTCAATATTTTCTTGCGGAAGAGATCTCTGTTAAGGGCGTCTTCAGCTGAGATATGTAGCATTTGCAGGTCTTCTTTGGTATTTCTAAACCAGGGAATTGTGGTTTTGGGGTTTGAATCAAAAAAGTGAAAGATTTCTTTAGTTAACTTTCTTCCGTCCATTCTTTTCAGATGACCGTAAAATCGTGCCCGTCTTTTTCTGATTGTGTCGGTAATTTTTTCTATTTTGCTGTAGACTTCCTTATTATTATTATTATTATTATTATTATTATTATTATTATTATTATTATTATTATTATTATTATTATTATTATTATTATTATTATTGGGATTTTTCCCAATTTATTAGGTTCGGCTAGTATATCAAAATCGTTGCTTCTAATCAACATCATGACCGAGTGACTCCCTACGCCTCACAAATCTATTACCGCCAAAGACTTAAGAGACTTGATCGAGTGAGGTCGGACAGAAGAGAGCAAGAAACCTGGCACACGTGGGAGCAATACGGGAGCCAGCTAGGGGGTCCTGTGGTTACCTAACCATGCTCCTAAGTTTGAGCGTCCTTTTACAAATAGGCGACGCTCGGCTAAATCCGCTGTATGGCTGATTCCGCAGTAACGGACATTTAATTTTACTGCAGCTATACCTCAGAGCGAGGAGGAAGTGTGATCGTCTTATTATTTGCCCTCTAAAAATCTTTAACTCTGATGGTAAGGGCTGTAAATTGTGCGGTGGATCCCTTTGGTGACAGCATCGATAAACTTCAGATCGTATCCTGTTTGCACTGATAGCAAACTAGCAAAAGTATCCGCTGTAAAGTTAGGGCGCCCCCTGTAAGCGAAGCGTACTTTCCTCTTCTGAACAACACGGCCAGAGAACAAGAACGAACTGTTCAATGACAGGGCAGGTTAAAAGAACAAGTTCACACTCAAAACATTCGATTAGCAACCGTTAATCTTCGAACAGTGACAAGTCGCAGTCGAGAGTTTGCGGACACACACAGAGACAGGAACAAAGAGATACTGCCTGGGTCCAAGAGAGCTGGTTCTAAGCCAGAGATATTGGAAACGCCTATAAATTTGTATATTATGCCACACAATATAGTGTAGGTATGGCCTATAACTTGCCTATCTGACGGTATTTCGAGGATTTTTTTAAATCTTGTGTGTTAGAAGGCAGTGGACAACATGGCAGATTCAAGTTTTCGGTTCCCGATGAGAAGATAATTATCATGTGATAAATACAGATACGTTGCTTGTGAGAATTGTTTATTTTGGAAAATATATTTATTTTTCAGCAGTAATTATGTTCTATGGTGATTGTATCGCGATTGACCTATCTAAGGCACTTGTCTCTGTAATAATTAAAAGGAGAATTCCTCAAAGCAGTATTATTGAACCTTTATATTTTCTTATATATGTGTCAATGATATGTGTAAAGAAGTGGATTCAGAGATAAGGCATTTTGCAGATGATGTTATTCTGTACAGAGTAATAAATAAGTTACAAGATTGTGAGCAACTGCAAAATTACCTCGATAATGTTGTGAGATGGACAGTAGGCAATGGTATGATGATAAACGGGGTTAAAGGTTAGGTTGTGAGTTTCACAAATAGGAAAAGTCCTCTCAGTTTTAATTACTGCGTTGATGGGGTGAAAGTTCCTTTTGGTTATCATGGTAAGTACCTAGGTCTTAATATAAGGAAAGATCTTCATTCGGGTAATCACATAAATATCATTGTAAATAAAGGGCACAGATCTCTGCAAATGGTTATGGGGGTTTTTAGGGGTTGCAGTAAGGATGTAAAGGGCATATAAGTCACTGGTAAGACCCCAACTAGAGTATGGTTCCAGTGTATGGGACCCTCACCAGGATTACTTGATTCAAGAACTGGAAAAAATCCAAAGAAAAGCAGCTCGATTTGTTCTGGGTGATTTCCGACAAAAGAGTAGCGTTACAAAAATGTTGCAAAGTTTAGCCTGGGAAGACTTGGAGAAAGAAAACGAGCTGCTCGATTAAGTGGTATGTTCCGAGCTGTCAGTGGAGAGCTGTCGTGGAATGACATCAGAAGACGAATAACTTTGGGTGGTGTCTTTAAAAGTAGGAAAGATCACAATATGAAGAGGAAGTTGGAAGATGAAGTTGGGGCAAATATTCGTTTATAGGAAGGGGAGTTAGGGATTGGAATAACTTACCAAGGGAGATGTTCAATAAATTTCCAATTTCTTTGCAATCATTTAAGAAAAGGCTAGGAAAACAACAGACAGGGAATCTGCCACCTGGGCAACTGCCCTAAATGCAGATCAGGATTGATTGATTGATTGATTGATTGATTGATTGATTGATTGATTGATTGATTGATTGATTGATTGATTGATTGATTGATTGATTGATTGATTGATTGATTGATTGATTGATTGATTGATTGATTGATTGATTGATTGATTGATTGATTGATTGATTGATTGATTGATTGAAGATAAATCGGATTCAACGTGTAAATACGGTGAATAAAATTGTCTAACTAATTTTGAATAATAGTGCATCCACCAAAGAAACAGTGAGGGTATTTTACCATAAATTAATAAGAAAACTCATAATAGTGATTTCAGACTAATAAACGAAATACATGATGCAGCAATTAACAACACTTGTGCATATGTCAGTTCTATGGCATTTGATGGTTACTTACAAATGTGAACAGCCTAAGTAGGGGACTGCCTGTAGGGATGAAGTACAGTGGGGACTTCGAGAGCCCTGCGACCGTTATGGTAGCTGTGAAGGCCGTTCAGGAACTCTGAAAAGCGACGACAAAGGGGCTATGGTTAAGATGCAGAAGGTCGTTATGCATGTTAGGTAGCAAAATGAGTAAATAAAAAAAAAGAGGAATGTAAATTTAAATCTTATAGCAGTTGTATAGCATTATCTGAAGTGATTCTACATACTGTACATACTGTATATGAGTTGATTATGTGTATAAGTACAGAAGATGTTATGAGTAGAATTTTGTAAATAATATAAACGTATTACTGATGAGTTGTGTGTTTAATAGAAAAAAGTTAGTGTAAATTGTATAGTACTGTATTTTAGAAAATTTCTTTCTGTTTTGTTCATTTTAAAATTTAGTGGTTGATAATAAAGTATTTTTCTGTATCACTTGCCACCGAGGTAGACACCTCATTTGCAATAAATTGATTTTATTTTATTTTATTTTATTTTATTTTATTTTATTTTATTTTATTTTATTTTATTTTGATTTGATTTTGATTTGATTTGATTTGATTTGATTTGATTTGATTTGATTTGATTTGATTTGATTTGATTTGATTTGATTTGATTTCTTTTTTCGCATTAAAGGTGTAGTTTTTCAAAACGTGCTGCATGTAGAGCAATAATATCTGGCAGCAATGAGCGTATGGATAAGGACATTTTAAAACAGAATTGAAAAAATTAAATGTAATTTTTTTAATTAATAGAAGATATCAAAATTCTGTTCCATATGATTTTAAGTTGAGAGTATCCAAACGTGTGACGAACATTTGTCTGGTGTGAAAATGGGAAACCACGGAAAATCATCTTCAGGGCTGCCGACAGTGCGGTTCGAACCCACTCACACCCGAATGCAAGTTGATAGCTACGTAGCTCAAACCGCACAGGCACTTGATCGTTAAATTTATTATAAAAGTTTTCAAAATAATGTCATAAAATTACCCCCATTATACCAGGCATAGTTCTGAAAATGTGGATACAAGATTTCAGCTAAATCTATATATATAAAATAACTTGTCCTGACTGACTGACTGACTGACTGACTGATTCATCATCGCAGAACCAAAACTACTGGGCGTAAGGAAATGAAATTTTGGGGATATATTCATATTAAGATGTAGGTGCTCGCTAAGAGAGGATTTTTGGATATTCCTTCGCTAAGGGGGTGAAAAGAGGGGTGAAATTTTAAAATGAGTGTGTCTATATCTCGAAAGTTTAAAAGTTTACAGATGTAAAAATTGGTATTTAGAATCTTCTTTAAAAATAAGGAAACACGTTGAACCCATAATTCTACGGTGAGAAAAATTTTTATTTTTCCCAAATATTTATTTGGTATTCAGAAACTACTGTATGTTTGAGGGCAGCCATTTTGCGCTCCCAAGAGCCCGATGTTGCGTGGGAAGGTTCCCGCAAGGCGAGCTCGTGGATTGCCGGGACACCTCGGTGGAACTCGAGTGCCCGACAATTTTCTAAATTAATGAATTCTGCACAACGAGGGATTTTGACAAGATAGTAAAGGAAGAAATAAATAAGCAAAATTATTCATACACCCTCTGTGAAGGTAGTGACACCAGGGACAATTTTAGATGCAGTTAAGCCTAAGTGTGTGTTAGCGTGAGAACAGCGAGCTAGTTACACGTGCCAAGGTCGTGGGCAGAAGAAAACGCGCGAAACGCACGGGCAGAAACAATTTATTTCTCCTGTTGTGGGTGTAGGAAAATTATAAAATTAACACCTAACATAAGTGCAAGTCTGTCCGGAGTTCTGGGACAAATCTTATCAAAATTGGTCTATTAGAAGCAAATTTGGCAGATTTCACAACCAAGCCTCATAGAGGGGATAGCGTCCTTCTGGAAATTATAAAAGAAACCCCCCACCGTAGATTTTTCAGTGTCGATCTGGAACTTGAAGCCGCGGGAGCTCGTGCCCGTCGTCATTAGAATTTCGCGCCAGATTGACCGACAATAATTCAATACATGTTCGTGGCTAAAGTCCATATATTAGTTAAGAAGAAAAGTGATTGGAGAAACTGTGAACGTTTGCAGACGAACTGGGAAGGTGTAGGCTGGTTGAAAATTACACAGCAGATTTTATTTTTATCATTTCCTGTACTCTTGTAAGTGAAGAAGGTCTGGGGGAAGCGATTCAAAATAGTTCTACTCCCTTATCGGCCGAACACCTGTTCTTGTTGAAACAACGGGGAGAGAAACCACTCTGGGAAGCGCATCAGGCAGTTAGAGTCGACTGCAGAACGAGGGAAGTTCGTGGTGCAAGTTACAAAGAAAGTGCATTATTTATGGTAATTTTAATCTCGTGTGTGTGAAGGGTAGTGTTTGGATGAGTGAAATTTTGAAAATGAAAATGTTATCTGTGAAAATGAGTGGCTAAGTGCGAGGTTGCTGGAGATGATGTAATCAGAATGCTGAGAATGTCACCAATGTGCAGGTCTGTCTATTTTATATTATGTAGTTAGTTAGTTAATTACTGTCTGTCCTAACAAAATTTCCAGATGATTGTCGGGTGATATTCGAAAATTATCAGGCGAAAGGCGTTGTGAATTTTGGTCAGCGTGTGAAAATTTCAGTGTGTAAAGTTCATGTCAAGAACGGTAAAATGCGACGCTTAAAATTTTGTGTCGAGATGAGATATCATTCAAAGTGCGGATTTGTGAACGTTATAAGTGTAAATTTGTCGTGGCGAATATTGTAATTTCAGGTGTCAGTTGCATTTAGAAACGCTGGTTAATAATAATAATAATAATAATAATAATAATAATAATAATAATAATAATAATAATAATAATAATAATAATAATGTCTACCGCGGGATAAGGAAATTCTTCTCTGTTAAATTACATTTAACCAGTTTTTTCTACAAGGATCGTAGGCATATTTAAATAATGTCAATAAAATTTGTTAGAGTCACAGTCATTAATGGGAAGGAAATTTGTGAGACATCGTGTATACTTGAATTGCGAAAGGTCGAGGTGTGCTCTTGGATTCTTGAGGTCTGAAAGTCTTAATAATAGTAAGGTAAGAGATGTGTTTACTGATGGTTGTCGTTTTCATCAGGGGATCGAAGTATGAAAAAGGGTCGTGAAGGAAAAGGGATTGAAAGCGATGGATTTATACGTACGTGGAGATGAGATGGAAGTAATGCCGCTGGGATAAAGCGAGGAGAAAGTGTGTTGAGACAAGGTGTATTTTTGTAGAGGAAGTATTTAGAAACAGGCTGTGTGAAACAGGCTGTATTGTTTTCCGCAATCAATCCGAATTTGAGACGACTATGGTGTGAATTTATAGAAAGATTCCAAGTGAAAACGACTCTGGTAAATGTTAAAGTCTGGGCAGTACACATCCAGTGATTTTTGTTACGAAAAGCCCGCATGGATGATAAGAGAATGAACGATCTTCAGGATCAAAGAGCACTCTGGACACACGGTTGGGTTATATTTAATTTGTTCATTGGGGAGGTCATGGATAAGATGGTTGGAATTGATGATAGGCGATCTGAGAATTTCGAATGCGATGGTGATGATTATTATTTTGAAGGCGTCCACTAAAAGGGTACACGTGTGTGGGGAATTTTAATTTGCTTCCCTAATACTTCAGTGCACAGGCTGAGATTGTGTTCGAGGTGGAGAACCGTTCGTCACGTCTAGTTATTTTTGAGTTCACATATTATAATGATGTAGACACTTACTGTACTTTTCGAGAGGTAGACACTTGCTGTATTTCGACTTGCATTCAGTTGATAATAGAGACGTTGGTTCCGTCGTGCGTATTTTGTCTGACCAGATTCAGTGATATTGTTGGAGTTGTTTGAGAATTGCATTTCGCCTGATATGTTAAGGGAGACGTAGTACGACCCACTTTGACGCCCGACGATAGATTTAGGACGTCACGTGTTTATTCTTGGAGTCATTGATGATGAGACGTCCTAGGTCACGCCCGACGATAGGACTTGGAAGGCATCATGTATATACTGATTAGGTTTAGGGTGTACAGATTTCAAGTGAGCCCGACGATAGGTCTGGGATGGTAGCTGTACACACTCAAGTCTCAGTTTAGATTTTTTTCTTTTGTTTCTTTTGTGAAGTGGCCTGGTTGAAGGTAGCCATTACAGTGCGATATGATTTATTGTAGAGGGTCTATGCGAAGCTCTCATTGAGATAACGGGACTGCTGTTGACAAACGAGGGCTGTCCAAGTGTGGGACATCGACCCGATCTAGATTAAACATTTTTACTGTGTTTCTTCGTGCGTGTTAAGCTGTATGACTTCGAGATGTTAATTTATTTTTTTACGGACTTTATTGTTTCCTCGTCTTGACGTCCGTTTTCATTGATAGTGTACATTATTGACACTCAGTGTTTTGGAATGAAACTTGAGTTGCGAATGCGGTTTCGATTCGTCAGCCAGTAATTTGATTTTATATTTTAATCTTGTCGTATTTTCATTCGTATTCATAGTTAGAATAAGTAAGTAATCACTTTACCAGTAGTGTGTTGGGACAGACAGTAAATAGAGAGATCTGTACTGGTAGCATTGTTGTCAAGGGAAAGAATTCCTTAAATTTGTAGTAAATTTTAGCGTGGACTGGTAAATTTATTAAGCATAATAAACCCATTTCTAACCTGAAATCGGTTCAATAATAATATTTTCAAGTGACTTTTCACTTTTTGATTAACTTCAGTGTTTGGCATTTCTTCCAAATGCATGATTAGTAAGTGTTTCCTGCATTTCGCAGTTTTGTTCCTTTAGAACGACTTAACGTAAGATCCTCCCGGATCATGTTGTTGTTGGTTCCTTCCGAACAGTTGTTTGGGGTGATGCACGTTTAGCATCGGGATATCTTATCACTTAAGGGTGTCATGAATGACAAATATATGGTGGAATTTTATTTCAATTGTGAATGATGCTATTAACTTGTAGTGAACACCATGCTTTCCTATAACATTTCGCAACCTATCCAAAGCAACTGATAGTCAGTTTGGTTCGATTAAGGGTCCATTCGGCGGATGTTCCGTATCCGTGAAGGGTATTTGACTGGTGGATAACCTTAATTAAGAGAAAATCGGGCGTTCTACTTGTTGAAAGTCAGATTTTCCACGGATCGTGTGGATTAACTCTCAGTTCTAGTTTGGAATGATAGGTGCCCGGTTTTCAGGTCTTCCCTTTTTCAGTTTTTCAGTTTCGCTGTCCACTAACATATTAGCTTCTCTGAAGCAACTCTTCGACATTGGAAGAAACGAAGTGACGTTATGTAATGTGACTGTGTTAGGAACTTTTCAAAAATCAATAATTAAATGTTTTTATGTTTTGTGGCAAGAATGCATATTAAATTAACGATGTTATCGTGCTCTTTCAGTTTAAATAAAAGTTAGTAAGCACATTTTTGCTCCTCATTTCAAGTAGTTAGGCTTTCTTCTGAACCCCATCGTTTGGTTAAGATCGTGACCGAATTTATTCCCGCAACGACCCAAGATTTAAGAGTTCTAAATTGTTCTACTATAGCAGCCGTGGCCGACCAACGATGGAATGGTAAGTTCAAGGGTTCAGTAGAAGTGGCTTCCAACGTGGTGGCTTCAGTCACTTAAGACAGGGCCTAAGTACATCGAGAGAAGAACTACAAGTTAAGTTGGTTGACATCAGTGAAACGATGACCAATTGTAGGATTGTTATACGTTGGTGGATCAGTAGAAGTGGCGCCATCAACTTTGGGGCCTTAATGTCACGATAACGATGAGGAGCCCAAAGTCACGATAACGATACGATGCCACGATAACGATAATGAAATTATCCATTGAAAATAAATGTTAGAAAAATATAAAATAATGTTGAGGCCTAAGCCACATTATAAATAATACAAGCGGGTGAGAACTATGGCTGAGCCACAGTTAAACGAATTATGCCCAATGAGAGTGCTAGATATTAACACGTTTAATGAGGAGCGTAACTACTTGGTAGATAATAATAATAATAACAGTCACAATGCATTTTAGGAAATCAGTACTTTAGAGCTGTATTGAAGCTTATGTCATGTTGCCAATATAAATTTTGGAAGTGGTAACGCTGAATTACATTCAAAGTTTATGCGTTAACATGTTCTTCATTTACTTAATTTACGGAAGCGAAACTATTTGGGATATTTATCCAAAGTAACTTATTAACTTCAGATTTTCTTTTTATTAAACGAGTTTGTGATACCAGCCATGTAAACAAAATTTTATAAGACAACTGTTGGAATGTTGTCAGTTTCGGTATTAAAGTATAATAGCGTTTGTATGTGAAAACGCAGTAGATAGTGAATTCTTTCCTTAGTAGTTTGGAGTATTCTGGTTGCATCAACAGCCAGCGTACTCATTATTGTATTCTTTGTGGTATTGTGAGATGGAAGGTCAGGTGACCGTGGATCTGCTAAAGCAGATGATGGAGGACATGAAAGTTCACAATGAGATGTTAAATATTAAGACAAATGAGAAGTTGGATAGTAAGATAGATAGTTTAGATAGTAAGTTGAGAGAGGACATGAAAGTCCAGAATGAGAATTTGAGTAGTAAGATGGAGGATACGAAAGGGCAAATGTTAGAGAGTTTTGAATGTAAGATGGAGGACACGAAAGTCCAGAATGAGAATTTAAATAGTAAAATGGAGGAGTTACAGTCTAGTTTGAAAGACACTAGTGACGAGTTAAAGAGTAGTATTGAGGATACCCAGGCTAGGTGTAAAGAGTCTAGTGATGAGTTGAAGGCTGGATTGAAGAACGTAGTTCAGGAGACACACACTATGTGCACCGAACTTAAAGAGGAAGTTAGGGGTGAGATAGGTAAACTCAACCAGCGTTTTGATGATAGCCGAGTGGAAATTAGGGATGAAATTGACAAACAATTTGCGGAAGTGCAGGTCAATTTAAAGAACGATTTTGATAAACAATTTTCCAAAATCCATGACAGTTTAAAAACCGATATGGACAAGCGTTTTGACGAAAGCCACGACATGTACAGTAGGTTATGTGATAGTCAGGATGAGATGAGAAAGGAACTTGACAAGCATTTACTGGAGAGCCAGGCGGCGCATAAACAGCTGATTGACAGTCAGGTTGAATTTAAGGACGACATTACACAACAGGTCGTAGAGATGCGGATCTCCAGTGATAAGGAAAAGGGGAAAACGCTAACCATAATAGAGGAACAACGTCAAATATTATCTGCGGACATTCAGTCACTGAACAACAAGGTAGATAAAATTAGTGTGGAATTGGAGAGTCAGGTATTGTCAAAAACCGAAACCATGGAGAAGAAACTGTTACAAGTTAATGAGGAAGCAATTAGTAAACTCCAAGCGGCTAATGAGGACTCCGAAACTTTAATTAAAGAAATTCATGAGGAGTTAGTTGAAATGAAAAATGAACATACCAGGGAATTCAATGACAGGCAAATTAGTATAGAACAGGATTTAAGGGAAATCACGTCAGCCCAGGAAGAGACAGACAAGAAAGTTGGGTTCATTAAGAGCGAAGTGAGCAGTTGGATTAGCAGCGTGGTAGATATGCAGTCCAAGGTGGACAAAGTATTAAGTCAAACCTCGACAGCTGTTAACTCTGACCTCAGTGGTCAATTGCCAAATATCAATCATGTGAATACTAACGGTCAGAGCTCGAATGTAGATACCAGTCGATCTCAAGGCTCAGGGGTCACAAACGTTATTAACATGATCAAGTTACATGAGGACCAGCCTAAGAAATTTAATGGAGGTCCACATACCACGCCGAAGGGGTTCCTTAAGGATCTCAGGGAGTACATCCGGGACGCCAAGATTCCTGAGGAACGTCAGTTGAGGGTAGCTGAAAGATATTTAGAGGGGGCACCACTTTTATGGTTTAAAGGCTTCCGATACCACTTTGATACCTTTGATGAATTCCAGAGGGCGTTTCTCAATAAATTTTGGAGTACGGAAATTCAGCAGAGTCTTAGATTAGAGCTATACTCACGTCGGTATAATGCAATAGGCCCTACAAAGTTCAGTGAATACTTTATTGCCCAAATGGTAAAGTTCAGAGAACTTGAGGCGCCGCCCTCGGAGCAAGAGTTGGTACAGGCCATCCAGAAGCAGTTACCTCCCGAAGTGCAAAGGATGCTCATTGCATCAAAGGTAGAGACCCCCATGCAGGCAGAAATGATCCTTAGGCAATTGGATCATACCCATAATCAAATAGCACCCAGAGGGGGACGATCGCACGAGCAACATGTAAACACTGTTAGCCAGGTTCCAGAGGGAAGTCCAGAGGCACCCGAGCAGGGGAAACCACAGTCGACTGAGCGGAGGCGTGAGTTTCGCAATAACTGGGAACCCTCGCAGCCACGAAATGAGGATTGGAAAAGGCGTAGGGGTAATTGGAATTATCCACAAAGGAGGAACCCTTACTGGAGGCGATACGATGGGGACAGAGAAAACCAGAGGAATCTCAGGAATGGACTTAATAACCGCAGGGACTGGGGAAATAATCGAACCCAGAACTTCCGCCGTGATGAGGATGAACGGTACCGTGAACGTGTTCAGTACACCGACGGGTTAAGGAAGGACCACGAAAGAAAAAAATGGCAGGGGGCTATACAGCGCCAGGACGTCAACACCGATTGTTTCGGGGCTGAAAGTCTGGAATTCCAGAAGGCACATAGGCAAGACCAACGAAACTCCGGTCTGAACCCGTTTGCGCCGAATTTTGAGCAGGAGTCAATGTCGACTCTTGATAGAAGAAAAACAACTTCAAATTCCCAGTAGGAAAAGGTTCAGAGTCTTTCATCCCAGATTCTGAAGGAGAGACGACCAAATGACGCACATTACATCAGTAACATCAAGAAACAGACTCCTGGCAACTCCCAATTCAATGATGACCGCAACCCAACAAGAAATTTAGAGAGTGATCATAGAGCAGAAGAAAGAATCCCACTACAGGATGACGCAGTCTTACCAGCTGGGGAAATGGTCACCGAAGAAGAAGAAGAAGAAGTACAACCCGTAAATATGATCGTCACGTCGAGAGAAAGACAGGTCGAGGCACCACTCCAAGGACAGGCAAGCAGTGGGAGTAAAGAAGAGGAAGACGCTGAATGTTTACAATGTTCATTCTTAAGAGAAGACTTTGTTGATGACATCTGTAACGCAATCCTATTGTTGGAAGAAGAAAACAGGGAAATACGTGAAAGTAACAGAGCCCTACGTCAAGAGTGAGATCGGCTGGGAAATTTTACGTAGAATCATGGTTCATTTGTATCAAAATTCCCATGTATAATTTAGAATTTTGAAGGAATATATCTGTTTAAATATTTCCCCTTTCTGGGTAAATATTTCGTCGTTTGTAGGTGGATTATGAACCCATAATTCTACGGTGAGAAAAATTTTTATTTTTCCCAAATATTTATTTGGTATTCAGAAACTACTGTATGTTTGAGGGCAGCCATTTTGCGCTCCCAAGAGCCCGATGTTGCGTGGGAAGGTTCCCGCAAGGCGAGCTCGTGGATTGCCGGGACACCTCGGTGGAACTCGAGTGCCCGACAATTTTCTAAATTAATGAATTCTGCACAACGAGGGATTTTGACAAGATAGTAAAGGAAGAAATAAATAAGCAAAATTATTCATACACCCTCTGTGAAGGTAGTGACACCAGGGACAATTTTAGATGCAGTTAAGCCTAAGTGTGTGTTAGCGTGAGAACAGCGAGCTAGTTACACGTGCCAAGGTCGTGGGCAGAAGAAAACGCGCGAAACGCACGGGCAGAAACAATTTATTTCTCCTGTTGTGGGTGTAGGAAAATTATAAAATTAACACCTAACATAAGTGCAAGTCTGTCCGGAGTTCTGGGACAAATCTTATCAAAATTGGTCTATTAGAAGCAAATTTGGCAGATTTCACAACCAAGCCTCATAGAGGGGATAGCGTCCTTCTGGAAATTATAAAAGAAACCCCCCACCGTAGATTTTTCAGTGTCGATCTGGAACTTGAAGCCGCGGGAGCTCGTGCCCGTCGTCATTAGAATTTCGCGCCAGATTGACCGACAATAATTCAATACATGTTCGTGGCTAAAGTCCATATATTAGTTAAGAAGAAAAGTGATTGGAGAAACTGTGAACGTTTGCAGACGAACTGGGAAGGTGTAGGCTGGTTGAAAATTACACAGCAGATTTTATTTTTATCATTTCCTGTACTCTTGTAAGTGAAGAAGGTCTGGGGGAAGCGATTCAAAATAGTTCTACTCCCTTATCGGCCGAACACCTGTTCTTGTTGAAACAACGGGGAGAGAAACCACTCTGGGAAGCGCATCAGGCAGTTAGAGTCGACTGCAGAACGAGGGAAGTTCGTGGTGCAAGTTACAAAGAAAGTGCATTATTTATGGTAATTTTAATCTCGTGTGTGTGAAGGGTAGTGTTTGGATGAGTGAAATTTTGAAAATGAAAATGTTATCTGTGAAAATGAGTGGCTAAGTGCGAGGTTGCTGGAGATGATGTAATCAGAATGCTGAGAATGTCACCAATGTGCAGGTCTGTCTATTTTATATTATGTAGTTAGTTAGTTAATTACTGTCTGTCCTAACAAAATTTCCAGATGATTGTCGGGTGATATTCGAAAATTATCAGGCGAAAGGCGTTGTGAATTTTGGTCAGCGTGTGAAAATTTCAGTGTGTAAAGTTCATGTCAAGAACGGTAAAATGCGACGCTTAAAATTTTGTGTCGAGATGAGATATCATTCAAAGTGCGGATTTGTGAACGTTATAAGTGTAAATTTGTCGTGGCGAATATTGTAATTTCAGGTGTCAGTTGCATTTAGAAACGCTGGTTAATAATAATAATAATAATAATAATAATAATAATAATAATAATAATAATAATAATAATAATAATAATGTCTACCGCGGGATAAGGAAATTCTTCTCTGTTAAATTACATTTAACCAGTTTTTTCTACAAGGATCGTAGGCATATTTAAATAATGTCAATAAAATTTGTTAGAGTCACAGTCATTAATGGGAAGGAAATTTGTGAGACATCGTGTATACTTGAATTGCGAAAGGTCGAGGTGTGCTCTTGGATTCTTGAGGTCTGAAAGTCTTAATAATAGTAAGGTAAGAGATGTGTTTACTGATGGTTGTCGTTTTCATCAGGGGATCGAAGTATGAAAAAGGGTCGTGAAGGAAAAGGGATTGAAAGCGATGGATTTATACGTACGTGGAGATGAGATGGAAGTAATGCCGCTGGGATAAAGCGAGGAGAAAGTGTGTTGAGACAAGGTGTATTTTTGTAGAGGAAGTATTTAGAAACAGGCTGTGTGAAACAGGCTGTATTGTTTTCCGCAATCAATCCGAATTTGAGACGACTATGGTGTGAATTTATAGAAAGATTCCAAGTGAAAACGACTCTGGTAAATGTTAAAGT
Source organism: Anabrus simplex (assembly GCF_040414725.1). Lineage (NCBI taxonomy): Eukaryota > Metazoa > Arthropoda > Insecta > Orthoptera > Tettigoniidae > Anabrus > Anabrus simplex. The sequence goes on along the minus strand of NC_090265.1, from coordinate 146,887,992 downwards.
CTGGGCAGTACACATCCAGTGATTTTTGTTACGAAAAGCCCGCATGGATGATAAGAGAATGAACGATCTTCAGGATCAAAGAGCACTCTGGACACACGGTTGGGTTATATTTAATTTGTTCATTGGGGAGGTCATGGATAAGATGGTTGGAATTGATGATAGGCGATCTGAGAATTTCGAATGCGATGGTGATGATTATTATTTTGAAGGCGTCCACTAAAAGGGTACACGTGTGTGGGGAATTTTAATTTGCTTCCCTAATACTTCAGTGCACAGGCTGAGATTGTGTTCGAGGTGGAGAACCGTTCGTCACGTCTAGTTATTTTTGAGTTCACATATTATAATGATGTAGACACTTACTGTACTTTTCGAGAGGTAGACACTTGCTGTATTTCGACTTGCATTCAGTTGATAATAGAGACGTTGGTTCCGTCGTGCGTATTTTGTCTGACCAGATTCAGTGATATTGTTGGAGTTGTTTGAGAATTGCATTTCGCCTGATATGTTAAGGGAGACGTAGTACGACCCACTTTGACGCCCGACGATAGATTTAGGACGTCACGTGTTTATTCTTGGAGTCATTGATGATGAGACGTCCTAGGTCACGCCCGACGATAGGACTTGGAAGGCATCATGTATATACTGATTAGGTTTAGGGTGTACAGATTTCAAGTGAGCCCGACGATAGGTCTGGGATGGTAGCTGTACACACTCAAGTCTCAGTTTAGATTTTTTTTCTTTTGTTTCTTTTGTGAAGTGGCCTGGTTGAAGGTAGCCATTACAGTGCGATATGATTTATTGTAGAGGGTCTATGCGAAGCTCTCATTGAGATAACGGGACTGCTGTTGACAAACGAGGGCTGTCCAAGTGTGGGACATCGACCCGATCTAGATTAAACATTTTTACTGTGTTTCTTCGTACGTGTTAAGCTGTATGACTTCGAGATGTTAATTTATTTTTTTACGGACTTTATTGTTTCCTCGTCTTGACGTCCGTTTTCATTGATAGTGTACATTATTGACACTCATTGTTTTGGAATGAAACTTGAGTTGCGAATGCGGTTTCGATTCGTCAGCCAGTAATTTGATTTTATATTTTAATCTTGTCGTATTTTCATTCGTATTCATAGTTAGAATAAGTAAGTAATCACTTTACCAGTAGTGTGTTGGGACAGACAGTAAATAGAGAGATCTGTACTGGTAGCATTGTTGTCAAGGGAAAGAATTCCTTAAATTTGTAGTAAATTTTAGCGTGGACTGGTAAATTTATTAAGCATAATAAACCCATTTCTAACCTGAAAATCGGTTCAATAATAATATTTTCAAGTGACTTTTCACTTTTTGATTAACTTCAGTGTTTGGCATTTCTTCCAAATGCATGATTAGTAAGTGTTTCCTGCATTTCGCAGTTTTGTTCCTTTAGAACGACTTAACGTAAGATCCTCCCGGATCATGTTGTTGTTGGTTCCTTCCGAACAGTTGTTTGGGGTGATGCACGTTTAGCATCGGGATATCTTATCACTTAAGGGTGTCATGAATGACAAATATATGGTGGAATTTTATTTCAATTGTGAATGATGCTATTAACTTGTAGTGAACACCATGCTTTCCTATAACATTTCGCAACCTATCCAAAGCAACTGATAGTCAGTTTGGTTCGATTAAGGGTCCATTCGGCGGATGTTCCGTATCCGTGAAGGGTATTTGACTGGTGGATAACCTTAATTAAGAGAAAATCGGGCGTTCTACTTGTTGAAAGTCAGATTTTCCACGGATCGTGTGGATTAACTCTCAGTTCTCGTTTGGAATGATAGGTGCCCGGTTTTCAGGTCTTCCCTTTTTCAGTTTTTCAGTTTCGCTGTCCACTAACATATTAGCTTCTCTGAAGCAACTCTTCGACATTGGAAGAAACGAAGTGACGTTATGTAATGTGACTGTGTTAGGAACTTTTCAAAAATCAATAATTAAATGTTTTTATGTTTTGTGGCAAGAATGCATATTAAATTAACGATGTTATCGTGCTCTTTCAGTTTAAATAAAAGTTAGTAAGCACATTTTTGCTCCTCATTTCAAGTAGTTAGGCTTTCTTCTGAACCCCATCGTTTGGTTAAGATCGTGACCGAATTTATTCCCGCAACGACCCAAGATTTAAGAGTTCTAAATTGTTCTACTATAGCAGCCGTGGCCGACCAACGATGGAATGGTAAGTTCAAGGGTTCAACGTATTTTTTTGTTTTCAGAAAATCCCAATAGGAGGGGTGAAAAGGGGTGAAAATGGGGAAAATGGGTTGAATGCCCTTAATCAGTATAATAGTACTTATATCTCAGAAACTGAAGATATTACAGACCTGAAAATTGGTACTTTTGATCTCTTTTAAAAATAAAGAAACACGTATTTTTTTGTTTTTGAAAAATCCAATTAATGGGAGGGTGAAAATGGGGTGAATTTTTAAAATGAGTGAATCTATATCTCCAAACTTTTAAAGTTTGCAGATGTAAAAATTGGTATTTAGAATCTTCATTAAACATAAAGAAACACGTATTTTTTTGTTTTCGGAAAATCGCAATAGGAGGGGTGAAAAGGGGTGAAAAAGGGGTCGAAAGCCTTTGATGAGGCTACATACATTTCAGAAACTGAAGATATTACAGACCTGAAAATTGGTGTTTGGGATCTCCTTTAAAATAAAGAAACACGTATTTTTTTGTTTTTGGAAAATCCAATTAATGGGGGGGTGAAAAGGGGGTGATTTTTTAAAATGAGTGTATCTATATCTCAAAACTGTTACAGTTTATAGATGTAAAAATTGGTATTTAGAATCTCCTTTAAAAATAAAGAAACACGTATTCTTTTGTTTTCGGAAAATCCCAATAGGAAGGGTGTAAAAGGGTGAATAATGGGTTGAATGCCTTTAATGAGGCTACTTATATTTCAGAACCCGAAGATATTACAGACCTGAAAACTGGTATTTGGGATCTACTTTAAATGTAAAGAAACACGTATTTTTTCGTTTTTGGAAAATCCAAATATTGAGGGGTGAAAAGGGGGGTGAATTTTTTAAAATGAATGTGTCTACATCTTAAAACTTTAAAATTTACAGATGTAAAAATTGGTAGTTAGAATCTCCTCTAAAAATAAAGGAACACGTATTTTTTTGTTTCCTGTAAATCCCAATAGGAGGGGTGTAAAAGGGTAAAAAATGGGTTGAATTCCTTTAATGAGGATACATATATCTCAGAAACGGAAGATATTAGAGAACTGAAAATTTGTATATGGGATCTCCTTTAAAAATAAAGAAACACGTATTTTTTTAGTTTTTGGAAAATCCTATTAATGGCGGTTAAACAGAAGTGACAAATTGGGGTGAATTTTTTGAAAGATTATCTTGGGAACGTAAAATGTTACAGACGTAAAAAGTGGGTGTTTGGAATCTCCTGTAAATGTAAAGAAACATAGGTGATTTGTTTTTGGAAACTCCACTTAAGGGGAACCCAAAAGGGGTGAAATTTTAAAATGAGAATTTTTACAGTATATCTAAAAAACTTAACATGTTACAGAAGTGAAAAATGGTATTTTTATCTCTATTAAACATAAAGAAACGTGTATTTTTAATTTTCGGAAATACCACTTGGGTGGAGGGGGGGGGTGAAAGTGACTGAAAATGGTGTTGAATTCTTTTAATTAGGCTACTGATATCTTAAAAATGAAGATGTTACAGACGTGAAATTTGATATTTGCAATCTGCTTTAAAAGTAAAGAAACACGTATTCTCGGAAAATCCAATGAAGCGGGGGGAGGGGGGTGAAAGAATTGAAAAATTAATTGACTTTAATTGTATGGGAATATATACATCTAATAAAAACTAAAGTTGTTACAGACGTGAAAATTCGTATTTGGATCTCCTTTAAAAACAAAGAAAAACGCATTTTGGGGCGGAAGGCATCTTGGGGGGCGGGAGTGTAAAGGAGTTGAATTCCTTTCATGAGGACACATAAATCAAAAACTGAAGAAGTTAGAGTCGTGATAATTGGTATTTAGAAGATCCTTCACTATTAAAGAAACAAGTATTTTTTGCGGGAGAATTCACTTGGGGGGGGGGGAGTAGTTTGAAATGAAGTGACAAAAGTAAATTATATTTATGGGGATACTTATATCTCAAAACTGAAGGTAATAGACGTGAACATTGGTGTGTGTAATCTCCCTTAAACATAAAGAAACACGCCTTCTTTTAATTTTTGGGGGGGGGGGGTGGCAGTAAAAACTAACGGTGGTGGGGTGTAAAAGGAGGTGAGGCCAATTGATTTTACTGTTCTTAATGTACTTATAAGGATCCTCCATTGCTCAGGCGGCAGCGCGCCGGCCTCTCACAGCTGGGTTCCGTGGTTCAAATCCCGGTCACTCCATGTGACATTCGTGCTGGACAAAACGGAGGCGGAACAGGTTTTTATCCGGATACTCCGGTTTTCCCTGTCATCATTCATCCCAGCAACACATAAGAAGAAGAAGAAGAAGAAGAACATTAAAAATAATAATAATAATAATAATAATAATAATAATAATAATAATAATAATAATAATAATAATGTTCCGGACCGTCGTTAAATGTGCGGACCGCGCTGGAAACGGCTCCTGGACGGGTAATGACTAAGAATGCAGCCGGCTGCGGGTTCAGTGCAGCCAAGGCTCCCAATAAGACACCACGCCGGATCTCCTGAAGGATTTTATCCAGATTAAAAATGATTATAGGAATATACGGTATGTCAAAGATTTACGGACCCAACTGACCGGGAAGAATACCTGAGCCTAGCCCGGTAAGTACGAAATCGATTGCTGGAAATGAAGATTGAAAAATGGGAGGAAACGTGCCGTAATCTAATAGAAAACGAGTCAGATCGGGAATTTTGGTGGATTCTCGCTGAAAACGTGTCAGATCGCGAATTTCGGCGGATTATATATCTAAAACAATAAGCATTCAATTATAAATTTCAGTATAATACCGTAGCGAAGCACGGGTACCATGCTAGTACTTGTATAAGAGTAGAAGCTATCCATATTTATCTTCGTTCATGATTTCTTACCTACATCCTCCCTTAAAAAATATGATCCTTCGCTTCCTCTTCCTCCCAACCAATATTTACTCGGCGGGGTACGTTGTTTGACGCAGTCGAGTATTATTGCAAAAGCTATGAAGTTGTGAGCGAAATTGTTTACACGTTTACAGTAGTGATGTGCCCTCTAAAACTGTTCAGGAATTGTTTTCCAGTAGTTTACTGACAAGTTTGGCATACATTAAGTCGAATTTTGGACATGTGGAAACAACTTTTCGCCTAGAAATTGCTGGATTGGAACTCATGATAGTTCCGGACTAGTGAGAGAAGTAGAATACACAACACGACGGGCAAGGGGCAGTGTGACAGATTGTGCTTAGAGTAAAATAATAATAATAATAATAATAATAATAATAATAATAATAATATGTTTTATTTATCCTGGCAAAGTTAGGGATGTTGGAGTTGTGAGTGACGACGCACCGCAGTTAAGCTGCAGTGACTTCACTGTATTTAAATACGCAAGATTCCTCTTCCAGAATTTGAAGATGTACATGGTTGTAATGTGCAACTCTAGAAAAATGGAGAACAAGAGGTACACTGTACTACCAAGTTTGTGTGTTTGAGTCCTCAATCCATAGACTAGTTTGAGCTATCCTGAGTTAATCTTTTCATCTTCACGTAGCTGTCACACCCTATTTCCGAGGCAATGTGTTTAACATATTCCAAACTTGACTTTCCTCTACAGTTCTTGTCTTTAACCCTCCCTTCCATAACTAGGCTTGCTATTCCTCGGTACCTCAGTATGAGCCCTACCAACCTAACCCTTCTTTTCATTAGCACTCGCCAGAAACATCTCTCCTCCCCCACTCGTCTTAATATCGTACCTCTTCATCTGTTACTCAATCTACCCACCTGATCACTCTCCTGCAGCTCTATTCTCCTCTTTTCTCTTGCACCAATAGTCCATATTTCACTTCCATAGAGAGCCACACTCCAGACAATGGCTTTCAAAAAGCAGTCCACATTACAATCATAACGAACGGACTGCGGTGTAAACAGAAGAAGAACTATGGGTGATATACTGTACGTGAGGGCATATGCCTACAGAAAGAACCGAGAAGAAAGGTACATGAAAAGGAAGTGGAAGAATTTCATTTAAAGATCGATAGCAGTTGGAGTACATTAAACAAATTTCGTTGCCATTTCCCCACTAGTTTTAGTAGGAAAGAAAAAAATGTTATGAGACGACTAATATATAACATAACCACATACTTTCAACATTAGGCGCGAATATTTAGATGGAGATGCTAATGTACAATTTACCGCAAGCAATTTAATTCATGTGTGCTTAACGATTTATTCAAGCCCGGTATACAGGATAATTTGTTAGTTGAAAATGTGCACCTGGGTAGTAATTCCGTAAATCACTTCGAAGGTATTACCGTTAATAGATGCAGTCTGCAGTGTGTACACAATCATTACGCAGCGCTGACTGTTCTGATGGTCGGATTTTATGAGACAGATCTAAAAGTGCAATGTGATTGTGTTTTCCAACTGAGTGAATACAGTTGAGTGCTGTAATTTTGCACTCAAGCATATAATTTGTTACATAGCTCGAAACAAAGCACAGTAGGTTTGCTCCCCTTCGTAGTGAAGAACAGCTTTTACAGTTAGGCCTATATCCGTCACAGAGTGCCAATAATAATAATAATAATAATAATAATAATAATAATAATAATAATAGTTACGGGATTTTGGTGGTTCAGCAGAGGTGAAAGAAGGTGCGGGCTGGAATGGGTCTAACTACAAGTTCGAAAAATGAATTAAAATTTAAACAAAGGTTATATTTTCTAAACTTAACAGTGGTGACATAGAATTTGAAAACTTAACAAGTCAACAACAAGCCAAAATCAGGTACAAAGAAATCACAAGATTTCGGGGGTTATTACAAAATCTGGGCTTCGAGCCCCAAGTATAATTTCTGAGCTCTCAGCTCACAACAACAAAAATACTAAAGGGCAGAGCACCCTTAATTACATGGAGCATTAGCTGCCCAACCTTACATCTCAAGCCTCTCTAAGCCCCTTTTACCACAACACTATAAAGAGCTGTCCCGCTCTCTATCTGTCAAGCCTATTAAAGGCATACCCGACCTTACAAATCAATTGCCGCTACCGCACCAAATGAAACAGGGGTATTAGTACCCAATCTACTGGGCCTCGGCAGAAAAAGAACAGGATAATTAAATGGCCCAAATACAAAAATGACTGGAGGCGTAGCTTGCACTCCTACATTACACTATTAAAACCTACTCGGCTCTAGGCCGCTTACACAAGGGCTAATCCCATACTAGGGAGGTGACTCGTATAAGAAAACTTTATTACATTAAGAAAGAAGAAAATCGGTTATGAAAACGTAGTCACCTCAAAACAATATGAGTGGGAGCTCGAGAGGGTTAGGCACTCTCTATCCCAATTTGTAGTTAAAGAGACGGAATTTTTACCAAATGTCTTTACATTTTAAAGGTAGGTTACACGAGAACAGTTTCGAACCTGCCCCGTGGGTTAAACTGTTGAGCTAGCAAGAAATAAAGTTATTAAACGGCCATTACCTTGTTGATGAACTGCTGCCCGAAGAAAGAGGCGCTTCCCGCCCCCTGCTACATATTCACACACTAAGCAAGATGTCGATGGAGTGGCAACGAGCCATGAACCTCAGCAGTTTTATACCCACAAGGAAGCTTCGAGACCTTTCACGAAATAAAAGCGCCACAACCCCTCCCCTTATTGGCTAACATCAAAAGTTACACACACATGAACAAGAAACCTAGGATTGGAGGAAAATTAATTTATAAAATTCGGGATTGGCTGAATTCAAAACTGGCGGAAACAGAGATCAATATTGCCAACCCAAAAAATGAAAGAAAGAAATTTAACAAAGAACAAACTTATGGATACAAAGTTTCTTCAAAAACAGTCCCTTCACTTCGCACCAGAGTGCACAATCGTAGTCTTGTCTCTGTAGAGACATCTAGAAGAGAATGTCCACACTTCTTGATACAGGGCAAAACAAACACAAATCGAAATAGACACCGTTCAGAACACTTCAAAATTAAAAAATTTACAGTGGTGACATCTTCTGGGCAACTGTAGAGTTGCTTCAGTTATTAAAGTTCAGGGTTTCTCCTGTATGGGATTACTTGTAGGCGCACAATTTAAATTTGCGGGGTCGGGGTGTACCAACCGGTATAATAATAATAATAATAATAATAATAATAATAATAATAATAATAATAATAATAATAATAATAATAATAATAATAATAATAATAATAATAATCCTTCAAATATCTTGGAGAAATCATATTACCATCGGGACTAGACAGTAGGGCCAACGTAGAAAGAGCCACCAAACTCCATAAAGCGTACAGACCAACGTGGAATTACTACAACAAAATTCATATCGCGTAATGCAAAATTACGGCACTGCGAGACAATAATTGTTTTGCCGGAAGCTTTATACGCCTCAGAAACCATATCTCGTGGAGGTCACTTTAAAATTACAGGAACTGAAAAGCAAGAAAGGAAAACTCTCCGGAAAATTGATGGTTCCACACGAGAAAATGGAATGTGGATAAAGAGGAGAACAGTCGACCTCTACTCATTAACTATCAGGTTCACTGATGCCGTACGCAAGAGACGCCTGAAATTTATTCTATAGCCATATCTATAGAATGGACAGAGACAGACTTACCTACAGATTATTTCATTATTTAAAGTAATCAACTCAAAGAAGGTCAAAATAAACTGGCTAGAAGAAACGAATATCACGGACATCATATAAAGAAGATCGTGGAGCCTTTAATACATAGTAGCCAAGCATAAATTCGTGGTGAAACCTAAAAATAAAAAAAATTAAAAAAAACTGGTAGGAAGTGGTCGACAGAACGCAAGATGCAACACAGTGCATTATTGAAGGGTTTTTGGGAGGATAAGAAAGCGAAAACCATCAGGCCAACGAGCAAGTTCAAATGTGCTCTTTGAATGGACATAACGAAGAAATAATAATAATAATAATAATAATAATAATAATAATAATAATAATAATAATAATCGAGTGCAATGGCCGCACCTGTTGACGTGCTATGGTTATGGAGCCACGCTCTGCATTTGCATTCGGGAGGCGCGTGGATTCGAAACCCACCGTTGGCTGTCCTGAGAACTATTTTCTGTGATTTCCCATTTTCACTTCCAGGAAAATGCTAGGATAGTTCCAATTCATAGGCCACAGCCGATTCCTTCACCATCATCCATTGCATCTTCATTAGCTCCTCAACTGAGGCTGGCGTCAGGAAGAACCTCCAGCCGTAAAAAGAAACATGCCGTATAAGACCATTTCGCTTCATCCCCGACCCCGCATCAAGAAATGGAACCATGGTATAGACAAACAAACAATAATAGTAATAACAACCCCGTGGTAAAAATAGCCCTTGACATTGGCTTGCCAAGACGACTGCTGCCCAGCTAGATGGCCTATAGAGATTGGAGTGCCATGTATTCAGTGCTATGACAGCCTCAACCACACTGCTTAATTTTCGTGACCGGTTTCGCTTTCTCTCATATCTGACGGCTCCTCAGTTGATCTCACGAAGCTCAGTAATGCCCGTTCCAATTCTCAGTTCAAAATTAAAAACCTCGGAATGGTTCGGAATCGAACCCGAGGCTTCTTGGGTAAAAGACAGGCACACTACCCTTACAAGTAGCCGGCAATAATATTTTATTTTCCTTTAATATCGAAGAACGTGTGAAGCAAGACATAAAATGACAAGCCTCATAAACACACAACTGCTGTGAAGACTAGAATACGGTCATTTAATAACTTTTTTTCTACATCGCGCCGACAAAAACAGGTCTTACGGCGATGATGCAATAGGAGGGGGCTATGATTGGGGAGGAAGCGACCTTAGCCTTAATTAGCTGATGTAACCGTGCTTCGCTACGGGATTCTCAGAAAGACTGATTTTGTGGCTTTCCTAACTGAAGTCAACATGGGTCATTATAGAAACGTCAGTAGGACAGTGGTGATTAAAGCAATGTCATCATATTAAATACTCAATCAAATGAAAAACCGCACATTTCTCACTTTTAACAAATAGCACTACGGTGCCGATCTAACAGTCCAAAGTTTCAGAACTGGAATGACCAGGCCGCAGACAGCCGTGAACACTCATCTGCCATTATTCCGTTAAATCTGCACACTGCTCATTCCAATCAGTGCCTCAAAGTGGAGATTGAATAGCTCGAATGCTATGATGAACCAGTGTGTTATGTACCAGTAGTATCAGAAAATTTATGAACCAGAGGAATGGAATGCTAAAGAAGAAAGTTATCTAACTCCGCAGCTATTTCCCACCAATATTCAGGCAGACTGTTACACTCGGTACGACCGGGCGAGTTGGCCGTGTGGTTAGGGGCACGCAGCTTTGAGCTTGCAATCCGGAGATAGTGGATTCGAACCCGACTGTCGGCAGCCCTGAAGATGGTATTCCGTGGTTTCCCATTTTTACACCAGGAAAATGCTGGGGCTGTACCTTAATTAAGGCCAAGGCCGCTTCCTTCACACTCCTAGCCCTTTCTTAGCCCATCGTCGCCATAAGACCTATCTGTGTCGGTGCGACTTAAGGTAAATTTTTAAAAAAAGTACTCGGTACGCAGCAGTAATCCTATCTATCGGAGATGAGTGGCAACAGAAAGCACAAAGCACATCACAACAAACAATGGTCAATGTAATGTTATTGTTGATAAATTTTATGAGCTTTCTCTATTGTGGGCCTTCACATTTAGTTTTCTTTCGACTCTGTGATATTAGGGCGTCTTATAAAATTATTTATAGCGTAGACTGTAGTTCCTTATTCACCGACTTTACATATCGATTTTCATTAAATCCTGTTTACCAATTTTCTCGTGACTCGGCGCTGATATGGATTTAGTAACAAAAATCCAAATTCATTTATATCTCTGTGATCATAGCTGGTACGGTAACAATGTTTAAGTCATAAATGATCGGAAATTTAATACTAACTTATATAACTTTAGTTATGTAGTATTTATCGATACGACCACTAATAACATAATTATTTGGGAATTAAATTTTTGTCCTTCCCCTAAACTACCATTTCACTTAGCGTGAATAAAATAATTTATGGCCTAAATTATAGCGAATTATTCTCCGACTTTGCATACCAATTTTCGTTAAGATAGGTCCACTAATAACATAAATATTTGGAAATTCCATTTTATGCCTTCCCCTAAATTATTTTTTGTCAGCGTGAATTCAATTATTTATGGCCTAGATTGTAGCGACTTATTCTCCGACTTCACCTGCCGAGTTTCGTTAAGATACGACTATTAATAACAAATATTTGAGAATCAAATTTTAGACCTTCCCTTAAACTACCGTTTCACTCGGTGTGAATCAAATTATTTATGGCCTAGATTGTAGCGACTTATTCCCCAATTTTGCATGCCGATTTTCATTAAGGTACAACCATTAATAACGTAAACACTGAAGAATTAAAATTTAGGCCTTCCCCTAAACTACCATTTCAGTGAGCGTTAACAAAATTATTTATGGCCTAGATTGTAGCGACTTACTCCCCGACTTTGCATACTGATTTTCATTAAATTTTCAGCCGTGTTCTCGTGATGCGTGTACATACATACAGACAGACAGAAATTACGGAAAAGTAAAAAGTGCATTTCCTTGTTACTGTGGAGACGACTGATACAGAAATACCATCCTTTTTAAATTCTGAGCAATGTACAGACAAAACTCTTATTTTATATATATATAGATTAAGAAACAGTCCCTGCATTTGCTTCCTGTAAAAATGGAACACCATCTTCAGGCCTACCAACAGTGCATTCGAACTCATTATCTCCCAAATATATGCTAACAGCTACGTGAACCAAACCGTGTGGCCAACTCACTTGGTTGTATGTATGTTTCACATGTCATCTGTGTGTACTCATTCGTGAGACATCCTGCCCACACAAAACGTTTACTTCTCATGTGGCTTATAATGATTGGAACTTTATACATTTGATCCAGCTAACTACTGTACAGTATTCGCCATCCCACAGTTGTCACGTACATAGCTCTGAAGATCTTCAGGGCGTAATTTTATTTATTTCATTCATTTTCATGATCAAAAGCAACACATTAATTTCATATCCTTTGTAAGACGGTCAGAAACTCATATGCATACCACCATTTGACAGTGCTTAGTTGACATACCTAAGCCCAGCCACTCAAATGAGGTATTATTGAAAATGCCATCAATACATGCCTTGTCTCTCCAAAGTTTGAAAACAGTAACAATGATGATAGATTTATTCAAATGTTAAAGTCCTAGTTTCATTGCTGCTTATAGTTGAATGTTGACCTGCAGTATGAACAAATAAAATCCATGTTTCAGGGCCAACAACCAAGTTCTGAAGATGAAAACACCCCACAGAAGAGAGTGGATAAGATTTTTGACCAGATGGACAAGAACCATGACGACCGGCTCACGCTGGAGGAGTTCCGAGAAGGCAGCAAAGCGGACCCGCGGATCGTGCAGGCGCTGTCTTTGGGGGACGGCAGCTCGGGTCAGCAAATGTCGACGAGTGGCGGATCCATTGGCTCTGGCAGAGCCGGGTCGCCTTCCCCCGGGTAGCGCCCGCGCACCGTGACGAGCAGTGGGAGTGCTGGAAGTGTAGGGACATAGCAAGGTGGTCCCTGCCTGCTAGAAACCTGCCTTCATTCAAGAGGAGTGGGCCAAAGCGAGGTGCACCCCACTAACTGAACATCTGCCTTTGGTGTGTGGGACTTTGCTAAGGACTACAGCAAGATATTCAATACTTACCAAGATATTTGTCTTGGGATCCTGGGTAATCGTGAGATGCACCTCACTTGCTAGCTATCTACCATTTGATTGTGCAACCCATTTGATAAACATTCTCATTTCATGAACTATACTGAGGTGCACCTCACTTGCTTTGAAGTGTGGATCCTAAAAGGGAGTATCATACCTCCATGACAATTTGCCCTTGACGTGTACATTATTATGAACTGCATCCCATTTAATACAGATCTGTTTTTAGGGAGTTTTGGGTTATGAAATTTAGACATCTGCCTTTGAAATATGGGTTACTGAAAACAGTAGCCATACTTGTTGGAAAATTGCCTTTGGAGGTGAGTCAAACTGACATTCATCTCACTTGCCAAGTACTTGACTTCAGAGCAAGAGCACCATTTGCTAGATATCATTTACTTTCAGAAGTTCAGTAATAGAAAGATAATTTTCATTGGTGATAGCTGTTGGAGATAAAAATAAATATTTTGTTGGAATATGTAATTTGTTTTGTTATTTCAAAAGTAAAATAACTTGATCTACTCATTCTACTAAATGACATTGCAACAAAACAGTATGCAGCACATCCTCCATAGTTCCAGTGTAACCATGTGCGTGAAGCAAGCTATAAATGTGCATACACACAACTACGCAACTACAGTAATGCAGAAATCAATGGAACTTCATTCCATGTAATATATACGGCACTATATCATCTGATATCTCTCGCCTACATCTTCCAGTTCTCAACTATACAACTCCCTGTATATGGGTAGGAGATTTATAGAGAAAAGAAATAAGAATTACAAAACATGATGCCCTTGTAAAAGTGAAGTTACTGTTAAGTAAATATGAATGGCTTGCAAAGCAAGAATTACAGATCAGCTGTTCATTATGCTTGTCTGATAATTTCATGACTTAAATGCATGAAATTTTCTGTATTAATTGCAATGTTCAGTGTTCAATAAATTCAGTCTACATTTCTATGAAAAAAATCCAGCATTTACAAAACTATACAACTTTACTTTTCAATATCACTATGGAAAGTTCATGTATTTAAAACAAAAGACATAGCCTACCGATAAACCTTGAAAATTGATATATTTAATATATTAATTAATACATTAATAATTAATATATTAATATATTTAATATATATGTTTCATTTATAGATTTATGATACAGTACACATATGCATCGAAAAGAAAAATAACCATTTCCCTCTTATCAATTGATTTAATTCATAATCAATTTAGCTTGCTCTTATAACTTTCCATATTTGTTCTTTCTTTTACAGAGAATTAAACTACCATAATGAATACTTTTTATTGGTAAATGAAATTCCTCACTGGAGCACTTTCAACTGTATGGAAACAACCATCCTCAGTACTTGACTCCAGGAATAGAAAACTTGATGTTTAATGCCCACTACCAATATTGTGATTACAAAGGTATTTTTGTTTGACGACATATGAGTTATATCTGCCTTTGTAACAAATACATTAGTAATGGATACGAGGCATCAAGTGTACCTGTCCCAAGAATCAATTGCTGAGATTAGACATTCTCCACATGGTTGAAAGCACTTTATCCAGATAACATACTTAGGCCTACTGTACCATAAAGTCCATCATAATGGATCTCAACTTTCAAGAGTTCTTTCCAATTATTCTCCTGGAGGAAACTTGAGTCTAAAGATGAACAATGTGCACTGTAGGCCAATATGTAGCCACTTACTTGCCTAAGGCAAACTTAACTTTGTAATCCTGTCATTTCAACAAAAACCTATTTTTTCTTTCCTTAATTCTATTCTAACCAGCTCTTTATAAATATTTGAGACTCTCACATGCGTAAACCAGGAAAACAAGCTCTATTTTTCTCTCCATATTTCTGTATTGTGATGCCAGAGTATGAACTACGGTTTAGTTACCTGATCTCCATGTGGACCTTCTTTCTTCCTACTACACTTCTAGAATTATTATTTAAAATTAAGTTTCTAATCCTTCAAATAAATAATTAACTAATTTATGAGGGAAAAGTATGGAAATCTTCAGTGCATTTTAACTTCTTCTATAATAGACAAAAAAATTTGATTTCCTATAGGACACATATTATTTAATCTAGTTCAGGCAAATACTGTATGAATCCGTATTACTATCTAAACTAACCTGTCATGATAGCAGAGCCATTCCAGTGAGAAGAAATTATACTAATGGACCATTATATGGAAAACATACATTTCAAAAGCAAACATTCTCCTCTCTTTTGTTCAAAATACCATAATGAAGTTATTTCCAAACAGCATGAAATAATTCTGAAAATAAACTTAGGTATGGTATTTATAACTTTCATTTTGAATTTCAATACTACCACTTACAGACAAAGAGTGGAGTAACACACAAAACTTAAGAAATTGTATGAAGCATATAATAAGAAATAACACTTTGTACAAAGAGAAAGGACTATGACATTTGATAAGGTTGTAATATCTATTTAGAATGAACAAGAAATTTGCATGTATTTTCCAGTCAGGATGACAACCTTGAATTCCAGTCCTGTATGTTACCATCAAATTATGCAGATGAATTAAAGTGTACATAAATCAGAACCTTTATTTATCAATGTGCACTGAAACATATATTTTGCAAAGGTCTTCAGGTAATGTATAAATATTATAAAAGTTGTGTCCTGTTACTTTGAAAGGATAGCTAAGTTTCAGCAAAGTATAATTTTCAATTGCTTGTAATTATGTCAGACTTTTAAATTGTTACAACTGTGTAATAAGAATTTGAACATAAATTTTGTTTATACATACTAGTTAAAATTAATTTATTTTTTATATTCTGTTGTACATATTTCATGTGATCACGTCATGCAGCTTATTAAAATATCAGCATCTTAATCAGTTCATAAATTAAGTTTTTCCACTCTTTAAGTTAATATTTATAAATTGCATTCTAGTATTATATATGCCAAACACATGTTAACAATATTAATATGGTGAGACCTTAGAGAAATTCCTATTAAGAACTAACTTATTCTCATTCAGAAGTTATCTACATGAAGTTAACAGTCATATAGGAAAAGCAACCTCATAAGATAGAGAATACACAGGGTGGCCAGACACCCTTCTTTCCAGAACATGTCCTACATTGTAGCCTTCTGACCGATATCCAGGAGGAATTTTCAGTAATTCCAAAATATCCTCGATTTGTATTTATAAATTTCACCATAAAATGGCATGTCAGTAAGTTGTACCAAATATTCTAAATTAATAAAGTATTTTAAAGAAGATAAGATCATCAGAAAAATACAGTTAAGCATGTTAAGCTGTGTGCATTAAATCACTTGTAAATTGTTTTTTTTTTTTTTTTTTTTTTTTTTTTTTTCTATTCTTGGGCATATTTAGTAAAATGTACAACGTATATCATGAAATTAATATATGAAATTAAATCAATATATGAGTGTGTTTAACATTTGTTCTATAATGTCCTACATATTCTTGAATGTCTTATATTTTGCGGCACCATGTTCCTCTCTTCTGGTCACCCTGAGAATACAGAGATATCTCTTGAAAACTTCTGCATGAGCTTTTAACCAGCAAAATTTCAAAATGTTTAATTTCATTTCAAATTAAAAGGTAGAAGACAAAAGCAAAGTCAGTCCTGTTTGAAGAAAAACAGTAAAGAAAGAAATATATGTTAAATTTTCAACAAAGCTATGAAAATTTGTCTGCCATTGCCAATGGCAAGGAAAGTTTGGTATCAGTTCACCCTGTAAAACTGAAAATATATATGTGTAGTATGTAAGTTATTCGTCTAAACTACCTTTGAGTCATAGGAATTGTTTCTCATGTTAGATATTAGTTATTGTTATGTTTGTGGTAAAAAGTATTCCTGATATTCCTACCAAATGGAAAGCAAAATAAAATGTTCCTTTCAGTTCTTTCCATTACTCCTTCACTAAGTAATTCTTTAAAAGCTGCATTATAATAATATTGAAAACATATAAAAGCAGAGGAAAAAACAAAAACCTTTTCTTAATAATCTACTAGGAAAATTTGAATTTGAAATGTAAAGAATCTTAAGGGTCCTACCTAAAATGACTCATAATAATCTTTAATAAAACTAACACCTTTAAACTCCTACTGTACTAAAAATCCATAGCATTCATTATCAAAAGTAAGCAAGCAACCAAAGTCACCTCCGTACAGGCCATGAAGACCCTTGGAGGAGTGGAAGGTAAAGACTTCCACCATTGTTAACCTCGGCGCGTGATGGGGTAGAGTGGTTAGCATTACGCCCAACCGCCTTTGCCCCCAGGAATTAACCTGGTACTCATTTTTGGTGTAGGCTGAGTGAACCTCAGGGCCATATGCACCTCCGGAAGTGGAAATCTCGTTTCTTACATTTTACGACTTCCTGACGGGGATTCGAACCCATGTCCTTCCGGGCGAACCGAGCACGCCTTTACCGCCTCGGCCAGGCAGCCCCTCTATTATCAAAAATAGTAAGCAAGAATTAATATATTTCAGTCTACTTAACCTTACTCCAGCCAACTGTCAGATCGAATGATGAAGCTCCAACTAACATCAAGACACACTAACACATTGACTAAACAGGGCTTGGTGAACAAATTATCATCAATATTGTTACTAGAATGAGACTGACAAAGAAAACTGAAAATATAACTTCTATTCTACCTCTGCTTTGTCCAGTACAGTGCTCATTTCACATGGTATCACTGAGATTTGATCCCAGAATGTCTAATCATCTGTTGTACAGAGTGGTCTAATTTTCATACAGCTTCTTACAATAATGTCAAATCAGTGTTACAAATATCATTATACAAACATTTAAGAAAAACAAAATCTCAACAGCTATTTGATTGATTTAAAAGAAGATACACCTTTTATTACATATTTCCTCACATTTCCGTCTATGACAACATTTTCTCAATCAAAATGAACTACAGCAGGGCCTCTCAGGGTGCATGCACCGGTGCACTGCACGGCGCAAGGTACAAGAGACGATTCCACTAGGTTCAGTAGTGCAAATCCCCACTCCTCTTTTCCTACATCTGTCTCACCCGTTCGACTTGTCTCCGCCGTCCTCAGCTTCCCCGCTGTTTTTCCCCTCACTATGGAATGTTCACATGCGGTGAGAGGAGACACTCAGTTGTATGGGACAGGTTATTGCTGTTAAAAATCATCCTTCAATGTGGTTTGAACAGACAATCTATTTTCTCTAGCTCTTCGTTTCCTTTATCTTTGCAATTATACCAGTAACGTCTGGAACAACGGATTGGCTGACAGCAAGTCTGAGAGCATTCTTTAAATTATGATCAGAAAACTTGCAAGCAATCTAGTTTTCGTACAAGTCAAAACAGAAAAATACCTTTCACATATGTATGTGGAACCAAATATAAAAATAATCTTACCTGCTTCTCGGTGCATCTTAGGAAAATCTTCCTTCGACAAATTCTGGTGGAATTCGAGCAAAGTCTTTGTATTGAAAAATAGATCTTTTTGATGACCACATCCCACAGATTAAGCATTTGGCTTTATTGTCACGACTGACAAAAGCAATATACGAAAGTTCCCAGTACGATTGAAATGGACTTTCGGAAGTCTTTGCTTTCTTCCAAACAGGTTGCTCAATTATTATGTTGTTGTCTTGCGCTTATCTATTTCACTGATAAACAAGCCGTCTATCACCAAACGATTCGTCACTCTCAGCGCAGTACACCATCAGAGTCAAGCTGAGTTGAGCCCAGTCGGACTGATGCACAGTGCATACAGCCTCTGCACCTCGGTTTGCATGCATGAGATTTTGGGCGTTTGAGAGGCCCTGAACTACAGCATAGATTAAATACCCAGTATCTAAATTAATTGTCATATTGGAACATAGGATAGCACTGAAAAATGTTTACTTAGTAAATCACTAATACTATTTATGGGAATTCACTGCACCCCAAAGAACTCATTACACAAGCTTAACCCATAAAGGTAAAATAAACCAGTGAAGGGTGCTGTGAAGAAAGAATTTGAGGATCAATCCCAAAAACTAATTATTGCTATTTACAGCTTACTTTGTATTATTGGCCACCTACAAGCAATTGCTGTAAATTTAATGAATTGCTCTGTGAGGATTAAAAGTCCAGTGGGTGGTCTGGCTACCTGAGTCAACAGCATGTGCTGGTCGAAGAGTGGCACAAATGATCATTTTATGGTCACATACCACACCGGGTTTTTCTATCAGCTAAAAGCAGGTTCCAGGTGCCAGCCAAGACTTGGCTCAGTTCACATAACTTTGAGAAGTGAAGATTTTCTGCTGAAGTAAAGCTCAAACCATAGATATAACTTTAGCATTTGACCAGATATTTGAACTTTATGTGCTCGTTTGAAGGAGAAGTTCGACAATTTTTATAAAGCTCATTAACGTCCTAAGTTCAAGCATAGGAGCATGGAGCTGCTACACCACTGCTGAAATTTCCATTGCCTTAAGAGTTATTCCATCTCAGTTTCATTTATGTTAAAATACGATTCAGATGAATCTCCACTCTCCACAAAGATGGTGAAGCTCTCCATAGCATCATCTACAGTTTCTTATAATTTCCATGGTTCTTCGTTTACCTTCTTCACATGACTAACAGCCCTTGCCGACTTCACAGGTGTCACATTACAGGTCTCAAGTTTGAAGAAATCTTGCACCACAATAATAATTTCACAGACCTGACTATGTAAAATTTCGCATCTCCCACTTTTCCTTCTTTTCTTTTTGACAGGAACAGGAATGATATAGATGTTGTTACCATAGGGAATTTGAAATATTTGTTCTGAATTAGTAAATTTATAATACCAGGAATGACGAGCGGAGTTTGAGTCCCAATATCAGATGTAAAATAAATATTATATACAACACATGCAAACACATACATGCATGCACGTATGCATGTGGAAAAGAGTTTCCTTTAAAATAATTTTACTTTACAGAAAAAACAACTATACCTGCAATTAAATAATACAACTACAACTAATTCAATTAATTATAATTATAAACAGAAAACAACAAGAAAGCAAACTACTTTTAATGAACAATGCAGCACACAATTACCGAGAAGAGCTCTAACTTATAACCTTTATAAAGCTATCTCCTGTTCAGAATTCTGTTAAGAATAATATTCTCCATTATCATGTAATAACAAAAACCCATGGATCAGCTGTATTGTACCTGAGAGTTGCATAGTCTATTGCAGGCCTTAAGATATTTGACAATGCTCTAAAAAATAAGTTAATATTGTAATTCATTTGAATAAGAAAATCATCATGCGATCTTTGTAAATTAATCATTCAAAATTTGGGAAGATTGATATCCACGATTCGGAATCAGTGAAGTTTAGGTGTTAACAAAGCAAAATAATAGGGGGGGGGGGGGTCACTGATATTTGTGTACAAAGTCTCGGGGTGAACATGAACAGCTCAAGGTGCCAAACTCATAAATAAATTGCACAGGTAACAAAGTACGTCTTGACAATGCAGTAAGCTCTAAGCCAATAATAGCACTACTTTTTCCACAAAGGCAACAAATATCAAGTACATTTTTACACTAAACAAGCTTTAATTGTTTTATCATCATGTATACACAATCAGAAGCAATATTTTAGACTTATGGCAAATTATCGAAGCTTTTAATGAATTGGCTTTAGTTCATAAGAACAATTATGCTCATGATACAGGCAGAATATTATTCTAAGGCAAGAATGTTTTTCCGAGTAGTGTTTGTGTCACCTTAACCCATCTCACAGTGAAGAGAAATTATGTTCTTTGTTTTGCAATCATTCTAACTATAGACTGCACAAATAATAATACCTAAAGATAACTTACAATTACTTGTATTTAAATGTGAATGGATATACCAAACATAAACAACACACAGCGAGTTCCGGTAATCCGTTGTTAAAATGACATGAGAAAACCAATACACATCTCTAATAACATATCTGGAGATCTCAGAAATCTTCAGTGAGCTTTGTTTTAAGGACAAATAGACTATAAAATTAATATTACAGGAGCACATTTATACTTCCAGTGCTACAAATGTTGAGCAACATTATTTTTAAAAGAGGGTTAACATACCGGTACTGAAGAGACACACACAAAAGAGGTAAATGTGAAACCGAGATATCTATTTTATTGGTTCTGAAGTGAAAAGTCCCCCATACTTTTGTAGTTTCCACACCACGTTGACTGATCACGTGTAAAAATGTTGAAATTCTTAACCTTGTAATCACATTGTCACTTCCTAGGATAAAATTAACCTTATTAGCC
This sequence comes from Anabrus simplex, assembly GCF_040414725.1. NCBI lineage: Eukaryota > Metazoa > Arthropoda > Insecta > Orthoptera > Tettigoniidae > Anabrus > Anabrus simplex. The sequence continues at coordinate 146,866,721 of NC_090265.1, read as the reverse complement.
TGCCCAGTAAATTGCTTATTAAGTGCAAAATGTCCGTCCCTCTGCCTGTTCCTTATTGCACTAAGCTTCTAAATTAGAATATAGCCTACTGTGATGGATATTAGAGGACAATCAGAGTTGGTTACCGTTTATAACTAGGATAGAAAAATAAAACTTGCCACTCTGCAGAGCTATTGGAAGGGTTTGGTATAATGTACAAAGAAAGGTAAGCCTCCAAAATGACAGAGTTGTACCACTGGCATTAATTTAATCTTGTTTTGTTGCAATGATTCCATGTTTATATAAGTCGAGAGGAAGAAATAGACATCATCTTCATTGCATTAAGTATAAAAGAGATGAAGAAAATGAAGTAAATGAAGAAATGAAGTAAATGTGAAAAGGGAAATCGGCAAGGAATAACAAATACAGGTATAGTTACAGTAACTTCCATATTTGTTACAAAATTAATAATAAACATGTTCATATTTTATTATATTATAGGCTAAAGTTTGCTATACCTAGAGATGAAAAGTTCCAATTACTTTTACCATTTTATGCATCAGTGTTGTGTGAAAGAACATTTTCCCTCCAAAATAACAAAAAGTAACTTTCATTAAATCACAGAAAAATTACGTTAGAATGATATTTCTCAAAAATGTTTAACAAAATTAAAATCTCAACAATGCAACAGTCAATGTGAGTTGTCCGAATGCTTCAGCACAAAACCTGCCAGTAGCTATGCATCTCCTGGGAATCATTGAAATGACTCACAATCTGTAATTTTCATTTTTACCTACGTACTGTATGTAGTAGCTGTGAAAAGTGATACAGTACTTCATAGCCATTTCACTGGCCTGCATACTACAGTATACACTGCAGCAGAAGCATCCAGTATCTGAAACCTGTACAATACATTTAAATGGCACAGCTTCCTACAAATCCCCTACCTCACCCAAAATATTATCTTCCTGCTCAGCCATGATATTACAGCTTTATATTTTATCCACATAAGTAATGAGTGTAGAAATACATTGAGTATACCTATTAAAAAAAAGCCTGGAGTCAGTGCATTTGTAACACCCTGAATAGCTGTTTCCATAACCCAAAACATTATCCAGTGTAAATGAGTTGAATAAACTTGCATCACTACACAGGTTTCTCCATTTCTCTTCTCGATATTGCAAATAAACTGAGTTAGGATGCATTTCTATCCAGACTTTGAAGTGACTAGAATGGACCCTGAACACAATTCTGCCTGCAGTATTTGGAGGTAAATTTTTACTTAATATCAATAAGTTAATATAAATCAATTTATTATTATTATTATTATTATTATTATTATTATTATTATTATTATTATTATAATCATCATCATCCTAACAGCAACAAGGAAATGATTTTGTCAACATATATGAGAAAGATCTATTTGCAAATATATTAGTACACCATAGATATAAGCCACCACTGAATTCAAATTTTATCTTCAAATTGAATGCTTTTTAATGTTTAACAAACTATATACCCATAATTATTGCAGCAACAACAAGACCTATGCACCATGTATGATACCTTTTTCTTTCCTTGCTTTGAGTTGTGGAATCTTTTGCGGCTGAGCATGACAAATATTTCAGTGATTGCTGAACTTGAGCAGCATTAGTCCAAATCACTATTGCTACAGTAACTGCACTTCATCTCTTAAAAGCCACCTTTCTGTTTGAAATGGTACTGTAGTCTTACGAACTGGCACAAACACTTAACCATCAAGGAGCATTCCACCACTTCTTTCAGAGTACTTTGAGTCTTACTGCTCCAGTGTTTTGCCTAAAATGCACCCAATATAAAGAGCTCTTAAATCTCAAAGTGAAAGAATATATGAGATCAGTTTATATCAGATGTAAGAAATTAAGAGTGAAAAATATGGAAAAATCAGATGGCCCATTAATATTGTTAAATAAGGAATGTTTTCAAAAAATATACTGTAACAAACAAATGAACAGCAAAGAGTTGGCATTTTATTGCACACTAGAATCATGAATACGGTACTCATGCAAGTGGTACTCTTTCTGTAATAGGCTGAACAAGTATGGCCCGATTGCATTGTATCATCTCCTGACATAGGCTGCAGCCCTGCAGTCCTGCAAAGCTACCATAAAAAAAATAAAAAATTAAAAAAAAAAAATGTACAGTTCAAAACGCCGGAAATACAAAAAGTGCCTTTAAGTTAGAACATGCATTGTACAACAACTTGACAGTTATCGGCATATAATAAGTGAAACAAATTTTTACAACAAGAAGGAAGTTTATTCTATTCAATTATGCTAATTTTTCTCCCAGAGTTCCCTGAGCAATAATGAGAAATCAATAATGGACTGTTGCATTTCATAAGTTTTCATTAATATAAAAGCAAATAAAAATTATCTTTACTAAAACAAATATCTTGTATAATCTTTCAGATTAATTGCCCTCCTTCATCTCTACCGGCTCAAGTTGTACTTCCGGCGGAACTGCCGCTTATTAGTTTCAATTTTAAGAACAACAATAATAATCACATACAAGCGGCCTACTTATGTGACTTATTATTTGTTTTCTGTTAACAATTCTGTGATAATTACTACAAAATGCAATAATGAAGTGTTTTTATTACCTATTATTAAAAAAATGTGTTTTACATAAAACTTAGTTCAAATGGTTTGTCATGGCATTTATTATGTGTGTGTGTATATGAATGTATGAGCCTAAGCAGGCTGATGTTAATAATTATAATTTGCATAAAAAATCACTCGAGACTGAGTGTATAAAAATTATTTGCATTAGCAGAGACAAAAAAAATTGTGATAAGTCGAGTTTAAAATACTGTAAAGAAGAATTATGATATTAAAATTATAACTAATGTCAAATATTCTGTGAATTAGAGGAATGTCTTGTTCATTACACTCATGCTTACTGAATACCTGTATGTAAATATTAATAAATGTTGTTACAATTCTCAGTGGTTGAATTTTATAGCCATTCTGAGGTTTCAAATAATCCGTAAGAACAAAAGGTATTCAGTAATTAAATATAGTAATATGATGTATGTTTTCTCTAACAATCTACAACAGAACTTTGTTGTTAAAATTAGTAGTGGGTTGTTAAAATGTGGAGCAGTGAAAAATTAGCAAGCTTTTTGAACTTCACCATTAAGTAATTAGCTTTTTTTTTTTTTTTTTTTTTTTTTTTACAGGAAAGTTTTGCAGGTTTCTTCAGTTATGTTCCAACTGATAGTAAATAAAAAGTAGGTATATAGATTATGACACAGGTAATACAAGTTCAAAATCACAGAGTACAATAAATTGAGCTCCTACCTAAAATTTAAAATGTTAGTAATTATATTATCATGTCTTTTTCATATTTGGAATTCTAGATGTGACAAAATTAATTGTTATTTTCAAGATATGAAAAATACTGGTAATACAAATTTCCATATATTGCAGTTAAGAATAAATTATTTTATTTTATCAAAGGGTCATTAAAGATATTGCAGAAGATTGTAAATCATTGTTTATCAATGTTGTTAAATAGCTGGTTTGTGCAACTTTATGAAAACATATATTCCTACATGCAAATTGATTTCTAATAACAAAACTAAACAGGAAAGTGAACATTTTATTAAATGAATGAATATCGTGGGCAAAAGGAGGAGAGTGGGAGATTGCAGAAGGAATATTACATATGATTACTTTTATATTTCCATTAATTCTATCTGATTGAGATGTTTCATTCAAATAGTGATTAAACTACAATTCAATGATTTTATATCCCCTCCAGTTTTACTCTCTTTACTATAATCCCAACATGAAGCATAAACTGTACAACAGTACAACAAATACTTTTATACTGGAAATATACTGAGAGAATAAAATCAGAGGGCGAAAAAATCACTTCATTCACACCTGCCATGTAGTGTACATTTATGGTCGTGGAGAGCTGCATACAGAACTGAATATTTTGATGGCATTCAATGTTCTCTGAAGGGAATGAAGTAACATGTTCAAACAAAAATCACTATCCTATTAGACTACAAGACCATCCGTTTACAAAATAAAATGTACGGTAGCGTGCATGCCTCTTATGCAGGGACTCTGGGTTCGATTCCCAGCCATGTCAGGAATTTTTAACCTCGAGCTGAGGACTGGATCTAGGTCCACGCAACCTACATTATTACAATTGAGGAGCTATCTAACAGTTGTCCAGAAAACTAAGAATAATGGACGAGGGGACTCATCGCACTGAACATGCATCACCTCGTAATCTGCAGGACTTCAGAATGAGCAGCGGTTGCTTGGTAGGCCAAGGCCAATCAGGGCCAATAGTGCAAGGGGATTTATTTTGATTATTTTTATACTTTAGTATCAATGTAACTAAAACACTAACAAGTAGACCATTCCGGGGAGCTGCGCTGCCATTCTGGAGAGCTGTGCTGCCATTGGCTGGTGCGCAAGACATCACCCTGAGAATAGCGCTACCTCCAGATTCAATGCATTATGTGTTAAAGTATACAGTTAGCTGAGTGTTTTTTTGATTAAATATTGTTAGATATTTTAATTACACTCCACTCAATCAAATATCTTTAGAGGACATAACATTTATCATTTCAAAATGAGTACGAAAACATTGCACCTCAAATGTGTAGCTGTAATGATACACATACACTCATGGCAGTAATTGCAAATATTGAGAAAAATATAATTTTTTTGAATGAAGTACTCAAACTAATAAGCATATAAATTAGGTAAACACTGAATTCAACACTTTTTAACTTAACATAAAGGACAATTAGTATCCAACTTATTATAGTTAATTATTGCAGCTTTAAAAGAAAGAAAAATATGAGTTATATGACATGCAGGTTACAGGAAATGCAATAATTTAAGGATATTTTGTTATACATCTAGACTTAATTTCTATTGGAGATTAGATGTTAACTCGTCTTAAACGATGATAATGCTACCCAGAGAACATTCTTCTTCACAGCTTTCTTTCATAAAATATTCATATATCTTTTCTGGTTCATCTAATCCTAAAGAATGTTTTTGTTCTCACATGGAGCAATATTATTTTGTTGTGAATTTCAGGGAATTATGTGGACCTAAAATCATGTCATCAGATGAATTGTAACACATGACCATCTATTTCATTTCGTTGAAGTTGATAACTGCTACCTTCTGTAAGTGCTTAAATGTTGCTTAAATGTTGCTTAAATGAAATCGAGAACCTCTGTCAGAATTCCAAGTTTACACTTACAAATGATTGGCCCAATTTTGAAAGGTTGAGCGACAAGCTAGAGGATATCTCTATTTTATGCAAATAAATATATGCCTAAGGAGAGAGAGCTCTTAAGGGCATTTGCAATGTCCTTGAGGCCCCACTTCAATCTCTTGTTTTTGCTCAGAAGGGATCGAATTTGGCCCGGAGAGAAACATTGACCAGAGACGCTTCAGTTCACTACGTGCTTCTTGTTTTACATTGTGCAGAGATTGTTTCATAAAAGGTTCTGCGTATTTTGTAACTTGGGACTTGTTCAAGCCCATACATTATTTCCTTAATGACAAATTTTCTGTCTTCTGTCTCTGTATCACTGTTTTCAGCTAACTGAAATGAAATGAAATGAAATGAAATAGCATATGGCTTCTAGTGTCAGGAGTGTCCAAGGACATGTTTGGCTCACCAGGTGCAAGTCTTTTTTGATTTGATGCCTGTAGGCGACCTGTGCATCGTGATGAGGATGAAATGATTATGAAGACAACACATATACTCAGCTCCCATGCCAGTGGAATTAACCAATGATGGTTACAATTCCCGACCCTGCCGGGAATCAAACCCTGGACCCCTAGCTAGCATGCTAACCATTTAGCCATCAAGCCAGACTCAGTCGATTGATTTCTTCTTTGCTATTGTCAACTACCTCAAGAATCGTGTCTGTACTCGTTGACTGGTGAAATTCACTAAAACCTAACGTAATAATTTCTATGCACAAGTAGAAAATCATAGAAAGAAGGACATATAATAACAGAAATAGCCTATTAACAATAATTTCAGATCTTTTCCATTCGAAATATCAGTATAGTAATTATTTTAATACAACTAATGGAGCAAATATTGTCAGCTGATCATCATCATTTCTTGTACTTGTAACATCGATGTCATTTTCATGTCAGTTTGGAATATTTTGGGAGGATACAGTATCTGCCTTCAATTTCCTTTTTTTTTTTTTTATGGCAAGCCCAGCAGCTCATTTTTAAAGTTCTGTTCATAGTTACAAGGTAGGAAATGTGCGGAACAAATTCTAGAAGCGTTCAGCTCTTTGACACCATAACATTTGTTTAACCCATAAATAATAATTTTTTGAAAGCCATGATAAATTCTATTCTCAGTTTTACAGGCCATATTTTTACACTCAGCAACAGCACCGTTATTCCTGCTTTTACTCATTTACTATCTCCTTGCACTAAATAACAGCACATATTCTAAACTTCACTCACACATTGTACTAAATCACTTAATAAACACGCAATAAACAATTAAACAGCTGACCGGAGACCGCTTACTAACGTTACCGCTTGGAACACACTGTAGAAGTGTCCTCACAGTGACGTCACAAGCTACGAGAGCAGTTAGCACGGGAAAGCGATTCTGGTACCCCTCCTTTAGGATGTCCTAAGTTGCTAATTGCACAAACTGGTAAAAAGAACAAACTGCATATATACAATAAATTTACATTTATAGGTGTTAAAATGTGGAAGATCCATGATAGCAGGTTATTGAAGAATGTCTTTACAACCAATGAATTTCATTCTTATTCCATACTGAATTACAATTTTAATATCAATGAATTTCCACAAGGAAATTTAGTTTAAATATATATTCACCTGTTCAATACTGTTCAACTGTTCATTTATAATAAATAGTCAACTGAATCTGAAATTAGGACATGTTTCAGTCCTTGCATGGACCATTTTCAGCTAACGTCAAAGATACAAGTTAAAATTAAAAACAAAGACATTTAAATAAAAAATAAAACACATTTATACATTTACAGACATATTACCAAATAATATTGCTGCTTGTGTCTAAAAAGAGGATGAAGAAAAAACAACTGGTTCTTTTGGTGTTCTTTGAAAAGCAAAATTAATAAAGTACAAAGAAAGTTAAATTAAAGATTAAACACGCAGACATACTTAAAACATCTTATAAAATTCTTACTGATTTGCATCTAAAATGAGGATAAAACCAATACTTTTTGTGTTCTTTAAAAAGCAGTAGAATCAATGTTGAAGAAATTGAAGCTATACCAGTACTCTTTGAGACAGGAAAAATAAATTGCTAATGTAATTTTTTTTTCAATCAATGTCCATTATAATTGTTCCATATTGAAGAACCAACAGCAATATTACATAATGACTGTTACATTTAATCATACCAAAGGAATGTTCTAGCTTCAATTTCTTCAAGATTTATTCTATTGCTTTTTAAAGAACACCAAAAGTATCATTTTTTTATTCCCTTGTCAGACACAAATCAGTAAGAATGTTGTAAGGTGTTTTAATTATGTCCATACATTTAATTTTTATTTTAACCATTTTTGTACAGTACTTTGTTAATTTTGCTTTTCAAAGAACATCAAAAGAACCAGTTGTTTTTTCATCTTCTTTTCAGATTAAAAGATTAAATTGACTATTTATTATAAATGAATAGGTGTACAGTATTGAATAGGTGGATATTTACTGTATTTAAACTAAATTTCCACAAGGAAATTCATTATTTTGAAGAATGTCTTTCAAGTCAAAATTCTGTTAGTTATTAAGATATTTCAGTCATTTAATTATTCTTTTTGCTCATGATTAGGGCTCAGAGAGTTATACATTAAAAATTCAAAATATGTAATTATACCATTCAAAACAGGGAAATATGCATTAACAACCCAGAAAGTATGTGCTATCCAAAACTTCACAAAAATATTGAAATAATGAAAAGAAATTGAAATATGTTTTCACCCACATTTTTGACATTAAGTATCTAACATATAACCTACCAAAGCAATATAAATTTTGTTGTAAAACTCACCAAATTTGTGAACTGAAAGTGCTGCTGTAGTGAAGTTAATTCTTCCCATTGTAGTAGGCCTATATAACAGTAATCATTTAATGTTCAAAAACAGAAACAATTCCCTATAACTTCTAAGAATTGATTTGTGTTGAGAAAAATAGCATTTGGCTGCAACAGACATTACACTATAGGTACAAATTTAAAGTTTGCCATTTCTTCCAGTGACAATATTTCTTCAATATCTGACAAATTGTTTCTCTGTTTTATCAGACAAGATATTGCCAATATGTTGTAATTTATGGTACCCAAGACTTTTTTTGTAGTACATAGTTAAATTTTTCTACTGCTTTCTTTGAAGTTTCACCCGATGCAGATTTAAGCTCTAGTAAGAGATCTTCTATTACACTTATTTGCGCCAAGTGGTATGTCATTTCATTCAAATGCTGTAATGGCTGTAGAAATGCAGTTGAAATGTGACAGTGTGATTAAGGTCAATTAATTAATTCTTCCTTTATTCCTTCACTACATATAGCATTCTTTTCTTTAACAATTTAGTTCATTTAGTACATTCTCAATAATGTGAAAATTGTTAAAAGAATATATGGCAGATTCTAACCAGGTCCCCCATCTTGAAATGATTGATTCAGGAGGGCTTGGAATTTCCAGAGCCAACTACTTAAACAAGATGATTCTACTCACAAATTTAAGGAAAACTTTTTTTCTTTTTTTTTGCTTGATATTAAACAATTAGCCTAACAGTAGGAAAATTTAAGCACACAGCTTCAATCAGGTGTTGAACTGCATGCACCAAGCATTTTACATTAATTATTCTATTAAAAAGAAAATGTTTCCCCCCCACACACACACTCCTGCCTTAACCATATCATTCTACATGATTTACTATTGAGAAGCTATCTGATGATGAGATAGCAGCCCCGGTATAGAAACCCAAGAATAACAGCCAAGAGGATTTGTCATGCCGATTATATAATACCTTGTAATCTGCAGGCCTTTGGGCTGAACAGTGGTTATATGGTAGACCATGGTCTTTTGGGGATGTTGTATTATGGAGTTTGGTTTCACATAGGTTCTTATTGATGGTTGAAAACTGTGGTCCCGAAGTCGAACAAGTCGCTTCATTTGAGCTCTTTACAATTAGCAAAAACTATTTAGCTTTTTTTCGTCAAACATTTTTATTTTTTATTTTGCTGTTTTCAAATGCTGTGTCACTTGAAAACGAGTATCTCCACTTAAACACCTTTCATATGCAACACAAAATAACAAGAGCCCATCTGTAGTAAGCGCACCTTCATTTTCTCAAACATATATTATGCTGAGTTGAGTAGATACTAATTTGTCATTTCACTGGCAGCATTTTTCTACATGTGAACCCTAGAATTTAACAATAACAAGAACGGGGACTGAAAAGTACCGTCCGACCAATCACATTCACAATCAAAGCTCAACTGCACTGCAGAAGTACTCTGCTCTGGCATTACTGGTCTGGTCAATCTGCATCAAGAATTCCCGGACCCAACCATCATTATTTTCAAGATTTGACTCCGAATAAGTTTTATTTTCATTTTCCATAGTCATTGCAAAATAACAAAGCCATATTTAAAAACAGTGCTAATGATTCACAATACAATAAAAGAATAGAAAACTGGTTTTTGGAATTTAAATTCCATCATCAGTAACATTTACGTTACTATTTACATTTAAAATTTTTTAAACATTTCTAATATATTTAAAATATCCACATGTCATTAATTAAAATAACTTTGATGACCAGGCCAGTTTTGTCTGACCATTATCAAGATACATGACAGAAGTCATTACATAAGTTATGAATTTCATTATGGTTTGTGTTGACAATTGATCTCTATCAAAGAATAGAGAGGTCCACCTATTCAATACCATTAGCTTGTATATTGTCCTACATAACTGGGACTAGTTTCGATCCCATATCATCTTCAGCCATGTTCCAATGGAAGACATATGCTCACATATCTATATATATAAAATAACTTGTCCTGACTGACTGACTGACTGACTGACTGATTCATCATCGCAGAGCCAAAACTACTGGGCGTAAGGAAATGAAATTTTGGGGATATATTCATATTAAGATGTAGGTGCTCGCTAAGAGAGGATTTTTGGATATTCCTTCGCTAAGGGGGTGAAAAGAGGGGTGAAATTTTAAAATGAGTGTGTCTATATCTCGAAAGTTTAAAAGTTTACAGATGTAAAAATTGGTATTTAGAATCTTCTTTAAAAATAAGGAAACACGTATTTTTTTGTTTTCAGAAAATCCCAATAGGAGGGGTGAAAAGGGGTGAAAATGGGGAAAATGGGTTGAATGCCCTTAATCAGTATAATAGTACTTATATCTCAGAAACTGAAGATATTACAGACCTGAAAATTGGTACTTTTGATCTCTTTTAAAAATAAAGAAACACGTATTTTTTTGTTTTTGAAAAATCCAATTAATGGGAGGGTGAAAATGGGGTGAATTTTTAAAATGAGTGAATCTATATCTCCAAACTTTTAAAGTTTGCAGATGTAAAAATTGGTATTTAGAATCTTCATTAAACATAAAGAAACACGTATTTTTTTGTTTTCGGAAAATCGCAATAGGAGGGGTGAAAAGGGGTGAAAAAGGGGTCGAAAGCCTTTGATGAGGCTACATACATTTCAGAAACTGAAGATATTACAGACCTGAAAATTGGTGTTTGGGATCTCCTTTAAAATAAAGAAACACGTATTTTTTTGTTTTTGGAAAATCCAATTAATGGGGGGGTGAAAAGGGGGTGATTTTTTAAAATGAGTGTATCTATATCTCAAAACTGTTACAGTTTATAGATGTAAAAATTGGTATTTAGAATCTCCTTTAAAAATAAAGAAACACGTATTCTTTTGTTTTCGGAAAATCCCAATAGGAAGGGTGTAAAAGGGTGAATAATGGGTTGAATGCCTTTAATGAGGCTACTTATATTTCAGAACCCGAAGATATTACAGACCTGAAAACTGGTATTTGGGATCTACTTTAAATGTAAAGAAACACGTATTTTTTCGTTTTTGGAAAATCCAAATATTGAGGGGTGAAAAGGGGGGTGAATTTTTTAAAATGAATGTGTCTACATCTTAAAACTTTAAAATTTACAGATGTAAAAATTGGTAGTTAGAATCTCCTCTAAAAATAAAGGAACACGTATTTTTTTGTTTCCTGTAAATCCCAATAGGAGGGGTGTAAAAGGGTAAAAAATGGGTTGAATTCCTTTAATGAGGATACATATATCTCAGAAACGGAAGATATTAGAGAACTGAAAATTTGTATATGGGATCTCCTTTAAAAATAAAGAAACACGTATTTTTTTAGTTTTTGGAAAATCCTATTAATGGCGGTTAAACAGAAGTGACAAATTGGGGTGAATTTTTTGAAAGATTATCTTGGGAACGTAAAATGTTACAGACGTAAAAAGTGGGTGTTTGGAATCTCCTGTAAATGTAAAGAAACATAGGTGATTTGTTTTTGGAAACTCCACTTAAGGGGAACCCAAAAGGGGTGAAATTTTAAAATGAGAATTTTTACAGTATATCTAAAAAACTTAACATGTTACAGAAGTGAAAAATGGTATTTTTATCTCTATTAAACATAAAGAAACGTGTATTTTTAATTTTCGGAAATACCACTTGGGTGGAGGGGGGGGGGGGGTGAAAGTGACTGAAAATGGTGTTGAATTCTTTTAATTAGGCTACTGATATCTTAAAAATGAAGATGTTACAGACGTGAAATTTGATATTTGCAATCTGCTTTAAAAGTAAAGAAACACGTATTCTCGGAAAATCCAATGAAGCGGGGGGAGGGGGGTGAAAGAATTGAAAAATTAATTGACTTTAATTGTATGGGAATATATACATCTAATAAAAACTAAAGTTGTTACAGACGTGAAAATTCGTATTTGGATCTCCTTTAAAAACAAAGAAAAACGCATTTTGGGGCGGAAGGCATCTTGGGGGGCGGGAGTGTAAAGGAGTTGAATTCCTTTCATGAGGACACATAAATCAAAAACTGAAGAAGTTAGAGTCGTGATAATTGGTATTTAGAAGATCCTTCACTATTAAAGAAACAAGTATTTTTTGCGGGAGAATTCACTTGGGGGGGGGGGAGTAGTTTGAAATGAAGTGACAAAAGTAAATTATATTTATGGGGATACTTATATCTCAAAACTGAAGGTAATAGACGTGAACATTGGTGTGTGTAATCTCCCTTAAACATAAAGAAACACGCCTTCTTTTAATTTTTGGGGGGGGGGGGGGTGGCAGTAAAAACTAACGGTGGTGGGGTGTAAAAGGAGGTGAGGCCAATTGATTTTACTGTTCTTAATGTACTTATAAGGATCCTCCATTGCTCAGGCGGCAGCGCGCCGGCCTCTCACAGCTGGGTTCCGTGGTTCAAATCCCGGTCACTCCATGTGACATTCGTGCTGGACAAAACGGAGGCGGAACAGGTTTTTATCCGGATACTCCGGTTTTCCCTGTCATCATTCATCCCAGCAACACATAAGAAGAAGAAGAAGAAGAAGAAGAACATTAAAAATAATAATAATAATAATAATAATAATAATAATAATAATAATAATAATAATAATAATAATAATGTTCCGGACCGTCGTTAAATGTGCGGACCGCGCTGGAAACGGCTCCTGGACGGGTAATGACTAAGAATGCAGCCGGCTGCGGGTTCAGTGCAGCCAAGGCTCCCAATAAGACACCACGCCGGATCTCCTGAAGGATTTTATCCAGATTAAAAATGATTATAGGAATATACGGTATGTCAAAGATTTACGGACCCAACTGACCGGGAAGAATACCTGAGCCTAGCCCGGTAAGTACGAAATCGATTGCTGGAAATGAAGATTGAAAAATGGGAGGAAACGTGCCGTAATCTAATAGAAAACGAGTCAGATCGGGAATTTTGGTGGATTCTCGCTGAAAACGTGTCAGATCGCGAATTTCGGCGGATTATATATCTAAAACAATAAGCATTCAATTATAAATTTCAGTATAATACCGTAGCGAAGCACGGGTACCATGCTAGTAACCAATATAATAAATATAATAAAATAAACAACTGTGACATACCAGATTGTTTACTTTATTATTGGTTATATGTAAGCATATGTTTTCTAATCGGAGCGTTGCTGAAGATGACCCTATCTATATGGGGTCGAAACCAGTCCCAGTTATATTGGACAATATACAAGCTAATAGTATTGAATAGGTGGACCCTTCTCTACCCTTTGACAGAAGTCATTACAGTTGCAACACCTGTATAGCAAGTGATTTTCTGACAGAAGAAAACTGACAGTCAATATGTTCCAGTGCCTTGAATGATGCTTGAGTGTAACTGAGACACTTGGAATTTCACCTCCTGTTAGAGATGCTCTTATAACATCTGGTCACAAAGACACTGTCCAGAAAGTTCTGGAATGTTTTGTCAATACACAGCCACTTGTGCAACAGACCAACATTAATTTTATATAACAATACATTTCATTTGCACCTTTTGTAATTATATCAGGAGCTTCATGATCTGACTTCAATGCCAAGCGAGCTGGCTGTGCGGTTACGGTCGTGTAGCTGTGATCTCACATTCGGGAGATAGTGGATTCGAATCCCACCATCAGCAGGCCTGAAGATGGTTTTTTGTGGTTTACTATTTCCACTATCTTAATTAAGGCCACAGCTGCTACCTTCCCAATCTTAGCCTTTTCCCATCCTTGCGTCATCAATACCTTCAATGTGTTAGTGCAACAAATCTGACTACAATGTTTTGGGAATGTTTGCCAGTAGACATCACACAAAGTGGGCAATAGTTCTGTAAGCTGTGTCCTTCGTTTATGAACTATGATTTGAAATTTCAGTACTCTACATAATTAAAATTATACCTACATGGTGAGACTAATTAATGAACTATTGTTTACCATATCCTCCAAACTTAATCATAAATCCCCCAATATCTGTATTCATTCCAACTGTACCAGACTTGTTTGCACTGCCTTTGCTAAAGGTGAGAGGACTGCTGTAGGATAAGTGCAGAGGGAAATTTTGGCGGTATGGCTTCGGTTGCACTTAGTATTATGGTATGTATACATTATTACACCATGCTGTGCATTGTATTCTGTAAACTTCAACTGTTCTGCCAATATTACAGCATGATTGCACCACCTTTTTTTTTTCTAGTTGCTTACGTCGCACCGACACAGATAGATCTTATGGAAACGAACCATCTTTTTAAGCTGTAATGTAGTTTGCTGCTGTTCTCTTGTTTTTCCTTGTTATAAAGTGGATATTTTAATAGAAAAAGTTATTGCAAGTAAATAGAGATGATACTGATAATTACTTCGCAGTCACAAAGGCTGTTAGAAGAGAAAAATAGAGATTCAAAGGTTTGAAAGGCCAATACCAGCTATTAAACTTCCACACAAACAATTGCAGTTTTAATAGAATTTTTAATGTTAGTGTATTAGGAAAACATGACTTGTTGTGCAGTTGTGATGTCAAGAATACTCTGTTATGTTTTTCATGTGTGTTGATAAATTTTCTGCCAACAGCAATAGTAAAATAGGTTGTTGTTGTTGTTGTTTTCTTTCTTTTTTAAGTTAGGTCTGCCACATAATTGTTTTGAACTGTAAAATATTCCAAAATATATGTCAACTCAAAAGGTATCATAGCTTGAATACTACTTAGCATAACAGTAATTTCTGTGCCTTCGTGTGAAAGTGAGAAGTCTGTGGTGTAAATAATTGTAATTGAAAATATGCATACATGCCAAGTCACTGGCCACCACTGGTACATATTCTCTGGTCTTAGAAGCATAAACCATAAAGATCACTCTTTTATAAAATGAAGCATATTTTAGGATCAGTTTGAATTTTTCCAAAAATGGTTCTTTCATCAATTCCTTCAATTATTGTTTTGTTCACTATGATTACCCCCAGACTACATTCATGTACTTTAAGAAGTTGCACAGTGAAGAATTCACAAGTTATTTTAAATAGCCTCTTCACTGTAATCTCTCATAAGCACTCTCTTCCCCAGTTCACGATAAATTTAAAAATGAAAAATGGTACTATAAGACCCTGCAATTAAAGAATCTTCCAAAGTTGCACAAACATCTGCTATCTTGAAAACTCATGCAGAAAGCAAGGGTTCGAATATTGCCTTGATTCATTAATCTATGCTGGTGGAGAATGTGTGCAGTAGTCGTTCTACTGAGTAGAATATGACATTTCTAGTATATCTCCTTTTTTTGCTGTGAGATCAGTTTGTTAGTGTGTGCAATTGCCTTCAACATTTTGAATGACTGACAACTACAGTAAGTTACTTAAATTATTAAATGTGTCACCAGGGCGACATACATTTTTCATGTCATATCGCTAGACATTTTAGCTATCTCTAGCTGTGTAGCACCAAGTCATTCACTCTAACAATTTTGAAGACAATATGATGTCCAAGAAAGACTTTTTAATACAGTTTGCTGTTGCTTACTTCACATGTGAAGTACATGTTAGAACTGGCCATATCAGAAGACCTGACCCCTCAAAGAAGTATGTGGTGTTGTTGAAGATTTGTGGTTTAAAATGTTAATGACTGCAAGATTAATCATGATTATCCCTCTGCTTGCTGATGGAATTAATTGTACCAACAGTAAGTTGAGATGTACATGATCATTTGGACATGTTGTTATCTTAAAGTTATTTTTTACATTTAAAATAGACTCTATTTCTTGTTGTTTGTAGTCACCAATTTGTAGAAATTACTATTACACCAGGAGGTTCGCCGCTTCACAGGCGAGAGGAATTTATTGACATGGAGAGAAAATTCCATAACATGGCACCAAATAAATATTTACCAACAAACATCAGTTGCTAATAATCAAGAAATGTAATTAACTTGCAGGATTCTATTCTAAAATGCAATACCAATGGTGTTACAATTATACTTGAGAATTAACTGTAAAAAATTATTACACTCCAACACACACACTCACATATAAACACATGCAATATGATCTGGAAAGCATGTCTGTAGAGGAAGTTTTTAGCAATCAGTCCATGTGAATTTATTCTTGAGAGTTTTGTTGAAGCTCTGACATGACTGAAGAGTTCCATTCTTCAGTTGGATGTCTTCATTACCACAATAGTTCACTGAAATATTGTTGAAAAAATCATAGCCTTAGTAATAATATAAATAAATTACTCTGCCATGTACCTTGTACTTTGATACAAGAATACAGAACAAAATGTTCTTGAATGTACTGCAGTTTTACTTCATGTTACAGGGATAATTACACCGAACCTTGCACCTCCATACCCAATGACAGGCCTGTTCTATTTCACTAAAAGGAAGTTTAACATTATTCAGCGACCGAGTATCACAAAATATGAGCATAGAAATTTTGAATGTGTTAAGCTTTGGCTTAAACATGATGTTTCAATTTCTTGATACAAATACCTTCTTGCAGAAACACCAAAACTCTGCTGACAAATATCCAAAATCCTTTATTTACAGAGCTTCAACTAACTTTGTGTCAGTGGCAGCTTCCTAGTGCTCTCTTCTTGTTTTATTACTTACAGCCTTGATGTTTATTATGTGACTTGTTCTCACTATCCACTAGGCTTGTCAGCTCATGCTTCAAGTGTAACAACATTATTGTAAACCGTTTCTCATAACTCTTTGCTGTTCTAAATACTATACTAATCCTTTAATATGAATTCTAAATGGCCTAGCTAGGTGTTCCTTCATGACACTGTGTATCTATAATATGCATCTTTATTATCAATATTAAAGTACTTAATAACGTAGATTGGTTAATAAACTATGTACATAAATAAAAAATTGTCCTTCTCACCTTTTTACTGACTAAATATAACCTAAACCTTGTACTTAAATAAGTTAGTTGCTAATACAGTGGGACTATGGATGAAATATGATATTATGAAACAACTACAATTCCAGGTTTTTAATAGGACAGCTCACAAAATTGAGCATTATTTGTTATATAACAGTCTAAATAAATCTCTCTCTTAAATGCCATGCTCATATTACGACAAAGTTATATTCCAAATCTTGCTGCTAATTCAATTGAAATATCCAATGTTACACTATGCAATTGTTTCTTAGAAATCTCTATATTCAGATCAATGTCTGATCATTATGACTGAAATATCCTTACTATTATTAATTAGGCCTATAGGTAGACTACTCTTATCCCATTCTCCAGTCATTCTCACTTATTTTAAGAAGTAGATTACTGGAACTTTTTATTTGCTGTTAACCATTCTTGGTAGGCCTATACAAATTTCCGTTCAAACATGTTTATCATAGCTGCTCTACAAAATACTATTCATTTAGCTGCATATGATGGGTCAACAAACAAGTGAAGCAGAAAAAATTTGAGAAAGTTGACAAGTGAGGATTCACAACAAAGCATTGAGAATACATACTGAAAGTGCTTCTCTGCACTGCAATGAATATAGCAAATTCAAACTGCAAATCTGTCAGCTGAAATACTGTATATGGATATTTCTATAATGATAATGTAAATACGGTACAATTTGATTGAAGTAAAGGTTAGGAAACGGAAAGCAAACCAAAATTGGTGAAAATGAGACAGTTATGTCATTGACATAGTCAGAGAGGGGGGGGGGGGGGGGGAGTTACTGGTGGTTAGAACCCCCAAGGAATTTTAACAAAAAATAAATAAGCAGAAACTGACAATAAACAGGTGAAAGTTGACTCACTGGATAGGCTGTTTTGAACATTTATAGAGACATAATTGTAAAACGAACAGATCTCTTGAATCTATTTTCTAAGAAGTCTTGAAACTTGGAATTTAGATTGTAATCTGAACATAATATTGACTGTAAAACTGTTCACCTTGATCATATTGTTCTTGTTCTGTATTTAAATCTAAGATTTTGTAGTGCATTGCAATCTGAATATCAACATAATTCACTTGTATCAGTGTCCTTATAATGACACTCATGCATGCATCCACCACACATGCACAAGCGACGTTCATTGTGTTCTATCAACATTTTGTAACTATAACCTCAACATCCGTCAATCCTGGCTGCACTACCGGTACTGAGTTATGATTAGCTACAATGTTGCAAGTATTTCATATTGTATGATGATCTTCAATACAAGTTTTGATGGGAGCACTAAGACACCCAAGCCAGGTCAGTTTGATCCAACTACTGTAGGCTATTTCTTTCTGTTAAAATGACGTTTACTCTTTTTTTAGGGCTACTAAACTTGCATAAGAAATCAAAATTATAAACTGTTTAATTTTTACAATACGGTATGAAGTATTTTACCTAGAATGCCCAGCTGGGCCATTTTGACCCATATTTAGGTAATGTTCTGATTTTAGCAATTCTGATTCATTTTTAATTTCATGGTTTTGAACACTAATGACATTCTTGTGCAGTATTATGCAACAATGTGCAAACAACAGCAATACACAATGCATAACAATAAAAATAGAAATGAGTTTAGTATTTGCCTCGCTTTGTACAAATACATGTACTGCTTGTTTGTATATATCAGAAATAAATTTGGGCACAACTCTCAATAATATAATTGATTAGAAAAATTTATTAAACATTCTGTCTCAACTCAACTCTACACTCAACAACACATCGCGCCATTACTCAGCACAAGTCAAAACAAAATCACAGTTTTAGTCAAAGTAAATATAAATTTAGCGCAGTTTCGTTGCGATAAGGTTGGCGACACAATCTCTGAAGAAAAAAAAAACCAGTTGAATAATCAAAAACACTACCAGATATGAAAAATACTATACACACTACGAACTATTTTTCTCATCATGTCAAATTTTAAATGACACTCAATACAGAAGAAGATTATTAATTCCAATACCTCCCCTTGTCATAAAAATTTGACCACAAACACAAATAAGAAAAAATAAGCAACATACATAGATAAACATGTGGACACTAATCAACAAGTCCTAACAAGTTCCTAAATTTAGAAGTTCCCTCCCCTGACAATGCCTTTGTGAAAACGTCTGCCATGTTTTCATCTGATGGTACATACACAAACTTAACCAATCCCTTGGCCACAATGTCCTTTACAAACAAATAGCGGACATCCATATGTTTAGTTTTTTCAGACACAACATGAGTTGAGCTCTTATGTATAGCACCTTGATTATCACAAAGAATTAGAATTGGCACTTTAAGGTAATTACAATCAACAAATTCATTGAAAAAATTATGCAACCACAATATTTTCTTTGTGCACATCACCATTGATACAAACTCAGCCTCCACAGTTGAAGTAGCAACAATCTGTTGTTTCTTACTAGACCATATAACTGGACAACCAGCAAATTTGCATCCATATCCAGAAATAGATTTCCTGTCCTCCGAGTTAGCATAATCAGCATCGCAATAAACACTCACTGATTTATCACTAGCTTTGTAGCATAATTTCACACCTCTTGTTTTCTTCAGATATCTAAACACCTTCTTTATTCTTTGCCAATCTTTCACGCTAGGGTTCTGAGAGTACTGGCTCAACTTGCAGACCGCAAAGGCTATGTCTGATCTTGTATTGTTGGCTATATAAAGTAGATTGCCTACAGCTTTTTGATATAAAGTCTGATTACAACTATCAGCCTCCCCTGAAATCCTCTTGTCCCCTACATCCAACGGAGCAACACATCCTTTGGCATTTTCTAAGTTATACTCATGTATCAGATTATCAATGTATTTGCACTGATCAACATACACCGCATCTTTGGTTACAGTCATAGACATTGATAAAAAACTCTTATTTGCCCCAGATCCTTGAAGTCTAGATAGCGACACAACTCTGACTTAAACCACTCCAAACCGGGCGAGTTGGCCGTGCGCGTAGAGGCGCGCGGCTGTGAGCTTGCATCCGGGAGATAGTAGGTTCGAATCCCACTATCGGCAGCCCTGAAAATGGTTTTCCGTGGTTTCCCATTTTCACTCCAGGCAAATGCTGGGGCTGTACCTTAATTAAGGCCACGACCGCTTCTTTCCAATTCCTAGGCCTTTCCTATCCCATCGTCGCCATAAGACCTATCTGTGTCGGCGCGACGTAAAGCCGCTAGCAAAAAAAAAAAAACCACTCCAAAACTTCAACAATACCAATAGCTATCATATCATCAACATACACTCCAACTAGCATATTTTTACCGAAGTACACACACAGTTCACAAACAGATCTCTTAAGACCGATTGACTTCAAGACACCATCAAAACAAATGTTCCAGTCCTTTGAACTTTGGTGTAAACCATACATGCTTTTCTTTAACTTGTAGACACAGTTGGGTTTTCTCTCAAAACCACTTGGTTGCTCCACAAACTCTTCCTCCTTAATGTTACTCTTTAGAAATGCCGCATCTACATCATAATCTTCAATATTCCAACCTTTGACAACCGCAAGAGCAATCAAGATTCTGACAGTCTGACGCCTCAAAACAGGACTATAAGTATCATTATAATCAACACTTTCTACCTGCTTATAACCTAAAGCTACAAGCCTAGCCCTGTAAATGTTCTCATTACAATCAAGTCCTTCTTTGATTCTGAACACCCATTTTGTCCCAATAATATTCTTTCCCTTTGGTCTCTCTACCAATTCCCAACACTTATTTTTCTCAAAATTACTTAGTTCCTTCCCCATTGCTGATTTCCATTTTTCACATTCAGGACCAGTCAAAGCTTCCTTGGCACTCTTTGGTAAACTGTCAGTTACAGCAGACACAACATGAAAATTACATCCAATGCAATCCACACACTCTCGTCTGTTTCTGATTCTCTGCGACCTATGTAGTTCAGGAATTATGGGTTCTTCCTGCACTTCAGCATTGGTGTTATTCATACTGATTTCAGGACCTATCTCTGGCTCATCTATTACTTGCCCATCAGTTGTACGCACCAAGTCAGATTCATTATCAGAGTCAAACAAACTTAAATTTACAACCAATGGTTTCTCACATGACTTAACAGGTAACGCAGTAGCAGGTCCTTCCTTAGTTTTCATGGGAAACACTCTTTCCTCAAATACTACATTTCTGGACAAAACAACACATTCCTTTGCTCTAGACTCTAATTTCTCAGCTTTGTTATGTTCCTCATATGCCCAGGCACGACATCCAAATACTCTCATTCTACAAATTTCCTCATCAGACAAATTTTTGTTAAACCACAACTCATAGGGTACACTGTTTTCAATAGCAGATGCTTTACACCTATTCTTAATGTAACAGGCAGTATATATCACCTCACCCCAAAAATTCAAGGGCATACCTGCATTCAATAACATGCACCGAACTAAAGTCAGAAGCTGTTGATTCAGCCTCTCTGCCACTCCCATTTGCTGGTGTTTGCCTGGTAAAGACAGCCTGTGAACAATACCATTGTCAACAAAGAACTGTTTCAAGTCATTATTGCAATATTCTCCTCCCCCATCTGTTTGAACACTTTTCAGTTTTTTATCTTGAATATTCTCAGCTCTTTTCTTGAATGTAATTATTTTTTCACAAGCCTCACTTTTGTGCTTTAACACACTCACTTCACTGTATCTGGAATAGTCATCTGTCAAGGTTAGGAAATATCTTCCCCCTCCTAAGGTTTCAGGCTTTACATAACAAACATCAGAGTAAACAAGTTCTAAGGGAGCTGGTGATTTCACTAGTCTATCTGGGAAAGGAGCCCTTTTAGCTTTGCCTTTCATGCACACTTCACACTTCTCACTACCTTTCTGTTTGCTAATCAAATCACTGTCAGGCAAATTTTCAGCATGCCCAGAACGGCCATGCCATATTTCTCTTGTTACCATCTTGCAAGCAACTGCACACACAGATTCCTGTTCACCATTACTATCTTGACAGTCATATTTCTCTAATTCATACCAATCACATTTGATGATATACATGTCATCTTCTTCTCTTACATAGGCACTGAACAATTCTTCATCTCCATTCCCTTCGTCATAAGCAGTCAGCTTTCCATTGTCTATCTCAAAACGCACATTAGTTTTCTCAAGTTGCCTCCCTGACAAAATATTATCAGATGCATCTGGAACTCACAGCACTTTGGTTAGTTTCAAAGTCCATCCACCACACTGTTCACTTATTTTCAGTACTATGGACCCACTGCCTTTCACATCACATATGACACTTTTCTTTCCCACCTGCACTGAACCTGACACATTTCTTGTAAAGTTGTTCAACAACTCACAGTGAGGTGTAATGTGATGGTTACAACCATTGTCCCCATCCAAGTGTTTGCATCACTTGACTTTTCGTCCTGTTTACATTCTTTGTCTTCAGGTCCTCTCATCAAATGCACAGCATATTTCACTTTCACAGTGCTATTTCCAATCTTATTTTCTTCTGTCTCCAGTTCTTTCTTCTCTTCATAAGTGGCAACTTTATTCTTGAATGCTGTCTGTGGTTTATTGTTGTCATGGGCATTCCCGTCTGAGCCCCTATTGTCACTTGTACTAGCTTCAGAGTTTCTACACTTAAACGAATGATGTCCCTCCTTGCCACAAGAGTAACAAATCACATTTCCTCTTGACTTGGCTTCTCTTACTTTTGGACACTCTCTTGCAAAATGCCCAAGTTGACCACAACAGTGACAGGATCTATCAGAAGAGCTGAATTTTTCACCAGAAAAATTGGGTTTTTTCTCAAAACCATGGAATTTTCCTTTGTTCTTCATAACATAGCTTCTCAATTCTTGATTTTTCTTCTCACGTTCATCCTTCTCTCTCTCTAGTCTATCTTCTTCCAGCAGCAATTTACTCTTCACATTTTCTGACGATAGTTTTTCTTCATTTAACTCCATCACATGGGCAATGTGTTTGTAATTTTCTTGCTTCAAACCTCTCAGCATGTAGGCTGCCAAGTCTTGATCATTGATGTTGGATCCATGATTTCTCAGTTTTTCCACTAACTGCTCAACTCGATTCAGATATTCCAAAACAGGTTCATCATGTTTCTTGATTTAGCTTGCCAGTTCATCCATGGTACTCACAAATTGAAAAGGAGAAATCTTGAAATGGATTGCTTTAAGTCTGTTCCAGGCATGCTTTGCTCGTTCATGTCTGGTTACATCATTCAAGTAACAGTCCTCTACCAACTCCGTCAGGTAACTAAGTGCAGTGGCGTTTAGGTCCTCTTCGTCTGTAGTTAAATCTTCATCATCATCGTAACCGGGATCAATGGCAGTCCAGCATTTCTTTCTTATTAGGAAAGCCTTCACTCGCTTGCACCACACCACATAGTTTTTCGGCCCAAGTCTCTCAATCTTCGGCGTATCCGCAACTGATGCCATTTTTTACTCATGACTTACTGACGCTCTGGGCCCATAACCTATCAGAAATAAATTCGGGCACAAGTCTCAATAATATAATTGATTAGAAAAATTTATTAAACATTCTGTCTCAACTCAACTCTACACTCAACAACACATCGCGCCATTACTCAGCACAAGTCAAAACAAGATCACAGTTTTAGTCAGAGTAAATATAAATTTAGCACAGTTTCGGTGTGATAAGGATGGCGACAAAATCTCTGGAAAAAAAACAGTTGAATAATCAAAAACACTACCAGATATGAAAAATACTATACACACTACAAACTATTTTTCTCATCATGTCAAATTTTAAATGACACTCGATACAGAAGAAGATTATTAATTCCAATAGTATAAACATGAAGATGAGCTCCTAATGAAATTCACCATCACCACTAGCACAATCATCAACATATTAATTTGCTGCAAACAAGGCTGCCCATTTGATTCCCTGAATTTATTGTAATCACTGTAATGTTTAAGAATAGCAGACGATAGTGAAATTTCATGACTTTTCAAGCAAAACAATGATTTTTGAGTTTCAATATTTAAAAATATTATAATGTGTCCTCTGACAGAAAATGCTTTGATTTTCTAAATTCCATTATTTTTAAAGACCACAGTGCCATTTTTAAATGACACTGCACAGGTATTTAATTTTCCCATTCTACTCTGAACACAACCTCACCTGTCACTGTTATGTAATGGCAGATTCCCTATTAGTTGTTTACCTAGTCTTTTCTTAAACGATTTCAAAGAACATGGACATTTATCAAACATCAAACATTTCCCTTGATAAATTATTTAAATCCCTAATTCTTCTACCTATAAATGAATTTTTGCCCCAATTTTTCCTCTTGAATTCCAACTTTATCTCCATACTGTTATTATGATCCTTCCTACCTTTAAAAGCTTATTCATCTAGTAAAGTAGCATTCTAGGATGGGGGCATGGGCATGTAAATTATTACCGTACTTGGTGAGATAAGATATATGAAAGTTACCTCCAAATGCTTGTAGAGGAGACGTGTGTTCATCACTAATGTTAGAATCCCACCATCCTGTACTCAAAAGAAATATACTTTTATAACCAAACATAAAAACCATTAAACTAATTTTTCAATTTATCTTCCACAATTGCCCTCAAGTGTCCACTGAACAATCACTACCACTGGATACATTTTGTAAACATGATGCCGCTCCCATAGTTCAATGCAGTTAGACATAAATGCCAACTTCGTGTTGCTAATAGATCCTAAGAAAACCGTTATAACCTCAAATGCGTTGCAGGTACCATCAATGTGGACTAATGGCTGACACAAAACAAAGCCCCCACACAACAGGGGCTCTCACCTGTCAAGATGCTCTTTGCTAAACACCTCTGGTGTGCTAGACCAATGGATTTTTGTCACTAGCCAGGACGTATGCAAACTAGCGAAGGAAATAACAAAAAAATTCCTTCAGCAGTTGATAGCACCTAGTAATGCTCCCTATCGACACTCAGGTGAACTAACAACATTCATATGGTCACACTCGTGGACCAACAATAAAGGAGTAACACCCTGCACTGAGCCTCCATCTCTACTCTCCCGTGTCACCGTCCTAGAAGTGGACCTCTCCTAATGTCATTCTATGCCATCTCTCCACTGACAGCTTGGTTTATATCATTCACATTGTACCATCAGGAGCTGCTTGCTCAGATAAAGTTCCAGGTAACCTCTGCTAGGGCTTATCTGGTTCATAGCAATCTCTCCAGCATTGTTACTTGTAGGTCCAGCACCTGTAAATGGAAATATGAAAACACTGGAGACGTGAAAATAATGAGTCGGTTAAGTGTTTGTTTCCTTACTATAATTGATGATATTGATGTTGATTCCCATATGGAATCTGAAATATTTGTCCCGAATAAGTAAATTTATAATACCAATATAAATGATCCGTTATTGGACATTATAAATTTTCCAGCTAACTCATTCCTGGTTGCCAGCATTTTGCCCCCGTATGCTAGGTTGGGCTCATCAGTTGGTACCTGGCATACCTACAAAGACGCATGGCTAGTGCATACCGTGGAGGCCACTGTGTAGGCTACTTGGAGCCACTGGCAGTGCCAATGCACTATGAGAAACTTTGTCTCATTACCAAAACTTGATGCCTGCTTGGCCATCAGATGATATAGATGTTGATTCCCATAGGAAATCTGAAATATTTGTCCCGAATGAGTAAATGGTCCGTTATTGGAAAATTTATAATGTCCAATAACAGACCATTTATATTTGTATCCTTACTATAATGTATTATAATATATTTTAAATGATAATTACAATTCACAATAACATTACACTATTTCATTTTCACTGTAACAAAATTTACAGGTGATGGACCTGTAAGTAACAGTACTGGAGAAATTGCTAGTAACTACAGAAGTCCTAACAGAAGTACTCCTGGATCTTTATCTCAGCAAGTAGCTCCTGGTAGCACAATGTAGATGGAACAACAGCTGAACATAAACTTGCCTGAAAGATGTCCTAATCACAATATTCTGAGGGAAACCCCTGGTCCAACACCCCATGCCTTAAGAAATGTAAGTAATGACAGTATGGCTCGTACATGGCATTTATTTATATCTAAGCCAATGCTGCAGCATATTCAGAAATGTACTGCAACTGAGGCACACCGAGTGTTAGAAAACAGTAATTAGTCTTTGAGTATTGAAGATGTGGAGGCTTTTATTGCCGTTATGTATGCCAGAAGCGTCAGTGGCTGTACGACCGATGAACTCCACAGATTCTTGGGGACTGCCTTTCTGTAAAGAGCCCACGAGTATAACAGATTTTTCATGATAATAAGACTTTTGAGATTTGATATAAAATCTACCAGTGCTGCATGATTACAAATAGACAAATATATACTATTATTAAAGTATGGTATGAATTTATAGGGAACTGTAAACTCTATTTCAAACCTGGAGCAAATAATATAATTGATGAACAGATATTTCCTAGTAAAGCTACTATGTGCCCATTTACTCACTTCATGGCTTCTAAGCCTGACAAGTACGTGCAAAAGTTTTGCTTGCTGTGAATATTGATTCGAAACACATTCAAAATGGTCCCCCATTTCTGGGAATGGACAATGTTCATCCTGAGAATGAATGAGTATCTGATCATGTTGTGATGAAACTTCTGGAGCCATATTTGTCTTAAGGCAAAAATGTAATAACTGACAATTATTTCACACCTCTACATCTAGCCAAGAAACTGAAAGAAAAGCTAACTTCCAATTTGGTACAGTAAACAGAGACAGGACAGAAATAACTAAATCTATCTAAAATCATAAAAGCTCCATTGTATAGTATCACAATATTCAAGCATGATGATGTTACCTGACTGTATATCAAGGGCAAAAAGGCAAAAACTGTGCTAGTAATGAGCTCACTCCATTCCACACTTAGTGCAAAACAAATGAAAAGAAAACTCCTGAAACAATTAGTTATTATAATGGAATGAAGTATGGCATAGACACTGTAGACAAAATGGGTGGACAGTGCAATTGATATATATAAAATAACTTGTCCTGACTGATTAATCATCGCCGAGCCAAAACTACTGGACAGAAAGAAATTAAATTTTGGAGATACATTTATATTACAGTGTAAGTGCTTACTAAGAGAGGATTTTTGGATATTCCGCCGCTAAGGGGGTTTAGAGATGTCAAAATTGATTATTGGAATCTATTTTAAAAATAAAGAAACATGTCTTTTTTGTTTTCTGAAAATCCTCATAAGGGGAGGTGAAAAGAGGTGAAAAAAGGGGTTCAATCCTTTTTATGAGGATAGGGCCCGGATGTTGATTCCCATAGAGAATCTGAAATATTTGTCCTGATTGAGTAAATTTATGATAATTTATGATAAATTATGATAAATTTCTGATATGGTCCGTTATTGGAAAATTTATAATAACAAGTTTAGAAATATGCATGCATTTATGGCTTAAAAATGTATTAAAATATGAAAATAAATATGACCATTTTTTTCAAAACCTTCAAAATTTTGCCGCCGTTTAAATTAACATTATATTAAAAATATACTTGTAAAATATAGAACATTCAATAATAATAAATAAGTAATAATACTACTTATATTTTTAATTTATTTAATTACGGTACTCACTCCAGAGGTAACTCTCAACTCTGCACAAAGATTGAAATAAATGTCACATTTTGATGGGCAATCAGAAAGAATTACAACAGCAAATTACCTACGTATATATTAAAGTTTTCAAATAGGAACAGTCTTCTATTTTCACGCAACATTGACTTGTAATAGGAAAAAGACCACACAATATCGGAAGATATTACTGGGCCATATTTGGAATACGTCATATCATTAGAGTTCAAGAGGCTTACTATTCTGTCGCTTTATACACATCTGTCTCTTTCTATACAGCTTTCTCTCCTAATACACATAAATATATATTTCTAAGAAAGAAAATGTTAGAACTTACAGACAACAATTAGGAGATGTGAAAAATCCGCATTTGAGACGACTGAAAGCAGGTATGTGAAAATGGAATAAAGCATAAAAATATGACAAGAACATGAATATTCACAGGGAAATATGACCATAATATGAAAAATTACTGGGAAATGATAAAAAACAATTAAAGAGCCATAATTTTAGTCACCGTAGATAAAATCATGCTTAACTTGTATTTTTCATGGAAATAATATAAAGCAACAAAATATGACATGTCATAAACACCCGGGACCTACATATCAAAAACTGAAGATATTAAAGACATGAAAATTGGTATTTGGAATCTCCTTTAAAAATAAAGAAACATGTTCTTTTTTTAAAGCGACTTTTAACCTATTAGGTCGTGTTACGTACATTTAGTACGTGTTGAAGAGATGTTAAGTATAGTACAAAAATGGTCAACCGGACACCAGTGGGACCCGAACTCACAATCTTCCGATTTTGCGTCGGTTGCTCTATCAATTGAGCTATGGTGGCCTAGGCCATCTTCGTTCTGTTGGAAAGGATCTAAGCTACAGGTCTGGCACTACTGCCATCACACTGCAGAGTGCATTTAAGTCGCCCATTGAGGGCCAAGTCAATGAATATTGAATTTTCACGACCGCATTGTAATCGAAACCGACCTTCAACCTATTAGGTCATGTTACGTATATTTTTGTACTTTCGATTTTTCGATTACGATGTGGTTGTGAAAATTCAATATTCATTGACTTAGCCCTCAAAAGGGGTTTTTGGAAAATTTACTTAAGGGACTTAAGGGTGGGGGGAGATGTGAAATAAATGTAATTATTTTTTATGAGGAAAATTCGTATAATATATATTTCTAAGAAAGAAAATGTTAGAACTTACAGACAACAAGTAGGAGATGTGAAAAATCTGCATTTGAGATGACTGAAAGCAGGTATGTGAAAATGGAATAAAACATAAAAATATGACAAGAACATGAATATTCACAGGGAAATATGACCATAATATGAAAAATTACTGGGAAATGACAAAAAATTATTGTACGTGTTGTGCAATATATATTGTACATATATATACACAATATATATGTGTGTAAAAGGCAACAGGCACCCACTAAGGAAGGGTTTCAAAAACTTCCACCCCTAAGGGGACAAAACAGGGGGAAAAAACCTAAAAACCAAAATATTCATTCCTCCAAAACTGTTGATCAATGTTGAAATTACACTCAATTATTGCTTCTTTACATACTAGATGTTAAATAAGACAAGTCCATAAGAGTTAAATGGGGGTGAATACCCAAAACAAAAATATTCATTTCTCTGAAACCGTTTGACATACGAGGTTGAAATTTAACATGCCAGTTCCTCCTGTATGTCTCAGATTTTCCATAAAACATGGCCTTAAAATAATACAACCCTAAGCGGTATTGACTGGGGAAGGGGTTGGCTGACATCATAAATATTATTTTCTCTCCAACCGTTTGACATATGGGCTTGAAATTTCACTTGATGGTTGTCGTATATGTTTTGAATAAGAAGTGGTCATAAAACAATACACCCCTAAGGTGGGGGGAGGGTGTTTGACAAGGGGTTGAGGTCTTGACAACCTAAATATTCATTACTCTCAAACAATTTGTCATACAAGTTTGAAATTTCACATGATGTTTGATCCTATATGTAATAGATTTTAAGTAAGAAGTGGTCTTAAATCAACACACACCTAAGGGTGTTTGGCTGGGGGTGAGTGGAAGATGAAGTCATAAATATTCATTTCTCTCAAACCGTTCGACATACGAGCTTGAAACTTCACATGATGGTTATCCTAAATCTCTTAAATTTTAAATAAAAAGTGGTCTTAATACATCCCATAGGCGATCTAACTGGGAGGGAAAGGGCTGAAAAAAAAAATTTTTGTAGCTCTCAATTGTTTGACTTACGAGATTGAAACTTCACATGATGGTTGCTTCTATATGGCTAATAGATTACTGATTGGAGTGGGTATGCGGGAATCTGGGAGTGAGAATTCTCGATCCTAATGGGTGGGTAGGAGACAGGGATCTGCGCTCAGATGGACTTCACTTAAACCACAGTGGTACATATAAGTTAGGAAACTTGTTTGGAAGGGTTATAGGCAGGTACATTCAGGGAAACGGGGTGGCCGAGGGAGCGGTGTTAAGCAAACAGGGAACTGGAAATCAAGTAGGGATGACATAAAAATGTTAGTGCTCAACTGTAGAAGCATTGTAAATAAAGGAATCGAATTAAGTAATTTAATAGATATATACTTACCAGATATTGTAATAGGAGTTCAATCATGGCTGAGAAATGATATAATGGATGCAGAAATATTCTCACGGAAGTGGAGTGTGTATCGTAGAGATAGGATAGGAATGGTAGGAGGTCTGGTGAAAGAAGAATTTATAAGCTAAGAAAAAGTTAAGGATGAAAAACATGAAATTCTGGGTGTAAGGCTCATCTCTAAAGATAACAGGCAACTTGATGTCTTTGGAGTGTACAGAAAGGGAAAGGGTAGTGCCGACGCTGCTTCAAAATTATTTGATAAAATAATCAGCTATGTTGGAAATGATATGGAAAGGAATGTGATAGTAGCAGGTGATCTCAATTTATGAAATATCAATTGGGAAAGTAATGCGAACGACAGGAATCATGAACAACAACTGGCAAATAAGTTAATATGGGAAGGGCAGCTGATTCAGAAAGTGAAGGAACCAACTAGAGGCAAGAATATTTTGGATGAGGTGCTGATAAAACCAGATGAGCTCTATCAAGAAACCGAAGTAATAGATGGTATTAGTGATCACGAAGCTGTTTTCGTCGTAGTTAAAAATAAATGTGAAAGAAAGTAAGGTATTAAAATTAGGACTATTAGGCAGTACCATATGGCTGATAAAACAGGCATGAGGGAGTTTTTAAAAAGTAACTATGATCGGTGGAAAACGGTAAATAAAAATGCAAACAGACTCTGGGATGGGTTTAAAGCAATTGTTGATGAATGTGAAAATAGGTTTGTACCTTTAAAGGTGGTATGGAATGGTAAAGATCCACTATATTATAACAGGGAAGTAAAGAGACTAAGAAGGAGATGCAGGTTGGAAACAAATAGAGTTAGAAATGGCTGTGGAAGTAAGGAGAAATTGAAGGAACTTACTAGGAAATTGAATTGAATCTAGCAAAGAAGTCAGCTAAGGATAACATGATGGCAAGCATAATTGGTGGCCATACTAATTTTAGTGAAAAGTGTATGTATAGTTACTTTAAGGCAGAAACAGGTTCCAAGAAGGACATTCCAGGAATCATTAATGAACAAGGGGAGTGTGTATGCGAGGATCTTCAAAAGGCAGAAGAATAATGTCCAGATAGAGGAGGTGACTAATACTAATGAAGTATTAAAATTTACCTATGACAGCAATGACATTTACAGTAAGATACAAAAGTTGAAAACTAGAAAAGCAGCTGGAATTGATAAGGTTTCGGGAGATATACTAAAGACAAAGGGTTGGGATATAGTACCATATCTGAAAGTACATATTTGATTATTGTTTGCATGAAGGAATTAATGGAGAGTTGCTATAGGAGCCCCTGTATATACAGGAAAGGGTGATAGACATAAAGCTGAAAATTACAGGCCAGTCAGTTTGACATGCATTGTATGTAAGCTTTTCTGATTATATTAGACATGTATGCAAAATTAATAACTGGTCTGAAAGAAGGCAGTTTGGGTTTAGGAAAGGTTATTCCACTGAAGCCCAACTTGTAGGATTCCAGCAAGATATAGCAGATATCCTGGATTCAGGAGGTCAATCGGACTGTATCGCGATTGACCTGTCTAAGGCATTTGATAGGGTAGATCATGGGAGACTACTGGCAAAAATGAGTTCAATTGAAATTGACAAAAGAGTGACTGAATGGGTTGCTCTGTTTCTAGAAAACAGAACTCAGAGAATTAGAGTAGGTGAAGCTTTATCTGTCCCTATAAAAATTAAGAGGGGAATTCCTCAAGGCAGTATTATTGGACCTTTGTGTTTTCTTATATATATCAATGATGTGTGTAAAGAAGTGGAATCAGAGATAAGGCTGTTTGCAGATGATGTCATTCTGTACAGAGTAATAAATAAGTTACAAGATTGTGAGCGGCTGCAGGGTTAGCTTCATCATGTTGTGAGATGGACGGTGGGCAATGGTATGATGATAAACGAGGTTAAAAGCCAGGTTGTCAGTTTCACAAATAGGAAAAGTTCTCTCAGTTTTAATTACTGTGTTGATGGGGTGAAAGTTCCTTTTGGAGATCATTGTAAGTACCTAGGCGTTTATATAAGAAAAGACCTTCATTGGGGTAATCGCATAAATATGATTGTTAATAAAGGGTACCTACAGATCTCTGCACATGGTTATGAGAGTATTTGTGGGTTGTAGTAAGGATGTAAAGGAGGGGGCATATAATTCTCTGGTAAGACCCCAACTAGGGTATGGTTCCAGTGTATGGGACCCTCACCAGGATTACTTGATTCAAGAACTGGAAAAAATCCAAAGAAAAGCAGCTCGATGCATTCTGGGTGATTTCTGATAAAAGAGTAGTGTTACAAAAATGTTGCAATGTTTGGGCTGGGAAGACTTGGAAGAAAGGAGATGAGCTGCTCGAATAAGTTGTATGTTCCAAGCTGTCAGTGGAGAGATGGCGTGGGAGGACATCAGTAGACGAATAAGTTTGAGTGGTGTCTTTAAAAGTAGGAAAGATCACAATATGAAGATAAAGTTGGAATTCAAGAGGACAAATTGGGGCAAACATTCATTTATAGGAAGGGGAGTTAGGGATTGGAATAACTTACCAAGGGAGATGTTCAATAATTTTCCAATTTCTTTGCGATCATTTAGGAAAAGGCTAGGAAAACAAAAGATAGGGAATCTACCACCTGGCTGACTGCCCTAGATGCAGATCAGTAGTGACTGTTTGATTGATTACAAAAATATAAATTTATCTGAAATTGCTTGACATACAAGATTGGAATTTCACATGGTGGTTACTCCTCAATGTCTCAGATTTTAAATAAAAATTTGTCTTAAAACGATGCAATCCTAAGGGGTCTTGACTGGGGGTGATATCCGATGACAAACATATTTATTTCACGGAAACTGTTTGACATACGAGGTTGAAATTTCACATGATTGTTGCTCCTATACATGTTAGATTGTAAATGAGAATATATTTCTAAGGGAGTTTTGACTGGGGTTTGGGCCCTATATTGCTCCTATACGCAAACATCTTAACTAAGTAGCAGTCTTAAACCAAAAAACCTTTTATTGCTAGTTGCTTTACGTCGCACCGACACAGATAGGTCTTATGGTGATGATGGGACAGGAAAGGGCTAGGAGTGGGAAGGAAGTGGCCATGACCTTAATTAAGGTACTGCCCCAGCATTTGCCTGGTGTGAAAATGGGAAACCACGGAAAACCATTTTCAGGGCTGCCGACAGAAACCAAAAAACTCTTAAGGGGTTTCGACTGGGGGCGAGTTCTGATGACATAATACTAATTTCTCTGAAACCGTTTGACATATGAGGTTAAAATTTTGCATGATGGTTGCTCCTATGTGTTTTTGATTTATTAAAACAATACACTTATGAGGTTTTGGCTGTGGGTGAGGTGACGACTAATGACAAAATTATACATTCCTCCAGACAGTTTGACGTATGAATTCAAATTTTTTCAAGAACTTTGGATGTTGTAGATGTCAAACATGATATATTTCAAAATATTTCATGTATAAGGATTGGGATCAGGTAGAAGTTGTTCAAGCCGTAAAACTAAGTCTCCACAACAGCCAAGGTACTCAACCAAATTTCCGACTCCTTTTCTTTATTGCCAAAAGAACTTATTTGTAAAACTAAGAGGTTTAATGGAAATAATCTTGAACATTATACACAACTGGAGGAACACATTTTTGGGACCGTACGAATTCATGCAGATGTTGAATGTCTAATATTTCAAGGTTTAAACCTGTCAAATTACTAATCGCTTTCCACAAGCTTAACACATATAAAGGAGGTTTCTTTTCAATTTTTATCAGAGATCAGTGCTACCCTCTATTCACACTAAATTCTACATCTTAGATTTTAAATAAGAAATGGTCTTCAAAAAATACACCCCTAAGGGGTTTTGACTTGGGGATGAGGAATGATAACAAAAATATTCAATTCTATGAAACCATTTGAATTACGAAGTTAAAATTTCAAATCATATCCTAGGTGTTAAATAACAGAAGGTTTGAAACAAATTTAACCCCTTGCAGCAAATATTTGTTTATAGGAAGGGAACTTATGGATTGAAATAACTTACCAAGGGAGATGTTCAACAAATTTCCAGTTTTTTAAAAATCATTTAAGAAAAGACTAGGAAACAACAGATAGGGGATCTGTCACCTGAGCGACTGCCCTAAATGCAGATCAGGGTGGGTGGGTGGGTTGGTTGGGTTGGTTGGTTGGCTGGCTGGCTGGTCGGTTGGTCAGTTGGTTGGTTGGTTGGTTTCTCCAATCGTTTGATTTTACCCTTCTAGTGACATACTTGGTGTCCCACTTTGGCTACCTGTCTTCTGAGACAGCTGACCTAGATTGACACTATTTTCAGGGACTCGGTGATCTGTGCCATGTTGTCTGCAAGGGCCAAAAAGTCTCCTTTCTTGAGAAGGGAGTAGACCAATGCTTGAGGTCCAGTCAAATGGCTATGGCCACAAAGGGCATGAAATCGAAAGACTCCCTACGCCTTGCAACCTAATATTGTGGGCCAGATACGAACAAAATTGACCAAGGGAGATCAGATAGGATAGATGAAAGTGAGGAGCCTGGCACAAGTAACTGGAAACTATGCCAGAACTCAGCTAAGGGCCCTGTAGTTGCCAACCCACACTCCCAAGTTAAGAGCCCCTGGATTCCTTTTTAGTCACTACTTACGATAGGAGGAGGATACCGTGGATGTTATTCTACTGTTCCCACCCACAGGGGGATATCAGCTTTGGAAATTTTTCAAAATGACAAAACTCAAAAGACTTTGGTGAGATGCGAGAAGACTGGAATGCTGTACAGTCTATAGTCTGGAAACTGTGATAATGACAACTTTTTGGTCAGCAATATTGAAAAGATTTTATGTTTGTCGACCCTATAGTCCTGTTTCTTGACATGGGGTCAAGGAAATGAAGAGAGATAATTCTACAAATAAATTGTTGCAAAGTGTTGACATCAATATTGGGACTGTAATAAACTTATAATGGGGCCGATGACCTCGGTGTTAAGCCCCTTTAAACAACAAGCATCATCATCATCGAACTTATACTGTATAAAAATGAACATGTTTAGTGGCATCAATATAGACCCAACATGAGAGTTATAGTATGTAATGTAATAAACTTGTTTGATTCTTTACTTAAATATGTTCAAGAGGATCATTCTATGTATGATACATATGAAAACACTGTGACAGTGAAAAGAATAAGATATATGTGCAAACCAACAGCCCAAAAATATCAAGAAAACTGATATGGACAAAACAGCTGAGTTTGATATTACTTTTGGAGGATTTTCGGAGGAATGCATTTCTAGTTATTATAGATTGATTGATATCTGAATTGGAGAAAAGAAGGAAAA
Organism: Anabrus simplex; assembly: GCF_040414725.1. Lineage (NCBI taxonomy): Eukaryota > Metazoa > Arthropoda > Insecta > Orthoptera > Tettigoniidae > Anabrus > Anabrus simplex. Next base: position 146,831,072 of record NC_090265.1, on the reverse strand, counting down.
TTGGAAGAGTTTTATAGCCCGACCAATAAAATGTGCTAGAAAACTACAAGAGCATTAGAAAGATGACTAGGAAGAATTTCTGAGTGATATATTTATATATATTAAAAGCAATATTATATACATTTATACTGAGAGCAACAAAATAGAAACATCCTCCTTAAGTACAATGAATCAGTAGCATAGCCAGGATTTCAGTTTGGAGGGGGGGGGGAGATTTTAAGATAGTTCTTAATCTAGAATTTTATTTTGATAGGTGTCAAAACTTCCAAAGTTTAGGGGGTATAGAATACCTAAAAAGGATATGAGTGCCCTGGGATCCAAGTAAGAGTGGTGGATTTGTGTTCCAGAAGCTAATAATACATTATATATAAAATGCTTAATAAAAGTACATTCATTAAAACTCCTGGGGTGTCTGGACTCCTAGGACGACAACTTCCTCCACCAAACTCTGTTATTCCTGTCCCATCATAACTGCAGCATTCCATATATTCTGAGTACAAGTGAAATGAATGCAAGAACATATACTGTAGTTTGAGTAAAGATGCAATATTCTGGTTTAGAATAAATACGGCAATTTTATTATAATAATGGTCGTGTGATGAGCTATAAAGGAGTGACATTTTATACAAATAATGCAGCAAAGAAATACACACACACAATATATATATAGAATGTAAAGGGTATGAGTATATACATTTTGTAAGTTGGTAAAGAAAAATACATGTCACAACCTATGCTAGGTATGGTTTACCTTGTCCTCTTACCCTCACAAGCCTGGGACACAGAATATAGTAGCATAAAGTTACAGTTTCGTGATGCTAATATTTGCGTGTATAATTTTTATTAACATGCCAGAAACCAACAATATGGAGCTGTTGCCATTTCAACACAGTTTTAAGGGCCACTGACCCAAGCCAGGATTTGAACCTGCAAACTCGGACTCAGAAGGACAGCAACTCAACCAAATGAGCCACATGAAAAGGAGGTGTTTGTGATTATTGTTAAAAATAGATGCAGTTACTGTAGTATTTTTTACAAAGGTTTTATGAGGAGCATTTTTTAAGGCGTACGTTTTCCAACTGTCCTAAATGCATGATAGTGGATGGAAGAACTATCTGGAAGCTAAAAAGCCTTGCAGGGATGTTACTTCCTTCTCTGTTTACTTTTCCAAACCCCTCTCCGCTGTTATTCTTGGCTTTCTAGACCGGGTCCGCCATCTTGCCATCAGATAGCTCCTCAATTATAGACACATGGGCTAAGTGTACCTCAAACCAGCCCTCAGATTCAGGTAAAATTCCCTGACCTGGCTGGGAATTGAATGCAGGGCCTCTGATAAGAGGCAGGCATGCTACTCCTAGATTGCGGGGTCGGCTGTTTATTTCAGGTCTCCTAATTTTCGAAATTTTTACTTAAAGCATCCTGCATTTGATTCCCGGCACTGACAGAGTTAAGAAAGACGTGGGATGGGGAAGATACAGCCTTGTTTGTATCTGCAATAGAGTTGGCCATGAGTCTCGTGTAATCGAAATATCTACGATCTGGAGGTAGTCACCTTCACAGGGCGTAGTACCAAAGTGGTTCCTTTTTTTAAGAAGACAAATTAAATGAAGATTCTACTTCCTCACAAACGAAGAACGATAATTATCAATTTTACAAATAATTTCAATAATGCATTTGGCTTATATTAACAGTACAGAAGCTATGATTTTAATTGTTGGATATAATTATTACATGGTAACAATCAAAACCGTCAATATCTACTGAATATCCGTCACCGCACTCGGTAGGACTGGCTTTCTTTTCATATCCTCTGGGTGAAATGTCCATGTGGTTAGGGGCACACAGCTGTGAGCTTGCATCCGGGAGATAGTGGGTTCGAACCCCACTGTTGGCAGCCCTAAAGATGGTTTCCTGTGGTTTGCCATTTTCATATCAGGCAAATGCTGTACCTCAATTAAGGTCATGGCCGCTTCTTTCCCACTCCTAGCTCTTTCCTTTCCCATCGTCGCCATAAGACTTTAATAATCAAACGTATTTGTAATAAATTAAGATGTTAGACTAATTTAATTTTAATGAGGTGGTGGTGATTACTGTTTTAAGAAGACATCCTCTATATAACACTAATCAGAGAGAAAAAGTGGAAGGGATCCGACACTTCTAAAAACGAAGGTTCCATGAGACCTACGGTGCAACAGAAAGCAAATTCTAAACAAAAAATTAAAAAATCTTTTCACAAGCCCTTCCAAGGAAAAGGTGTATCCATGCTACTGGCCTGGACTTATACCCCACCCACTGAAATTATTTGTGGGTACACCACTGCATCCATTCACCATTTAAAGTACAACGTAAGCCCAAAGAATGGTTAGATACTCAAAATACACCACCATAAATGATGCAGTTATGGCTCAAAAACACTAAAGGAAGATAAGAGACGGGATCTAGTGTTGTAAGTAGAATCCAAATCAATAGAACGTAACTTCTCATTTTAAAAATGCTTCATGCATTGACTGCAACTCAAGCCTCGGCCATCTTGATGAGAAGATAGAACCATTGGAACTGAGTTATCACGCCTGCTAATTACAAAATAGTTACCTGCACTTTTGATGGTGCCATCTGAGGTTCCAATCAGTCCCCGGGCATTTGACAAAATATATAGGCCTGCCTATAGAACTTAGGCATGCATCTCTGATCTGTCTTGCTACTGTTAGAATTTAAAAAACTTTTTCATAACTTACTGAGGATGCACTAAGTTTTGGCTTCTTTATGACAAAATGGTCCATCTTCAAAAAGAGTTACTTATATGGCACAAAATGAGGAACTAACATGCAGCTCACATTTCTGTCACAGTCTTCCCAATGCTACAACTTAAACACAGCACATCTCTCAACCACAGTACAACCCCAGGATCCCTAGGGCAGTGCTGTTTCCTGGAACTGATGTGCAAAAGTTGACACGATGTTGTAAGCTTGCAACTGTTTCTGGCCATGGCCTCCATTATCTTGGTGGTCACGTTCTGGCCCCCTACTGAGTAATCCTTTACTAATTGCTCTTTTCCTCATCTCTTGACATTTGTCAACACATGGTTATATTCCCAATACTGAGGCCTCTGCGGGGAAATATTCCCCGCATCACAATCCTAAGTATTTTCCTTTCATTCAAGCAGTACAAATATGGAGAATTATATATGGCCCGACTGAGCCTTGCTAGTAGATTCGTTGTCGCTACATTAATTTAACATTTCATCGTAAGTTTTTAAGTTGTTCGTACTTTACATAAAACAATGGCTGATCCTTGCTCTAGTTTCCGGAAACATTTTATTGGGGGCCCAGTGGTAGTCATAGTGATGTTTTGATAACGTTGTAGCAGAGGATGATTATTTTGTAAGAATAAATCAGCAACCTACGACATTTCAGTGTTCTTATGAAGTAAAACATTACATGCCACCGAGGTAGACACCTCATTAGCAAATAAAGAGATTTTGATTTTGAAATAATAAAAATAACAACAACATACAACTTGAACTGACCAAATTCAAACGAGGCAAAGGTCGGTGTATGGCATGCTTTCTTTGTTGCAAATTTGTAAATCACATCTTCGTAGTCTAGTTGCAGTGCTATGTCAGAATTCATGGAGTAGGTGGCAAGTCTTTTGAGGAGTGAGAAAGACTCCTCAGTTGAACAGTTGGTTGTAATGGTTGACCATACTATTTTTAATGCCATCTCTAAATTAGAAAACAGTTCGTGAATGTATTTTTCAACCAAAACTCTATTCATTGCGCTGGCGTAGTCAAGGGGGGACCAAAGGGCGCTGGATAGGGACGGGAACAACTGAAGCCTGGAACCGAGAGCGTCGACTCCATCGACTTCTAACACTGGTCTCGGTTCGCATGAAGCCTCTCGACTCCAAGTTAATTTGATGCGCATTGCGGGGTCGCATGTTTGCTTCGCATGAAGCCTCGCGACTCCAAGCGAACTTGACTCTCATTGCGGGGCCGCTTGCATGTCGAGGCGCGGAAAATAACATGAAATATCATACATGTTGCTGCTCATTTGCCCATTGGGTTTTTTAAGAGTAGGCCTATTGTAGAGTGAAGTACGATATCGTTAACGAAGACGACGAGCGTAATGGTGTAGTTGAAATAAAATTAAACGTGTCATGTCAGAAAGTATCGGCATAGCAGACCAAGGACATTTAATTTCACGTCTTTATTTGTCGTGATCAGGAAAATGATTAACAGATATCGATGGTAAATCACTATGAATTGCACATGAACGGTGAAAACAAATGTAATATGGGTAAATCATCTAACATAATTCAAACATAGTTTACGCCATCAAGAGCATCCGCGGCTCAGGCGGCAGCGCGTTGACCTCTCACCGTTGGATTCCGTGGTTCAAATCGCGGTCACTCCACGTGAGATTTGTTTTTTCCGGGTACTCCGATTTTCCCTGTCAACTTCCATTCTAGCAACACACTCCAACATAATTTCATTTTATCTGTCAGTCACTCATCATTGCCCCAGAGGAGTGCGACAGGCCACGGCAACCGGTACAATTCCTATCTTCGCCGCAGGATGGGGGCTTCATTCATTCCATTTCTGACCCGGTCACTGACTGGAAAGCAGGTTGTAGGTTATCATTATAATTCAAGGACCACGTTAAGTCTTGTTGCATTATTATTATTATTATTTTATTAGTAGTAGTAGTTGTAGTAGTATACACAAAAGACCCTTTTCGCGGCAGCCCTGGTAGGCCTTGGCCTACCAAGTGACCTCTGCCCAGCTCGAAGGCCAGTAGATTACGAGGTGACGTGTGTTCAGCCGAATCCTCTCGACCGTTATTCTTGGCTTTCTAGACCCGCTCTCTACCTCAAAGTGATCACGAAACCTGAGATACAGGTAAAAATTAGGGCTGGGACAGATACAACGCAACCGTTTCCGTAACACAACCGTTGTCGAATGAAACCGTTGCGAGAAAATAACAATTGCAGTTGCAGTGGCGCTCTGCTGTTGCGTTCTTCGCCAGCACCGATCAAGTGGCGTTTTAAGTTTCACAACCAGTACCGGTACCAATACAAAACTGCCTTCCGCAATCGTTGCGTTTCTTGACACTGGGGTTTTCCAGTATAACTCACAAGTCAGATACGCCGTTCTGGAGTGCTGCCCTGCTATTGAATGAAGCGCCTGACGTCACCGACAGCCATAATAGACAGTGCTACCCCAGATTCAATGGCCCGAGTGTTGTGAGGTGCAGTTAGTTGAGTATTTTTAGAGTTAATCTTGTTAGTTATTCTAATTAGCCTCCATTCAGTCATGAAATACAGAACTAGTGGATCTTTAGATGCCGTGACATTTAACATTTAAAACTAATACGAAAACATAACATGACTTCAAATCCGACTCTGTAATGACAGGTACACTCACAAAGGCGATCGTGAGTTGAGAATCAACCTTTTACGAACAACTAAAATCATAGGTATTAATCAAGGCTTAATACTGCCCCAGTTTAAAGAAGGACGAGAACTACGAGCATTATTCCACTTCTAGGTCGCTGAAAGTACAGTAATTTAATATTATTTCGTTACGGATTTATAAAATTATCTTGATATTCAGATATAAATATTTGTAATTTCTGTGTTATGTACTGTAGAAGATTTTTAAGACTTTCCATCGGGGAGTAGGTACGATTCGAGCACACGGTAATTTTAAATTCCTCTAACCCACATTTCCAGTAGTCTGAATAGGTAACAATGTATAATAGGTTAGAAGAGTGTTAGAAAAAAAAGTTATATTACTTCTGTCGACCAAATTATTATGCTCATTCGAATTCTGAGGTTGTTTCTGATATAACCAATAAGCCTATAAAAATCCAATTACACCATACTTTTCCTCGTTTTATTTCACGTTAGTCTCGAACGTTTAGAATTTTAAATTTGTACTTTAATATTTTTTATGGCAAATGGAACGGAGGAAGTGCCCGTTTTTTAAAAGTGTTTCAACCATACGTCAATTTTAAGAAATTATTTATCAAAACACGTCATCAGATCGAATCCAAATTTCAACACAATATACAATGTATTGTTTTATACATTATTTATAAATTTAAGAATTTTATGTTCCCAAGAAAAAAAGCTGTTATCAGTTTTGTAAGACGACCTTTTCTCGGCTCAGGATGGTCGGAAAACTGCATTCCTGGTCACGTTGTAATCTTTATATATCCAATGGTTATGCTGTATGACTGTGAAATTCGTAAGTGAATTCAATTTCTTTATATCAGTTCGTATTTATATTGGATAGAATGATATACTGTACATCACTGACTGGCCGGTACAAGGAAACACGTGAGGCGTTGCCGCGCACTCCCTCATTTGTTCGGTAGGAGTAGGTACGTTATTTTGCAACCGTTTTATACAACGGTTGTGTGCGCGCAACGGTTGCCGTTGTCTGGGCGCAACTGTTTTGCCCAGCACTAGTAAAAATCCCTGACCTGGCTGGAATCGATCGCGGGGCCTCCCTAGACTGCGGAGGCGGCTATTATGACGCACAATGTTTGGTAAAATATTTGTTGCAAAAGCATACTCTAAGCACTCCCTTCTTCTTTTTCTGTTTTATGCCCCTGGCCAGGGGTATTAATCATTTACAATTAAAAAATCTAACCCGACCGAGAATCCAAACCGGGACCGCTGGGTGACAGGCGGACGCGTTGCCCCCTACACCGCAGAGCTAAACGCATCGAAGTCAATATTGGCGATTATCTAAACGTATACTGTCAGATTATTATTACCACTACAATTATTGTCATCATTATCATAATCGTCGCCAAAATAGACCTACAACATTAACGATGATAAAATCCCGAAACAATATTTAATGTTTGCTGGCTAATAATCATCTTGTATTCATCGTATCACGGGTTACCAAGGGAGGAACGTGGAACTGTAAGTCCAAGCAGTTCCGACAATAGTTGATAGATGGCGTTACTGCATCAGTGGAGTCGACACTGGAGTCGAGATTGTCGGTTCCAGAGGTAGCAGTCTCGACTCTTCGTGACTCCGTTCGCAGCCCATCCCTAATGACTACTATACTATTACTTTCATGGAGTTCATATTAAGCAGATAGCAAAGAGTATGTTAAAGTCCATGAAGGCTAAAACTTCTTAGCTGTGTAGCGAACAGGTACTGTCAATTAGATAATTCTCCACACTCCCCACCTTGAGGTGTATCACGGTTGCTCAACTCCAATGGATGTACCAGTTGAATGGGTCTTCGAAACACTCTTCCCTCTTTGTCAGTCAGCTCACAGGACCTGATCTTTCCATCTCGTCCTATGATGAGTTTGGAGATTCTAGCTAGCTTCCAAATTTGCCTTGGTAGTTTATTGTCGCTTAGCAGCGCACGATTCTGGTTCCGTTGCTGAACTTCATGGAAACGATTTAGATCCAATAGATACTCATTCCTCCACTGCTTCCAAAATCTGTTCAGTGCAGACTGTTTTTCTATCCACATCTGATTCATTTCTTCTTTTGTTTTATTACTATCCTCAACATTGGTCTTTCTGTTTAATAGCCTTGTTGTGTTATCACCAATAAAAAAATGTGCTGGTGTCAGCGCACAATGCTGAGGATCGTTCTCCACATACGTCAAGGGTCTATTTTTGATTGCTGCTTCAACTCCGACGAGAAGTGTGTAAATTTCTTCATCATCGAACCGCCTGCTTCCTAAGGCTTTCTTCAAACAGCTTTTCCCATAATGTGCTAAGTTCTCTTTCAGCTTTCTTAAATGTTCGTGCGTTATCGGACCAAATTGTTCGACATAAGCTTCTTCGTCCAATAAATCGCTGTAAGGCGTGAATGAATTTCTCCGTACTCATATCTGTCACAAGCTCCAAGTGTACAGCGCGTGTGACAGCGCATGTGAACAATGCATCTTTTCCGTAATATACCTCCATTCTTGGAATATAACGGACCTGCGAAGTCCACACCAGTGGTCTCAAATGGTCTGCTAGGAGTTACGCGTTATGCCGGAAGAGGGGATTCAACTTCCGGAGCTGCCTTTGCTTTCAGTTTTTTGCACGGTAAGCACTGTCTAATTGTTTTCTTGATGATCTGTCGTCCTCGAAGTATCCAAAAGTCTGTCCTTAAAATACTCAACAAAATTCGAGTTCCTACATGAAATTGGGTTTTATGTTCTTCTTCTACTAACAGTTTTGTGAAATGGTGGTCACCATTTGAAATAATGGGATGTTACTCGTTTTCATCTAAACTGGCAAATTGTAAACGTCCACCAACTCTTAGGATGCCACGTTTGATGAATGGAGAAAACTTTCTAATTTTGGACTGCTTGGGTAGTTCTGACCTTTTCTGTAATGCTTCTATTTCTTCTGAGAACGATTCTCTATGTGAATGTTTAATCCAAAACAGCTTTGCAGTTTGAATTTCGTCTAATTGGAGTGGGCCTAACGTTTTTTTCTTGATAGCGTGTATTTCGTGTAAATCGCCAAATCCATGCTGTGATCCTGAGAACTTTGGTTAATCTACTATATCTTGTAATATCGAAAATCGCTTCTGTCTGTTTAGCTGCGGTAGCATGGGAAACTGTTTTCTTTCGTGCTGTTCCTGTTTCATCAAGTTCTGTTTTTGATATTTCAACTGATTTCGGCCAATACTCTTCTAGTTTTACAAGCCAGTCTGGACCATGCCACCATGAGTTACTTTCACATATTTGCTTTGCTGTTAGCCCTCTTGTTATATGATCTGCAGGGTTTTCCTTGCCGGGACAATGACGCCACTGTGTTGGGTGTGACCTTCGATGAATTTCATGTATTCTGTTCGAGACGAACACCTTCCATTCCGACGCGTTTCCTCTTATCCAGTGTAATACAATGGTTGAATCGGTCCAGAATTGGACGTGTGTAATTCCAAGTGTAGTTCACATTTGACATACTCCGAAAGACGAACTGCTATGATAGCTCCCATGAGTTCTAGTCGTGGTAAGGATATTTTCTGAACTGGTGCAAGTCCATTTTTGGCTGCGATTAATTCGATCCTGACATCTTCGTTTATGGTCGTCTTGATGTAAATTGCTGCGCCATATATTCGTTCGCTGGCATCACTGAAAATGTGCAATTCTCTGGTCTGGTCTTGCTTGATCCAAGATCCTATCCATCGTGGAATTTTAACTGTATGTAGGCTTTTTAAACCTTCTAGCCAGTGGTTCCACTTCTGAATTAAATCATGTGGCAAAAGCTCATCCCAGTCGAGGTTTCTCAGCCAAGTTTCTTGGAAAATAATCTTTCCTGCAATTGTTACTGGTGATAGGAGGCCTAATGGATCGTAAATTCTTGCTGCAGTCTTCAGGACAACTCTTTTAGTACAGGGCATGAGTGCTGCTGTACTTACGGTATTCTCGAACGAGAAGTAGAATTCATCTGTATCCGTATCAGTTGGAATGCCTAAAATAGATGTATTTTGGCGGACCACTTCTTTCGTTTCTCGCCACATCTGGTTCATTGTTATTGAGTTTGATAACCATTTGGAAAGTGGAATGCTGATCTCGTTGAAACAATATTTCATCTCTGTATAAATGTCTATCAATTCCTCATATGTGTCTCCGCCTGCTGCTAGATCGTCAACATACACGTTGTCTTCTAGAATTCTTAATGCGTTTGGATATTTGTCTTTCATCGCCGTTGCTAGTTGTCTTAAAGTTGCTGCCAGCAGATATGGGCTGCATGTCAGCCCAAATGGGAGTCGACAAAAACGGTATATTGTGGTCTCGTTGGTTCTCAGCCATCCTTCTTCTGAACGAATCATTTTAAACCAGAAAAAAACTAGTGGAATCTCTGTCTTTCTCATTCAGAATCAACTGTAAAAAGCTCTGATTCTCGTCTGCTGCAATGTATTTGTTAAACGTTCGTAACCGAAGTAAGGTTGCTGTTGAATCTGGATTCAGATTGGGGCCAGATTCTAAGTTGCTGTTCAAAGACAATTCGCCTTTCTCATGTGAAGAAGCGTCAAATACGACCCTCACTTTGGTTGTTTCATGATCATCTCGAATTACTGCATGATGTGGGATGAAGAATGTTTTGCCTCTTTGTGATTTCTCACTACAGAATTAAACTTGTTCATTCTCAATGTGTTTCTGCATTACTTGTACATAGCGCTCTTCGTATTTCTTATCTCTTGCAAATCGCTTCTTCAAACTATCGAAACGCTTTAACGCAATATTCCAGTTGTCATATAAATTAGGTTCATCTTTTTTCCAAGGTAGGAATACTCTGCACCGTATTTCAGTTATCGCAAATTGTTCATTGGTTGTTGTTAAGATCTTCTGTTCCTTGGCTGTGAATTTGCGAGTTTCGTCATCCCTGATTCCGATGCTCTCTAGCTCCCAGAATCTCCTCAATAGGTTGTCTGTTTCTGAGTGAATGAAGTATGAAGTTGTTTCTTTTATCGAAATTCAAGTGCGACTTCCAAATAGAATCCAACCAAAAATACTTCTGCGAATGGTGAGTGAGTCTGATAAGCGGATGATGTCATCTTGGAAGATACGTTCCTGGTAATAAGCGACAACTAATATTCCAATAGAGATGTTCTTCGATATTTCATCCGCATCTGCAAATTTTAAACTGCTGAATTGTTGCCTAATATCCATTTGGACTGGTCTCAGAGCTTGAAAAGTATGTGTAGCTTCTAAAGCTTCTATCTTGATTGCAGTTCCCGTGGCTGCTCCTGTAAGTTGAAATCGTACTCGGTTGCGAATTGTTGCTTTACCGTGATGTTCAAGCGTTGAAATAATTAAGGACCCTTTTCCAATTGTCTCCCAGTTTAGTTAATCTGTTAGATCTTTGATGATATAACTGCGTTCACTTCCGGCATCAAGTAGTATTTTTGTCATATGCTGATTGCCGTTGCGATCAGAAATCCACACTAATGCTGTGTTCAAAAACATCTCATGCAACTGTGTATTCCTTGTCTCTGTAGTATGGACAGCTGTAACAGTTGTTTCTTTCGTAAGTGACTCCCCTGCGGTTACTGTCGTTATTGTATTCAAGGGTGACTTGCAAATGGATTTATGATGTCCTGTGTTACTACAGACTCGACATTTCTGATCTTCCTTTTTACAGTCTTTCATTTTGTGGTTTTTGCCTAAACAGATGAAGCATCGTCCATCTTTCCTTAATTTTTCTGATCGGGCTGCAACCGAGACTACTTTATGGCATTCGTTACTCCAGTGGCCTCTTCTATCGCAAAAGGCGCATGTGATTGGGTTTGTTTTTGTTTCATCGCTGTACGTTAGTTTAGGTGGATTATTTTGCTGTTCAGTATGCTTACTCTTTTTTATTTATTTCTTGTATTGACTGGTGTGTAGATTCATTGTTGTAGAGAACTGTCACTGAACTCGTTCAACTTCTCTGACTTTTCTTTGCTGAGTACCCATTTGTCCAGGAAATTCATCAGGGCATCCAAGTTACCACCATCGCCCTGCGTAGTGTACCAGGCGAATTTTGTATCTGGAAAGGCGCGTAAAATATCTGCAGAGAAAAAGGAACCAAGCATGCAGGCATCAAACCCAAGTCCTTTAAGATCTGCAATATTCATCTGGCAACTGTTATATATGCTTCTCAACTCGGTAGTAGTTGGATCTGAATTTTTCTCAGGTACGGAAGAAATCTATATGTTCTGTTGCTGTAATTTAATGTTGTCGAAGCGTTCCTTCAGCTTCTGAAGTGCGACCTTGTACTTTTCCTCCGACATTTTCAGCCCACTGATGAGATGTCTGGCTTCCCCTTCTACCAAGTTCCATAGATACAGATGTTTGTCAACTGGTGTAATTGCCGAATTATTATGAATTGCTGATTCAAATTGCTGATAAAATCTTGGCCAGTCTGAAAAGGTGTCCATGAAAGGTTTAAATTTCAAGCTTAGGTAAGCGTGGGCTCACGATTGCAGACTGAAGAATAGTTGTTTCATTCTTTGCGTTTGATTGCTGCCGGGGAAACCTAATTTCTGTGATCTTCTTGTTTACTATTGCAATTAGTTTTCGGCCTTCTATTTGACGGTTTTCACACTCTTCTGCATCCTGTTCGTTCGCATCGTCTTCCTGCAACGCCTGTATCCGTTTATGAACTTTGCTCAAATCTAGTAGTAGTTCGTGTAATCTATGCGCTAATATTTCCATTTTTATGTCATCATATCCATCTTCGATCGCTGTTCGTAGTCTTTGAATAAGTCTAGTTTCCGACGATCTGGTTGCTGTTCGAATGCGTCTTTCAGTCTGTAAAAATGTTTGCATTTGAAACTGTAAACTGAGCAGTAGGTGCGTTAATATTCGTATTTTCCATGTTTCACTGAACTGAATTATGCACGAATACCGTTAACGAAAATAACGCACACTACGTACCTACATGGACATAACCGTATTCCTGTCTTTAACCTATATCTGTAATGTAATTAGTATTTCACTGCAACCTGAAGTTACACTGTATTCGTAAACAGTCCCGGTTTCCGTATTATGTTTTTACGACGGTTAAATCTTAAGCGTTGGTTTCGTATTGCACTGATCCTGTCAACAGAGGCTTTACACACTTGTAATATTCACTGTTTTTGCGACGCACTTTGAAACGTACACTGATGTTTCGTAACACTTCAAGTGGGTCTGTTCGTAATGTACATAATTACGTATATTCCTTCAAATGTGTATCCGTTGCTTAAGAAATTGAATGTAAGCAGAGATCTTACTTGCGTTAGCTGGTTTCTTGTTGATACGGCGATGTTGCGTGATGCTGCTTACTGTTGTCCACCCGCGTCTTTCTTGCCGCTGATCATTCCACAAACGGGTTTCGGCACCATTTTGTAATGCTTTACTTCATAAGAACACTGAAATGTCATAGGTTGCTAATTTATTCTTACAAAATAATCATCCTCTGCTACAACATCATCAAAACATCACCATGACTACTATACTATTACTTTCATGGAGTCCATGTTAAGCAGATAGCAAAGAGTATGTTAACGTCCATAGAGGCTCAAACTCCTTCAAATCAAATCAAATCAAATCAAATCAAATCAAATCAAATCAAATCAAATCAAATCAAATCAAATCAAATCAAATCAAATCAAATCAAATCAAATCAAATCAAATCAAATCAAATCAAATCAAATCAAATCAAATCAAATCAAATCAAATCAAATCAAATCAAATCAAATCAAATCAAATCAAATCAAATCAAATCAAATCAAATCAAATCAAATCTCAAATCAAATCAAATCAAATCAAATCAAATCAAATCAAATCAAATCAAATCAAATCAAATCAAATCAAATCAAATCAAATCAAATCAAATCAAATCAAATCAAATCAAATCAAATCAAATCAAATCAAATCAAATCAAATCAAAATCTCTTTATTTGCAAATGAGGTGTCTACCTCGGTGGCAAATAGTACACTAAAATACATTATTGTCAAGCACTAAATATTAAATTAACAACAGAAGAAAATTTTCCTATAATACAGTATTACACAATTTACGCTAACAATTGTTTCTATTAAACACACAGCTCATCCTTAATAAATTGATATTGTTTACAAAATTCTACTTATAATATCTCCTGTACTACTTACAAATATAGACAACTAATATACAGTATGTGGAATTACATCAAATGATACTGTACAACTGGTATAAGATTAAAATTTACATTGCATTTATTTACTTTTTTTCTTTACCCATTCTGGAACCTAAGTAGCATAACGACCTGCTGCGTCTTAACCAGAGCCCCTTTTGCCACCACTTTTCAGAGTTCCTGAAGGGCCTCCACAGCTACCGTAGCGGTCCCAGGGCCCTCGAAGTCCCCACTGTACTTCACCCCTACAGGCAGTCCCCTACTTTAGCTGTCCAACTCCTTAGACCAGGGGATGGAATTAATTTATACACACACATTATTTATTTATATTGACCTGCACTGGTAAATGCCCTCTAACATTTCATTTATTTTCTCTGTTGCTGTTTATTCTCTTCTTGAATATCTGTACAGATTTTGGAAAAGGATCAAACACTGCCTCTGGTAAACTGTTTCACTCCTTCACACCCTTCCCAATGAATGAAAATTTACCCCAATCACTTCGGCTAAAATTCCTTCTAATTTTATATTTGTGATCAGTCCTGCCGATATAATTATTTTCCAACTGAAGCCTCCCACGGATATCTCCCCATGCTGCTTCTCCTGTATAGGCTCTATATAATCCTATAAGTCTAGTTTTCTCCCTTCTCTTACTTAAAGTTTCCCACCCAAGTTCCTTTAACATTTCTGATACACTACTCTTTCTCGTGAAATCCCCTGTTACAAATCTTTCTGCTTTCCTCTGCACACTATCTATTTCTTTTATTAGGTATTCTTGGTGAGGATCCCAAACACTGTTTGCATATTCCAATAATGGACGAACCATACTTAGGTAACTTTTCTCTTTTAATTCTTTGTTGCATCCTTTAAGTAGCCTCATTATGACATGTAACGATCTGTATGCTTTCCCAATGATGTCATCCACATGACCCTTCCAGTGCAAATTACTTTCAAATCTTACACCTAAGTATTTGCACTTACCATCTTTTGGGATAACTACCCCATCCAAAGTATATTCAAATTCAGTTTTAAAACTCCTGTTTGTAAATGTTGTAACAGTTGATTTGCCTCCATTAACCTTCATATTATTCTCTTCAACCCATTGTTGGATACTCTCAAGGTCCCTTTGTAATTCTGAACAATCCTCAATGGTATTTATTTCCCTATAAACAATTATGTCATCTGCATACAATCTTATTTTTGATGTTATATTATTCCCTAAATCATTTACGTATATTAAGAAAAGTAACGGACCGATTATACTACCCTGTGCAATTCCCTTCCAAACTTTCTCTTCCTGTGATACGTTATTTCCTACTTTGACTTTCTGAATCCTTGAATTTAGAAATGTTTTTACCCAACGTGTAACCCTTATGTCCAATCCTATTCCTTCCAATTTCTTTAATAATATTCCATGTTCCACTCTATCAAGGCTTTGGAAAGATCTATGGCTATGCAACCTAACTGGCCTCCTGAATCCAATTGGCCTGATATGTCCTGCTGAAATCCCACCAGTTGTGCCTCACAAGAAAATTTCTTTCTAAATCCATACTGGCTCCTCATGAACCAATTTTTATCATCACATATCCCTCTGATGTACTTTGATATTAAACTCTCCAGTATTTTACAAACTATACTGGTCAGGCTGATTGGTCTGTAGTTCTCTGGTTTCCTTTTATCGCCCTTTCCTTTATAAATTGGTATTATTATAGATTCCTTCCATTCCTTTGGTATTACACTATTATTTATGACGTAGTCAAAGATAAATCTTAAATAAGGCACTATGTACCACCCCATTGCCTTTAACACCTCCCCAGTAATTTGATCACTTCCTGCTGCTTTTCCTTGCTGGAGCAGTTGGATTTCTCTGAAAATATCTTCGCTTGTGAATGAGAAGCTTCTTGTTTCCCTCTGTGTCTCTCCCTCTCTATCTTCTGTTTCAGTTTCCAACTCCTGACAATCATCTACTGAATCTCTGAATTCCCTACTAAAGAGGTTTTCTTTCTCAGTATCTGTTAAATAGTGTTCAGCCCCTTCTCCCACCATTGTAGGAATTTGGATTCCTTTTCCTTTTTGATTCCTGATATATGAATACAGCTTTTTCCATTTCCCTTTGTGGTCATTATGCTCTTGAAGAATGCCATTCATATAATTCTCTTTTGCTTCCTTTTTCACTCTATTCAGTTCCCTCATTAGCTGTTTTCTAGTTTCTCTACTCTCCCTACCTTCTTTGAATTTCCTGTTTATTATTCTACATTTTCTTTTTAATTTTCGTATTTCCCTTGTATAATAAACAGGGTCTGAGGTCATTTTACCCTTCTTAACAGGTACAAATCTCTTCTCTCCTTCCCAAATGATTCCTTTGAATTTAGCCCAAAGTGTATCCACATTACTGCCTTCACTTATCCAACAACTGAATTGTGATTTAAGGTAAGTCCCTAATTCATCAACTTTAGTTTTTCTGTACAATTTCTTGTCTTGTGTGACCTTCTTAATAAGCCTTTTTGGTACCAGTCCCACATCCATTATTACAGCCTTATGGTCACCTATTCCTTCAATTACCTCAGTTTTATCAACAATTTCCCATGGTTTAACCAAGAATACATCTAGTAAGTTATTGAGACGAGTTGGTTCTTGTACTACTTGTGTAAATCCTCCCTGCCAAATTAACTTATTTGCCAGTTTCAGTTCATGGGCTTCACTTGCAGCTCCATTCCATTCAACTTCCGGCAAGTTTAGATCTCCCTCAATTATTACCACATCATTATTGTTGTTTTTATGAGTATAATCTATTATTTTCTCAAATATTTCCATGTCTCTTTCCGCTCTTCCAGGCCTGTATGCTCCTATAATTCCCACCTCCTTCATATTATCACAAACTAATTTTATCTCTAATATTTCATCCCTTTCATCGGTAAACCATTCATGTGAACAATAAGTTTCCTTCACCACAATAAACACCCCCCTCCCTTTTTATCTTCTCGGTCTCTACGATAGACTGTGTACCCTTCTGGAAATACTTCTCTATTACCCACCCCTTCTCTCAACCACGATTCCACTCCTATCACCACATCAGTCTCATAAGATTCCATCAATGTACCGAATTTTAATTGTTTATTTACTACACTCTGACAGTTTACCAAGAGCAATCTCAGACCCCCTTCCTCCCTAAAACTTGACTGTTGCAATTGTGTAACTTGAAATTCCTTACTTTCCTGAGTTTCATTTTCTAGTTGGCTGAGCCAGCTTGAAGTACAGCTGGCTCTTTCTACTAGTTTTCCTGGTCAGTATTATACGGTAACTCAAGGGAGTTGCCATTTTTACAGTACATATCCTAAGATTAATAAAATCTAGAACAATATTTGCTATCTTTCGTTTACCTGAATTGTTTAGATGAAGGCCATGCTTTGTGTAACAGTGTCTCTCGAAACTGCTGCTATCAATTACCTGTGTATTACGAAAATGTTTACAAATTTTAACCATATCTGTATTAACTTTGTCCACTTCAATGTTCACACACGAGTCTCTCCCCAAATCATGCCTGTGGGGCACGTTCACTACAAAGATGTTAGTGTGAGTCAGCTTACCTAGTGTACATTTAAGTTGAGAAATGACATTCTTAGCGTCGTTGTGAGCTACGTCGTTCGTCCCGCCGATGGTCACTACTGCATCACGACTTCCGAGTTTTCTTGCCGCCTGCTCCGTGTTTTTCAATACCTCCTTCATTGGGGCCCCAGGATAGACGACAGCCGATGCTGCAATATCTTTATTGTTCATTTTCTCCGCAATTCCCCTCGCCTGGCTATCACCAAATATAAGAATGTTCGACACTTTCGCCGGTGCACTGTGTGTGGGATTTTAGGCCTAACTTTGCCGCTTCTCGTAACGGATTTTACCGGGCGAGTTGGCCGGGCGCGTAGAGGCGCGCGGCTGTGAACTTGCATCCGGGAGATAGTAGGTTCGGATCCCACTATCGGCAGCCCTGAAAATGGTTTTCCGTGGTTTCCCATTTTCACACCAGGCAAATGCTGGGGCTGTACCTTAATTAAGGCCACGGCCGCTTCCTTCCAACTCCTAAGCCTTTCCTATCCCATCGTCGCCATAAGACCTATCTGTGTCGGTGCGACGTAAAGCCCCTAGCAAAAAAAACGTAACGGATTTTGCGCTATACGTTTGACTGCTTCCCGTACGGATACCTTGCGTATCGCTTACTTCCCTCAGGGCTGAAAATCTATTGTTGGTGTCAATTACAAAATTTTCCTTATTTAAGTGTACACTTTTCCTCCTAGAATCTGAAGCAACTTGACACCACGCGCTAGAATTCACAGAGCCACCTGTGTTCTGAGTGTTTACTGGTGCCGGTACTTTCGAATCCAGTAAACGTACCTTCTCCTTTAAAATCTCATTCTCCGCTTTTAATGCTTGTAAATCCTGTTGCAATAAAGAGAGAATTACAAGTACATTATCATCACCTCCATCCTCCGAGGAATGAGACGCCAGCGATTCCTTGTCCGTTGTAGGCCTAGGTTTGTTACCGCTATTCAAATTGCTCTCGCCACAGCGAACACAGGTCCAAGTATCTTCATTTTTAGCAAAACCAGCACTACATATACACTCAAAATGGTACCAAATTAAACACTTTTCACACTGAATACCATTCTTCACTCGCTTCTTGTTTACACCACACTTATTCCCGATTATTTCGCAAGAGAACCTGGAGCTATCTTCACTTACATCCTTCGCTGACGCCATATTTAAAACTCAGCTGTGTAGCGAACAGGTACTGTCAAGTAGATAATTCTCCACATGGCAAATGGTACACTAAAATACATTATTGTCAAGCACTAAATTTTAAATTAACAAGAGAAGAAGAAAATTTTCTTAGAATACAATATTATACAATTTACGCTAACAATTTTTTCTATTAAACACACAGCTCATCCTTAATAAATTTATATTGTTTACAAAATTCTACTTATATTATCTCTTGTACTTACAAACATAGTCAACTCATATACAGTATGTGAAATTACATCAAATAATACTATACAACTGGTATAAGATTAAAATTTACATAGCATTTATTTATTTATTTATTTATTTATTTATTTATTTATTTATTTATTTATTTATTTATTTTTACTCATTTTGGAACCTAAGTAGCATAATGACCTGCTGCGTCTTAACCAGAGGCCATGGATTACAAAATGAAATACAACACCCATTACTTTAGAGTGCAGGTTTATTGAATACGAAAAAGAACAAGTTTAAAACAATGAATCTGTCTGAACAAGTCAAGTGACTGGTGCAAAGTGAACTGAACTAAAGATGGCTGTTCATAACCAAAGAGAAAGGCAGCACTAGACGGTGGCTCGATTTGAATCATATTTCTTCTTCTTGCGTTAGGGCCTACTAGGCACAATGTTTCAATTTCAATTCTTCATCCTTTGTTGTTGTTCCTTCCTTTTCTTCCAATATTCCTTCATTGTTTCACTATGTTTCTTTTTTCTTTCATCAGACCCCTTTGTGCCAGTTTTCTTTGCCTCTCTCCCTTCGAATCCTTCCATCTTTAAAACTTTCTTCCTGAAAATTTCTATTTCCATTACTTCTTCTTCTCTGATGCTGTTTCTTTCCAAGTATTTTTCAATCTCTTGAAACCATGTGGTTGTTGTCTTTTTCTTCCTAAGATTATTATTATTATTATTATTATTATTATTATTATTCATACCAAGCTCTCTAAAATATATTTCATAAAGCATAATCACATAATATTTTTAAGATATCGAATAAGAAATGTGATTGAAATACAAGTTATAAAACTAACTGCACAGTGTAATGGGAAAAAATTTAGTTCAAATCCAAACAAATCAGTTATAAACTATAAAGTAATATATTCCTATTAATTTTGTATATTTGATTATTAAGTTATTTGTTATTCCACTGTAAGACCAACAGCCTGTTCCTACTGTGTCTATTCTTTTATTCAGCATCATTGCAACTCAGGTACAAAGCAAAAGTTTATTTTACTTTCCATCCCCATCAGACAGGTTATTGACCTTGACTCCACAATTTCTTTCATCTTTGCTGAACTATTGAAAATTTCCACATAGCCACCGTCAGTTTTTATATACTTGTGTCAAATGTGAGTGAGATGTCTATATCTCTGTGCAGTAACATATTCCTATGTCTAACATGGCATTACTTCTTTGTTAATGTCATTGAGGTAACCTATTATGAAAACATTCCCAAAGAATATTGAGAAAATAGAAAACAGCACGAGAGTATTTTTTCCTTACTATATATACAGTGGACGCCGCTTATTATGATCACTCTTAGACGCAGATAATTTGATAACATTAACCGATTTATAACAGTAGCTGAAAAATAAAAATTGATAGTTAGCCTACTGTATTTATTCATAACCTACATGCACTACAGTGAAAGAGATACCAGTACACAGCACTGCAATACAGTTAACGGTTTTCAACTATGTAAAATAGTCTCTAAATGTTGTTTGCTTCTGGCTGTCTCTCAAAAGTCCATTAATGAATCTTTCATATTCATAATGTTTTTGGAAGTCCACTGACTCACACTGAAACACCTCGTCACAAGATATGTAGCGCTCATCGCATGTCAACATTCATTGGTGTTCGGGAAGTTTTGGCAACATCATCATCATCAGCATCGCAATCTTCTGCTCCATGTTCTTCACCTCTCATATCTAATTCTGTGGAAGTAACTGCCTGACATGTGTCGTCTTCTGTCTTTTTCACATCAGTAATGATGCCTTCATCAGTGTTCATCCATTCCTGATATTCATCTTCTGTTAAACCTGTTGGACAAAGTTCAACATTCCCCTCTACTTCTGGTAACTTTCTTAAAAATCCCCCCATGCCAGAAACAGTTCCTTATTGTACTGTATATGCTGAGACATTATCCCATGATATAGCTAAGGAGGGCGTCGAGAAGGCTGGTTGTTTTGGCAAGGGCATTGGCACTAGTTTTATGCGAGTCCTCTATGTTTTCGAAGATTCTTGCACGCATTTCATGGCGATAATACATTCATGGTGTGAATGAGTTCTTGATCATAGGATTGAATTATTGAAGTCGTACTCACCGGTAAGAAAACCATATTGATGTTCTTGAACTCACAAATCACAATGTGTGCTGCACAGTTGTCAACCAGCACAACTATTTTACAGTCCAGCCTATTATCCCACTTCAGTAGCTATTCTTTGAAAATCAGGGCCGTCATCCATGCATTAGGGTTGGAATGATAGTCCACTGGACTCTTATTGATGCCTTTAAAGCAATGTGGGTTCTTACTTCCCCAATCACTAAGTCTTTTCTTTTCACCAGACATACTCGCACAACATAAAACTGTTACTCGTTCCTTGGAGATTTTATGGCCTTCAGCACTTTCATTTTTAAACAAGTAAGTGTGTTCAGGCAAGACGCGATAATACAGTGCAGTCTCATCAGCATTATACAAGCACTCGGGAGGGAATTCAGAAGCAATTTCAGGCCATTCCTCTTCTATCCACCTATCAGCACCGACAGAATCAGCGTCCTTCTGCTCACCATGCGTTCGTTTGTATACTATACATTCTCATTTGTTCCAACGGTGAAACCATCCTCCCGTTGCCACGAAATTACTTTTTCCCTATTTTTTGCTAGTTCTTTGGCCTATTGCCGCATCAGAGGACCGTCAACACCAGTATCTTTCTCACGAACATTTGAGAACCAATGTTTTAGAGCTGATTCAACTTGACCGTCTTTTCTGCCACTATTTCGCTTAGAGTTGAAGTTTTTGTTTTCTTTTGCTGCCTGAAGAATATTATCTCGAATGTTCAATAGCTTGCACAGAAGAGGCAACTCCACAACAGCATTGTGTCAACTCATTTTAGGCAATTTGCCATAACGTTCTATAATTGAAAGTTTCTCTTTAATGGTTAAGTCTTTACGTTTGCTTTTCACACTAGCCATCACTGCACTACAACGCTAAGAACTTCACAGTGCGAAACCTTTAGTAAGACTCGAGTGAGTGGTCCTCGGCTAAACTACCGTATGGGAAGAAACGAAAGAGAAAGTGTATACGGGAGATTTTACCACCTGCGCTGACTGGTATTCTGCCGTACACCTGCTACGAAAGATGAGACGTGAACGTGGCCTTGAAGACAGGTGCAATGTAAAAGCGGGTTTTTAAAGGTTGGGAGCTATTTCTTTGTTTGCACTTTTCTTTTCGTGCAACTTTAACGAGGAACCTGTCCAGTGACTGTTGCTCTTGCCTCCTTTTGAGGATTTCACGAAAATGTGACATTGCATTGTCATTGAACAGATTCATCCACTGTAATCATCTCCTTCTTCCGACCGAATTCCTTTTTAGCCTTCTTTTCGTTCACAGGGCCCATCGTTGCAGAACAGTTATATCACAAATGACAGAAACAAAACATGTACACTCGTACGGTGTTGACTATGCGAGCGAGGCACGCCAACTGAAGTCCAGCGCGGGAAATGATTACACACACTTTCCCAGGAAAGAGAGTGGCAGGGGGAGGTGGAAACGTACGTACACGTGACGCTCGTATTGCGAAACCTAAATTAAATTAAATGTTAGAGGGCATTCGACCAGTGCAGGATATTGTAAATAATAAATGTGTGTGATTAAATTAATTCCATCCCCTGGTCTAAGGAGTTTGGACAGCCCAAGTAGGGGACTGCCTGTAGGGGTGAAGTACAGTGGGGACTTCGAGGGCCCTGGGACCGCTACGGTAGCTGTGAAGGCCCTTCAGGAACTCTGAAAAGTGGTGGCAAAAGGGGCTCTGGTTAAGACGCAGCAGGTCGTTATGCTACTTAGGTTCCAAAATGGGTAAAATATAAATATGTAAATAAATTCAGTGTTAATTTTAATCTTATACCAGTTGTAAAGTATTATTAGAAGTAATTTCACATACCGTACTGTATATGAGTTGACTATGTTTGTAAGATATTATAAGTAGAATTTTGTAAACAATATAAATTTATTAAGGATGATGTGTGTGTTTAATAGAAACAATGATTAGCGTAAATTGTATAATATTGTATTCTAGGAAAATTTTCTTCGTCTCCTGTTAATTTAAAATTTAGTGCTTGACAATAATGTATTTTAGTGTACCATTTGCCACCGAGGTAGACACCTCATTTGCAAATAAAGAGATTTTGATTTGATTTTGAACCTCACTCGCTTATCAAGTCACAATTTATTTAAAATATTTGCTCGTCTTGCAAAACACTCGTAAACCAAGTTACTCGCAATCCGAGGTTCCACTGTAAATGGTGCACACAGTATATAAAATAACATGTCTCTGACTGACTGACTGACTGACTGACTGACTGACTGACTGACTGACTGACTGACTGATTCATCATTGCCGAGCCAAAACTACTGCACATAAATGAAATTTTGGGAATACATTTATATTAGAGTGAAGGTGCTCACTAAGCGAGGATTTTTAGATATTCCATTGCTAAGGGGATGAAAAGTGGGTGAATTGTTAAAATGAGCATATTTATATCTCAAAAACTTAAAAGTTTACAAACGGAAAAATTGGTATTTAGAACCTCTTTTAAAAAAGAAACACATATTTTTCTGTTTTTGGAAAATCCCCTTAAGGGGAGTGAAAAAAGGTGAAAAGGGGATTGAATACTTTTAATGAGGATACTTATATCTCAAAATCTAAAGATGTTACAGATATGAAAATTGCAGTGGCGTGCGGTGAACACATTCGTTACCCCAGCTGCAAAAATGTATTTTAATCGTAGCTCCACTACACTCTCTAAAGTTAACATTACCATTTTATGAGGCTGCATTTTTCGTGGAAAGGTCTTAAGAATATTTTCAACCACACACTCGCACATATTTCCAAATTGATATTCACGGCAGAGACGACACCATCATAACTTAATCTAGAAAAAACAAACCAAACCCAATGACACTACAGCCCTTGAAGGGCGTTGGCCTACAAAGCGACCGCTGCTCAGCCCGAAGGCCTGCTGTTTGCGAGTTGTCGTGTGGTCAGCTCGACGAATCCTCTCGGCCGTTATTCTTGGCTTTCTTGACCGGGTAACTTAATCTAGAACAAATTTTAAACGATGCACTTACAGTTACACTCGGTGACGCTTCGTGATAGTACAGTCATGGTTTTCACAAAATTACACCGGGACTAAATATTTGTTTTTAACTCTAAAAGCCTAACCTAAACTGAATCAGCAAAATTTAGCTGGCATTTTACCGTCACCGAAGTTCTATAGTTTCACTCGCTTACTATAACTGCATCAACTACAAATGAGAGAAAATGTTCGTCACGACTTATAGCAAACATTATATTCATGAAGAATGGCACAGAATTCACGAAAACTTCACCAATAATCCAGGAGGAACATTACAAAACTTCACTATATACCACTATACAAAATTCTTTTACTTCGCGCTTAGCTCTGGTTTCATGTTGGGCAACCTAAATATTTTTCTGCAGCTATCGAAAAACATACTCTACTGTACAAGTGTCATCATTGAATTGCTCAAAGAAAAAACTTCATACATGCCGAAATCCAAAATTAAAATATATTTTTTTATATTATAATTGATTTCATAAACTGGCTCTATTTTTATTAGCAGGACGATGTTCAAGTGGCTATACTGTTTAACATGTTGATATTTTTCTTGTAGTCTCTAGTGTGTGGCACTGAACACTTCGAGTGTCAAGTATTAAAACTAACATCCCTTACCTAAACTAACTGGCCTGTCACCATAAATTGTTGTCGAGGGAGGGCCCACAGGCCCGCCCCGCTCCCAGGACAAGGAAGCTTCAAGTGCATGCCTCAACCAATCGACTTAAATTTCGCTGGAGTAGCTCGCTTTTGTGCCGGCAAGGAAATTCAGCTCGCTGGAGAAGCTGAACTGCGGTAGTGCGAGCGGATTGTCGAGACAGCTGTACTTGGCTTGGCTTAGATTTTCGCAGTTTTTAAAACTTTGTACAAAGCGTTCTAAGGTATAATAATAATAATAACATGTAAATACAAAATTATTTACCCCAGCAGCACTGGGGTAGATGGGGTTCAGTGCATGCTACTGGAAAATTGGTATTTGCAATCTCCTTTAAAAATAAAGAAATGTGTATTTTTTGTTTTTGGAAAATCCAATTAATGGGGGTGAACAGGAGTGGCAAATAGGGTGAATTTTTAAAAAGACTATATTTACAGCATATCTCAGAAACGTAAATTGTTACAGGCATGAAAACTGGTACTTAGAATCTCCTGTAAAAGTAAAGAAACATAGATACATTATTTTCGGAAAATCCACTTAAGGGGAACTGAAAAAGGGGATAAATTTTTAAAATGGGAATATCCACAGAACATCTCATTAACTTAATATGTTGCAGACGTGAAGATCGGTACTTTTAATCTGTCTGTTAGGTCATCAGCGCAGAGGCTGGTTGGATCCTCAAATAGCACCACCAAACACTATGCAATATCTTTTAAAAATAAAGAAACATGTATTCTTGTTTCCGGAAAAAACACTTAAGGCGGGCGGGGGAGTAAAAACGACTGGAAAGAGGGTTGAATTATTTTATTAGGATCGTGATATCTCAAAAACTGAAGGTGCTACAGAGGTGAAAATTGGTATTTGGAATCTCCTTAATATAAATACGTATTTCTTTGTTTTTGGAAAATCCACTTAAGGGGGTGAACCAAACCAAACCAAACCCCATGGCACTACAGCCCTTGAAGGGCCTTTGCCTACCAAGCGACCGCTGCTCAGCTCGAAGGCCTGCAGATTGCAAGGTGTGAAGAGGGGTGAAAGAATTGAAAAATTAGCTTAATTCTTTGTGTGAGGATACTTATATCTTAAAAACTAAAGGCGTTGCAGACATGAAAATTGGTATTTGGAATCTTCTTTAAAAATAAAGAAACACTTATTCCTTTGTTTTCAGAAAATTTACTTAACCCTTTGAGTCCCAGAAGTACAGAAAATGAAAAAAAAATGCAATTTATGACCTTAAATGTTTTAAATACCATTCAAATAAGACACACAAGCAATATTTTCAAAATACAACAATTCCAAGTACCCAGTTTTTTCATGGTACTCTGAAGTACCTTTAAGTCCACTAGTGACCGGGAACACAATCTATCAGTTGAACCTTTAAGTACCGTCAGTCCTCTAGTCACCCCTTACATATAAGTACATCAAAACTGCTGAAGGACAAAAATTTTTACTAACGATATTCTCAAAATGAATGGGAATCAATACCAGCGATATAAAATTTGCAAATCATTATAAAATGAACATAATAAAGAAGTAAAATAAATGCAATCAATCTGACTAAGAAAAATGCCAAATGGGAATGTTCAAAGTGTTCTGCAAGTCTACTTGGTGGTATTCCAAAAAAGCAGTTCTTCTTCTCGTTGACACAGGTATCTCGTTGACACCTTGCAGTGGCTGCATTGAGAATGTAGACGTGACTGGAACTGCTTCACACTGTACTCCTCATATTGCCCCCAAATCTCCACAAATTTAGGCCACTGAATACCCCTGTTTTCCATTCTGACATATTTTGGGACAGAGTGGTCCATCTTCTTTCTTTTTGCAGGCAGGGATGGAGGTGACTCAAGTGTTGCCAAGGATTTCCTCTTGTTTTGGGGGTTTTTCATTGACAAAAGTCATTTTGCCACCATCCTTCAAAACTGGAGTACCGTTGCCTTACCGAACATTTCACAGCAAATTACATAGACATTTTCACACATCATGTCAAGTAACCCCCAGAAGAGCCTCAGCCACCATTTCTTCGACTTCTTGCCAACATCACACAGGGTTCTAAAATGGTCGGCAAGGTCAACTCCTCCCATGTAGATATATACAACTACTAAAAACTGCACTCTGTCTGGATCCATTTTTCTGATTTTGTTGCATATGAATTTTTCTGACCCATGGTATTTGGATGGAAAGTGTACAGGTTTTTTTGTCTTGCCACTTGAAAGAGTCCAAACCAGTATTTGAAAATCTGTAATCATACTCTCTTTTCATCGGGCTCTTCTCAGTTTTAGATTTTGTGGACAGCCTTGCCTGTTAGATCTTTCTGTGCCACATGTCGAGGTCTTTTATAGTTTCAGGCTTTCCAAAAGTCGTAGATAGATAAAATAATTGTCAAAAAGTACAATTTTGTTCTTGCCCTACAGATGTTTTGTCAGAGACAAAACCACCCTCTCACCTAACCTGGCTCTCCGAACTCTTCAAGATACCCGTTCTTCCCCTGATAGTTTTGAAATGCGAGAATGAATCCCTTCTGGTCAGCTGAACACCAGAGTTTGTAAGCCCTCTTGATGGGCTTGGCAGGATTGTACCGTTTTAGAGAACTGAATCGCACAATAGATTTGTCCACACTTACCTCCCGAGTCCATTCATATACAGATTGAAACTTCTTATTATTAAGATAGGTCTTACTTTGTGTACCCTATCTGATTTCTCTGTTGGCACTGCACTGTTATCATTCACATGAATACATGATATGACCTCTTGAAATCTTGCCCTCGTCATTGTATCCACAACCAAATCCATACCAAGGTCTCTGACTGATGAACAAAATTTTTTGTAAGATGGTAATCTGTGGTAACCCATCGTAAAATTAAAACAAATAAAAGTTAAGACCTCACTGTCCTTATTTATTCTGTCTAGACCACGCGATTTACTCAGTCTTTTCATCACTATTGCAGTCATATCAGATAATGCTCCATTATCCGTTATTCAAGCCAGTAAATCGCTAATGTCATCCACTGACCTTATGTTTACTCATGATATCCTGTTATACTGTTCATGTATAATTAACACAACACAAAACCATAGTCTGCAACAATCACATCTGATCAACATAAACAAACCATGGTTACCAAAGAGAACAAGAAGCATGGAACGCCTATAGTTCTGTCGGTACTTAGAAGTACCTACTACATTTCTAGGAATAAAAGATAGTTCAAGTGACTCTACAGCATGCTGACTGTTTAATTGTATACTTTACAATGTCTCACACAATAATATGAAAAATATTTACATATTTATGGCTTCCATCAACTAAAGGGAAACGAAATGTCAGTGCTTGGATATGAGATGAAAGTTTGAGTAACTCATACTAATTTAGTGCTTCTCTCTAGTGTTATTATTATGAATCACACCACCAAAGACACTCTAATGTCTTCTGTAGGTACTAGAGAGTACCCACAGAATACAACACAACTATCCTTGGTTACTATAGTTTTATATAGGACTAAATATGAACCGGTACTTGAAAGTACCGGCAGGACACAAAGGGTTAAGAGGATGAAAGAATTGAAAAATTATTTGAATTATCTGTATGGGACAATCTAAAGATCTAAAAAATCTAAAAAATCTAAAAAACTAAAGATGTTACAGACGTGAAAACTGGTATTTGGAATCTGCTTTAAAAATAGAGAAACACGCATTTTGGGCAGGGGTGGATCAACTTTGGGGGTGGGAAAGGAGTGAAATTATTTTTATGGCGATATACATATCTCAAAATCTGAAGATTACAGTTGTGATAATTGATATTTGGAATCTCCTTTATAAATAAATAAACATGCATTTATTGTTTTCAGAAAATTCACTTAACGGGGGAGGGTGAAATGAAATGAAGAAATTGAATTCCTTTTATGAGGATACTTGTATCTCAAAAACTGAAGGTTACAGATGTGAAAATATGTGTTTGGAATCTACTTTAAAAGTAAAGAAACACACATTTTGGGGGTAGGCGGGAAATGAGCTTAACACGGGGTGGGGGTGAAAAAGGAATTGAATTCCTTTTATGAGGATACTTATATCTCAAAAACTGAACATGTTACAGACATGAAAATTTGTATTTGGGATCTTTCAAAGTAAAGAAACACACATTCCTTTGTTTTCAGAAAATCCACTTAAGGGGGGATGAATGAATTGAAAAACTAGTTAAATTATTTGTATGAGGGTACTTATATCTCAAAAACTAAAGATGTTACAGACGTAAAAATTGGTAGTGGAAATCTCCTTTAAAAATAAAGAAAGGCATATTTTTGTTTTCAGAAAATTGTTTAAAGGGGGATGAAAGAATTGAAAATTTAGTTTTTTTTTTTGTATCAAGATACTTACATATAAAAACCTAAGGATGTTATAAACGTGAAAGTTGGTATTTGAAATCTCCTTTAAAATAAAGAAACACGGTTTTTTTTGTTTTTGGAAAATCTACTTAAGAGGGGGTGTAAATAAATAAATAAATAAATAAATAAATAAATAAATAAGTAAATAAATAAATAAATAAAGGAGTTGAATTCTGTTTATGAGTCTACTTATATCTCAGAAACTGAAGACATTACAGACACGAAACTTGGTATTTGCAAAGTCCTTTAAAAAACAGATATATGTACTTTTTGTTGTGGAAAAGGCACTTAATAGAATTGAAAAGAAATTTTAAAAAGCTGAACTATTTTTTATGAGAATACTTGTATCTCAAAAAGTGAAGATGTTACAGAAATGAAACTTGGTATTTGGAATCTTCTTTAAAAATGAAGAAATATGCATCTTTTTGTTTTTTGAAAGTCTACATAGGTGAGAGTGGAGGAAGGACTGATAAAGGGGCTGAATTATTTTTATGGGGATACTTATATCTCAAATACCAAAGATGTTACAGACGTGGAAATAGGTATTTGTAATCTCCTTTAAAATCATTAAAGAAACATGTTTTCTTTTGACTTGAGTCTCCGATGTACAGTTCTATTTCGCATGGTCATCTTAACCCAATAGGCAATAGCGCAAACGTGGTTTACAAAGAGTTTCTGGGGTAAATGAAACTCTATTTCTTGGCAAGCTTTTATTAGGGATTTTCAGATAATGTCTGAGTACAGTACCGAGGAACGATTACGTTTAACAAATTACAAAATCCTCATGAGCGAAGCCGCGGATCAATCACAATCAATCAGTCACTACTGATCTGCATTTAGGGCAGTCGCCCAGGTGGCAGATTCCCTATCCGTTGTTTTCCTATCCTTTTCTTAAATGATCGCAAATAAATTGGAAAATTATTGAACATCTCCCTTGGTAAGTTATTCCATTCCCTAACTCCTCTTCCCATAAATGCATATTAGCCCCAATTTGTCCTCTTGAATTCAAACTTTATCTTCATATTGTGATCTTTCCTACTTTTAAAGACACCACTCAAACTTATTCGTCTACTGATGTTCTCCCACGCCATCTCTCCACTGATAGCTCGGAACACACCACTTAATCGAGCAGCTCGTTTCCTTTCTCCCAAGTCTTCCCAGCACAAACTTTGCAACATTTTTGTAACGCTACTCTTTCGTCGGAAATCACTCATAACACATCGAGATGCTTTTCTTTGGATTTTTCCAGTTCCTGAATCAAGTAATCCTGGTGAAGGTCCCATACACTGGAACCATACTCTAGTCGGGTTCTTACCAGAGACTTATATGCCATCTCCTTTACATCCTTACTACAACCCCTAAATACCATCATAACCATCTGTACCCTTTATTTACAATACCTTTTGTGTGATTACTTAAATGAAGATCTTTTCTTATATTAACATCTAAGTACTTACAGTGATCCCCCTAAGGAACTTCCACACTATCCAAGCAGTAATTAAAACTGAGAGGACTTTTTCTCTTTGTGAAACTCACAACCTGACTTTTAACCCCGTTTATCATCATACCATTGCCTGCCGTCCATCTCACAACATTGTCGAGGTCATTTTGCAGTTGCTCACAATTTCGTAACTTATTTATTACTCTGTACAGAATAACATCATCTGCAAAAAGCCTTATCTCTGAAGCCACTTCTTTACACATATCATTGACATATATATAAGAAAACATAAAGGTCCAATAATACTGCCTTGAGGAATTCCCCTCTTAATTATTACAGGGTCAGATAAAGCTTCGCCTACTCTAATTAGAGCTGGGGACGGAGCGGAGCGGAGCAGTTGTTGTGACTTCATCACCCGGTAGTACCGAGTGAACTACCGAGTGAATGTCCTGACGCGGGACGTTTAAACACGTTATAGGTATGCACTGCGAAGGTATTGCATCCCTCTATTAATACCCTTCTCTCACAACGTAAAAACTGTAAATAACTGCATATATATTCACTATAATTGTTATATACGTAACTGCTAGGGAGTATGTGGAATAAATGTTAGTTACTCGTATAGTTAACTCATTCGAATAGTGAAACAAAGTATGGCGCATACCTACCGAAAGGGTTTGTATACAAGGGGATTGGAAGTTAACAGAAAAGTAATGTATTAACAATTATTTCGTAAGTTCATGTGATACGGTACACTGTTAATGAGAAGAATAACCTGAATATAAAGAATCTTATCAGAATATAATGAAAAACACTGACATAATTTCATCTACAGAATGACAAAAGTAATTACGTAAATGAACGTTGACTGGAATGTCCTTCTTTGTAAATGTGATTACAAAACATATCTGACAACA
The DNA here is from genome assembly GCF_040414725.1 of Anabrus simplex. NCBI lineage: Eukaryota > Metazoa > Arthropoda > Insecta > Orthoptera > Tettigoniidae > Anabrus > Anabrus simplex. The sequence continues at coordinate 146,799,915 of NC_090265.1, read as the reverse complement.
TACTACTACACGTCCCAATGCCAAACAGCTATCAGTAGAATGCTTCTATAAATACAGTTATTATATTATATTATATTATATTATATTATATTATATTATATTATATTATATTATATTATATTATATTATATTATATTATATTATATTATATTATATTATATTATATTATATTATATTATATTATATTATATTTGATGTGCCACCACCCGTCGCGTATGTGTGGCCACAAAATTTGCATTTTGCGTGTTTCCTATTGTCAGTGATGTCAAAAAACTGCCAGGCATCCGACGGTTTTCGTGGCCATTGTGGAACAACGTTCTGTAAAAATTTCTTTAAATTCCTTTAAATGTTCTAAAAATATAACTACTATCTACGAATATGTTTAAATATCACACTAACACCACAAATATAATCTAACAGACTTTACATTATCTACAAAACATAACAAGCGTAGGAAATATATACGTACATTCGAAACAACACAGATTGAATACAGGTACTTTCGTACGTGTGTTGTGCGCTACACTGTGCTCAGGTCCTCCGTGAGTACTCGCAGTTGTAAGCGGAGGGGATCGGTGGTGCGCTCTACCGCTACAACCGGATTACTCATCGGTATTACTCGCTCCGTCCCCACCTCTATCTCTAATTCTCTGAGTTCTATTTTCTAGAAATATAGCCACCCATTCAGTCACTCTTTTTTCTAGTCCAATAGCACTCATTTTTGCCAGTAGTCTCCCATGATCTACCGTACACTATCAAATGCCTTACATAGGTCAATCGCAATACAGTCCATCTGGCCTCCTGAATCCAGGTTATCTGCTATATCTTGCAGAAATTCTACAAGCTGAACTTCAGTTTAATAACCTTCCCTGAACCCAAACTGCCTTCTGTCAAACCAGTTATTAATTTCGCAAACATGTCTAATATAATCAGAAAGAATGCTTTCCCAAAGCTTACATGCAATGCATTCAAACTGACTGGCCTGTAATTTTCAGCCTTATGCAGGATGCGAAATCAGAAAGAAATGGGGGGGGGGGAGAAGGAACATAGGGCTTAACTACTAGTGTTTATTTCAGGAATTATTCGGCGGGGAGGCGTGGTTGTATAAAATTCCGCTGTAATTAAATTTCCCCTTCCTAGAATAATGTACTTTTTAGATCTTTTTGTTTCAATTTTATTTTTATAACGATAATGATAAATATTAGAACGTTATTCCAATCAGCTGAGAAGTTTATGAGAGACTGCTGCTTTCTTAAAAAAGGCCAGAAGCGCGGTTTGTCCTGATTTATTGCTTTATTAGTGGAAAGTTCCTCAACAGGGTTAAGTACTGACTGAACAAATTTGCAAATTTGTCAGTTTGTACACTGTTTAAGTGAATATTGTCCTATTGGCTACCTATCGGAAGCACACCTTCTCCAAGACGTATAGGAGTGGTGTAAGCTCGAGCTACTTAGAGCAATGACTAGGGAGGAGAGCTTCAAGTAAGTTATATTTTTGCCCGGGTTTCAGATGGACTTGCTAGAGTGAAACATGAGCAATAGGCTGCAGGTCTGGATTGTCACTGCTGCGTTCTTTTATTGCTCAAGGTCTGACAGGACATTTGAATTATTGCTGAAGTTTTTATGAAAACATACACAGTAAAAATCATTAATTTCAGTAATAAATTATATGTGTTCTACATTTCCCTCATTATTTTATACTGAAAAAATCCTCCCCGGGCAATTTCAGTGGGGGGGGGGCCTTTGAGATAAAATTGTCGGTGGGGGGAAATCCCTCCCTTCCTCCTGCGATTTCGCACCCTGGCTTTATGTCTATCACCCTTTCCTTTATACACAGGGGCTGCTATAGCAACTCTCCATTCATTTGGCATAGCTCCTTCAACCAAACAATAACCATATAAGTATTTCAGATATGGTACTATATCTCAACCCATTGCCTTTAGTATACCCCGAGAAATCTTATCAATTCCAGCTGATTTTCCAGTTTTCAACTTACTTACATCCCCTATCTGCACATTATCCTTGTAACCAACAATCTTTACATACAGCTGACAGAATACTTCTGCCTTTTGAAGATCCTCGCATACACACTCCCCTTGTTCATTAATGATTCCTGGAATGTACTTCTTTGAACCTGTTTCTGCCTTAAAGTACCTATACATACCCTTCCATTTTTCACTAAATTTTGTATGACCACCAATTATGCTTGCCATCATGTTATCCTTAGCTGACTTCTTTGCTAGATTCAATTTCCTAGTAAGTTCCTTCAATTTCTCTTTACTTCCATAAACATGTCTAACTCTATTTCGTTCCAATCTGCACCTCCTTCTTAGTCTCTTTACTTCTCTGCTATAATATAGTGGATCTTTACCATACCTTACCACCTTTAACTGCCAGTTCAAAATAAGAAGAATTGGGTTGGATAACATAAACTGACTACACAACACAACACAGCTGAAATAGTTACATAAATAAGTATGAACATTTAACTCGGGATTGTTGTTGTTGTTGCACAATTATTGGTACAACTTGTACATAAGATTAGATACAGAAAACTTGCTCAAAGAAGAACATGAATAAAGCAGGAACTTGTCCACTACAGAAATGTTTTTCATTGTACCGGTGAAGCTTACAGCGTTATAATGCTCTTACTTTTGTATAACGCGAAATCTCTTCAATGTAGAAATGCAAACAAATTCTTTAAAATCTACCTGTACAATGCAGAAAATATTAGGAACTGCTTTCTGCAGTTCTACACACAATATTTGTGCATTTCTGGTGCTTATATGATGTCATTGTTTGGACAAACTGACAGATGTGTTTGGACATCCTTGCCATCAGTACACCTGCCGTTCTATTTCTTCACTGCGATACTTTTCGTGAGGGAAAGGCCAGTAATCCGTGTTCCATGATAAACAGGTACAGTAGCTGAACACGGAAGTTTCCAAGAATCTAATGAGATTTTTATAATAGATCATTAACAAAGATAAGGAAGCAGGCATACTGCCAAACAATCAATACTGATCAATACTGATCTGCATTTAGGGGAGTCGCCCAGGTGGCAGATTCCCTATCTATTGTTTTCCTAGCCTTTTCTTAAATGACTTCAAAGAAATTGGAAATTTATTGAACATCTCCATTGGTAAGTTATTCCAATACTTAACTCCCCTATAAATGAACATTTGCCCCAATTTGTCCTCTTCAATTCCAACTTTATCTTCATATTGTGATCTTTCCCACTTTTAAAGAGGCCACTCAAACTTATTCGTCTACTAATATCACTCTCTCCGCTGACAGCTCGGAACATACCACTTAGTCGAGCAGCTCTTCTTCTTTCTCCCAGTTCTTCACAGCCCAAACTTTGCAACATTTTTGTAACGCTACTCCTTTTTCAGAAATCACCCAGAACAAATCAAGCTGCTTTTCTTTGGATTTTTTCCAGTTCTTGAATCATGCAATCTAGTAATCCTGGTGAGGATCCCATACACTGGAAACATGCTCTAGTTGGGGTCTTACTAGTGACTTATATGCTCTCTCCTTTGCATACATACTACAATACCTAAACACCCTCATAACCGTGTGCAGAGATCTGTACCCTTTATTTACAATCCCATTTATGTGATTATCCCAATGAAGATCTTTCTTCATATTAACACCTAGATACTTACAATGATCCCCAAAAGGAACTTTCACCCCATCAATGCAGTAATTAAAACTGAGAGGACTTTTCCTATTTGTGAAACTCACAACCTGACTTTTAACCCCATTTATCATCATACCATTGGCGAATGTGTTCAGACAAGGTGCGAATTTAGGCCAGAATGGATGGTGAGAATATGAAGATTGAATGTTTGATTATTTGTTGCGGCTTGTGAGTGACAACTAAGGGTCTGTTGTTGGGATGGATATTTAGTAATGAAATGGTGACAAAACGAATTAAATCCTCGACTGTAGGTATTTTAAAAAGGGTACGGCTAGGTGATGTAGGTGGATCAATGGTTCTGAAAGGTGCTATGAGTTCTGGTTGATTTAGAGGTGGTGCAGGGCGGCTATGTCAGCGGCGAGAATACACTGCGTGATTACCTCCACAGGTATGGCATTGAGGGGGTTGATGCGTGTTGGGACACCTGGCTGTAGAGTGATCTCGATTGCAATGTCCACATTTAGGAATCTTGGCGGTACACTGAATGGTGGTATAATTATTGTAGATGAGACAGCGCTCACACTGGATGGCTTGTGGAGGTGGGGCACAAGATGGTTCCACTTTATGGTGGTGTCTATGTATAGAGACCCCGCTGGCCAAAACACGGTCGACATCTTCGGGCGATGGCAGAAGATCTCACCATATAGGTGGGACCCATGGAGTTCTTGATTCTGAATGCCTTCTTGATAGTCCAGTCAAGTTAAACATGAAAAGGGGGTCGTGCTTGCAAAAGGTCCAGTCGTTCTGAATTTTTTATATGTTGTTAGGACCTAAACAAATATTAAAAAACCAGATTTGCAATTTCCAAAGTGCTGTGCGAGCGGCGGTGTACCCAAAAATCCATGAAATTTTCTGACTTTTTTCAGGTTTTGCTCAATATCTTAGTGAAGGAAGGGTCTGACTGGAATAGTCACTCTATGTGCTTTTAAAGGAGACTAAATTTGCTACAATTTGAGGCCAAGGCGAGCTCTATACAGCCATTGATTCCCAAGATACAGTTCTTTGAATATAAGTCATTTTTTTCCAAAAAGCGAAATTTGTTTGAATTGTCATTTATTTTGTGAAATATCTTCTAAAATATGTATCGCACCCCAAATATTACATTGAATGAAGTTGTAGAAAATTTAATTAGCTTTCATTTGAGACCAAACTGGTACCTGTAGGCACAGTGGTTCTCTCCAAAACATCAAAAACAGTCATAAGTGGGTTTGGGGGGAAAATGCAAATAAACTGTCCTCACGTCTTTTTATGCTTTTTATCAAACAGTTAAAATTAATTTTTGTTATTGTTAAAAATGCATTTGAGACCTGTCGGGTAGACTGTACAATCCATGTGACTAATAACTTCATAATTTTAGGAGTTTTTTTTTACAGAACCAATTGGGAACAGTTGCAGACAAATGAAGGACCCCGTGGCGATAACATTCTTTTTGGATCGTGAAGATCTGCTAATCTTGCAAGGAAGGCTATTTTAGGACGCGTAGTAGAACCAGTCCTAATCTTTCGTACTGGTGTGAGAAAGACAGACAGGCGACAGAGAGAGGAAATAGCCCTCACAGGTGTTCCCGCCTCAAAGGGAATTCCGCAAGTGTTTTCGTTGTCCCCTCCCTTGACCTCCTTACTCGCACCCGGCCCTTCCAGGGCAGCTCTCAGTGTGTTGCGACATGTCTATCCGTCCGGGCGTGTGTTTCTTGTGTCGTGAGGACCTCGACACAGGTCCTATTGTGATAATCAAAGAACGAGGAATTCGAACACTAATTGAAGTGAGCAAAAAACGTGGTCTCACGGAAAATAAAAATTACCTCCAAAATTGCAACCAATTCAGCGTTCATGATGCATGCAGGAAGAGATATACAGCTGTGTGTAACGTTGAAGCCTCAGTTCGTCGAGGAGGGGATTCTGCTTCCCAACCGAAGACTCCATCGACAAGATTATCAAGTAAACTGGCTCCTACCTTGAGAGGGATTTGCTTTTTGTGTGGTGATGCAATCACTGAAGCATTTCTCCAGCAACAAAGCAAACTGCCCTTGGCAAGAAGGAATGTGGTCCATACAGTTCAGAAGTTGGGCACGAGGCAAACTATTTTAGATGCTGCTAAACGCCGAGGTGACGACTGGGGAAGGGCCATTGAGGAGCGCCTCCTCGCCATTGACGACCTGGTTGCTGCAGACGGGACGTACCACAGATTTTGCTATAGGAGACTGTTTATAATACTACCTGCTACTGGGAATAAGAGAGGGCATCGTCCAGCCAGTAATACTGAAGAAGCGATGGAGTGTGTGTACGATTACCTATTGGAAAACAGTGATGAATGCCAGTTTTCTTTATCATACCTTCTGGAGTAAATTAAGGGTGATTGTATCCCTGATGTCAGAACAGCGAAAACTCACCTCCAAGAACGTTTTGGCGATGACATAGTCATAGTGGAGATGGGTTCCAACAAAGGGACACTCGTCTGCTTCAAAAACACCGGCCACAAAATTTTGTATGATCATTGGTACAAGGAACAAAAAGGCGATGCGCAGCAAGAGCGGTTGAGAGTTGTGAAGGCAGCAGCAGAAATCATCGTGGAAGATATCCGCACGCAAGTGTATGACACCAGTCAGTATCCCCCCTCGGACGATTTCTTCAACAATGTTGATTCTGTCATCCCTGAGTCAGTACAGCTATTTTTTGAGACTGTTGTTCTCAAAAACAAGCGTGGCCTCCTTGAAGCATAGAAGAAGGAGGGAGTAGAAGTGGCTGTTGCGGAAGAAGATGCGGATCGAGAGATCGTCATGACAGCGCTTTCAAGAAAAGCAGTAGCCGATCGGGTCCTCATAGTGGGAGAAGACGTCGACCTGCTCGTTCTTCTCAATGGTTTAAGCGCTGAAGAGACAAACGTCTACCTTCAGAAGAGCACGAAGGGCGAAGCTGGTTGCTGTCACTACTCTTCGACCTCCTACAACCACCAGGGCTCCCAGAGATCGCCAGGGACAGTGCTATTCATCCACACGTTTACCGGGTGCGATACCACCTCAGCACCGTTTGGCCAAGGAAAGACCAAAATGACCATACTCCTGAGCAAGAGTGAACACCTTGCTGAGCAAGTGGAGGTCTTCATTCGGCCAGACTCCACCCCACAAGCCGTGAGAGAAGCAGGCATCAAGTGCTTTGTGGCTCTATATGGGGATGACATCACGAGGGATACTTTGGATTTCCTGAGGTATAAGGCGTTTGTCACTTCAACGAGAATAAACCTCGCCCGTTTGCCACCGACGGAAGATGCCGCAGGCCACCATGCAGCAGGGTACTACCTCCAAGTGCAGAAGTGGCGGGGAGTCAATTTGAATCCCACTGATTGGGGGTGGAAGCTGTCTTCTCAGGGACTCACCCCCATTCCCACCACCATGGATCCCGCACCTCCTGCCCTTCTGCGAAAAATTTCATGTAAATGCAAGAAAGGGTGCTCTGGGGGCTGCTCGTGCAGAAAGGCTGGGCTCCACTGTTCAGTCCTCTGCCAGACATGCGGTGGCAAATTGCGCATTAACGTCCCGGATGTGGAGCTGAAATGTTCTGACGATGAAGATGACCCGACTACAGACTGGGCGCTTCTCTTAGCGTCCATCACAGCCATCGAGACACCGTCTTCGTGCGAGCACATGCCAGGGCCATCTAAGACAAAAAGGCATGATTTGGCAACCAAAACACTATACCTACATGATTTATATTAGTTTTCTTTTTTGTGTACGTATGTAACTTGTCCTTATAGTAGGTACCATGATGTTTGTACAAGCATTTTAGTATGTATGTATATAAAACAATGTTTGATGATGACGTAATTCCCCATAAGTATATTATCTTTTTCTTTTTTCATCAACATTTTTTCTAACAATAACAAAAATAAATAAATTTTAACTGTTTGATAAATAAAACCATAAAAAGACGTGAGAACAGTTTATTTGCATTTCCTCCAAAACCCACTTATGACTGTCTTTTGTTATATGCCGTTTTTGAGAGAACCGCTGGGCAGGTACCAATCTGGTCTCAAATGAAAGCTAATTAAATTTACTACAACTTCATTCTATGTAATATTTGGGGTGGGATACATATTTTAGAAGATATTTCACAAAATAAATGACCAATTCAAACAAATTTCACTTTTTTGAAAAAATGACTTATTTTCAAAGAACTGTATCTTGGGAACCAATGGCTGCATAGAGCTCGCCCTGGTCTCAAATTGTAGAAAATTTAGTTCACTTTAAAAGCACATAGAGTGACTATTCCAGTCAGACCCTTCCTTCACTAAGGTATTGAGCAACACCTGAAAAAAGTCCGAAAATTTCATGGTTTTTTGGGTACACCGCCGCTCGCACAGCACTTTGGAAATTGCAAATCTGTTTTTTTATTATTGGTTTAGGTCCTAACAACATATAAAAAATTCAGAACGACTGGACCTTTTGCAAACACGGATGTACATCTTGACTGGACTATGACTGCAATGCCTTCCGCGTGGAGTTCAGAGAATTGTTTCTTCTGTAATAGAGGGGTCAATACCTCATATTACACGCTGAGAAGGTGGTAGCGTGATAGGGACGGGGTAGTGTTGATGGGTTGAGGAGAGAGTAGTTTAAACGGGGTATTTGATCCAAGTTAGTGAGCTCCTATTGCAGTGGTGAGTTTAGTGGCCGTGGTGTCCCCATTAACTTGAATGATGACTCCACTTGTTGTTCGTCCGATGTCCGCTATATCCTCTCAGTGCATATTAAATCTGAGCAGGGTGGAAAAAATGGCATGTGGAGACTGGAACTCGGAGGCAGTGTTGGGGAGTAGAAATTAATGCGTTCCTGAGGGGTAAATTGGAGCAAACGGGAAAAAATGATGAGGCGTCTTGTGCCGGATACGGATGAAAGTCCGAGTGGAGAGGGGGTAGTGGTGAATCTAGTGAAGAAGTCAGCTAAGGATAACATGATGGCAAACATAAACCCCACGGCACTTAACGCCCTTGAAAGGACTTTGGCCTGCCCAGCGGCCGCTGCTCGGCAGAAATGGGCTGACTGATGGCGTCCGTGGACGGTAGAGGCGCACTTGTAATGTATGTCGATGGTGCAGGTTTCAGGTCCAGAGCAAGACGTCATGGAGCTTGTTCTTCTTCCGGAGCAGACTATGGAGAAAACCTCTTAAACTGGAAGTGAACTTTAGTGTTGTCACTCAGCGAAGCTGGTATCATGAAAAGAAACCGTGGAGGCCACTGCGTTGGCTACTTGGTGCCACCAGCAGTGCCAATGCACTATGAGATACTTTATCTAATTACCATAAACAATGCCTGCCTGGCCATCAGATGATATAAACGTTGATTCCCATAGCGAACCTGAAATATTTGTCCCCAATGAGTAAATATATAATACCAATATAAATGGTCCATTATTGGACATTATAAATTTTCCACCTAACTCATTCCTGGTTGCCAGCGTTTCACCCCAGTATGCTAAGTTGCCAATGTCCAATAATGGACCATTTATATTTGTATTATAAATTTGCTCATTCGGGACAAATATTTCAGGTTTCCAATGGGAATCAACATCTACTGTATATCATCTGATGGTCAGGCAGGCATCAATTTTTGGTAACGAGATAAAATCTCTCAGAGTGCATTGGCACTGCCGGTGGCTCCAAGTAGCCTACGCAGTGGCCTTCACGGTATGCACTAGCCATGCATCTTGGTGGGTGTGCTACTTACCAACTGATGAGCCCAACTTAGCACACTGGAGCGAAACGCTGGCAACCAGGAATGAGTCCAATAACGAACCATTTGGTTGATAAGACAGAGTCGAAGGAGCTTTTAAAAAGTAACTATCACCAGTGGAAAATGGTAAATAAAAATGTAAAAAGACTTTGGGATATGTTTAAAGCAATTGTTGAGGAATGTGAAAACAGTTTTATAACTTTACAGGTGGTAAGGAATGGTAAAGACCCGCTATATTATACTACTGAAGTAAAGAGACTAAGAAGGATGTGCGGGCTGGAAAGAAATAGAGTTAGAAAAGGTTATGGAAGTAAGGAGAAATTGAAGGAACATACTAGGAAATTGAATCTAGTGAAGAAGTCAGCTAAGGATAACATGATGGCAAACGGAACTTAACGCCCTTGAAAGGACTTTGGCCTGCCCAGCGGCCGCTGCTCGGCTCGAAGGCCTGCAGATTATGAGGGGCCATATGATGAGCACGACGCATCCTCTCGGTCGTTATTCTGGGCTTTCGAGTCCGGGACCGCCATTTCACCGTCAGATAGCTCCTCAATTCTCATCACGTAAGCTGAGTGGACCTCGAACCAGCCCTCAGGTCAAGAGAAAAATCCCTGACCTGGCCGGAAATCGAACTCGGGGCCTCAGGGCGAGAGGCAGGCACGAGGCCGGCTAGCAAACATAAATGGCAGTCATATAAATTTTAGTGAAAAATGGAAAGGTATGTATAGATACTTTAAGACAGTAACAGCAACAGTAACAGGTTCCAAGGGGGACATTCCAGGAATCAGTAATGAACAAGGAGTATGAGAGGATTTACAGAAGACAGAAGTAAGTAAAAATTGTTGGTTACAGGGATAATATCCAGATAGAAGTGGTGTCAAATACTAATAAAGTATTGAAATTTACTTACGATAGTAAAGACATTTACAGTAAGATACAAAATTTGAAAATTAGAAAAGCAGCTGGAATTTATAAGGTCTATGGGGATATACTTAAGGCAACCGGGTAGTGTAAACATTAGTTCCCAATAAATCTCTAATATCTCCGAAACTACTTGAGCTATATTTATGAGAATTTGAATAATTATTACAATAACTTAAGGGTATAAATCAGTTGAATTTTGTGAGGATTGGAAAACTATGAGCAGTTGCGTAAGGTTAAATTAAGAAAAGGGACTGGTTTGTTTTTGTACCATTTTCTTGTGATCTAGAAGACTCAGAACCTTGAGTATGGGGGAATATACTTGCAAATGTGTGATTAATAGCCTATAGCAGATTTATATTGATGGACTTGATGGCTGATTTTTAAACGAAAATCTAATCGAGCAAACTTTTTGAGCATTTTGTAACGGCATTTTTGGTTATACTTCATAACTTATCTCAATAACTACTAATTGTTTGAAATCGATTCTGCTACAGACTATACACTGTTACTTGCGCGGTATGTGGTAGAAATTTCAGGATTGTACAGTTTTCAGTTCCCGAGAAAAAGGTACATAACTGATCAACAATTGTATTTTGAGAAAGTGAAAGTCTAATGCGGCTTATGGTTCCAATCTGTAGCTAGCTTCAGGTAGTTCCCGTCTCCAATTTTAGATGGCGCTGGAGGTCATTCATAACGTGTAAATAGTTGTACACAGGTTCTGTAGATGGCACGCAAATAGGCATGAAATGAGCGATATTAATAATTAAAGGCAGTTTGTCTCGAACTGAAGTATTTCAAGCCTAACCTCAATCAGTGGGCCCTTCTAACAAAGACTTAGCCATATAACGTCGAACATTATGGAGATAATATTGCTGGATTGCATTGAATCCGACTTTACCCAATCGATTAACTTTGTTCGAACTTATATCGATTTTAAGCAATAGTTCCATGATGCTACAGTATTTGTGTTGTTTGAATTTGAATTCCAAGTGCCCATGTGCTTGTGCTGTTAAACTTTGTTCCTTGTGCTTGTTTATTAGAAATATATCTTCGCCAGTCCTCCTGAAATCCTGTATTTCCTGTTTGAGCACACCTCAGTGGCTGAAAGCTGATAGTTCTATTAATGTAGTTCTGTATGCTTCCTGTCTCAGTGCATTTAATTCTGTTATTTTTATTTTCATGTGATACTTGGATATTGATGTGAAACCCCATTCTCTTTCATATGGTGTGCTCTGCTGCGTTGCTTTTAAAGGGATTTCTTATTTGCTATAGTATCAGCTTTGTGTTAATGTGTCAATCATTCATTTGCAGTAAAAAGCAGCTTTGAGGCGTGAGGTTATGTTCTCAGTAACATAGTATGCCATACGAACTAGGGATATCAGATTATTATTTACAACATAGTAAGTACTGTACTTGGAAATAAAAATATATGATTTACAATGTATTGGGCATGGAAATAGTAGAACTGAATTATTATCGACGGGATTTGGGGGCGGTGGGGGGGCAGGGGAAGGGAGGGGGGAGCTGTAAGCATAACCGGATGTGCGTTACTGCGCCGGATGCTGCTTCTCTGCGCTATCTGTTGATAATAGCAGTAAGGTATTGCACAAAATGCGCACTGTGACGCTATCTCTTATGGGAGACTGAAACTACTAGCGCCTAGTGGCTTGGTACCGGTACCGAAATTTATCATTGAGTTTCATCTCTATTCTATTCTATCCTCTTTGGGTTGAAGGTTGAATACGAGCACAATCCAGAGTCATCTATTATCGGCACACGTTTCTTCTTCTTCTTGATATTTGATTGGGTTCGGCATTTAGCTAACACCCAGCTCCAATACTTTATGAATGAAACACTTCACAACACTCTTAACCACTTATTTGTGATGATCACTTGTAGGAGTGAAAATCTACATCTTGTGGAAATAAGGGGAATAGACTTAGGAGTAAGCACGTGGACACAAGGTACTATATCTTCACGCCGAAGTGATCCATCTTGGCGTCTTGCTACTATGACATACTAGACCGAGTCTACAATTGGGAAGGACATAGAATATAACCCAATTACTAAAGGAGTTAATGTTGAGGATGGGATAACACAAATCAGAGAGTTGTAATGTAGATATTGCTCAATGTGTATATGAAAAGTACCTAGAGCGTGTATTATTACAAACGACGTGTTACCCTAAACCTTACCTACTGAATTTCGATCTTTCTAACAAAAGAACAATGCACCATAACACGTGTGATAGAGTCGACAAATGACAGCAGCAGTGCGAACAAGGGTCTCAGTAGCTGTAATAGTTGTATATCAAACAAAACCGAAACATATCTTAAATAGACATAGTAGCCAGTGAGAAGTAAGACTTTTTTAAATGACACAACTATAGTTCAGGTATTATGAGTTTCGACTTGACGTTTGAGCGCTGCCTTTTGGCGGAGGGTAAGTGAATTAATCAACAGCCAATCATAGGCAGCCGATCGCTCCGATAGAACGCGTTAGATTCGAGTTCCGATTGGCAGTGTTGTCGATCTGTTGTTTACTGTAACCACGTGCTATCAGCTGTGTGTTGTATGTGCTCAGTTCTTTTCGCGGTCTTTGTGTGTCTTTGTGCTAGGTTGTTGTTCGTTTATATTTCGTAGTGTAGAGTTTATAAATGTATTGTTTAGTATTTTTAATAGTATAGCGCGTTATAATGAAGTGAATAGCGTGTAACAGGTGATATATTTTATATAGTAGCTTAGTTTAATATTTCGTTCGGTAGTTATATGTCGACGCCTACGTCTAAGGATGAAGCCCCAAGAGCTCGGACGCGGTACTCCACTAATAAGTCAGGCCCGGGAAATTGTATGTAATGTTAGGCAGTCATTCTTGACAAAGTACCAACAATGGCGGCTAGAAAGAATGAGTTGATTAAGTGGTTGAAGGAGCACAATATTTCGGTTCGCGATGGCATGAGGAAGGAGGATCGTATGCATCCCTTGAAACAAAACAAGCCGCAGTGCCCAGTTTATGTGGTGGATAGCCAGAAGGAACGGGCATAGAGTAGTTCACTTTCCACAATACCATTGTCATCTTAACGCCACAGAACTGATTTGGGCCCAAGTGAAGGATTATGTAGCTGAGAATAACCGACTCTTCACAGTTTCGGAAGTTGAAAGACTTATTTTCGAAGCCGTAGGCCGTATAAGTGCGGAGGACTGCAACAACGTTGTGAGACACACGAAATCCGAGATGATTAAAGCTTCGGAGAAAGAAAGTCTCACTGACGATTATGTTGAAGACTTTATTTTCTCTTTAGGGTCAAGCGAGAGTGAAACCTCAACAGACGATGACAATGCCGATAGTGACTCAGAAATGAGTGGTATATTCGCTTGTAGAATGATTTCCTTCGTTAGGGGAAACTGAATCTAATAGCAACGCGATATCTTCTACATGGTGAGTAGAAATTTAATTTAATTTTCTCACCTTTTATCTGTTCGAGCATTGGCATATTTTTATCTTGTAGCCTTATCCTAAATGTGTTGTGTATTATTGATACTATGTGAATCATGTATGTTGCTACAAAGAATAACTTATTATGGACTTCTATTCCAGTATTTACATTTGTTCGTGTTGTGTATCATAAATCAGCTGTTTGTATTCGTAGCAGTTTGGCACCACCGGCTGACTTCCGGCTAACTGTCAAGTCGAAACTCATAAAAACGGAACTATAATAATTAAAACGTTAACCGGATGGAATTTCTTATAGTATGATTTTCGTATCATCTAAAAATCTGTTTAATATGTATATTACCTCCGGTGTCGGGTTGTAAACAAGACAACCAACACTTGTTGGACGCGGTACTCGTAAACGTATTAGACTTTTAAGTAACCGTGTTCGAGCCTGAATGTATAACGGACACTGTAGAATGAGGTGATTTGTATCCGCCTCATTTGAACCACACTGACATATCGGTTGGTTGACAATGTTGAAACGATATTTATACATGGGCGTAAGCGCATGGTTGAAACGTAGCCTAATAATATTTATTATATGACGCCGTGTGTATGTGGTTCGTTGATACCAGTGTTGGATTGGCAGAGAGGGTTGGATTCTGTGGTAGAATTTCCCTTTTATACTTGCAGTTTAATTCCAGAACTGTTGCCATGTTGTTTTTATGTTTCTTTAGTATTGGAATTACATCAGTTACTGGAATCATAAATGTCATTGGAGGGGTGTTGAGCAGTGATGCTTCTTTAGCAGCTTTATCCGCTTTTTCATTACCGGGAATATTTTTATGCGTCGAAATCCATATAATCGTAATCTGTATACCATCATTATGTAAGTCTTATATTAGCTGCTTAACATTGTAAACATAACAGTTAAGCGTGAATTTAGAGGACTGGATCGATTATAACGCTGATAGTGAATCTGTGAAAATATTGGCATTTGGAATTGATTCGTTTTTTATATACAGTAGTGTTTGTCTTATCGCTATAAGTTCTGCTGTGAATATAGAGAAATATGGGTGCAGTTTATATGGTTCAGTGTGTTGTATTCGTTCATAATAAAACGCTGCGCCTACTCCACAGGCATTCTTAGATCCATCAGTACAGAAATTATGACCAATATTAGAGTATGATAAACGAAGTTTTTTCGAGGTTGATGAAAACGTAGAGATTTTATACTGTACCAAAGCAAAACTAGTTGTAGCTTTTATAGTATCTGGGTAGTATTGGACTACGTCATATGATACTGTATAATGGGAGAGGTTTGCGTTCCTTAAGATGTTGGTTTTTAGTGTCGATACGTGTTGGAATACGCTTATTAAAGCAGGGGTTCTTTTATCTCTTATATTATACGAATTGTATCTTTCATACAGTAGTTGGAGTTTCGGTACAATAGGATTAGAAACTGTTATTAAACGTCTTAGTAGGTACTTGGAAGCAAGGTATTGTCGTCGAATATGGAGTGGTGGTTCTCCCGTTTCCACTTGCAAAGCATTCGTTGGTGTAGATTTTAATGCACCAAAACAAGTACGTAATGCTTGGTGTTGTATAGTATTCAGCTTATTCAGTGTTGAGGTATTAGCAATATCAATGATATGTGCGCAATAATCTAATCTTGAACGAATTGTAGCGCAGTACACTGACTTGGTTGTTGTAGGGTCTGCCCCTCATGATCGTCTCGTTATAGCTTTGAGTAGTTTTATATAAGTAGCAGCCGTATTTCTCAGGTATTGGACATGTCTAGTAATTTAGTTTGTTATCTAGGATAATGCCTAGATATTTATGATGTGTATTTATCGGTATCTCATAGGAAGCCACTATTAGTGGTTCAGTGTTGTAGATCCGTTTCTGAGTAAAAATGAGTGCTGAACACTTAGATGGAGATAGTGATAAACCATGGGCACTTAGCCAGTTCTGTACTTCAAGCATTAGTTTAGTAATAGTATTACGTGCACTATCAATATCTCTCTCTGATGTGTAAATGACTATATCATCCGCATAGAGTACGATACGGGCAAATTGTAGTACAAGTTGTTCTAGGTTTGAGAGGCAAATAATATGCCACTAAAAATATCGCCCTGTGGGATTCCATCCGTAGCCTGACGTGAAATAGTTGGAGCATCAGGGTGTTTTATTATTAGCGTTCTATATGTAAGGAGGTTTCGGAGTAGTGTGATGAACGAAATAGGAATGCCTTAGCATGATAATGAGGCCCATAACATATGCAATGGGACGGAATCAACACCCCCCCCCCGTATATCCAGAAAAATTGCAATTGTGTAATTATTGCGTGTTTTAGCAAGCAATATATCAGTTAGTAGGATATTAATGGGATCATGTGAACTGCGACCTTGAAAATATGCATATTGGTATTTGGGAACTAATTCATGGTATTCTAAGTAGCATAAAAAACGTAGTATTATTTTAAAAAATGTTTTGCGTATACAAGATGCTAATACTATTCCAGGTATATTCTTGTGATCATTCAACGGTAGACGTGGTTTCGGAATAGGTATTAAGAAAAAATTATTCCAGTCGTCTGGAGGAGTAGAGGTTTGTAGGACTTGGTTGTAGTGATTAACAAGTTCTTGTAATGCCTGATTAGGTAGGGTTATATTATCGTGTAATTAATGTAATCCGGACCAGGTGTGGATGTTTTACATTTCTGCAACGTAGCTGTGAGTTCACGTAGGGTGATGTTCCGTAACAAAACTGAAGATGGTCGTGTAGAATCATTGTTTTTAGGGATAAACTGTGGGACCATCGTATTCGGTGTTAATGAGTGAAGGAATTGTTCCAATATATCGGGCTGAATTAAAGGTCTAGTAATTTGTGTGGAGACACGCGTCAGTGCTCTGATCGCGTTCCACATCCTTGTTACTGATATATATTTATGGAAAGAATTGATAAATGTTTGCCAAGCTTTGCGTCTTTTTTTGTGGAATATGCGGTGTATTGTAGCAGTATGGTGTTTCAGCCGAATATAATTCGCTAAGTTTAATGTTTTCCGATAGATTTTAAAAAGGCGTTTCCCTTTAAGAATTAAGTGGTGACATTCATCATCCCACCATCTGAGGCCACAAATATTGTGGGACTGTGCGTTAGGTGTTGGTTTAAATGGGTGATAACATTCCAGATATTGATATATCATTTGATAGAGAGTATTGTAATTAAAATCATCGGCTTTATGTTTCTCAATCTGTTTGAGTATAAATATCTTGAACGCCTCTGGATCAAACTTATGTATATAGCGTGTTGTACTCGTTACTTTATGGGACCATATGGGTTGCACTATTGATACGGAACCATGAGTGATAAATATTGGAAAGTGAACACTGCTATGGGTATCACTTAATGTACGCCAGGTAGTTGTGGATGCTATATTATAACTGCATAATGAAATATCCACTGCACTGGGTGGTGCTCCAGAGGGGGTTAGTCTAGTCGGTTTCCCATCATTGAGAATGTGAAGTTACTTTGCTGTATTGCATTCAAGAAGTTAGTTCCCTTCGGTGTATCAAATTGGGAACCCCATTGGGTATGGTGAATATTCGTGTCCTCTAAAATAAGTAGCTGGCTGGTGTCGGGGAATTGTTGAAAAAATTGTTGCCATTGCATATATTATATATATTGATCAGGTGGGCAATATATATTTATGACATATATATTTTTAGATATTATACCAAGTACATATGTATTAGGTATTTGGTATTGGGGATGAAATAGCTGATATGTGAATGATTGATGTATGAGAAATGCTACTCCATCATAACCCGGGCCGTCTTTGCGTTCAATTTGGAAAGAAGGTATAGAAAAAACATTATCGGGTGCAAGCCAAGTTTCTTGTAGGACTGCTATAGCCGGTGTTGTTTCTTTTATCAATATTCGCAATTCATGATATTTATTCCGAATACTTCTAGCATTTCATTGAATTATTTTCATTGTCTTGATTAAATAGGAGCTGGAGGCTGTCGCAAAATTGTCCAATCATGGTTAACATATTAGGTTGATCCTTAAGTAATGGTGGTAGTAGCAACATGAGTGTATGTAGACAATGTAGGACTTAGTCCTTTTGCGTATCACGTTGAGAGGGCAAAACCGCTGGGTTTACCGCTTGCTGTGATAAATGTTGTCTTGATGTAGATGGGAGCGGCTGAGGATGTGAAGGGGGTGTTTTGCTGAGCTTGCATTTGTACGTGTCGAGGAAGTTGATAGTGTTGCCGTATTTGCATATGTCCCATACGATCATAACCGGGAGTTGGTTTGGGTGGCAAATCTTGAACAATCACCTGTGTAAACTTCCGCTTACACGGAGCTTCAACAACAGTTGGAGACGCATGAGTATGTAGGGGGGGGGGATTTTGAAGAGTATCTTGTGGAGCTATTGGCTGTGGATATAAACGAGAAGCAGCCTCCGAAAAGGATACATTCTCTAGGCACATTATTTTTTTATATCGACTTGGCGTTTGTGTACATCACATTCGGTCGAACCCGATACGTGCTGCTTATTGCAGTGCAAACATTGTATTACATTAGATAGACAATCTGCTGTCGCGTGATTTAATCCATAATACCGGCATCTAAAGGTGGAAGATTGACAATTTCTTAGAATGTGGCCATATCTTTGGAATTTCGCACAAATAATTGGATGAAAAATAAATGGAGTAACTTCTAACACAACTTGAAAAATAGAGACATATTTGGGAATATGTTTTGCATAAAAGACAACTTTGACTGAGCCAGTCGGCAGATATACTACCTTACACTCCTCTATAGTCTTACGGTTTAGCCTTTTTACAGAATGTACCTTTATATCACTTTTGATTAGGGCTAATATGTCAGCTTCTGTAAGATTTTTCTCAACCCCTCTAATTGTACCAATCCGAAATAAGTTTGAATGTGGTATGAATGCCTGTAAATTGTGTGAGGCAAGAAAATTACTCTGTAAAAATGAGTTAGCATGTAGGGCAGATTGAAAAGTGATCTGAATCCTGTTTCTCCCTTTTGGCTGAATGGAGTGAACATGGAAATTACTTTCATGTAGGAGTCTTCCGAGTGTCATTGGATGTAGGTTTCCAATATTATTCGTATTTTTGGCGGACACAAATACCAGATATGGACCTTGGTTGGGTAGCTATATCAAGCACACTTATTGTTAGTGGTGTTAGTAATTGAATTATTAGCATGATTAGGTGGAGGATTATTAGCCACAGAGGTATCCTTAAATTTATTTGATGAATTTTGATTCGTTTTCCCTGTTTCTTCATAATCTACATTTTCATTAGCTGAAGGATCAGGTCCTTCACCCCCTCCACTGTCACTATCCATATTGACCCACACTGTACACTCTACCAAACTTCAAGCACTAACTAGAAAAATCTAGAACCGACCCGATATAACCACACGCACTACACAACCGCACCACTCAACAGAGTAAACGAGACTGATCGGCACATATTATCTGGATGCATTTGTGTACGGGGATGGGGAGTAGGAGGGAGCTGTCCCGGTTCCGGTAGTGCTGCCAACTGAATGAAAATGAAATCTGAATTGAAACGAGAATATAATCGATCAATATGAAGTTTTTAAACCGTCATTATCTTAAGCCAACAACTGTGTCACATACACATTATATAACATTTTTCGATGCGAATCTTGTTCCTAGCATGAATTCTATAGTTTGGCTTTGCTGTGTAAACAACAACAGTACTAGTACGTAAAGTGTACGCCAGATGTCGCACAACAATGCTTAAGCGATTCATAGTTTGTGTTTCAAAGGTTGCCAGTACGAATCTCGAAGATTGCCGAGGTCGACCGATTCAGCACTAGAGTGTAAATGCATCCAGATAAAGTGTGCCGATAATACAACTGTAGTCGGCTATGGCGCAATCACAATGTAAACATCGGATTAACATAAACATTACAAAGGCGGTAAAACGGCTGACAATCGTTAATGCGTGCTCAGGCTAGCCAATGTGATGAACAGAAGAATCTCCCTAGATTACAAACTTTCCCGATTTTAGTTACACGATGTAGAACAAGAAATATTCCCGGAAAACAAAAAGAGGGCGTGTCGTTACACGTAATTGCCGTATGCATGGTTACATTAAAATATCAATAATGACCTCAAATATGGTTTCTATACCCATGCGTTATATATTGTTGTAATCGGGAAAGAATGGAGAATGTTTTGAACCTAAAAACAAGAAATGCTATTTTTGGTCATTCCACACTACCCGGTTCCCTTAAGACAATGGGTTGGGATATAGTTCCATATTTGAAGTACTTATGTGGTTACCATTTGCATGAAGAAGCTATACGATATGAATGGAGAGTTGCTATAGTAGCCTCTGTGTATAAAGGAAAGGGTGATAAACATAAACCCAAAAAAATTACAGGTCAGTCAGTTTGACATGTGTTGCATGTAGGCTTTGGGAAAGCATTATTTCTAATTATATTAGACATGTTCACAAAATGAATAACTGGTTTGTTAGAAGACAGTTCGGGTTCAGGAAAGGTTATTCCACTGAAGATCAACTTGTAGGATTCCAGCCAGATATAGCAGATACCTTAGATTCAGGATGTAAAATGGACTGTATCGCAATTGACCTATCTAAGGCATTTGATATGGAAAGCCATGGGAGACTACTGGCAAAAATGAGTGCAACTGGACTAGACAAAGCAGTGACGGAATGGGTAGCTATATTTCTAGAAAATAGAACTCAAATAATTAGAATACGTGAAGCATTATCTGATGCTGTGATCACTATGAGGGGAATTTCTCAAGGCAGTTTTATTGGACCTTATATATGTCAATGATATGTGTAAAGAAGTGGAATCAGAGATAAGGCTTTTTGCAGATGATGTTATTCTGTACACGTACTGGGTAATAAATAAGTTACAAGATTGTGAGCAACTGCAAAATGACCTCGATCATTTTGTGAGATGGACAGTAGGCAATGGTATGATGATAATTGGTTTCAAAGTCAGGTTGTGGGTTTCACTAATAGGAAATGTCCTCTCAGTTTTAATTACTGCTTGGATAGTGTGGAAGTTCCTTAGGGGGATCACTGTAAGTAATTAGATGTTAATATAAGAAAAGATCTTAATTTAAGTAATCACATAAAAGGTACTGTATTGTAAATAAAGGGTCCAGATCTCTGCACATGGCTATGAGGATATTTAGGGTATAAAGGAGAGGGCTTATAAGTCTTTGATAAGAAGCCAACTAGAGTATGGTTCCAGTGTATGGGACCCTCACCAGAATTACTTGATTCCAGTACTGGAAAAAATCCAAAGAAAAAGCAGCTTGATTTCTTCTGGGTGATTTCCGATAAAGTAGTAACGTTATGGAAATGTTGCAAAGTTTGGGCTGGGAAGACTTGACACGATCTACTCGACTAAGTGGTATGTTCTGAGCTGTCAGTGGAGAGACAATGTGGAATGACATTAGTACACAAATACGTTTGAGTGGTGTTTTTAAAAGTAAGAAAGATCACAATATGAAGATAAAGTTAGAATTCAAGAGAAAAAATTGAGACAAATATTCATTTATAGGAAGAGGAGTTAGGGATTGGAATAATTTACCTAGGGAGTTCGATAGTTTTCCAAATTCTTTGCAATTTTTAAGAAAAGACTAGGTTAACAACTGACAGGGAATCTGCCGCCTGGGTGAGTGCCTTAAATGCAGATCAGTGGTGATGGATTGACGTTAATGAGGAATTATCCACAAGGACATCTTACCATTACGATTAAAAATCGCTGTACGAAATTTTGACAGTAAAAATGTGGTTCTTTCTCACAGAATATAATCTTATAGTGTTCTATAAAAGTGAGTCACAAGTAATGAGATAAAAGATGTATGGTAGGTTTCGTAATCTTTAAACTGATTTCTTCTTAAGCTTGTCGAAGGAGTCGATTTAAACGTTGGTATTACCTTCAATATCAATACCTCTGTTATAAGAGGCGCATCGACCGACCAAATTGACTGTGTGGATAGTGTCACATAGCTGTGAGTTTGCATTTGGGAGATGGTGGGTACGAATTTCATCATTGGCAGCCCTGAACATAATTTTCCGTGGTTTCCCTTTTTCACACCAGGCAAATGTTGAGGCTGTACCTTAACTGAGGCCTTGGCTGCTACCTTCCCAATCCTAGCCCTTTCCCATCTGAAAACCTTTGATGTGTTAGTGCGACGTTAAACCACAAGAAGAAGAAAAAAATTGTGCATGTGATTCTAACTTCTAATCCAATTGTTGTGTTTAAGTGTTCATTGGTAAGTAAACTGCTTTATGATGGGCACGTTGGCTGAAGAATGCATTGCTCCAATAAGAAATTGGAATGTTTGTTCAGTATCTCCTGAAATTCTTAACCCTCGAGTATTTGCGCTGGCACGCAGAGTGCGCCATTTTTAATTAAACAGATATACATTGTTGCACCAACCATCCGCCTACCTGTGTTGTTAGGTATTCATTCAGTAGATACCTAGCTAGCTGTGAGGAGTCATATAAATATTTCTTCAACGGAAGCGAATTAAACTGTGTTTCAAATTCATCGTGATACAACTGGCACACTTAGTGTGGCATGCATGTCCTCATGTAAGTATATTTTGATTTACAAATTATTTTTGTTCCGAGGTATCTGTGGAACAGCAGAGGTGAAAGAAGGTGCAGGGGTGAATGAGTCTAACTACAAATGCCAAGAAAAGAAAATTTTAAAACTTAAACTGAAGGTTATATTTCTTTTTTTAAATTCAACTTTAGCAAATTTTATAACAATAAAACTTTAGGTAAAATGACAAGGCTTTAACCAAAACAAGAAAATCCAAAATTTAGAGACAATATAACAATATGGGCTTCAAGCCCCAAGTTTTACAATTTCTGAGCTCTCAGCTCGCAAACACATATTTACCAAAGGACAGAAATCCCCTAATAACATGGAGCACTTGCTCCCACCTAGCAATGTCAAGCCTCCTAGAGGCACATATCCAATACTGAAAAGAGCTGACCCGCTCTCAGTTTTCCAAGCCTATTAAAGGCAATACCAGGCTTTACACTAAATTGCCATCAAGGCACAACTTACACAAAATGAAACGGGGGTATCTTGTGCCCAGCCTACTGGGCCTTAGTAGAAAAAGAATAGGTTAAGTAAATGGCCCAAAATGCAAAAATGAATGGAGGCGTGAATTTGCACTCCTACATGAAACTTCTTAAAACCTAAGAGGCACTAGGCCGATGAAACAGGGGCTATTCCCAAACTATGGAGGTGACTCGTATAATGAATAAATTTAACACATTAAGGAAGAGTAGAAAATCAGTTACCAAAACGAAGTCACCTCAAGTCAAAATGAAGGGGAGCTCGAGAGGGTAAAGCACTCTCTATCCCCGATTTACAGTTACAGATATATGCAGTTTTTACATAAGCCGGCACAAGTTTACATTTTTAGAAGGTAGGTTACATTGTAAAAGTATCGGACCTTTCCCGCGGGTTAAACTGCTGAGCTAGCAAGAAATAAAGATGTTAAGCGGCCATTACCTTACTGAAGAACTGCTGCCAGATGGAAGAGGCCCTTCTCGCCTCCTGTTACACGTCCATACACCAAGTTAGATGTTGATGAAGTGGCCGAGAGACAAGAGAATCAGGAGTTTTTATACCCTCGGGGAAGATTCGAGACCTTTCATGAATAATTAAGACACACCCACAGGCTTTTATTGGCTACAGTACACAGTTACACACAAAATCGAAGAAGACATACGGGATTGGCTGAAAATTAATTACAGAAATAATTGATTGGCTAACTTCAAAACTGGCGGAAAGAAAAGATTAATATTGCCAACCCACAAATGAAAGGACGAAATTTAGTAAGAAAAAACTTATGAGTACAAAATTTCTTCAAGAAAGTTCCCTCACTTCGCACCAGGGTGCATGATCATAGTTTTTTAGTAGAGACATCTATGAGAGAATGTCCAAACTTCTTGATAAATAAAAAAACAAGTCGAAATTCACCCAGTGACATCTTCAGAGCAAAAGTTTAAGTAGGTACAGTTTTAAGTTCAGTGTTTCTCTAGTAGAGGAGTACTTTAAGGCGGAAAATTCGAATGTGCGGCGTAGAGGTGTACCACCCGGTACAATTTTATTTTTCACTTCCATTAGTTTTCTGTGCACTGTTCGTTGCTTTATGCGTGAGTCTCCACAAATTGTTTCGTTTATTTAGGGACGGAAGAAATCTGCCAAGTCCACAGCTGTGCTGGTTATTGAATGATGATTCTGATTTTGATTTCTGAAACTGAAATTGAGCAAATAATTTACAATGAGCATAACTCAGAAAGTGAACAGGATTATGACTCGGAGACAAGTAATGATAGTTCCGGTGAAGGTGAATTAGCCAAAATTGATTCTTTCATTGGAAGAGATGAAGTCTGCGTAATGAAGAAGCAATGTTCTATTGAAACTTCTAAGACTAAACAAAACAATATTTCCAGGACCAAAGGGTGAAGCTTGGGTTGTAACAAGTGAACTGTCTGCTTAAGAGAAAATTATTGACCTAAATATGATTGACAATATGGTAAA
Source organism: Anabrus simplex (assembly GCF_040414725.1). NCBI lineage: Eukaryota > Metazoa > Arthropoda > Insecta > Orthoptera > Tettigoniidae > Anabrus > Anabrus simplex. The sequence goes on along the minus strand of NC_090265.1, from coordinate 146,775,504 downwards.
CTTCACGAATATATACGTACCGCTAGCTACTCAGGTTGAACGACATAAAAGAGTGTGGCTACTCCAACCACTACTCTTATATCTTCATCTCCTTCACATAATATACATAACATTTGTTTGATCGCCAGTTGCTTTTTAAATAAAAACAACAAAATTTGGTAGAGCATACCTCTTATATCAATTATCTCAAGACGTGAGGTGATAAACTCACATATCTGGCAATATACAGGGATATGGATCAGGACAATATTAAATTACTGTTCCATTTCCACAATTGAGGATTGTACATGGAGCTGGAATCACTTATAATAATTAAAATAAAACTGAGTTTATGACTATAATTTACGTCACAATGAACAAGCATTGACGTCTTTTAATTTAACAAAATATATATATATATATATAGTGAGATTTGCGGTACTAATAAAAGGAAAATTTAATCTAAACAAAAAAAGCTATTGGCATGAACTTGAAGTGAGATGTGATATCGCCGCTGATTACATTCTTCTTCATGTTATGAATGCATAACGTGTCTGATGCTTTAATTACCTGATGTCTGCATACACCGCTGTTGAACTTGAAATTCTTGGGAAAACCTATGAGCTGAAGTCGGGAGCCGTCTGCTGTTATCTTCTTATATAACAAGGAGTTGGCCTACATACCATGTACGCGTGTAGGGAGCCCCAATGTAATTACGTCCACTCAATATATTATAAGAAATTGGAAAATATTATTGAAACATCTTGTGAAGTCCATCCTCACAAGAAGATGATGTTTCTTTATCAGCATAGTACCCGTCTCTGCTCGGATACAACCACCACTTGTAGACTTCCTCGATTATTACTTCTTCAGACACAACTCTTAGCTCTGACCATCACTCGAAGACCACTTCTTCTATTTGATACATCTGACTGTTACATATGATCTGAACGATATGATCTAAATACCTCTCACCACCGTTGCATCGACTTTTATAACCTCGCGATGACGACTCATCTCCCTACTCTCTGTTCATCCCTTCCACTTCAACATACAGTAGCTGGCGAATATTGACACTTGGTCGCAATCGCGTGCCCACGCACTGATGTCATCAGTCAAGTGTTGTCTAAGCGTGCCCAAGCGGATTGAGGATGACTATGCTGAATGCGTCACCGGGAAATCTACTTGCACATAACATTCTCAGTTAAACATAGCCTCGATTGCAAAATACTATGCCACCTCATCTAGCCAGAGTTACAAGCCACAGCCTGACCATATGAAACCAACAAATCTCACTTACTACAATACAGAATAATTACAAACAAATTTCACTTAACCTATGATTAAATACAATAATATACGTGATACCTAATTATTACAGTCTAAGTGATGAGAAACAGAACATAAAATCTAATGAATCGGGTTAATAATAATAATAATAATGATAATAATAATAATAAATACTGAATGGAATCTGTAACCATGTTGTACGGTTACAGAACGCCTCCCTCATGAAATAATCGATTAAATGAATCGATTGATTCATGAAATATATACATAATCACCTGAAATCGAGTACACCATAGATACATGTATAAAAATGCCCTTTACAAATTGAGTACATAGTATCATCCATCTGGATGTTCGTTGTTACACATATAAAACATTGATCAATTATCATTTTCACTTTGATTATTCAGTATTACTTACATACAGAGATTACATTGCTTTCTCACTTCTGTCGTTTCAAACGTTCACTTAGTGTCCAAAAGTAATTCTCGATGACGTTTCATTATATACACTTTCTCCAAGCTCTGGAATTTATTGCACTGTCGTGCTTCACTTATTATCACAACACACGCTAATTTCACTGAAGTCCTGTTCGCAATGCCAGCTTCATAAAACATGGTGAATTAACATAATAATGAAAATTAATCAACAAACTCACATGATATATTTCTTAAGATTTCTTATATTGTATGTGCCTACGATATTTCCTTCCCTGTCTTCTAATGAATAAGCACATTTCCCAATCCGTTTCACTACGGTGAAGTATCCCTGATATAACAAGAAAAACTTAGAAAATTGACCAGCTCCTGCTGATGACGGGAGTCGCACTCTGAGTAAAACCTTGTCACCAAGTTCAGATTCATCCAATATAATCCTACAAAAATTATCATGCACATAAATTTGTGTTCGTAAAGATGTGTTCTACCAGGTCGGTCACTAAAAACATCACTATGTGATATCAATAATTCACACAATTCGTCCCTCTGACTCTCCGTTAAATTACATTTCTCCACTGTCTCATACAATTCATCTCTAGAATGTCTCTGTATAGACACATGGCAGACATCAATATTTTTCCTAATATTAGGAATTTCACAAGGCCCTTCCGTACTAGAACACACTTTATTCGCACTAATTTCTGACAAAACATCATATGGTAATCTGACTTCCCTGCTACTCTTTCCCCAAATAAGATTGACATTACACAGATCAAAATTTAATTTAGCCTTGTGACACGTTAACCAGTCAGTACCTAAAATAACGGCATAAACTAAATTAGGCACAACTAAGCATGGTTGGAAAATACATTCTACACTTATGGTAACGGGGACAGCTATTTGTTTATTCACCCTTTGAGACTTGTTTCCAACAGCTGTTACGTTGAACGTATTCCTCACTGGAATTTCCGCTACATCATAATTCTCTCTCAAAACTTCCTCATACAGCTTGGAATTTACACATGACTTCTGACTACCAGAGTCCAACAAAATCTTAACTTTTCTGCCCCATATCCGCAGTTCAATCGTCGGTGTAACAGTAACACTACTTAAATTATCCTCATTACATAATATGAGATCACTTAACAAATCTTGCCTTATATCTAAATTTAAATTACACTTATAAAATGTATTGTCTACGATTAAGCCGTCACTTAAAACATTTGAATTATTGCTACTTAGGTCACAATCATGCTCACTTACAACTATAGGCTGGTCGACATTAACATACTTATCTACCTTATACGTGAACTCACCATTTACGGACTGTCTCAGTGACCTGTTTATACAGTCCGTTGCGCGTTTAAAGTACTTGGTTCGGTTACGACTTGTTGGTTACACACCTCAGTCGGCCTCCCCTGTTGCCTATTTCCTCTAGCGTCATTATTATTATTATTATGGCCTGGATTCTCCCGCCTCCCAGCTTCTGGTAGATTTCCATAATCACGCCTCCCAGTCCTGAAATGTTCCGAACTATTTTGATTTCTCTCCCTGTGGAAATTATTATTAGGTCTCTCCTGATATTCTCTTCTGTAGTTACGATTATTCATAGGCCTGTCTTGATTGTTAGATTGGTTACCCCTTCCTTCTACATTCCTATTTAGTGTCCTACTATTATTCAAGCTATTACCTAAAGCATCAAAACTTTCCAACAAAATCTCCATTTTCTTAATAGTCTCCACTTTTTGCATATAAACAGCTTCTCTTATTCTATCGGGATAGTGTTTAGCCATAAGTCTAACTATATCAGCCTCAGGTCCAATACATTCTAAATTTCTCCACACTAAAACATGAGCCAAAAAATATTCTGTCATTCTAACACCCTCGTTAGAATTATACCTGCCAAACATTACTCTCTCTCTCTCTCTCTCTCTCTCTCTCTCTCTACTCTGAACACCTTCACTCCAAAATTTAGCTATGAATTTTTCCTTAAATTCAGTTAGACTAGACATCGAGCTTCTATATACCTGAAACCAAGACTTAGTCTCTCCTACGAAAGCATTAGATAAGATCTCCAATACAGTTTACCAGCTAATAATATTGTCTCTTAATTGAACAGCAAATTTCTTCTCTACTACTCTCATAAATTCCATCGGGTTAAATTCTTTCCCAGAAAACTTAGGTAAATCATGATCTCTAGTGATTAAACCATTATTTACAATTATTTCACGTACATTTCTACTGTCACGCACTTCTTTCTGGAGTACTCTCTGGCAACTCAGAAATTTTTCTTCCACTGTTTCCTCAGCCTTTTCTTGAATTTTTCTTAATTCCTCCTGCAACTTTTCTTCCGATTCTCTCACCTTCTGTGATAATGATTTTTGTTCATTCTCTAGATCACCTACTTCTCCAAGTTTTCTTTCCACACATTCTACCCTACTAATACATTTCCTAGTTTCTTTCCCCACTGTATTGGTTACCTTTTCAAACCTTTCTTCTACTAACTCATTGATTTCTCCTTTATTAGACTCGATCTTGGCGCCTAATTCATCAATCTGTTTGATGCATGTCTCACTAATTTGCTCTATTTCCGTATGGAGATTGCTCCGACCCAATTCCATCTCAGCTCTGATGTCACTACACTCCCTATTTACCTTACTTTCTAAATTATTAATTTGCTTACTTATTTCTAACACCTTATGATCTATCTTATTATTAACATCATCAATCTTCTTATTAATACTATTTATGGCATTACTCTGAGCTTCAATTTTTTCACTAATGACCGCTTCAATTTTCTCACTCATAATATTATTCTGCTCAGTCATTTTGGACATCAGCAAATTAAATAAACCAAGGTCAATCACCCCTTTACTTTGATCTTGCGTGACAGCGTTTTCCTCAGTTTCTACTCTTTTCTGACTTTCAGTAGGTCCCAACTTAGTCACCAACTTCCTATTTATGTTACCACCTTGGATTTCCTTGGACACAATAACCTCAGCCTCATCACCTGACTGCATATTGCTATCCTTGTCCATCTTCGGTTTCCTACTAATGTTTCGCGATCTCAAAGCTATTTCCCCTTGCACTTCCTCTGACATTACCCCTTAAACACAAACTTCAACAAAATGACCTTCCTAACATTACTCGGTGAATTTAAAATGTGCGTACTCATTAAAAGAACTGATCCATGTATATTGCCATTCAGCAACACTTTTTCTGAACCTTTCGAGTCCCACGTTGCTGGCGACACGTTGTGGCTACTCCAACCACAACTCTTATATCTTCATCTCCTTCACATAATATACATAACATTTGTTTGAGCGCCAGTTGCTTTTTAAATAAAAACAACAAAATTGGTAGATCATACCTCTTATATCAATTATCTCAAGGCGTGAGGTGATAAACTCACATATCTGGCAATATACAGGGATATGGATCAGGACAATATTAAATTACAGTTGCATTTCCACAATTGAGGATTGTACATGGAGCTGGAATCACTTATTATAATTAAAATAAAACTGAGTTTATGACTATAATTTACGTCACAATGAACAAGCATTGACGTCTTTTAATTTAACAAAATATATATATATATATATATAGTGAGATTTGCGGTACTAATAAAAGGAAAATTTAATCTAAACAAAAAAAGCTATTGGCATGAACTTGAAGTGAGATGTGATATCGCCGCTGATTACATTCTTCTTCATGTTATGAATCCATAACATGTCTGATGCTTTAATTACCTGATGTCTGCATACACCGCTGTTGAACTTGAAATTCTTGGGAAAACCTATGAGCTGAAGTCGGGAGCCGTCTGCTGTTATCTTCTTATATAACAAGGAGTTGGCCTACATACCATGTACGCGTGTAGGGAGCCCCAATGTAATTACGTCCACTCAATATATTATAAGAAATTGGAAAATATTATTGAAACATCTTGTGAAGTCCATCCTCACAAGAAGATGATGTTTCTTTATCAGCATAGTACCCGTCTCTGCTCGGATACAACCACCACTTGTAGACTTCCTCGATTATTACTTCTTCAAACACAACTCTTAGCTCTGACCATCACTCGAAGACCACTTCTTCTATTTGATACATCTGACTGTTACATATGATCTGAACGATATGATCTAAATACCTCTCACCACCGTTGCATCGACTTTTATAACCTCGCGATGACGACTCATCTCCCTACTCTCTGTTCATCCCTTCCACTTCAACATACAGTAGCTGGCGAATATTGACACTTGGTCGCAATCGCGTGCCCACGCACTGATGTCATCAGTCAAGTGTTGTCTAAGCGTGCCCAAGCGGATTGAGGATGACTATGCTGAATGCGTCACCGGGAAATCTACTTGCACATAACATTCTCAGTTAAACATAGCCTCGATTGCAAAATACTATGCCACCTCATCTAGCCAGAGTTACAAGCCACAGCCTGACCATATGAAACCAACAAATCTCACTTACTACAATACAGAATAATTACAAACAAATTTCACTTAACCTATGATTAAATACAATAATATACGTGATACCTAATTATTACAGTCTAAGTGATGAGAAACAGAATATAAAGTCTAATGAATCGGGTTAATAATAATAATAATAATAATTATTATAATAATAATAATAATAATAATAATAATAATAATAAATACTGAATGGAATCTGTAACCATGTTGTACGGTTACAAGAGAGAGAGAGATGAAAAGAGATCTAAAAAAGGTGCTGCTAATTGATATTCTAAGCCAAATCCATTAGCAGCTTCATTGGCAAATTTATCAGCTTGTATATAGCCCGTATTTTATATATGACCTGGAACCCACAAAAATATTACTTTGACATTACTCATTTCTAAATCGTAACATATTTTTCGGATGTTTTGAATATACCAATTGGTAAGGTTTACAATGTGAAGTAAAGAGGAAAGGATACTAAGCGAATTTGCACAAATAATTGATTCTTTCATCCTTGAATATTTTATGAGTAACAATGCTTGTCTTATAGGAAAAATCTCCGCAGTATTCGATGATACTAGGGGTGGTAAGGAAAACTGCCTTGCTACTTGTAAATCCGGAGAATAAAAGGCTGCCCCTACACCTGCAAGTTCTCTATGTTTTGATCCATCTGTATAAAATGGGACAAAATTAGTGTACTTCTGAAGTGTGTTTGTTATGATTCTTCTTATTATAGTAAGGTTCTTTCTTCCAGAATGGCTAGTATCATTGAATACTGATGTTACGATTTCCGGCTTGTAAATACTCGCTTGATAGGTGGACAAATGTTTCAAATGAAAGATTGGATAATATTTTAGCTCAGGCCACCATACAGTTTATAAGCCCAAAAGAGTGCCAGGTATTTCTCGCGTTAATTGTTTTCTTTTTGTAATATTCATGTGACAAGTGTAGTTTATGAATGATGGGGTGTTGAGTGTTAAACATTTTTGTAGTAAATATTTAGTAGCAATAATTTTCCTTCGAAATTTTAGAGACGGTTCTAACGTTTCAGCTAAGACTTCATTATTTGGGGAAGATGGCATAAGACCAATAATTATATGATAATTTTTATCTGCAAAGAATCTAATTTACTTTTAGAAGGCTCCACAGCGGTGTCTAAGGAACTACTGCCATAATCAAAGATAGACGTAATGATATTCTTGTACAACAGTAATATTATAAGGGGATCAGCACCCCAGTTTCTTTTTGATAACGATTTAAATATACATTATAGATTAATTTTTAAACAAAGGTGATCTGTTTGGTGCCTCCATAACAATTTAGTATCTAAGAAGATTCCTACATATTTAGTTGAATTTTCAACTGGGACCTCAGTCTTGCCATATTGCAACGGAGAATTGTCACAATTATGCTGGTTAGTGAAAATGACTGCAACGGATTTTTTAAATTCAGTTTCCAAACCATGATTCAAAAACCAAACCTGTGCTCTCTCTATATCTGTATTAATGTATCACGTGATTGATCTACTGATTTATGTGGAACATAGATTACTTTTTCGTCTGCGAATTGGATTATCCTGGCAGACTTGGTGACTAAGTATTCTAACTGGGAATTACATAATAAATATAAAATAGTGCTTAAAATTAGGGTTGGGCACTATATGCCTGTTTCAACACACTGTGCCGGTGCATAATTATGTCCCACTGTTCCGGAACACGGAGCATCAGTTGTTCCGAATCATTCTCAAGCGAGACCGAGATAGTGACTCGCTGCCCTGTCAGAAGCGCCACTATGCACTGTCCTTCACCTACTAGCTAACTCTCGATACCGGCAGTGTGCCGGAATGTTCCTTGTTCCGTCGTATCCTCTTTGTTCTGTTAGTTCCGTTGAACAGGCAACTGGCCTTCGGTACATGCGGATAAAGTAATGCGTTCTGTTTTGTAAGAGTGTTTACATTGAAGCCTAGTAATGTATACCGTACGAAAGGCGGTAAACTTTGAATAATGGCGCACCGGAGTCCTGTTTACGACTTTTTACTAGAATAAAACCGTAAAGGGATCTTCAACCAGCACAATAACGAGACATTTGAAACTTAAACATCCTACAATATGTATGTTCGTGTTCTGTTTGTATAGGCCTAGTTTTATTTTTAATCTCCTGTTCCGCTTGTATATAGCGTTTAATTTTAATCTTCATGTTTTGCTTGAATGGGTTATTTTTTTATTTTCGGGTTCCGCTTGTATATTTTGTACGTAAATAGAGTGGGCCTACTGACGAATGTTTCTTCAACTGTGCGAGTATATTTTTAATTGGTGGAAACAACATTGTGAATTGTAAACACATCTACTGCCAGTGTAATTGTGACAAGTGTATTTCAGAATCAATGAAAACATTCTTATCCTAAAAATAACATTTTGACATGATTTTCTGTGTGCCTATTTCAGAGTTCCGACTGCTTTTTCACGTGTCGTGAAGTTTTATCCTGGCCCTAATTACAATATAGACTGATACATACAACTGGTGAAAATATCCTTGGATCAGTTACTTTTAAACACCTCTACTGCCATTTTAGCCGTGTTACGTGTATTTCATATTGACCGAAAAATCTTCACCTAAAAGCAGCCTTTAAACGTTATTATTGGGCACGAAGCATGTCGTGTTGCCCCATGAAGTTCTTTCTGCGCAGTTACAGTCCCGTGTGCCGGCGCACTGTACCGAAACACTCCACCTCAAGCTCCTAATGTTTCGGAACAACTGACTGTTCCGGTCTGCCCAACACTACTTAAAATATCTCCCTGTGGCAAACCATGCGATACGAATCTTTGTTCTGGTATGTTATTACTATTTTCAAGCAAACCTTACGCTTGGTAAATAGGTTTTTTAGAGAAAAATAAACTGTAATAGGAACGTCCACATTAATATTATTTAACAGTATGTTTAAATCTATATTATCATATGCTCCTTCTGTGTCTAGAAAGGCTACTGTTGTTGTCTCTGACTGCGCTTTCGCAAGAAGAATATCTATAATTAGAATGTTAATAGCATCGGACAGACTTCTTCCCTTAGTAAATGCAAATTGATGTTTTGGAATAAGATTATAATATTCGAGACACCATAAGAGTCGTTGTAATAAAATTCGTTGAAATATTTTCCGTATACAAGAGCTTCAACAGGTACCTCTATTGTTGAGAGGGTCCTGTTAGTTTTTACCTTTTTTAAGAATGAGGATAACTGTAAATTAATTCCATGAAGGCGGAATGGTTTGATATTCACGGATGTCATTAAATTTCTCAATCATGAAATGTTTTGCCTTCTGAGGTAGGGCTTGTATCATATTGTCCGAAATGTTGTCTGCACCACGGCAAAAATTCTTTCTAGAATTCAATACTTAGTTAAATTCACTCTCGGTTATGGGAATTAATAATGCGGAAAATCTTTCAGAAAAATTGGACACGCGATATTGGAATGAGGGTTCGACGAAATCCGGTGTGATGTTCCGATAAAACAGAAGTAATACTGGTCTATTCTATGTAGGAGAAAGGTTTGAGTCTATCAGATTATTAAACATATTTCTAATTGCTCCTCAAATTTCTCTTGTAGGTGTTTGATACGTACTGTTTCAAGGAATTTCTGCATTATTGATTTAAAATACTTTGAATTTTTGTTAAGTACGTGGTCAACGTCATCTCTCTTTTGTAATTATTAAAAACTTGTTTTTTTATTCCTAACACATTCGTTATCCCACCAATGAATGTTTTTCCCGTGTTTTATATTTATTTGTTCAACGGGAGATACCTGTTTAGATACATCTGTATCACCTGTAATACTTCCTCATATGTAAAATATGCTTATTATAATTAGAAATTTTTCACTGATAAATTGTATTTCTTACTGCCTGAACTAATCTTGATTGATTACAGCCTGTTCTGTTCATATCGATAATAGGAAAATGGCCACTTTGGCATGGATCAGCAGTGACCCGCCATGTTAATTTATGCGTAATATCTACTGTACAAACAGTTAGATCAAATGCCCTTTTTTAACATTAAGGGCAGTAAGTCTTGTCGGTAATCCATCATTGGGTAAAGATAGATTACGTTGAAAAAATATCTTCCAATATTATTACCTTTCGGGCAACATAATTCACTACCCCTTATAGTGTTATGGGCGTTGAATTCTCCATGCGTAAGTGCTAATTGAGAAAATTGGGCAAAAAAGAACACCATTGTTGATAGTTAACTTTTATCCGAGGCGGACGGTATATAGATGCTATAGTTAATCCATTAATTTGTACAGTCGTCATCTGAGTGCCTGGTATAATGTAAACTAATTGTATAGAGCGGTAAGTTAGGGAATTATAAATTAAAATGCATGTACCACCTGCAAAAGCCCCATCTTCCCGTATGATTGAAAAGTATTTTAATTGAATTATAAAATGTGGTTTCAACCATGTTTAACTTAAAAAAGTATCAGTGGATCAAACAGTTTTATTAGTCCTATTAATTCGTGCCTCTTACCTAAAATACACCTACAGTTCCACTGTAGAATTCTCATGCTTCTACCTGAAATAATTGACCTAATAATTAAATAATATCATCGTGCAGAGTCTTAAGTACAGTAAATGGGTCAATTGGCTATTATGCCCTAGCTGCTCCATTAGCAGCTCAAATTTCTTGGAACATTTGCGATGTAGCGGGTTTACCTTCTTACTTTGACGAACAGAGTGATATTCGGTGCTACGTCTGGAGTATAATCACCTCTCCCTGAGCTTCCTGCTCTAGAGTTCCTACAAAATGTGACGCAGTTAATTCCATAGTAGAATGGGCCCGCTTATTAACCACTGAGCTGTGAAAATCGGTCCTATGTATTTTGGGTGTTGCTAAGATTTTCTTGCACGCCTGTCTGTCATACCCTGGTTTCTTTGGTTGAAGTGGAGGAATGGTTATGTTTGCCGTAAATTTCTTTCCCTACTAAACGTCCTTACGCTTGGCTAGAAGAACTGTTGCCGAACATTTAACGGATGATTAACCTGGTTTTTAAATGCATCGGACTGAAGTATCTAAGAGAAGGATTTGTTTTCAATACTCATTTGTTTTTTGATTTCTTTTTGCTTTTGGTGTTCCGAACATATTTCTGCCCGAGACGGATGATTACCCACATAATATATGCATTTGAAAAATTCTTGAGAACAATCTATTCCATCATGAAGTAATGCACATTTTGCACAACGTGGTTCACGAGCTCTGCAATTTCTAGCCACGTGGCCATAACGTTGGCATCTCTTACATAATTGTGGTGAAAATACAAAGGCCTCAACTTCCAAAATTGCATTAAATATAGACACTTCTTATGGTAGCTGTTGACTTTGAAAAATGATCTTGACGGAACCTGAAGGGACATAATCTGCTTGATCGTTGGTGAAAACCTTTCTTTTCAATTCTTTAACAGCTATGGAAGTGAAAGGGGACTCAATACACTGCAGTGTTTCTGCTTCAGTAAGAGAAGAATGAACACTTCGAATGACGCCGATTCTATTCACTCTAGAGGAAGGAATAAATGCTTTTAACTTTTTGTCAATACTGGATGAGACAGAAAATCATTTGCACTTTTCCTATTGTGAAAGATGACCTGAATTCTATTTCGTCCTTTGCTATGAATCTCTTTCACAGCGTCATACGGTGCAATCTACATACGGTCCTATATGAATTGACATGTAAATGTTCATGGTACGAGTTAGAACTCGATTGCTGTGTTTCATCAGAGTTATGCTTTGTTTGATTGCCATTTAACACTACCATACCTTCCATCGAAACTTCTTCGTCCAATACACAGTCACTCCTGACCTCCTCTGGAGACCTGCCTAAAACAGGCCTCCCGCTATCACTCACCGTATGTCAATAAGAGAATTGCTACGCTTACCTCACAAAAGTGTACACGTCTACTTCGTATACTAAGAGGTTAGACCCCCACCAACCATACACTGAAACTCGAGAGGCCAGTAACTGGACGATCATGTAAGCTTCACAAGACGTTGGCTACCTGGAGCACTTCCGTTCGTCCGTGCTAGCCCTGGACCTCGGGAAGGAAACAAAAGACGACACAATGAAGCGGAATACCACAGAAGAGAGTCATGTCTACAGCGAAATAGTCGTCGTAGTTACGTATCTATCAACGAGCTATATTTCTCTAGTTATAATGGTATTTATCAATTTACCGCTAATTTTAATGTTTATTTGCCTGGAAGCAAGTATTTTCCTCCATTTAGGACAAAAATTACAATGAAATGTCATGGATACGATTCGTTCACATAACCCCCCAAATTATTATTCTAACCACATGAGCGACCCTGGTGATGCTAAGATTTCCTTTCTGGGAACTCCTAAAACATACATTGACAAATGGCATAGCAGCACCTCACACAATGATGGTAAATTTAGTAATAAAATATTCAGACACTAAGGATATAATAGGTTTTTACTCACTGAACAACACATGTGCAAACACCCTATTTACTCTAAACATTGACGTCTTTAACCTTCATGGACGACCTACTATTTGGTGTAGTCTGTTTGATAACAGAAAACCACAGTATGAATCGGAAGGTATTGGTACCATAAAACCCTGCGTTACAAATCCGGCTAATCCCTTCAAGTCACAATTTCTTCCGTGTAACAATGTACGTGTTGCTCCATCTGTCAAACTTAAAATGTTTTTATTTTCACTCCAAGACCCAGCCCGACTTTTCCACAGGCATGCACAGATTCTTGTAAAATACACTTGCATCTAAATCACTCGACACTTCGAAGCACATAGACACTGACGAAACATCGTCATATTAATTATCATCTACATAAATGACTTACGAATACATTCACCATTTACAATGAAAAATGTTTTCCTTAACGACACACTTATTCTCAAAATGATGTATGCACACTACTATTTTGTCATCGACTTCAAAATTGTCACGATGTACATTTCTAAACAATTTCTCTCAATATTTTGTTCCTTAGAAAACTTACGAATAATTGTATGAGAGGCATTGCCGTAGTTACTTAAACTCGGTTCACATCACGATCAAAACAAACACATTCTCAAATTACTGCGCATAATTACAGACTCTAACGAGGGAAGTACCCCGGCTCGAACGGCTAAAACCGACAGAAAATGGGCTTAAAGTATACAGTTGTACCTATCTAAAAAGCTATCAAGGCCCTTCATCTGTAAAAGTACGTGTCCGGTCGCCAGCGCCATCTGACAGTCAGCGCACAGGCCGCGCTGCATTGGAGCTGTACACGCAATGCCTGTTAGTCAGTTGCAGTGTGTCGTAGTATAGTGCACACACAAACGTCCGACATGAGTAGGTGGAAGCCAATCAACCCTGTGAATGTTGTGAAGTTGCTGCGCGAAAAGGTACGCCGACGCTACACACTGGATAGTGAAGATGTAAGTGGAGTGGAGGATGGGTCATTTGTATGCATGCTATATATCATAGCGCAGAAATACAATGGATCAGTAAAAAAAAATACATACCGACACATTGGAGAGTAATGGTGACTGTGAGGCGGACGGCATAGAAGAAACAGCACATGAGTATGAGGGTTCCAACCGTACCGACAATCCAGCAACGGAAGGAACTACACGTGACAGTGATTTCGCTCCTTCACCCACAAAACATGTACGAACAAGTGTGATACGGAGTATTGATGACCGAACATTGGACAACATTTATGAGGATTATTATAATCGCGGTTACATTTCTTATCAGAAACTACTGAAGCGTTATAGCTGCATTAATTCGAAATCAAACTGCAAGGTAATTTTAGATTATGTGGCAAGACCCAGGTCTGTTCAAGGGAAACAAAACATAAAAATTGAAGGCTTTAAAGGAGTCTGCAAAAGCACAATTTGACAGAGCTAGAGATAATGGATCAGTGGTCCACTACTGGCACATTCAAGCGTTTCAAGTTGCATTTTGTCAGGGCCTTCAAAGACGAATATAATATTTCGTCCCGACATATCACTATGTTCATGGCTCGAAAAGAGATTGAAGAAGAGCATGTTATTCTACAAACAGCAGAAACATTTGTGGCAGACGTGAACATGTTTATTCAAGACGGGAATATAATGAAGGAATGCGTGTGGAATAGTGATCAGAGCCAATTTTTTTATGAACTAACGTTTTCTGCAACACTTTCAAACAGAGAGGGGGAAAATCAACTGTTGGTTTGGTACAGTCGGTGCATAGTTCTATGCATAATTACACAATTGATGTGGCTGTGTCCATGAATGGCAAATTAGCGAACTAGCTTTACATTTGTCTGCAGGAAAAGGATGGAACGTTTGGTCCGCAGGTTGCAAAGAAACTGACAACAATGTGTCCACGGAACATACATGTTGAAGTTAATAAAAGTAAAAAAAATGATTAAAGCACATACTTCGGTCCTCGCTGAACATGTTGGTGAGAGAGGTCTATTACTTCGCGATTCCTGGTCAGGACACAAAGACTACAGCGTCATTGAAGAATGCTTTCCAAATAAAGATATTACATTAAAGATATTGTCACCAAAGACAACCAAATACTGTCAACCTCTGGATGTATATTTTTAGGCAATACAAGCTCTATGTCAGACGTCTTGTTGATTTTGTACGTTTGCAAATAGATACCACGCAGGCCACGTTACATGGTCGATACTGCATCATCCGTCTTCATTCCGTCATCTACAACCAACTATCTGCACCGAGATACAGACCTATGTTAACATACGCATGATAAGGAGCAGGTTATGATGTGGATGCTCCTGCTGCTTCGTTTGATAATGTGATCACCGTGGCATTTGAGTTAGGACTATTACAATGCGGGAACATTGTAAACAATGTAGTATGTCTACATATTGCCTTAGTTACGTGTGCATACTGTTCCATTCAGCTGTGTTTTAATAACTTCACTGGAACTCCACATTTACTCTTCGACGTCGAATGAAGGACAACACAGTATCTTCTACTGTGGGAAAAATGACTATGTCAACACGGTACTGCATGCGTTATGAGTTCTTGTTGCAAGCACGTGTTCAACCTTTTGCCAGATGATACTCCACCACATCTTTTTCTTGTTACTATAATCGTCCGAAGTGCCTGTTGCACGGTAGTTTCTGCTGCGAATTGTCTTTCTGTAATGTTTGTACGCCGTAACTTCCAAACACTGATTGTACACTAATGCGGGGTTTTACAGATAAATGCCCTTGATGGGTAGTAGAACAGACAATCTTCGTACGTTAGGCGCACTTCCAGTCGGTTTTAGCCGTTCGAGCTGGGGTACTTCCCTCGTAAGTGTCCACTGATTTATATAAATGCACTCATACCAGTGGCGGCGAGTGATCCTTATCAAAGTGTTAGCACACTAGTTTGTAGAAACATGGATAAAAACAATTTTTGGGTATTAAAGCTCAAATAGAAACATGCATTTTTTAACTTACACAAACCAATCCTCTCCGTACATCTGCATATATCGCATATTGTAACACAGCTCTATCCGGCGATTTTTGGCACCTAAAATATCTACAACAGAACCATGGAATCCTGGATTCTTCCTACAGCTTTTCAGGAGGTTCTTCTCAACTGAAATTAATGACAATTTTAATGATATTTCTTGCGCTTGCGTACTTCTTAAATAAGTTTTTTTTACCGAGCTCGATAGCTGCAGTCGCTTAAGTGCGGCCAGTATCCAGTATTCGGGAGATAGTAGGTTCGAACCCCACTGTCGGCAGCCCTGAAGATCGTTTTCCGTGGTTTCCCATTTTCACACCAGGCAAATGCTGGGGCTGTACCTTAATTAAGTCCACGGCCACTTCCTTCGCACTCCTAGCCCTTCCCTGTCCCATCGTCGCCATAAGACCTATCTGTATCGGTGCGACGTAAAGCAACTGGCAAAAAAAAAGTTTTTTATCCGTTTCATTGTCGATAAATATCGTTCAACAGAGGCGCTAGTAGCAGGAATAGTCAAAATTACTTCAGTTAATGCCACATTCAATCCTGAACATGTTAAATATTTATAAAGTTCTAGTATGCAGGACTTTTTAATTTCTGTTGAAATGAAATGTCGTATGGCTTTTAGTGCCGGGATATCCCAGGACGGGTTCGGCTCGCCAGGTGCAGGTCTTTATATTTGACACCCGTAGGTGACCTGCGCGTCGTGATGAGGATGAAATGATGATGAAGACAACACATACACCCAGCTCCCGTGCCATTGGAATTAACCAATTAAGGTTAAAATCCCCGACCCGGCCGGGAATCGAAACCGGGACCCTCTGAACCGAAGGCCAGTACGCTGACCGTTCAACCAACGAGTCGGACCTAATTTCTGTTCATGCGAATATGGTCGACATCTCGCATTTGAGTAGCAGGACGTTGAAATAGCTACCATATGATTTAACCAGGGACTCGCATGGCTGTTTCAAACAATTCAAAATCCAAAAGAGAAAGAAATTCCAGCACATTCAGTTCGGAAACAACGGTACTTTATATGTGGAACCATTGTTTCCAAAACAAATTTAATTAGGCTTGTCATTCAAAAATTTCTTGAATTCATCGACCTTGGCAGCACAGTATCTCATGTCATTAATTGCGGTTTGTAAAATGTTGAAAAAGATTTTTGCTTGAGATAATACAGATGAAAATAAAATTTAAAACGAAAATATTCAAAATCCTGTAGAGTAGCAAAGAAACCTATCTAACAGATTCTTATTTCACCATCCCTTTCGTCGGTGTTGCTTATGACTGACTTGAAGGATGTCTTCGGTTCGAGCCCCACTGTCGGCACCCCTGAAGATGGTTTTCCGTGATCTCCCATTTTCACTCAAGTCTGTACCATAATTAAGACCACGGCCGCTTCCTTCCCACTCCAGCTCTTTCCTACCCCATTCTCGCCACAAGACCTATCTGTATTGGTGCGACGTAAAGCCACGTAAAAGAAAAAATAACTGTCTTTAGATCCTTTTTAGTCTGATATTACTTCAACTAAACGACCTGTATATATATATATATATATATATATATATATATATAACAGATCGGGGCAACTGATGGTAAATGATTAGTAGTAAACGCCTCAAATGCAGCTTTCCTTTTGAAGATCTCGAGATAAAAGTTGCGAAGCCAAATAACCTATATTTTCAAAGAACACATTACATTCCTTAATGTCACTATCACATTGTTTTAGTGCTAGGTTTAGCTTGTATGCAGAGCAGTGCACGCATAAGTCTGACTGATATTTGTTAAGAATCTGTTGTAGACCGTTATGTGCTCCAGCCATAACAGAACACCCATCGTAATTTTGAGCGACTAATTTGTCACTAAATTGAAATGAATTGATTGAAATGAAATCACACCCAGCCAGAGAAACATGTGTAACATAATAAAACACAGAGGAAGGCTGAGATGTTTCATTTACGTCCCTGGCCTCATTTTTTATCACAATAGTGCTTCTTTGATCTCTTATTTTACTTTATTTAAAAAATCTGAGACTGAATGGTTTAACACATTCCAGATATGATGGGAAGTACCAAGAAAAGCAGCAGATATTTCCAAGTGGTTCCGCAATTTTCCTTCACAAGTGGTTCTATAATGGAGTAATTCAACAAAATTTCCTCTATTGATTGAGTCGTCGTTTTTAGTACGGCTCCTAAAAGATAGCTCCACCAGGAAACAAACAACATCGATTAGACAACTAATTATATACCCAATATGCTTTATATTTTCATTAGGTTTGTTCCAATTAATTTTGAAGGCAAGGGTTAGGAATCCCCCTATTTTAGTGCTACCGCACTTCAGTAAAACTATTTTGGAATTAACATGGTCTACATACTGTTTGCGTCGTTCCTTTAGTAATTAGAACTTCAGTACGTCACGCAAGATTAGTACCGCGGTAGTACCATGGTTACCGCTTTCATCGGCAATATATACGCGCGGTATGACTGTCCTATGTTTAATTTTCTCGCAGACGACTTGCACGACTCGCCGATGCTGCCAACCACTGTACTTAGGAACTAAATGGTACTGAGCCCTGGACCACAATTACATTTGTTGTCACATAGGTTAGGTTAGGACTATATTTAATTTTATCGCAGGTTAGGTTAGGTTATTTATTTTTCTCGCAGACGACTCGCGGTTAGGTTAGGTTAGGTTAGCCCTGTACTATGTTTATTTTTCTCGCAGACGACTCGCATGACTTAGCCCTGGACCACAATGACGTTTCTCTTCACATTAATACACCACGGCATTCTATGTCGCTTACTGGTCACGAAATGATAGGATTGATAGAAGCAAAGCCTACTACTTCTTTCTTCGTACATAGCGCATCCAGTGCATCTGGCCATTGTTGATACAGAAAACATATCTAATTATATTGACATGGCATCGTGCGATGGATGTGTTATTAATGTAACAAGTTTTTCAGCGAATTACAAGAACAACTTCAATGATTTACTTCAATTCTATGTACGTCACAATTTGATTTCAAATAGCAGAGTATGTGAATGGTGTGGCCATCACGTCAAATTATTACTGAATGAGAAGTTCAATCGTGTTGTTTTTTCGTGTCGTCACCTAACCTCCACTACATTAAGGTTGGTTCCATTTATATACATTCTTCTTCTCTATTATACATTGTTTATCATTCAGGTTACATTTCCTTATGATTTTTTCTTCCGGTGTGGGGAACGCTACGTACTACTATTAATTAGGCCTCTATTTCTTTTTTATATTCAATCACAAGTCGCGCGGATTTAAGTCTCTATTTCGTATTCATATTTAAGCATAACTAGCACTATCTATGGTTTCAAGTGTTTAGAATCGTAATTACTGCATCGAAACGTCTCAACTATTTCATCACGTTGTTATATAATCGTGGCTGGCGTTGGCACGAATGGACTCTGCATCGCCTGAAGATTTGCTCTATGAAATGTCACTACCATAGTTCAACATACCAAGATATAGTTACTCTTATTTGTTTCATATGCTCATTCTTTGACATTGCCTCACTCTTAGGTCTTTTCATCGCGTAAGTTGGTCATAACTTCTCTCTCTATTGAATTATGGGAACGACATTTTATTGGACTAGCCTTCAACCAATGAGAGTGTCCATTCGCCCACCGTCAGCCATGATTAATGTAATACAAACTTGCGTGACAACATCTGAAGTTTTACCTACTAGTACATCTTAAGGCCGGTCCCCACTGATTAACATTTAACAACAACATGTTAAATGTTAAAAGTGTTAAATGTTAACTGGTGACACCATCAGCATGTTAAATGTTAAATGTCAAAAACTGTTTCATTTAACATTGTGTCCACACTTAATAAACATGTTAAACTTGACATTCTTTGTTTATATACAGGTAGTTCATCATATCAATTTATGGTAATACATTTAGATGGTGTCTAGTATTTTTAAATAAGGACAATGGACTCAGATGAAGAGGAATTGGCCTTTGTTATTGCCACTGTTGCTTCTTGTTATGATTTAGAAATGCAGTTTTATTAGACACATTTTCTCCCCTCACTCTGCTCATTGCTTCAAAAGCAAACCACTTTGAAGTATAAACTTCGTCCGCTCCCGACTACCGAATGTTCTGAACTTTCTGCAATTCTCGACTGTACTGGGAGCGGAGGGACGCTAGGTTTTTTTTTTTTTTTTCGATTTACTCGCGGGAACAATTATAGATATTTTCGAGTTCCTGGAAACTGTCGGCTTTCTTCGCTTTATATCTGTATTCCTCTGATGAGACATCCCACAAATAAGGCCTTTCTATTATATCATTAATTAAGTCCAGAGTAATCTCCTTGCTCTACTCCATTTCTGACTATACATTTTTTAGTATAGTGCAGAGAGAACGACACACGTGCGTGTACTGTATTTGTAGCTTATAACAAAGAGAAGGAGTGTTGCGGAGTGTTGTAATTATAATCCTACTACATGAGGAGCACGTCGTTTGCGTCGTTTAGGTTATGTGTTGGCATGGAAACGGCAAGGAATTTGCCGAAGCTGTGCCAACATCTCACGAACAACGAATTGACTTGACATGTTTTCCACTTGGAGCGGAAAACACGTCAACATGTTAAAAGCGTTAACCTCAACATTCTCAGTTAACATGCAAAGTCAATTGGAAGGCACAATCACAATATACATGTTAATTGTAACATGTTAAATTTAACATGTTGGTGTTAAATGTTTATCAGTGGAGACCGGCCTATAGACTCCTTTTGTTGTCTAAATATTCGTGTTTGTTGAAAATAAAATGTCAAGGCCAGCAAAACACCGAACACGACCTTTTACAGCCACACAGTCATGTATTATTTATATACCAGGAATCATTAAACCGACGCATTTTGCCTCTTCTTTCTGTTACAATAGCTGATATACTAGGAGTGGTCTCCATTGTCTGTGATTTGTATCTAAGCACCAAGAGTTCGGCTAGAATGAATGTGTCAATGAGTCCTCAAAACACAGCCGCAGTCATCCTCCATCATAACTGAATCTCCCCCTAACAACAAGAAAGCCACAGCAGGCACAAGATTATTCTCATAACAATCGCCACTGATCACTGCAAGCGATCGCTGTTAAGTTAGCCTCTCGTCTGGGGCAAACACGTGAGCCTACTAACCAGAATGATCAACTCTGTGCTGTGTTCCCGAGAGCATCGAATGCCCTTTTCCGCTCGTGTGTCGACCTGAGGTCGTTGCTAGGTTACCTGGAATGCCAGGGCTTTTGTACTTCGTTTCGTAAGTGCTGGTCCCTTCCGGAAACCGAAATAAACCAAATGGGTGTGTTTTAGTTTCTCTTTGCTTGGCAAAATTCCTCCGTTTCCTTGACAATGGAAAGCAGCCACGTGAAGCAACATGGCGGCGCACAGTCTGACCGAAGCTGAGATTCTTGCGTCTATTTCGGCTGATTTTTTTTATAGTGACCATGAAAGTGATGAAAATTTTGAATCTGGCGATGAAAGTGGTAAATCTATTAGTGATTCAAATGATGATATTGATATCAGTATCGCAAGAAATCATGGAGGAGGCGATAGTATTTTGACTCGTCCCGTTCCCAGTCATACATTGCTGACTTCAAACATACCTTGGAGATCGCGGAGAACGGGTGATGCAGGATTACCCAAATTTCCTTACAGATTAGTCCGTGTATTCATAAATTGTGGCAATAGACTTAAAATAGAACTAGAGTAGTAGCTATTTTTTACTGATCAGTTGATAACCTCTATTGTCCATGAGACAAACAAATTTGCCGAAATGAAGTTATAGCAAAATACTCCACTTCAGAATAGATCTATCTGGTTTTCTTGGAAAGCTGTGACATTAGAAAAGCTGAAGGCATTTATTGGTGTAATTATTAACATGGGGATGAACAGTAAAGCAGAAATGCCGGATTATTTTAGTGCAGACTGGTTGGATAAGGAAGCAGGGCTCCATCCAAGCATTTGCTTTGAACGCTTCCACACACTCAAGACATAGCGTTAAAAAAGTGAAAAACATGCTTTTGTGTCATGTACAGACCATACATTCATTAATTTTGTAGTTTCTTCCTGTATATATTGTTACAATCAGTACTTAACACCAGGTTTTAAAATATAAAGAATGCTGACAGAAATAAATACGAGTTGGAAGAAATCAGGACGTACAAATAATTCGAGTGGAAAGGGTTAAAGCTTCCCATGTTTGCCTCGGAGAAACGACAAACAGCGCTCAGTTGTCATATCTTCATCATTCGACAGATACGAAGCTTTCGTCACTTATACTGGTATTTATGCGGATGAGAATTAGGTTTTATGGTTGTTATAATACAGTATACGGTATTAAACAATTTATAGTCATAATACACTGACTGACAGAGCAAATGCAACACCAAGAAGGAGTGGTCAGAACTTTATGCCAATTGCAGGGTAGACTGACGTCACTGAGGTATGCTCATGATGTGAAATGCGCCGCTGTGCTGCGCACGTAGTGAACGATAAATGGGACACGGCGTTGGCGAATGGCCCACTTCGTACCGTGATTTCTCAGCCGACACTCATTGTAGAACGTGTTGTCGTGTGCCACAGGACACGTGTATAGCTAAGAATGCCAGGCCGCCGTCAACGGAGGCATTTCCAGCAGACAGACGACTTTACGAGGGGTATGGTCATCGGGCTGAGAAGGGCAGGTTGGTCGCTTCGTCAAATCGCAGCCGATACCCATAGGGATGTGTCCACGGTGCAGCGCCTGTGGCGAAGATGGTTGGCGCAGGGACATGTGGCACGTGCGAGGGGTCCAGGCGCAGCCCGAGTGACGTCAGCACGCGAGGATCGGCGCATCCGCCGCCAAGCGGTGGCAGCCCCGCACGCCACGTCAACCGCCATTCTTCAGCATGTGCAAGACACAATATCGACCAGAACAATTTCCCGTCGATTGGTTGAAGGAGGCCTGCACTCCCGGCGTCCGCTCAGAAGACTACCATTGACTCCACAGCATAGACGTGCACGCCTGGCATGGTGCCGGGCTAGAGCGACTTGGATGAGGGAATGGCGGAACGTCGTGTTCTCCGATGAGTCACGCTTCTGTTCTGTCAGTGATAGTCACCGCAGACGAGTGTGGCGTCGGCGTGGAGAAAGGTCAAATCCGGCAGTAACTGTGGAGCGCCCTACCGCTAGACAACGCGGCATCATGGTTTGGGGCGCTATTGCGTATGATTCCACGTCACCTCTAGTGCGTATTCAAGGCACGTTAAATGCCCACCGCTACGTGCAGCATGTGCTGCGGCCGGTGGCACTCCCGTACCTTCAGGGGCTGCCCAATGCTCTGTTTCAGCAGGATAATGCCCGCCCACACACTGCTCGCATCTCCCATCTCCCAACAGGCTCTACGAGGTGTACAGATGCTTCCGTGGCCAGCGTACTCTCCGGATCTCTCACCAATCGAACACGTGTGGGATCTCATTGGACGCCGTTTGCAAACTCTGCCCCAGCCTCGTACGGACGACCAACTGTGGCAAATGGTTGACAGAGAATGGAGAACCATCCCTCAGGACACCATCCGCACTCTTATTGACTCTGTACCTCGACGTGTTTCTGCGTGCATCGCCGCTCGCGGTGGTCCTACATCCTACTGAGTCGATGCCGTGCGCATTGTGTAACCTGCATATCGGTTTGAAATAAACATCAATTATTCGTCCGTGCCGTCTCTGTTTTTTCCCCAACTTTCATCCCTTTCGAACCACTCCTTCTTGGTGTTGCATTTGCTCTGTCAGTCAGTGTATTATAAAGTCATATTCGTTGATCTTTCACTTTCGAAGGTTTTAGCTTGGCCAGGACGAATAGAAATGAATAGTGTGACGACTCCCTCTGAATCACATGTTAACAGACACGGTGTACATGTTCCCCGCCACCTGCAACTCTGCTATTGATAAAAGGTCCAAGTACGCGCGCTTTTTGTTGGCTTTATGTGGAAATGTGTACACAGTTTGTGGTCTTTTTCGGTAGTTTTATACGTTTCCAGTTTTATACGTGCAAAATATCTAGTGTTAACTTTTCGTGAACTAAAAAGTGAAAAACATTTAGGCATTTGAGAAGTAGGACGTATACTTGAGCATATGCTTCAATTTACTTCCGCATCTGAATATGCCTACAACTTGCTATGTCCCGGGTTGCAAGACGGGTTACGATAAAAAATCGAATGAGGAGCGGCACTTTTTTCACCCCTAAAAGATCCCACTCTGTTCTCGAAGTAGTCGAAAGCTATCCTACGTCAAGATCTGCCTTTAAGTGATAAAAGTCGTATCTGTGATCAGCATTTTGCGGCCGAACTTATCCAGTTTCATTATTAATGGTGAAAAAGTGGAAATTCCAAGACAGAGATGGAAACTGGATCCTACAGCAGTCCCACATATTTTTCCTAATCTTCCGAAATATTTATCACGAAACATCACAGTAAGAAGATCTCCATATCAACGCCAGTCTACCAAATTAGGTGTTCCTTCCACAGGTGATTGTTCCATACTAGACTCCCCTAGTATTAGCTCTGTATGCTCTAGTGCTGGTGACAAAATCACAGGTTAGTGCGGATAACAAGAGGGTATTAATCAGTGGCGTATACTGAGGGCTACCAAGGCTATCAGTGAAGCCCAAATCTCAATTGAGAATGATGGAAGTCTAAAGCACATTGTAATGTAAGCATCTGAAACATTGTTCCATTTACAAAACTTGAAAGCAGTGAGAAAAAACGTCGCACATATTTCTGACTGCAAGGCATCGGAGACTGATATTGCAGCCCAGACTCTCGCCCCCTTACCCCTCGACTCGCAACACGCGGCTTGCTGCTGGATATCGGATAGGAGCGAGGACCGGCGGATGATAGGTGTGCTAGGCTTCGGTCCGTCAGATCGCCACTGCTATCAACCATGCGTTACTCATCGTACATTCCTCAACTCATACCTCTGAATGATATAGATAAGAGAGTGTGGGAATTCCTCACTCCCGTTTACTTCTACATCCTTGTAGGAAGAGACTGCTGGTAGATGAGCAATATCGTTTTATTTTCATTGGTAGATCTGTTAAAATGAAATGCCATCTTTCAGGTTTAGTGTTTTCTTTTCTTGGTTGGAATCGAACCCATGTTCATGGGTCGGACACCACCACTGATCTCCCGAGGAAGCTAATTAACCAGTGAATGATGGGTACGACCGCTGTAAAATAATAATAATAATAATAATAATAATAATAATAATAATAATAATAATAATAATAATAATAATAATAATAATAATAATAATAATGGGGCATGGCATCTATACAGGCTTGGTGTTGACCTAATGGGGATAAAATGAATGGCGAAGACGTCATAAATACCCAGTCCCTAAGCCAGGAGAATTAACAGTACGAGGGCGTTGATTCTGGAAACTGAACCGGGGCCATCGGACCAAAGGCAAACGTTCTATCCATTTAGCCACAAAGCCGGACTTTCATTTGCTAAACATTAGGCTACCATCTCCACTGATCAGGGGTTGAGCATTGGCAGTAGCAGAGGCCGGGGCAGTAGCCTGTAAAGCAGCCTTGACAACACAGCAGGCTTCTCCGTTGGCTATTGGCTGCAGCTCAAAACGCTGAAGGCTTGACGTTCGAAAAGAGGTAACCTAATTCTAGTGGTAGCCCATGTCTTAATCCCAGCATACGCCACTGATATTGATCTTAAAAAGAGAATTAAACATTTCCAGAGGAAAGTTACTTTTTAGCAGAAGATTAAAAGAAGAAAAGATAAAGAATGCTAAACTAGAAAGTTTGAAGAAATTAAATTACCCAAAAAACAGGTAAATACCCCTAATTATAGACTAAGTAGGAAACAGAAGATAATAATTGATACCCTACTGCAGAAGAGCAATACCAGAAGCGTTATGTCAGGAACTTCTACTGGAAGCACTCCTGTTGAAAATTAAGTCCCCGAAAGGTTACAGGCATTGTGGACAGCATGACCTTCTGCCACTGCCATCACCATCACATCTTCGCAGTCTGTTGAAAGGCCTGAAGTGTTCATACGGTATCAATCATCATTCAGTCAGTGCCATTTCTCAAGCCTTTAAGACTTATGATAGTGATGACAACAACAGGTTAGGAATATTAGTCTAATATTCGATGAAGTTAAACTAAAAGAAGAAATACAGTCTAATGGCACTTCTTTAAAAACAGATGGGTACGTGGACTTTGATGATCTCACACCAGAAGATCAACAAGCAAATATTACAAATCATGCCTTAGTGTTTATATTTGTACCACTCTTAAAGCACTGGGTGCAACCTATTGCAATATATGCAAGTCGCAATTCCACACCTGATGACATACTGTCGAAAATAATAATCCAAGTTATTATTCAACTGGAAAATGCTGGGATTCACATTGTTGGATTTGTGTGTGATGGGAGTCAGACAAACAAGAAGCTTGGCAAAATCTTGGTATCAGTGGTAAACTAAATAATTAAATGTAAGCATTCCCAATCCTGTGGGCTCCTCCAGAAAGATTTGGGCATTTTCAGATGCAGTTCATATCCTGAAATGCATTAGAAACTATTTTCTTGCCAAAGAAAATTCTACCTATAAAGGCCACAATATCACCTTCAACTATTTATTTATTTATTTATTTATTTATTTATTTATTTATTTATTTATTTATTTATTTATTTATTTATTTATTATCCATGAAAAATAAGCCCTACTTTGTCTAGCATATTAGGGCTGTAGGTTATAACTAGTTACCTTAAATATTAAAAAGATATAATACAAAAATTTTGAAGTGAGTGATTACACACACAATTAGACTAATTAAACTAGGAGAAAAGTAAAACTATCCTTAATTTTTTCTAAAATAAACTGCATAAACTTAAAAAATTATTTCAAACAACAGATCTTTTGAAATATCCTAAAAACAGGTTTGACTAACATTACTGCACAACAATTTAAGTGTGGTTCCAAAATATATCTAGCTTTGCTGAAGAATGGACAATCAAAAATAAGATGAGTTGCAGTTTCTTCATCTCCACAAACACAACTGTTATTACCGTACTACTAATTTTGAATTTAAATACATACATACATTATCATTATAGACTGTTATGCCTTTCAGCGTTCAGTCTGCAAGCCTCTGAGAATTTACTAAACGTCGCCACAATCCTCGATTTGCAACTAGTGTTGTGGCCTCATTTAGTTCTATATCTCTTATCTTTAAATCGTTAGAAACAGAGTCTAACCATCGTCGTCTTGGCCTCCCTCTACTTCTCTTACCCTCCATAACAGAGTCCATTATTCTCCTAGGTAACCTATCCTCCTCCATTCGCCTCACATGACCCCACCACCGAAGCCGGTTTATGCGTACAGCTTCATCCATCGAGTTCATTCCTAAATTAGCCTTTATCTCCTCATTCCGGGTTCCCTCCTGCCATTGTTCCCACCTGTTTGTACCAGCAATCATTCTTGCTACTTTCATGTCTGTTACTTCTAACTTATGAATAAGATATCCTGAGTCCACCCAGCTTTCGCTCCCATAAAACAAAGTTGGTCTGAAAACAGACCGATGTAAAGATAGTTTCGTCTGGGAGCTGACTTCCTTCTTACAGAATACTGCTGATCGCAACTGCGAGCTCACTGCATTAGCTTTACTACACCTTGATTCAATCTCATTTACTATATTACCATCCTGGGAAAACACACAACCTAAATACTTGAAATTATCGACCTGTTCTAGCTTTGTATCACCAATCTGACATTCAATTGGGAACATGCATCATTTTCAAATTTTTTTTTTTTTTTTTTAAAGTACACCAATGAAATAGTACGTAAACGTATTACATTGTGGTATGTTGCCTTGTTTTCTACCATTAAAAAAAATATTTAATAGTGCCTTTCCGCAAGGCGGGTGAAACGGCCTCTGACGTAAGCGGCGCGCTGTGACGTCACGATCCAGTACCGCATGGAGCTCTACCAGCCGTTGTGCATCAGCCGTTGCTAAAAGCCGATTGTTTATTATTCATGATCGCGAATAACTTCAAAATGACAGAAGAAAGGTTCAAAACAGCACAATCAGACAATCTATCATGTGTAAATGTCATCATTCTTGAAAAATAGTGACTTTTGTGGCCGCAGAAATTCGTGGATAACAAGCAAGTTTGTAAGTGGCGTCTTTTATATACGTGCAATGTACTGTAACCCATAGTATTAGGATAACAACAAACCTGGATAGATATCACATCACTTTCAACATTTCCTTCTAGACTGATTCCCCTATTAAAGAATAACATTACATTTTCGGGCTTTCAGCATTAGTAAAGTAAGAAATCGGATTTCAGTACTAACATAAACATATAGGTAGCATTATAGTACTAGTCCGCTTCTGTGGTGTAGTGGTTAATGTGTGCCACTCCCGGAGGCCCGGTTTCGATTCCCGGCTCTGCCATGAAAGTTGAAAACAAATAGTAC
This sequence comes from Anabrus simplex, assembly GCF_040414725.1. Lineage (NCBI taxonomy): Eukaryota > Metazoa > Arthropoda > Insecta > Orthoptera > Tettigoniidae > Anabrus > Anabrus simplex. The sequence continues at coordinate 146,747,329 of NC_090265.1, read as the reverse complement.
GAGGGCTGGAACGGGGTCTACTCAGCCTCGGGAGGTCAACTGAGTAGAAGGGTTTCGAATCTCACCTCAGCCATCCTCGAAGTGGTTTTTCGTATTTTCCTACTTCTCCTCCAGGCACCAAAGGCCACGGCCGTTTCCTTCCCTCTTCCTTGTCTATCCCTTCCGATCCTCCCATCCTCCAACAAGGCCCCTGTTGAGCATAACAGGTGAGGCCGCCTGGGCGAGGTAATGGCCCTCCTCACCAGTTTCATCACCATACTCAAAGTCTCACGTTCCAAGACACTGCCCTTGAAGTGGTAGAGGTGAAATACCTCGCTGAGTCCGAGAGAAAACCAACCCTGAAGGATAAACTGATTAAGAAAGAAAGAAAGAAAGAAGGAAAGAAAGAAAGATCATAGTACTATAGGGCTATAATCTATCATTCCCCAAAAAATATATATTTATGGTTGGGACAACTGGCCTACCCACTTCCGGGGCCCATGAAAGAGAATTAAATATCTTTGTGGAGGGAAAAAGTTAAACATGATAAAGTTAAATATGACTTCATCTAGTTTTCACAAGTCGGGCTGAGTGGTTCAGACTGTTGAGGTGCTGGCCTTCTGACCCCAACTTGGCAGGTTCGATCCTGGTTCAGTCCGGTGGTAGTTGAAGGTGCTCAAATCCGTCAGCCTCGTGTCGGTAGATTTACTGGCACGTAAAATAACTCCTGCAGGACTAAATTCCTGCACATCGACGTCTCCGAAAATCGTAGAAGTAGTTAGCGGGGCGTGAAGCCAGTAACATTAATTACATTTGGCTTTTAACAAGCTGAGCATATCAGGAAAGAAAAGTGTCCTGGTGACATTTTAGTCGCTCAATACATGAGTGTCTTTGGGTGCTGTGACTTTTACTTTTTTTTTTTTTTTTTTTTTTTTTTTTTTTTTTTTTTTTTGCTGTTTGATTTACGTCACACCGTCACATATAGGTCTTATGGCGACGATGGGACAGGAAAGGCCTAGGAATGGGAACAAAGCGGCCGTGGCCTTAGGTACACCCTCAGCATTTGCCTGGTGTGAAAATGGGAAACCACGGAAAACCATCTTCAGGGCTGCCGGCAGTGGGGTTCAAAACCCACTATCTCCCGGATGCGAGCTCACAGCTGCGCGCTCCTAACCGCACGGCCAACTCGCGCGGTATTTTTACCCTTCGGTTTATTGACTTGGCTTGTATAACCTAAAACTTAGGCTAAGTTGGATAATATTTTAAACACCTAGCCTACATCACTATTTTCACCTGTGTGCAATTATGTTATTTATTTCATTAATATTATGATAATTATTATAATTGAGCATTGTTAACTTATAAGACCCCAACAGACAAGCATTGGTTTTGTGTAGAGTTATACATTTGTTAAATTCACGTTGTGTCCTTTCATGATGTACACGCCTATTCTTTGTTACATTATAGAGTATTTAGATATAGCCTAAATTTCTTTACCAATTAAGCTCTTCAATAAAGACATACATAACTGTCCCATGCCAAGATATATTGGTAGAATTAGAGCTGTCAAAATGGTTCATAACCCCTTTGATTTATTATCTTGACATGGATCACCCAAAACATAGGTTAGGTTTGGACAATACTTTAATAATCAGCATTATTTAATGCACTGTTTATTACTTTCATATTCCAAGATGTAATTGAAGCACTTAAATAAAGCATCATACATTAAAATTTAAAGTTTTACCACTAGAACAGCTGACATGGAAAAGTGATTTGAAAATTCAAACAAATTCATCTTACGTTAAAATCTTCAAAAAAATAAACTGTAGACTTTTCCGATATATCACCAGCATTTCTCCAGCTCGCCAAAATCCATTTCTCCCTAGTTTTAGCGTCTTTGGAACGTTTATAAACAATTTGTTTGGTATGGTATGCGATGTGCTATTGCACATCGGAACTCTACACCATTTATAAGTTTTCTGCCTCACTGTCTGCGCAGGATTCATTTTAAGTCTAAAGTATACCACTCAGATTATTATCCAATGTATAGACCTCGAATTTAACCATACTAGACACTAACGTAAAGTAGAAATACGCGAAGTGTATCCTGCTTCTTACAGCACACTATGTGTTATTTCGTCTGCTAATTCAGTCAACCTGTACGATGACGTCAGGCCAATGAGATCGCGTACTTGCGTGACGTGACATTTTCGTAGATTTTTATCATGTTTGGAGTTATTATTTGTACATTCTGATCACATTTTTGAATTCTGCATGCAATTTTGAATCAGATTAGCATATTTTTAATTAAAACTCCGGATCATGCATGTTCCCTATTCTGTTGGATTTCTTACCTACTGACATCAATTTAGACTTCGAGAGGCTAATTTTCATACCATACTCATTGCACCTATTTTCAAGTTCCAAGATGTTAGACTGCAGGCTTTCGGCACAGTCTGCCATTAAGACCAAGTCGTCAGCATAGGCCAGGCTGCATACTACATTTCCACTTAACTGAATCCCTCCCTGCCATTTTATACCTTTCAGCATATGATCCATGTAAACTACGAACAGCAAAGGTGAAAGATTACAGCCTTGTCTAACTCCTGTAAGTACCCTGAACCAAGAACTCATTCTACCATCAATTCTCACTGAAGCCCAATTGTCAACATAAATGCCTTTGATTGATTTTAATAATCTACCTTTAATTCCATAGTCCCCCAGTATAGCGAACATCTTTTCCCTCGGTACCCTGTCATCTGCTTTCTCTAGATCTACGAAACATAAACACAACTGCCTATTCCTCTCGTAGCATTTTTCAATTACCTGGCGCATACTGAAAATCTGATCCTGACAGCCTCTCTGTGGTCTGAAACCACACTGGTTTTCATCCAACTTCCTCTCAACGACTGATCGCACCCTCCCTTCCAAGATGCCTGTGAATACTTTGCCTGGTATACTAATCAATGAGATACCTCGATAGTTGTTGCAATCCTTCCTGTTCCCTTGCTTATAGATAGGTGCAATTACTGCTTTTGTCCAATCTGAAGGTACCTTACCAACACTCCACGCTAATTTTACTACTCTATGAAGCCATTTCATCCCTGCCTTCCCACTATACTTCACCATTTCAGGTCTAATTTCATCTATTCCTGCTGCCTTATGACAATGGAGTTTATTTACTATCCGTTCCACTTCCTCAAGCATAATTTCACCAACATCATTTTCCTCCTCCCCATGAGCTTGACTGTTTGCAACACCACCATGATGATTTCCTTTTACATTGAGAAGATGTTCAAAATATTCCCTCCACCTCTCCAGTGATTCCCTGGGATCTGTTATGAGTTCACCTGAATTACTCAAAACACTGTTCATTTCCTTTTTCCCTCCCTTCCTAAGAATCTTTATTACTGTCCAGAAAGGTTTCCCTGCTGCTTGACCTAGCCTTTCCAGGTTATTACCAAAATCTTCCCATGACTTCTTTTTGGATTCAACAATTATTTGTTTCACTCTGTTTCTTTCATCTACGTACAAATCCCTGTCTGCATCGGCCCTTGTTTGGAGCCATTTCTGATAAGCCTTCTTTTTATGTTTACAGGCTGCTCTCACTTCATCATTCCACCAAGATGTTCGACTTTTCCCATCTTTACACACAGTTGTTCCTAGGCATTCCCTTGCTGTTTCTACTACAGCATCCCTGTATGCCAGCCATTCACTTTCTATATCCTGAACCTGCTTACTGTCTACTGTTCGAAACTTCTCACTAATCATATCCATGTACTTCTGTCTAATTTCCTCGTCCTGGAGATTTTCTACCCTTATTCGTTTGCAGACAGATTTCACTTTCTCTACCCTAGGCCTAGAGATACTTAGTTCACTACAGATCAGATAATGGTCTGTATCATCGAAAAATCCCCGAAAAACTCGTACATTCCTCAAAGATTTCCTGAATTCAAAGTCTGTTAAGATATAGTCTATTATGGATCTGGTACCCCTAGCCTCCCATGTGTAGCGGTGAATAGCCTTATGCTTGGAGAATGTATTCGTAACAGCTAAACCCATACTAGCACAGAAGTCCAGCAAACGCTTCCCATTCCCATTAGCTTCCATATCTTCCCCACATTTACCAATCACCCTTTCGTATCCTTCAGTTCTATTCCCAACTCTCGCATTGAAATCGCCCATTAGTACTATTCTCTCCTTGCTATTGACCCTGACCACGATGTCACTCAATGCTTCATAAAACTTGTCAACTTCATCCTCATCTGCACCCTCACATGGTGAATACACGGACACAATTCTTGTCCTAATTCCTCCCACTGATAAATCTACCCACATCATTTGCTCACTTACGTGCCTAACAGAAACTATGTTGCGTGCAATGGTATTCCTGATAAAGAGCCCTACCCCAGACTTTGCCCTTCCCTTTCTAACACCCGTCAAGTACACTTTATAATCTCCTATCTCTTCCTCCTTATCTCCCCTTACCCGAATATCACTTACTCCTAGCACATCCAGATGCATCCTCTTTGCTGACTCAGCAAGTTCTACCTTCTTTCTTCCATAAGCCCCATTAATATTGATAGCTCCCCATCGAATTCCATTTCGTTCGCCAAGTTGTTTCCAAAGAGTCCCTCGCCTGTCAAATGGGAGTGGGACTCCATTACTCCCATAGGTCCGAGGCTTGCTTAAAGTGTTCTGATCTCGGTAAATTCATGAGGCAGGATGCTGCCCTACTTACACATAGTCCAAGTGAGGATCTCTCCTCTAACGGGTTATGGACCACCGGTGAATTGTGTAGTCCTAGCCTCCTGAGCACAAGGAGGGCCACGACTCAGAATATGTCCGAGATGCCCACTCCCATTCCATAGCAACTGGTATCCCGACTCTCAGGACCACTTACTAGGCCACTCAGCCGTTGCCCATGGTTCACGAACTAGGACGTGACTACAGTAACCCACAAACAAAATAAAATTTAAATTTTCCGTGACCCAAAAGAAACTGAGTGCTGGTAAAGTTTGGCTTCAATAAACTGCAGTCCAAACGGTCCTGTACCGTGGGAAAAAAAGATTGTTCTTGTAACTTCACCCTTATTACTTGAGTTCCACAGCTTTGACCATTCACTGATTGTGAATTTATATAATTCATGTTTCACTTTTGATATAGGGGCTCTTTTGTATACAGTTTCATTGTCACTAAATGCTGCAAGTTTAGCAAGCTCATCTGCTCTTTCATTACCTAAGACATGCCCTTTAACCCACTTAAAACAGATATGTCTTCCATACTGTGAGAGATCTGTTCTAATGCTACATGTCAAAGAATTTAAATTATATTTGTTACTTATAGATTTCAGAGCTGCTTGCGAGTCACTATGTATATATGCACTAAACTTTCTTTCTTTCTTTCTTTTATCCACTGAACTGCATATTTTATAGCAAGAAGTTCTGCTTGAAAAATGGAACACTGGGAGGAAAGTTTTATAGTCTTAAAATATATTTCTGCTTCATCTTTGTACACAACAAAGGCACTTCCTACTAGATTAGTACAATCCTCTTTGGTTGTTCTTGAGCCATCTGTCTAAACTTGTACCTTATGTGAGAGAAAACATTCAGTAATAACATAATCATAATGATTCAAGGATATTTACTTTTTGCTCAATATCATATTCTTGTAATACGTTATTGCATTGTCTTCCTTTCTTAATGTTAGTCAATTCAGCTTTGGCTATGGCTTTCAGATGCAAAGGTTCTATACGAGCTATAATAAGAGCAGCATCAGTGGATATTTTTCTATAACCTAGTATTATTCTGAGTATAAATCCTCTCTGAATTCGTGCAAATTTACATTGAGCCCATTTCTTCTCCAGGACATTTTGATATGCTGAAGCACAATACAATATCATTGGCTCAAACGATCCATGATATATTATGCGTAAGATGTCTGAATTCAGACCCCAAGATGGTTTACAAGCAACAGATAATCCTTGTAAGAATTTACCAGCCTTTTCAGCTAAGCACTGAAAATGAGCTCGAAATATTAATTTACTATCTATTGTGATTCCCAAGTAAGATGTTTTGTCTGAAAATTTTAATTGTTTTGAGTTCAATCTGATCTTTGGTTTCTTCACTTTTCGTTTTCTTATTAACACTGCAGTAGTTTTGTTAGGATTACAGGCAAGTTTATGAAAATTATACCCTCCAGGATTCTGCAGGTTTGAGAGTATGTCCAAAAATAACCTCATCACATATCAACCCTAACGGTTTTCAGAAAATGAATACTCGTTTGGCGTTCCAGTCATTCAGCAGGGCTATGGCAAACGCAATTCATTTTTAGAGAGAGTCACACCAATGGTTTTGAAGGAAGTGAAGCCACAGAATGATGTTTTTGATGCATTGAATGCAAAAACTCCTAATGAAGCATTATTTCCTGACTGTGAGAAATTTTATCGTTTGTGTGAAATGAGTGAGATCTTAAAAGCACCAAACTATACATTCGCCTCTGAGAGAACTCTTGAGTCCATGCGTGTGACACTTAAAAGCACAATAGAACTTACACAGTATTCGTGCAGCCGCGGTTTTTTTTATGTGCTTATAGGCAAATTCAACCAAGACCCCTTGAAAAGGCACTTTGGTATCCAATTCGGCATTCAGTACACATTTAACTTTCGGCATGCCTACCACGGCTAGCTTAAACCAAATCATCTGCAAAATCACTAGCTCCGTCGCCTACTTTACACTCAAAGCCGTGAAAGAAATGTTGTCACAACGCCAGTACACAACCACACTGCTGCAAACTGCTCTTCCCGTCGTGAAAGTAACGACCGCAACGACAACCGGAAACGGTAGTGTTTATATTTGAAGCTGTAGCTATCTTAAATTAAATATTCGTTATTTCTCGTTCCCTTTCATTCGTTTAAAAAATTAATAATTACATATACCACATTCTGCAAAAGAAATGAAACCATTTATAATGCAAAATATTTCGCAGTATTTTCGCAGGATATTTTATAAAAAGCAAGATATTTATACAATTTTCGAGCCTCTTCGGGGACTGCAGAATAGGGTGTTAAAAAAAGGAGTATCCTGCGAAAAGCAGGACATCTAGTTACCCTCCTAACATGGCAAACATAGACCCACCGCGCCTGACTCATACACTTATATTCTACAAAGAAACGAATGTATATCGTCAACTTTCATGAAATAGGGATGTATCACGCAAAACTTGTCCGCTAGGCAGCGTAATGGTAATACCCGGTATGTGCTTTCCGCTTCTCGATTGTTTTACATGAGACTTATATGGAGTATTTCTAAATTTATAATTATCGAAACAAAACTGTTACCAGTACTTTAAATGCATGAAAATTAAGTGACCATATTCTGCTGATGTTTTGAAAGACAAGGGAAATAATATAGGTGCAATGACGACTGCGGCTTTGAGAACGGAACTGATGGAAAAGGTCGGAAAATTATTCGGAAAGAAGCGAGTTGAACGAAAGGGAATTAGGCTACTAAAAGTAACAAACTTTTCTTTTAGTGTTTTTGTTAAGATTGAATTCTTTAATCGTTTTGAAAATATGAGTAATATACACTGACTGACAGTGACAATGCAACACCAAGGAGGAGTGGTTCGAAAGGGATGAAAGTTGGGGAAAAAACAGAGATGGCACGGATGAATAATTTATGTTTATTTCAAACCGATATGCAGGTTACACAATGCGCACGGCATCGACTCAGTAGGATGTAGGACCACCGCGAGCGGCGATATGAGTAATATACACTGACTGACAGTGACAATGCAACACCAAGGAGGAGTGGTTCGAAAGGGATGAAAGTTGGGGAAAAAACAGAGACGGCACGGATGAATAATTGATGTTTATTTCAAACCGATATGCAGGTTACACAATGCGCACGGCATCGACTCAGTAGGATGTAGGACCACCGCGAGCGGCGATGCACGCAGAAACACGTCGAGGTACAGAGTCAATAAGAGTGCGGATGGTGTCCTGAGGGATGGTTCTCCATTCTCTGTCAACCATTTGCCACAGTTGGTCGTCCGTACGAGGCTGGGGCAGAGTTTGCAAACGGCGTCCAATGAGATCCCACACGTGTTCGATTGGTGAGAGATCCGGAGAGTACGCTGGCCACGGAAGCATCTGTACACCTCGAAGAGCCTGTTGGGAGATGCGAGCAGTGTGTGGGCGGGCATTATCCTGCTGAAACAGAGCATTGGGCAGCCCCTGAAGGTACGGGAGTGCCACCGGCCGCAGCACATGCTGTACGTAGCGGTGGGCATTTAACGTGCCTTGAATACGCACTAGAGGTGACGTGGAATCATACGCAATAGCGCCCCAAACCATGATGCCGCGTTGTCTAGCGGTAGGGCGCTCCACAGTTACTGCAGGATTTGACCTTTCTCCACGCCGACGCCACACTCGTCTGCGGTGACTATCACTGACAGAACAGAAGCGTGACTCATCGGAGAGCACGACGTTCCGCCATTCCCTCATCCAAGTCGCTCTAGCCCGGCACCATGCCAGGTGTGCACGTCTATGCTGTGGAGTCAATGGTAGTCTTCTGAGCGGACACCGGGAGTGCAGGCCTCCTTCAACCAATCGACGGGAAATTGTTCTGGTCGATATTGGAACAGCCAGGGTGTCTTGCACATGCTGAAGAATGGCGGTTGACGTGGCGTGCGGGGCTGCCACCGCTTGGCGGCGGATGCGCCGATCCTCGCGTGCTGACGTCACTTGGGCTGCGCCTGGACCCCTCGCACGTGCCACATGTCCCTGCGCCAACCATCTTCGCCACAGGCGCTGCACCGTGGACACATCCCTATGGGTATCGGCTGCGATTTGACGAAGCGACCAACCTGCCCTTCTCAGCCCGATCACCATACCCCTCGTAAAGTCATCTGTCTGCTGGAAATGCCTCCGTTGGCGGCGGCCTGGCATTCTTAGCTATACACGTGTCCTGTGGCACACGACAACACGTTCTACAATGACTGTCGGCTGAGAAATCACGGTACGAAGTGGGCCATTCGCCAACGCCGTGTCCCATTTATCGTTCGCTACGTGCGCAGCACAGCGGCGCATTTCACATCATGAGCATACCTCAGTGACGTCAGTCTACCCTGCAATTGGCATAAAGTTCTGACCACTCCTTCTTGGTGTTGCATTTGCTCTGTCAGTCAGTGTATATTTGGTTAGAGGTGTACATAAAGCACGATATTGGTACGACTGCAGTACCAGAGGCTACATCCACTACCACTGAATTGAATTTTCCTTCAGTGCACGAATTTTAAGACCTTGTTTCAGGTCGTAAGACGGATATAAATATTTTAAATTTGAAATTGATGGATTATTTCCTGTTCAGGAGGTCTGGAATTGATGGTGCTCCAGTGTCAAATTATAGTTCACTCTGTTATTCATGGTACACAACCGCACACGATGTTATGGCTGCTTCCCTACTTCTAGATCTTCTTGCTCTCGGGATTATTTCTAGGGTGCTGGTGCCACTCCATTAAAATATCGAAGGTACAGCGTTCTCCTTAGGTCTTCTTCTTTCACCTAAATTATGGAATAATACTGAAAATGAAAATTCCCAGTATGTTTCCAGGCCCTATCGAGCGGCGAGGATAGACATTGTGCCGGCTGCCGAAGCATATCACACTCCTTAATGGCTGACAGATGGAATGAAGTGAAATTGGAGAGTGTTACTGAAATGAACGATGACAAGGAAAACCGGAGTACACGGAGAAACCGAGATACCGATATTTTGTCACGCAGGAGTTCTTTTATGTGCCAGTAAGTCTACCGATGCGAGGCTGACGTATTTGAGAACCTTTAAATACCGCCGGACTGAGCCAAGATCGAACAAACGGAGTTGTGCTCAGAAGCCCAGCGTTCTACCGTCCGGGAACGTCACTAACTTATTATAAACGTATTTCTTAATTAGAATTAAATTTCATTCACTCCTTTCAGCAATGACAATATCTTCAATTGAAAAATGCTTCGAGCAGACATTGACATTATGAGTCACACTTTTATTACTTAGGTCCTGTCTACGAAGCGTATGCAAGCACTTTTTACGGAAGGGTTCCTCCTTAGGAAATTGATGGTATGAATACGATTGGCCTTAATTTTGGAACATTAAAATAGTGCAATAGTCGGGCAAAACAGTTTTCTTGTTTTATTTTCTGCCATTGCGATATATTAAAACTTTAACTTCATCAATTAACTAGACACAAATAAAGTAGAGATAATACGCGACACTGAGCGAGATATCGAGGGACAGCTATTGGAGCTCACTCTAGCGGATAGAACTGAACAGTACTGATTCTCTCAAAAGAGCACGTGTATTTTTGTGTGGAGTTTTTGGTGTTATTTATGCGTTTTCAGTGAGTTTACCTAATTAAATAATAGCGTCATTCCTTGATATCTCCTCTCAAAATGAGGGGAAAGGTATGTGCTGTGTTTGGCTGCAGTAATTACGAAGTAGAGAAAAATGCGCGGTCGTTCCTCAGGTTCCCTCGTGACAAGAACATGTAAGTAATATTGTGTTTGCATATATATTCTTCCAGTGACAGAGATTTTTATAGTACTTCATAATCTTCTGACCTGCTCGACCCATATTTTAACTGGCATAAAATGTAATAAGCATATTTTATTCTATAGTGCAGCAGTTAACCTTCAATACCGATGTGTTGTTGTTGTAGGTGTGATCTGTGGGTTTTGAAATGTCACAGAAGCGATTTGGATAAGGTGTACGAGAAAGAAGAGACGTTACGCTTATATAAGAATTATAAGATCTGTTCAGATAATTTCCAGGCCAGCGACTTTAGAAATCCTCGACAATAGAGCCAAGGGTATGTTACATTTTTACTCTAACTGTACGTAAATATTCCTCAAAGCATCACTATCGACAACATGTACATACTTTTCTTTCTTTTATCCCTCTTCTCAGATTAAATCCGGGAATTTATAGATTTTCTTTCTGTTAGTAGGCTTCATGTTAAGAGGAAAATTGTCCACATTTTAATTGTTAATTTATTGCATCATGTGTATAAGGAATGTGCCAATATTTTTGTTGACAAGTGTTTTAATATGATAATACAATGCTTTTAAATGAGAAAAAAGAAAAATCTAGCCGTGAACGTTCAGGCAGGAATGCTAAAGCTAAAAATGTAATGCATAAATGAAAGATCAAGCCATTTCACAGCAGCCCATTCAATATCTTGTTTATGTGTCTAATTTCAGTCTTTCAATAATAACCTTTTAAATAATTCTTCATTCATTTATCCAGAATTGCTTTAGCAACTTCGAAGTAAATATCTCAATAAAACTTTCTTTCTAGACGTAATTTATTTATCCATTTCCGTATATACATTTCCATTGATATTTAAATTTAGCGCGATTTGTTCAGGTCAAGTCACTAGGACCACCACCGCCGAATTGTCTCCCATTTTAGCAAGGGGAAATCCGTAAGTGTCGCGTATTGTCTCTACTGTATTTGCTAGACAACTTCCATTAAAATCACAGAGGAACAAATGACGATCGACAAGCGCATATCGTGTACCATTCGTGAGACATTTATCGGTAGTGTTTCAGTACACCCCTATTACACCGACTGCGTAAGAAAGCAACAAACCCGGCTACTCGATTCACCATCTTGCATTAAGGTCTGGTCTTGGTTAAGGGAGCAGGAGTCGCAAGGTCAAAGTCGAGTAAGTTGGTAATAACCTGTTGTAATTAGAATACGTAATTAATTAATTAGAATAGTAATTAGAATACGTAGTTTAAAATTATTGTAGTGTATTGTAGTATCTATACTTAGTCTGAGCGTAGTTTAAAATTATTGTAGCGTATTATAGCATCTTATTAGAAAGTAGTGTGTTTATTCTATTACTGTGAAATATTTGTATAGAATAGTACCGTTTCTGTGGTATCTGTAGTAACTCTCTTACTAAAATTCTGTTGTTGTAATTAGGGTAGACTTAACTCAATCAATCAATACTGATCTGCATCTAGGGCAGTCGCCCAGGTGGCAGATTCCCTATCTGGTGCTTTCCTAGCCTTTTCCTAAATTATTTCAAAGAAATTGGAAATTTATTGAACATCTCCTTGGTAAGTTATTCCAATCCATAACTCCCCTTCCTATAAATGAATATTTGCCCCAGTTTGTCCTCTTGAATTCCAACTTTATCTTCATTTTGTGATCTTTCCTACATTTATAAACGCCATTCAAACTTATTCGTCTACTAATGTCATTCCACACCATCTGTCCGCTGACATACCACTTAGTCGAGCAGCTCTTCTTCTTTCTCTCAATTCTTCCCAACCCAAACATTGCAACATTTTTGTAACGCTACTCTTAAGTCGGAAATCACCCAGAACAAATCGAGTTGCTTTTCTTTGGATTTTTTCCAGTTCCTGAATCAGGTAATCCTGGCGAGGGTCCCATACACTGGTCTTACCAGAGACATATATGCACTCTCCTTTGCATCCTTACTACAACCCCTAAACACCCTCATAACCATGTGCAGAGATCTGTACCCTTTATTTACAATCCCATTTATGTGATTACCCCAATGAAGATCTTTCCTTATATTAACACCTAGATACTTACAATGATCCTCAAAAGGAACTTTGACCCCATCAACGCAGTAATTAAAACTGAGAGGATTTTTCCTATTTGTGAAACTCACAACCTGACTTTTAACCCCGTTTATCATCATACCATTGTCCACTGTCCATCTCACAACATTATCGAGGTCACCCTGCAGCCACTCACAATCTTGTAACTTATTTATTACTCTGTACAGAATAACGTCATCTGCAAACAGCCTTATCTCTGATTCCACTTCTTTACACATATCATTGATATATATATAAGAAAACATAAAGGTCCGATAATACTGCCTTGAGGAATTCCCCTCTTATTTATTACAGGGTCAGATAAAGCTTCACCTACTCTAATTCTCTGAGATCTTTCAAGAAATATAGCAACCCAGTCAGTCACTCTTTTGTCTAGTCCAATTGCACTCATTTTTGCCAGTAGTCTCTCATGATCCACCCTATCAAATGCTTTAGACAGGTCAATCGCGATACAGTCCATTTGACCTCCAGAATCCAAGATATCTGCTATATCTTGCTGGAATCCTACAAGTTGAGCTTCAGTGGAATAACCTTTCCTAAAACCGAATTGCCTTCTATCGAACCAGTTATTCATTTCACAAACATGTCTAATATCATCAGAAAGAATGCCTTCCCAAAGCTTACATACAATGCATGTCAAACTTACTGGCCTGTAATTTTCAGCTTTATGTCTATCACCCTTTCTTTATACACAGGGGCTATTATAGCAACTCTCCATTCGTCTGGTATAGCTCCTCCGACCAAACAATAATCAAATAAGTACTTCAGATATGGTACTATATCCCAACCCATTGTCTTTAGTATATCCCCAGAAATCTGATCAATTCCAGCCTCTTTTCTAGTTTTCAACTTTTGTATCTTATTGTAAATGTCATTGTTATCATATGTAAATTTTATTACTTCTTTGGCCTAAGTCTCCTCCTCTATCTCGACATTATCCTTGTAACCAACAATCTTTACATACTGCTGACTGATCCTCACATACACACTCCCCTTGTTCATTAATTATTCCTGGAATGTCCTTCTTGGAACCTGTTTCTGCCTTAAAATACCTATACATACCCTTCCATTTTTCACTAAAATTCGTATGACTGCCAATTATGCTTGCCATCATGTTATCCTTAGCTGCCTTCGTTGCTAGATTCAATTTTCTAGTAAGTTCTTTCAATTTCTCCTTACTTCCACAGTCATTTCCAACTCTACTTCTTTCCAGTCTGCACCTCCTTCTTAGTCTCTTTATTTCTCTATTATAATAAAGTGGGTCTTTACCATTCTTTACCACCCTTAATGGTACAAACCTGTTTTCGCATTCCTCAACAATTTCTTTAAACCCATCCCAGAGTCTGTTTACGTTTTTATTTACCCTTTTCCACCGATCATAGTTACTTTTTAGAAACTGCCTCATGCCTGCTTTATCAGGCATATGGTACTGCCTTACAGTCCTATTTTAAGACCTTCCTTTCTATCACATTTATTTTTAACTACCACAAAAACAGCTTCATGATCACTAATACCATCTATTACTTCAGTTTCCCTATAGAGCTCATCTGGTTTTATCAGCACCACATCCAGGGTATTTTTCCCTCTGGTTGGTTCCATCACTTTCTGAATCAGCTGTCCTTCCCATATTAACTTCTTTGCCATTTGTTGGTCATGCTTCCTGTCGTTCGCATTTCCTTCCCAATTGACATCTGGCAAATTCAGATCTCCCGCTACAATCACATTTCTTTCCATGTCGCTTCCCACATAGCTGACTATCTTATCAAATAATTCCGAACCCGCGTCAGTGCTACCCTTTCCCGATCTGTACGCTCCAAATATATCAAGTTGCCTATTATCTTTAGAAATGAGTCTTACACCTAGAATTTCATGTGTCTCATCTTTAACTTTTTCGCAGCTTACAAATTCTTCTTTCACCAGTTAAGAATTGTGTAATTCTTGTGTATTATTCTGTTTCCAGTAATTAACAGCTATTTTCATCGTGTTAGCGTGTTGTAGGAATAAAAATAGTACAATTAAGTAGTGTAGAAGTAGCCTATATTAAATAACTTACTGTCGTGTGATCTTTGTGAACTAAACTAGACAATAGTTCTTTCCTTTCATTTTTATATTTTGCACAGAATAAGTTATCTTATTTTTCCTTTTCTTTTCATTATTTAGTAAAAAAAATGGCTAAGCAGTGCGAGTGTAGGGACTGTGGGTGTGGCCAGGCATTAAGGGGTATGAGGGAGGAGTTGGAGAGCTTGAGGGAGATAATTAGGATTCTCTCAGAGGACAGGAAGGAAAGTAGGCCTCCAAACAATGTACAGGATACAGTAGGTGTAATAGAGGGATTGGAAGGAAAGGGGGGTACTGTAGAAGACAGATGGTCTAATGTTTTAAGGCGAAGGAGATTGCAGGCTAAGGGCTCCATTCAGGATCAGAATTCAGGACAGGTGTCTGTGCGAAATCGGTACGAGTCACTCCAGGTAGAACAACAGAGGGAAGATGAGGGACAGGGAACTTTTGCCGAGAAGTTTCAAAGAAGGAGAAAGGGAAGAGGTAGTAAAGGGAAATGCGGAGTAGTGGATCGGAAAAGACAGGTGGAACAGGGTCATGGAATGGAGGAAAGGGAGGAAGAAGTAGTTTCTGCAGCTATCAGGAAAGATAGCACTGACCAGGAGGGGAGGGCATAAAAGGAGGTGGATAGGGATGAGGCTCCGGTCATGGCGGATTCTATCGTTAGACATGTCGGGAAAGTGTGTGGAGGAAAGGGTACCTGAGTAGAGTGTTATCCAGTAATTAGGTTAAGGCAGATGTTGAGGAAAGTAGAAGAGAAGGAGGAGGGAAAAGAGAAGGTGGTAGTGTTTCACGTTGGTACTAACAACGTAAGACAAGCAGTATAAGTACCAACATAGTCAGGGATGTGCGGAATCTGGTAAATGCAGCACGGATGAAATTTAAGAAAGCAGAGATTGTTATCAGTGGAATTCTTTGTAGGAGGGATACTGACTGGAGGATGATTGGGGATTTAAATGAGACTATGGAGTGGGTATGTGGGAAACTGGGAGTGAAATTTCTAGATCCTAATGGGTGGGTAGGAGATAGGGATCTGCGCTCAGATGGCCTTAACTTAAACCGTAGTGGTACATATAAGTTAGGAAATTTGTTTAGAAGGGTTATAGGAAGGTACATTCAGAGAAACAGAGTGCCCTAGGGAGCGGTTTAAAGGAACAGGGAACCGGAAATCAAGTAGGGATGACATAAAACTGTTAGTGCTCAACTGTAGAAATATCGTAAAGAAAGGAATAGAATTAAGTAATTTAATAGATATATATACTTACCAGATATTGCAATAGGAGTTGAATCATGGTTGAGAAATGATATAATGGATGCAGAAATTTTCTCACGGAACTGGAAGGTGTATCGTAGAGATAGGATAGGAATGGTAGGAGGGGGAGTATTCATTATCGTGAAAGAAGAATTTGTAAGCTACGAAAAATTTAAAGATGACAAGCACGAAATTCTAGGGGTAAGGCTCATCTCTAAACATAATAGGCAACTTGATGTCTTTGGAGTGTACAGACCAGGAAAGGGTAGCACAAATGCTGATTCAGAATTATTTCATAAGATAATCAGCTATGTGGGAAGTGATAAGGAAAGGAACGTGATTGTAGCGGGTGATCGCAATTTACCAAATATCAAATGGGAAGGTAATGCGAACGACAGGAAGCATGACCAACAAATGGCAAATAACTTAATATGGGAAGGGCACCTGATTCAGAAAGTGATGGAACCAACTAGAGGGAAGAATATTCTGATGTGGTGCTGGTAAAACCAGATGAGCTCTATAGAGAAACCGACGTAATAGATGGTATTAATGATCACGAAGAAGAAAGGAAGAGATTAAAATTAAGACTGTTAGGCAGTACCATATGGCTGATAAAACAGGCATGAGGGAGTTTTTAATAAGTAACAATGATCGGTGAAAAACGGTAAATAAAAATGTAAACAAACTCTGGGATGGGTTTAAAGAAATTGTTGAGGAATGTGAAAATAGGTTTGTACCTTTAAAGGTGTTAAGGAATGGTAAAGACCCACTATATTATAACAGGGAAGTAAAGAGACTACGAAGGAGGTGCAGGTTGGAACGAAATAGAGTTAGACGTGGTTATGGAAGTAAGGAGAAATTCAAGGAACTTACTAGGAAATTGAATCTAGCAAAGAAGTCAGCTAAGGATAACATGATGGCAAGCAAAATTGGTTATCATAAAAAATTTAGTGAAAAATGGAAGATTATGTATAGGTACTTTAAGGCAGAAACAAGTCCCAAGAAGGACATTCCAGGAATCATTAATGAACAAGGGAAGTGCGTATGCGAGGATCTTCAAAAGGCAGAAGTATTCAGTCAGCAGTATGTAAAGATTGTTGGTTACAAGGATAATGTCCAGATAGAGGAGGTGACTAATACTAAAGAAGTATTAAAATTTACCTACGACAGCAATGACATTTACAGTTACAAAAGTCGAAAACTAGAAAAGCAGCTGGAATTGATAAGGTTTCGGGGGATATACTAAAGACAATGGGTTGGGATATAGTACCATATCTGAAGTACTTGTCTGATTATTGTTTGCATGAAGGAACTTTACAAATGAATGGAGAGTTGCTATAGTAGCCCCTGTATGTAAAGGAAAGGGTGATAGACATAAAGCTGAAAATTACAGGCCAGTCAGTTTGACATGCATTGTATGTAAGCTTTGGGAAAGCATTATTTCTGATTATATAAGACATGTTTGCAAAATTAATAATTGGTTCGATAGAAGGCAGTTTGGGTTTAGGAAAGGTTATTCCACTGAAGCCCAACTTTTAAGATTCCAGCAAGATATAGCAGATATCCTGGATTCAGGAGGTCAATTGGACTGTATCGCGATTGATCTGTCTAAGGCGTTTGATAGGGTAGATCATGAGAGACTACTGGCAAAAATGTGTGCAGTTGGACTTGACAAAAAAATGACTGAATGGGTGGCCCTGTTTCTAGAAAGCAGAACTCAGAGGATTAGAGTAGGTGAAGCTTTATCTGTCCCTGTAAAAATTAAGAGGGGATTTCCTCAAGGCAGTATTATTGGACCTTTATGTTTTCTTATATATATCAATGATATGTGTAAAGAAGTGGAATCAGAGATAAGGCTTTTCGCAGATGATGTTATTCTTTACAGAATAATAAATAAGTTACAACATTGTGAGCAACTGCAAAATGACCTCGATAATGTTGTGAGATGGACGGTAGACAATGGTATGATGATAAACGGGGATAAATGCCAGGCTGTGAGTTTCACAAATAGGAAAAGTTCTCTCAGTTATAATTACTGCGTTGATGGGGTGAAAGTTCCCTTTGGGGATCATTGTAAATACCTAGGTATTAATATAAGGAAAAATCTTCATTGAGGTAATCACATAAATATGATTGTTAATAAAGGGTACAGATCTCTGCACATGGTTATGAGAGTAATTAAGGGTTGTAGTAAGGATGTAAAGGAGAGAGCTTATTTGTCTCTGGTGAGACCCCAACTAGAGTATGGTTCCAGTGTATGGAACCCTTACCAGGATTACGGTACTTGATTCAGGAGCTGGAAAAATCCAAAGAAAAGCAGCCCGTTTTTTTCTGGGCGATTTCCGACAAAAGAGTAGCGTTACAAAAATGTTGCAAAGTTTGGGCTGGGAAGACCTGGGAGAAAGGAGATGAGCTGCTCGACTAAGTGGTATGTTCCGAGCTGTCAGTGGAGAGATGGCGTGGGAGGACATCAGTAGACGAATAAGTTTGAATGGTGTCTTTAAAAGTAGGAAAGATCACAATATGAAGATAAAGTTGGAATTCAAGAGGACAAATTGGGGCAAATATTCGTTTATAGGAAGGGGAGTTAGGGATTGGAATAACTTACCAAGGGAGATGTTCAATAAATTTCCAATTTCTTTGCAATCATTTATGAAAAGGCTAGGAAAACAACAGTAGGGAATCTGGCACCTGGGCGACTGCCCTAAATGTAGATCCGTAGGTATTGATTGATTGATTGATTGATTGATTGATTGATTGACTGATTGATTGATTGATTGATTGATTGATTGATTGATTGATTGATTGATTGATTGATTGATTGATTGATTGATTGATTGATTGATTGATTGATTGATTGGTTGATTGATTGATTGATTGATTGATTGATTGATTGATTGATTGATTGATTGATTGATTGATTGATTGATTGATTGATTGATTGATTGATTGATTGATTGATTGATTGATTGATTGATTGATTGATTGATTGATTGATTGATTGATTGATTGATTGATTGATTGATACCTTAAATACAGTCTAATTTATCTGTCAAGTTATGAATTTTGATCACATAGGAGTACCGGTACTGAAGGCTAACATAAAATATAACTAACACAGGGTGATGACTGGAATCCAGTTCGTCATGTGCGAAAATTCGTACAGGTTGGACAAAGTATTTCATAAGAGGTATGTCTCAGTCCGGGTGAACATGTAGTATTTTGGTGACGTCTCAGTATGGATGGCATTTTCCTTTATTACTTTGTGTAGGCGCTTGCGTTTCCTGTTATAGTTAGGCAACCCTAAGGATCGCGCTTACAGATTAAGTTTCTAAAAAATACAGTACGGTACTTTACTTTTATTCTGTACGAATGCGCTACCGACGTTGTTAAACACTTGGCTAGATCATTTAGGGGCTGCTTAAATGCCAACTCCTTCGTTATTGTGTCACTCGATTCGAACTCCGGTAGGTCCATCAAAATGGCAGATGTTTGTTCGTACACCTAGCGCTCTCAACAACAGTATCAGTTAGCTCAACGACAATACAGATGACATTAGATTTTTTACCCTTGAAGGAGTTTCATATCTCGTAGTTTGCCACTTGGATTTCTTTGGATCTAACATACACCTACTGAGATGCGTTTTATTATAAACATTCTACAAAGTTTATCTGGTAATATGTTTCTATTAGCCATGTCCACTGACTTCTCTCTAGAAAAAGAACTACCTACTTAAGTATTTATTAGCTTCTGCAAGTTGATATTTTTTGTACTTAAAGGTAAGCTGAATTTTGTTGTCTTCAAATATAGTAATCTATGTTCATTTTTAAGAGCAGAAATATGGCACTGCTTATTATAGGGTGTAACTTTAAAGTTTATGGATGTACTGAAGTTTACTTGCTATATTTGAAATGTGTACTGCATTTGCTTTATCTCTTGATGTCAACAACAGTATAGTTTTCTATGCAAGTTGAACAAAGATACTCTTTTCTTACCTCGCATGAACATGTGGAGAGGGAATCCAGGCACTAATAAGAGAAAATGAGCCAGGATTAAAAATAAAATATGAGCTAAAATGAATCAGCATTTCAACTTTATGACTGGATATCGTGTACATAGACAAGCACGTTGGTCAATGAAGGTAGCAAAGGAAGGGTAAAAGAAAGTTGTCTTCGTTGGATATAATTTTACCACTGAGATGGAGAGGTCCGCCTCTGTGGTGTAGTGGTTAGTGTGATTAGCTGCCACCCACGGAGGCCCGGGTTCGATTCCCTGCTCTGCCACGAAATTTGAAAAGTGGTACGAGGGCTGGAACGGGGTCCACTCAGCCTCGGGAGGTCAGCTGAGTAGAGGTGGGTTCGATTCCCACCTCACCCATCCTGGAAGTGGTTTTCCGTGGTTTCCCACTTCTCCTCCAGGCGAGTGCCGGGATGGTACCTAACTTAAGGCCACGACCGCTTCCTTCCCTCTTCCTTGCCTATCCCTTCCAATCTTCCCATCCCTCCACAAGGCCCCTGTTCAGCATAGCAGGTGAGGCCACCTGGGCGAGGTACTGGTCATTCTCCCCAATTGTATCCCCCGACCAAGAGTCTGAAGCTCCAGGACACTGCCCTTGAGGCGGTAGAGGTGGGATCCATCGCTGAGTCCGAGGGAAAAACCGAGCCTGGAGGGTAAACAGATGATGATGATGATGAGACGGAGAGTAATTATGCTAAATATCGTTGTTGTTGTTGTTGTTGTTGTTGTTGTTGTTGTTTAAAAGGCTAACTTTAACGTCATCGGTCCCTACACTGACAGATTTTGACGGGATATAACCTAACCTATTACGGCACATTTCAGTCTGCAGCCTCCTACGTCAATCAATAATGGCCACACGCAAGTATTTAGCGTTTACATTATTTTATTACCTATTTTGGATACGATTCGTCCATGTACGCGGATAGGTGATAAAGAGAGGGCATGAAATACGCCCTTTTAACATCACACAGCTGCCTCTGTGGGCCTAAGAACGTTAGCATTCCTATGGCATACGTTTTAAAAGACATTTTACTACTCGTTTGATTATTTGATATTATTTGATTGCTGTCTGTTTGTTACATAAAATGACAGCAATAACTGCGTATAAGTTTAACAATATAACGAACAGCTTACCTTGTGTTACTCAGTTAATCTAAATAAAAACGTTCCGCTTTACTTCGCACTTCATCCCCATTGTAAGGTTCCTCTGTTTATAGAATCTTCTCTTACATTGGGATATAAGTTTACACTATGGTAATGAATTATTCTGGCGATCATTTCCTCTTTCTGTTTAATGCATGGAACGTAAGTCCGGTAGAAATTGGAACACAGTTTCTTCATACTCACATGATAGTGCTGCATAATGTTCCTGTTCAACAAAGCTTCAGTTAAAGATAATGATTAAACAAGTTGTCGTATGTATCGCATTCGTTTTAATCAGTGGCGACGCGTGACATTTTGAAAAGGGTTACCACACTCCTCCTTCAGAGTATATTGTCGCTCGCACTGCAGCTTTTTTAATTAATAGTACAGGTGCCATTTCATAACAGTGGTAGGCTTAATAATTTATTTCTGTATAAGATAACATAACTTCAAAATGGATAGTAGAGGTCATGGGCCTATGCACTACTTTTCACAAGGCCTGATTTCGTGTAGAGGACAGAAAATTTTCTTTTAAGTTTTATGCAGTCCAAATTTGGTTCATGATGTCAATTCTCCTGCTCTAAGGCGTAGTACTTCATCTCCATACAAGTACTACTACACAAGGTAAGTTTTTGCCACACTGAAATTCCTGTAACATTGCAAGGAGATGTTTAGAGAAATAAAGAGCAGAACGGTCTGCGCTTACATCATATAACCATTGCAGATCTCTGTAGCACGAGTCATGAAAATATCGTAGTGTTCTTTTCGATTCCTTGACTAAATATTTAAGAGAAGGCGTGTTTTTGTTTTCTTCAAAGGTTCTTAACGAATTTGGTGAATTCATTAAACTCTCGATTATACATGAGCATTCTGGGCCCACCAATTCACTTATTTTTGAGGCACACTCGTTTTAACATTTAATAAGTTGTGCAGTACTATATGCTATCCTTACCTAAGACAAATTAAATATAAATTCACACTTAAACGAGAAAAGTCACGTCGTATTTTAATAGGGAGTCTGGCTTGAGCAAGCGAGGAGTGAGGTCGCTTTGTAACAGTGCGTGCCGTAAATATGATTGGTATCGAGCAGTACCGGGCCGCGATTGGGAGGTGGCAGCTGAAGCAGAGGAAGGAGGCCAAGAATGGAATGGCAAAAGGAAAAGAGGAGGTAAAATGGGGTGAAGCGGTGCTGGTAGCAGCAGTGTTAACTTTGCTTCTGGTCATTGCGGGGGGGAGGGAGGGTGGAATGAAACCCAGGCCCAAATACCAGTGGCAAATTCAGCATGGAAGATATGGCAGCACGGAAGGTGGCAGTGAAGGAAGTACTTCAAGAAAATTGTCAATGGGATAAGGTGCAAAAAATAAAGGACATGATGGAAGAACAGAGAAAGGAGATAGGGAACATGAAGAAATGGTTAGAAACGAAGACGGAGGAATCGAACAAGAGAGCGTGCAACAATGAGAAAGAGTTATTAAGAGAAAAGGTGATGATGAAGAAGGAAGCAGAGGGGTACAGGCAGGAGAGAATGAAGACAGCTATATTTATACAATATATGGTATGGAAGAAAGTGAGAAAGAAGGAATGATTGATTTAATCTATAAGGTGGTAGAGGTCATACGGGATAGGATGAAGATAAATTTCAGTGAAGTGGACATAGACGATGTGGAGAGAGTGGGCAAAGCAAAAGGACGGAGACCAATTAGAGTAGAGTTTTTCTCTACCCTAATGGCAGAAATTGTGCTAAGAAACAGCAGTAACTTGCAGGGTCAGAAAGTATGGGTGAAGAGGGACATGGGAAAAGAAGGTGTGGAAAACATGAAGATTCTGAATAGGCATCTTTGGAGAGCGAGACAGCAAGGGCTAAAAGTCCGCATAAGAAGTCAGAGACTAGTGGTGATGAATGGGAGATGGGTTCGGGAGCACCCAGTGGCGAAGCTGAAAGAAATGGACGAACACGTCAGTTCCGAGGGCGGAGTGATGGCAGTACAAGATGGAAGGCAGGAAGCAGAAACAACTAGGGGTGAAGTGGAGGAAGGAGTGGAGATCAACCCATGTGGAAATAGGCAACGCAGTATGGATACAGAATAACAGAGCAGTGAAGGGGCGAGTGAGGGTGAGCAGCAAAAAGCGGCGGGTGCAGTGTGTAGTGGTTTAGAGAGCAAGAAAGAACATGAGAAGAGTGATCGACAAAAAGGTAAAGATGTTATGAACAGAGGAAGAAGTAGGAGCCTAAAATACTTGTGGGGTAAAATGTGTAGAATGGGGGGGGGGGAGGATACGGTGGGCCTGGAACGGCAAAGAATGTTAAGAAAAGGAGGTATCGAAGCAGGGAATGAGGGGGTGAGAGCTGCAAGGAGTAAGACTAAGGGAGGCAATTTAGAAGGGAGGGGGGATAAGTTCTAACTATATTGGAAAATAGGATGTGTGAATATAGAGGGGATAAGAAAAATAGGAAATAAAAAGGTTAGAGAAGTAGTAGAAAGTTTCGATGTTGTGGCACTCTTGGAGACGTGGTTGGAAGCAGGGAAAGAGATTTCATGGAAGGGGTTTGTGATTAAATATAGAATAAAGGAGAGGAATAAGGGACGCGCCCCAGGAGGAATGGTAGTACTAAATAAAGAGGAGATTAGTGAACTAGTAGAAGATATCGAGACAGATATGCAGGAAGTTATATGGATGAGATTTAATATGGGATGGGTAGAGGGAAGGATGAAGAGAATAATCCTAGCGGTCGTGTATTGTCATCCTTGTAGTTCCGTATACACAAATAAGCATCTTTTTGAAGAGCTATTGGTGGAGATTAGTATGATAAGGGAGAAGTTTGCATAAGAAGAGGACATGCTACTATTTGGATATTAGAACGTGAGAATAGGGGAACAGAGCCCAGTATATAGTCGGGAAGACGGGAGTGGCATGTTGAGAAGTAGTGAAGATAAAACTATAAACAGTTATGCGGAGAAGCTCTTAGAGTTGTGCGCAGCGGGGAATTTATATATTCTAAATGGATGGAAGGAGGGTGACAGTACAGGTAATTTGACCTATATCTCAGACCAGGGGAGTAGTGTGATAGATATAGTTTTAAGCTCAGGGAGTGTTAGAGGATATTATAAGGATGGAAGTAAGGGACTGGATTGAATAACACCATTTCCCAGCGTTGGTTCTGTTAAAAAGGGGGAGGAGAAGAATATAAGGAAAGAAGTTAAGATGAAGGACGAACTAGGGAGAGGGTATAATAAGTACAAATGGTCAGAGAAAGTGGAAAGGGATAGGGACAGGGTAGCAAAAGAAGAAGTACACTTACTGAAATATGGATGGGAAAGAGCGTTAGAGGAGAATAAGATCGATAAAGCCTTGGAATTGCTGCTACATCCAGTAAAGATGATACTTCAGATAGATAATGGTGGAAGAAGAAGAAAAAAGAAAGAAGGGGAAGAATGGTTTAATATAGAGTGTGAAGGTATACGAAAGAGGGTGCTAGGAGCGTTAGGGGAGTATAGAAAAAAAGTTGGGAGCTTAGAAAGAGAGGTTTTTGTAAATTAAGGAAATACTAGCTGATGTACACGTGCTTCGCTACGGGCTTCTCAGAAAGGCTGATTGGGTGGTTTTCCAAACTGAATTCAACATAGGTCATTACAAAAACGTCAGTAGGAATGTAGCGATTGAAAGCAATGTTATCATATAAAATACTCGATCAAATGAAAAACTGAACACTTTCTCACTTTCAACGAACAGTACTACGGTGCCGATCTAACAGTCCAAAGTTCCAGAGCTGGAATAACCAGGTCGCAGACTGCCTTGAACACTCTTCTGTCAT
This sequence comes from Anabrus simplex, assembly GCF_040414725.1. Lineage (NCBI taxonomy): Eukaryota > Metazoa > Arthropoda > Insecta > Orthoptera > Tettigoniidae > Anabrus > Anabrus simplex. The sequence goes on along the minus strand of NC_090265.1, from coordinate 146,722,410 downwards.
TATGTCGTTAAATATTCACACTACTCATTTCAATCAGTGCCTCAGAGTAGGGATTGAATAGCTCGAATGCTATGATGAACCAGTGTGTTACGTACCAGTAATACCAGAAAATGTATGAACCAGAGAAATGGCATGCTAAAGAAGAAAGTTATCTAACTCCCCAGCTACTTCCCGCCAATATACAGGCAGGCTGTTACACTCGGTACGACCAGACGAGTTGGCCGTGTGGTTAGAGGCGCGCAGCTGTGAGCTTGAATCCGGGAGATAGTGGATTTGAACCCCACTGCCGGCATCCCTGAAGATGGTATTCCGTGGTTTCCCATTTTCACACCAGTCACACCAGACTGTACCTTAATTAAAGCCTAGGCCGCTTCCTTCACACCCCTATTCCTTTCCTATCCCATCGTCGCCATAAGACCTACCTGTGTCGGTGCGACGTAAAGCAAATTAAAAGAAACTCGGTATGCTGCAGTAATCCTATCTGTCGGGGATGAGTTGAAACAGAAGACAAAAAGCACAGCACAACAAACAATGGTCAATGTAATGTCATTGTTGATAAAGTTTATGAGCTTTCTATATTGCAGGCCTTCACATCAGTTTTCTTTCGACTCTGTGATATTAGGGTGTCTTACAAAATTATTTATTTCGTAGACTGTAGTTCCTTATTCTCAAACTTTATATACCGATTTTCACTCAATTCTGTTTACCCATTTTCTCGGGACTCGGCGCTGATATGGACTTAGTAACAAAAATCCAAATTCATGAATATCTCTGTGATTATAAGCGGTACGGTAACAAAGTATAAGACATAAGTGATCGGAAATTTAATAACTTCTTACATAACTACTACTAACTTACGACACAACTAAAGTTATGTTAGTTATGTGGTATTTATCGATACGACCACTATAACATAAATAACTTATTTGAGAAATTACATTTCAGGCCTTCCCTTAAACTACCATTTCACTCAGCGTGAATAAAAATAATTTATAGCCTAGATTGTAGTGGTTCATCACCCGACTTTACATACCGATTTTCATTAAATTCTCTTCAGACGTTTTCTCGTGATGCGTGTACATACATACATACAGACAGACAGAAGAAATTACGGAAAAGTAAAAAAATGCATTTCCTTGTTACTGTGGACATGACATATACAGAAATGCCATTCTTTTAAAATTCTGAGCAATGTACAGACAAAACTCTTATTTTATATATAGACTAGCAAATGTACCCGTGCTTCGCTACGGTATTCTAGATTGTATACGGATATCGACGTAAAGACTGTGCGTGCAGTAAATGAGATTGTTTTAAAATTGCATGTCTCTTAGCCTTATCCGAGAAATAGCATGGGGAGGTCCCCATACGTTGTTTCCAATGTAAAGTGAGGGTTGCGGAGTTGTGATGATAATGGCAGGCTCACTTGCCTACTGCCATTCACAATCGAGTTGGCTAGTTTACGTTATACTTGCAGGTCCCATTGCCTCCTACGCGGTCACAATCGATTTGTGGAGTTTTAGTTACAATGGCAGACCCATTTCCTACTTTCAGACAGATTACAGTTGAAGAGTTTTTATTATAATAGCAGGCAACTTCCCTACCACCAGTCAAAATTGAGTTGTGCAGTTATCATTATAATGACAGGCCCTTTTTACTGCTGCCAGCCAGCTTACTGCCAGTCACGCAGAATTAGTGAGTTTCCATGAAAATAGCAGGCCACTATGCCTAACGCTAGTCAAATTTTAGATTGGAACATTTGTTTATAATGGCGGGCACCCTGGCCTAGAGCCAAACACAATAGGGTAGGGAACTTTCGAACAAAACTGCATGATCCCTTGCCTTCTGCAAGACTAATCGAGAAGTGAATTATTCATTAAAATGGTAGGCCCTCCTTACTAATGCCAGTTACACAGGAGTTGGAGAAGGACCCCATTCCTACTGCCAGCAGTCAAAGTCGGTGTAGGGAGTACTGATTACAATAGCAGACACACACCCTTTCTCGGTCGCTACAAATCGACATCAATGAATATGTATAGATGGACATACGAAAGTATATGCATGTTTACAATATTGCAGACCTTCATTTACAGATTAACTGCTGCTAAACAGTACGTCATATTGACAAAGGATTGTACCGTAAGGCGTAGTATTTAGCTATCTAAATGGTTGGTCCTATGATAGTTTCTCGCGTCTCATCTATTCATGGGTCAGATTGAGTCAGAAACGTTGAATAGGTTAAAATTTGAGTAAAATTGTCTTACATTGCATTATTTTTCGGATAATTATGTGACATAGCATTTGGCTCACATATGGGTACTGGGTGGGCCAATGTCCGTGTAGAGTTTGATCATACTATCTTTCCTGTAAGTGATTGAAAGTATGAATTATATAGGTAAAGAGTCCAAATTTACTTAAAATCGAGAAATAGAAACGAATCTAACGTAGCCTATAAGCGATACAGATACGACAAAAAGTCATAAGACAAAGGTTGAAGATCACTCCTAATTCAACGAAGATTGTGCCATCCGTTATGTGATAGGACTTCCCGTTTATCCCACGAAATGCTTCGAAACGAAGGTCTGCACCATCATTAAAATTGCTTCCATATTTCGATATCCTTCGGGGATAAGAAATGAAAAAATTCAAGATCTGTGAAGTTTTTCGTTCGTTACAGGCTGAAACGTATAATTTTGCCAAATTTCAATTTTCTTGCTTGTCTGGCATATTATGCTGCAATCTGGATTTTGGGTGAGGGGGTAAAAATTATGACTTTCGGGAAATTAAACCAAAAAATATGCAGACGATCATTATTACCCCTCAAACGGGTATCTGTACGAAAATGTCACCAAAATAGTAAATGTACAGGCACACACAGTCGTTACGATTTATAGAGATAGATAAGGAATCTGCTCCACGTACAACACATTTTGGCTACGTCCGCTGGTCTTAACCTGCAAAACCTACCGTTCATGATATCTCACTTATTAATCCTCCTGTCGAAAAATTCACATGAGAACAAAAGTTTTAGAAATGGATTTTCATTAAGGATTGTAGATTTCGATTAATTTCAGATGTGCATATTTTGAGGAAGTGCAAAATCATGGTTCCGGTTTCGGATAAACCCCCAGTAAATTTAGGTATTCAGAAATAATATTGGCCCTAAAAACTACACAAGGACAGGCGGATTCTAAATATCAAGTTTGGTAGAAATATATTCAGTAGTTTTCAAGTTATAAAAATTCATACAATCAAACCGACAAACAGACACCGAAGTTAAGAAATATGCAGATGGTCATTATTACAACTGAAACGAATAACTGTACGGAAATTCCGCCAAAATAGCCAATGTATAGACAGACGGTCGTTACGATTTTATTTATATAGATTACAAAAAGAAAATGTGTGAGGTAAAAAAGGCGTGGTTAGAGGAAGAGACTGAAGCCATAAACAAAGAATACAAGTTGAACAACACTGAGAAAGTTTGGGGAAGGATAAATAGAATAATTAAGGATGGAAAGAGTCTAGAGAAAACGAGTATTGAGGATGTACAGTGGGTTAGCTACTTTAGGGAATTACTCGCGGGGAAGGGGGAGGTATGGTTGAGTGAGGCCAGGGACGAGGCAATTTGGAGGAATACAAGAGTGGCAATTTACGAAGTAGACAAGGAAGTCACAAGAGAAGAAACTTTGGGAGTGATAATAAGAATTAGGAGAAGGGCGGCAGGGGGTTGCAATGGTATCAATAATAAGTTTTGGAAGGAAATTAGCAAAAATGGGACAATGATAGAGGGCATAGTCAAACTATTCAATAAGATTTTTGATGGGGGGAAGTACCCTAGGGAGTGAGAGACAGGAATTGTATGCCCAATATATAAGGGAAAGGGTAGTAAAAACAGTATGAATAATTATAGGGGAATATCTCTGCTAGATTCCTTAAGTAAAATTTATACAGGGGTGTTAGCGAACAGGTTAAGTGAATAGGCAGAAAGAAATGAAGTATTGTCAGATTACCAAGGGGGGTTTAGAAAAAAAGAAAAGAACAATGGACAATATAATGATAGTGAAGACTGTTTTGGAGAAGTATATGAGCTTGCCAAGAGGTAAGGTGTATGCAGCGACAATTGACTTTGAAAAGGCGTTCGATAGGGTGAATAGAGGGGCTCTATTAGAGAAATTGGGTAGGTTTGGGGTGTCGGAAAAGATATTAAGGGCAGTGGGGCCGATATATAAAGTGGTTAGGTGCTGTGTAAGATTAAGTGACGATAGGTTGAAAAGACCACTAGAGTATAAGGTGGGTTTAAAGCACGGGTGTAAATTATCGCCAATATTGTTTAATTAATTAACGATATTCTGGATGGACATGGCGGAAGCAATTGGGCCGTTCCGGTGAATAATGGGTTGGAGATACCGGGATTGATTTTTGCTGATGATGTGATATTGATGACGCTAACGTCAAGAGGGATGCAGAGGAGCTTAATTGCGGTGTCGGATTTCGCAAAGAAATGGGCCTTGAAAATTAACGGGAAATAAATCGAAAGTGCTAGTAGCCCAGGTACACAAAAGAAGAAAGGAGGATGGGAAATGGTTCGTGCAGGGAGAAAGGTTGGAACAAGTACGTAAGATGGAATATTTAGGAGGGAGGGACTTGAGACCATCAAATAAGTCGAGCGAGAAGCAAAGGTATTGTCGCCCTAGCATCAGTCAAAAACTTGTTGGCTAAATTTCTGGGTATCAGTTATAAAACCTTGAGGTTAGTTTTAAGATCGGTGGTTTTTGGTAGGGTAATGTATAAGGGCTGAAGTATGGGGGTTGGATGAGAAAAGAGTGTAATTAAGACGAATCATTTGTAATTTCGGTAATTCGGTGATGCGGTTCCCGCAGTGCACAGCTAATGCAGGGGTGGAATTACTATGTGGGGAAGATACAGAATTTGAGTGTTTGAAAAGAATAGTTAAATACTGGATGATTTTGAAAAGAGGGCGGGAAATGCAAGCCGCGTACAAACAACAACTGAAGAGCATGTATAAGGGGTGCTGCCTAGAAAAAATAAAGGATATTTGGATAAGATAGGTTTGGGGTACATGTGGGATGCGGTTTGGTCGAAGACAGAAGCAAGAGGGTGGAAGGTACTCTCTAGGAGGATTAAAGATATGCAAAAGCAGAGATTATTAGAATAAATTAGGCTAAGAAGTTCCCTTAGTGTTTTGAATAAAGTGTTAGAAGTAAAGGAGATAAATATTAGGTATGTTGATAGGATAAATAGGGGTTGGATGGCATGGTGGTTGATGGACCTCCACAAGAACAAGGGATGACTAAAGGGTAAAGATAAGACGGTATGTGTATTATGTGAGGTAGTAAACGACGATTTTTATTTAATTAGTAATTGTAAAGAAACGAGTAAGTTAGGGAATTGTCTATTGAGTGCCAAACATCGTGAATTATTAAAAAAGGGGATAAGAGGAATATTATAAGGTGGATTATCAGGCAATGGGAAGATGGGGGAAGTTGAACAGGTACTTATGTGCCATTAAAAAGGAGTGTGAAAGAAAGGTGAGAGAGGAGGAGGCATAGGAAGAATAAGTGGATGTGTAAAGGCTGAAAAGATGGAAGTGTGTTTATGTCATTGAAAAAAGGAAGGTGAGTGTAATGTGTTAAGTTAGGGAACTTGTTTGATTTTGTAACTGTAGGATGCCTTATGGATCGTGATACGACAGGTGATTGTGAAACTGTTGACTGACACTATATTGGAATTCAGCCATAGTGGGACAGTGGACAAGATTTTCGAACGCAGTAGATATGCAGGCAAGGTCATGTGCTAATAGTTGATGAAACCTGACGTCGGCTGATTTTGTAACAATGACCTGATATAAATGATACGTGTAGAATATAAGGATAGAGTAGGACCAGACTGGATTTATTTAGGAATGGAATTGTAGGTTTTCAATTATTATTTTATTTGTATGGTAGTTAATCGCGACTATTAATTGTTCATTATTATTCTTTTTATTTTTCCCTTATTATTAATTGTAGTACGGTAGCAGGAGGACACTTAGTTGTAGCTATGAAGGCATGTGCGGTTTTCTCACTATTTATGAATTTTTGTTATTTGCTTTACGTCGCACCGACACAGATAGGTCTTATGGCGACGATGGGACAGGAAAGTCCTAGGAATGGGAAGGAATCGTCCGTGGCCTTAATTAAGGTACAGCCCCAGCATTTGCCTGGTGAGAAAATGGGAAACCATGGAAAACCATCTTCAAGGCTGCCGACAGTGGGGTTCGAACCCACTATCTCCCGAATACTGGACAGTGGCTGCACTTGAGTGACTGCAGCTATCGAGCTCGGTCTATTTATGAATAGTAGATGGGTAAGGGAGAGGAAGGCATGCTCGTAAGAGGATGGGGTGGGACGGGCCTACCCCAAAAAATGATGAATAAATGTAGGATGAGGAGTGAGAGAGGAGAGGAACAGCGCAAGAGCGGTTTCGTCCCCAAGTGGCCGGCCGTAAATGGAATGGTCATCTGGTAGAGGTAGAGGGGTGCTCTTTTGGGCCCCACGGATAGTACCGGTCGTGCCATCGCAGGGAGGGTGGCCTTTTTCTCACCAGGGGCTATGGCGCGGCCGGACAGTAATAGTAGGTAGTTAGCTTATATTATTGATATTATTATATTTTATTTATTTATTATTTATTTTGTTTCTTAATATTAAATGGAGACGATGGACGTGGCATGAGGGACTGAGGATGACTGCCGTGGAGACACTCCCTTGTCAGGTTTCCGGAATATCTGACGGGCCTCATGGCATGCCAAGGAGTCTCCTGTTTTTTTTCTTTTGGTTGTTAGTTGTCTGTGCATGTAAAGGGGCTGTGTAAATATGTATCGGGGCTAATCGCCTGTTATGTTTAAATAAATACTATACTATTATAATAGAAAACAATAATTAACACAAATTATAACAATGCACTATTGAGTACGGAGGAAAGAACGGACAAAACCGCTCAGCACCAACATTTTAAGCATTCATTGTGCCACTTTCCATTGTGGTAACACGACCGGAGAACGTAGTAGGATACATCTCAGTTTCGGGGCGTGAGGGTCTTTGCTTGGCGCAGGCGCAGTAATACTCGCCTAGCTGTCAGAAGAGATTCAACACGTAACCACTGCCAGGAGATGGTAACAAACAGTCTCTCTCTCAGCTTTGACGGTGGCTATCTACCGCAATAGAGTTCTCGTGACATGTCCTGACGTAGAAACAAATATATTAATATTAATGAGTACTAGATCTTTATATTTCGAACTGTTACCAGTAGTAACAGTTGATACTAGGACGCTTCGCCACTGGTTTTAATGTTTGTTGACAATCTAACAAATCCGTTTCTAGAATAGATTTATAGAAAATGCATTGTTAGCAGCAAATTTTGAAAAGTGTTTCGTGACAAATACTGTTCCATAATAAGTTACACCGTTGCCTGGAAGAACGGGCGATTTTCCGCCAGAATAATGGTTTGTGGTCTTACCGGCAGATGTCAGGGTTATGGGATATGTCATTGAATTAGAGCCGTAACTTGGTGTAAGATTCGCATTACATCTCGTCGCTCCTATGCCAAAACAGCGAATGTGACAATGATCTTCCTATCCATTATTACCCTTAAGACTGGTGGTCCCTTCCAGTGACATATTAGAACCATTCTCGTTGAGTTCATTTTCCAATGCCGTTGTGTAAAGGCACGGCCGAATTGATGCGTCGCTCTAGCTAGCTCCTTACCGGCCTTGACAATCGGGTCCACGCATCCACGCACGGTAATCGGTGTAGTTTCATAGCTCGACACGTGGCGCTGGCGACCTACGTTATTGCGGTAGAAATACTCCTCTGTTTGTCCAACCCTTGTCCCGTTTCCCTACGTTGTCGGGTATGAGGTGAGATGACTCTGTCGTGGCGGGTTTTATGACCGGATGCCCTTCCTGACGTCAACCTCATCAGAGGAGTTAATGGGATGAAATGGATGACGTGATATACAGTATTATAGTAGGGAGAGGGTGAAACCCTGTGCCGGCACAGAGCCTACTCTTGTGGAATAGAACCAAGGGGTCTGCTCAAGGCTTAACGTCTCCATCCGACGGACGAATCACCATCAACATCGTCATATGCCCTCACTCCATATGAGCACTGCGGAGATGTTTGGAATTTAATCCAGGCTTTTGGCACGCAATCTAGTGATTAGAAATTGTATACCACCATCTCCCATACCCTGCCAGCCAACATTTTCGACCAACGGGACTCGAACCGGCTAACCTCGGTGTCAGACCGTTTAGACTTCAGCGCCTTAACGATCATGGCCACCAGGCGGGCAGAAATACATACTCCTCTATGGGAAAGATATTGACTTTGATTGCTGATTTATCGTAATTTATGTAGAGGTATGGAGAATGTTACATGGGTTAATACTGTTCAAATTATAATCCGAAAGGTTACTTTCGTTAATATTTGCCAAAATAATGTCGTGAAATGAAGCTGCGAGGCATAATAGCAATCACTTTTATTATCATAGCATTAATTTAGATATATAGCAGAACATACCACAATACTTTTGTCTTCTGATATTAATTTTAAGATTAAGAGTCATTGCTCAATTAGAGTTTTAAAATTATTCAAGTGCTGCTATCAGGAAGGGGGCTGGATAAAACATAAAAGTCTCACTTTTTTCTATATTCGGTGCGTGGATAACATAAATATTTTGACTCAAACATATTTAAATTTAAATTTCAATATATATATATATATATATATATATGTTCAGGTTACATTTCATTCATACCTCGTACTACAATTTTAAATACCAGCCGAGTTGGCCGTGTGGTTAGGGACCCGCAGTTGTGAGCTTGCATCCGGGAGATAGTGGGTTCGAACCCCAGTGTCGGCAGCCCTGAAGAGGGTTTTCCGTGATTTCCCATTTTCACACCAGCCTGTACCTTAATTAAGGCTATGGCCGATTCCTTCCCACTCCTAGCCCTTTCCTATCCCACCGTCGTCAAAAGACCTATCTGTGTCGGTGCAAGGTAAAACAAATAGCAAAAAAAATTAAATAAAAATTCAATGAGATAAAAATATTTTGAGTAAATACATTGCAAACTGTTCATTGCACAGTGTTTAAATGTTAAAGTTCAGATTATATTGGATGAAAATGTGTTGTGTTGCTCTCATGTGGCAAATATGACACCGCCTAAAGGATTATTCAATGAAAGAAAATTTAGGGGTCAAACATACCCGATTAGCGTGATTAGCTGCCACTCCCCTGAGGCACGGGTTCGATTCCCGGCTCTGCCACGAAATTTGAAAAGTGGTACGAAGGCTGGAACGGGGTTCACTCAGCCTCGGGAGGTCAACTGAGTAGAGGAAGGGATCGATACCCCCTAAGACATCCTCGAAGTAGTTTTCCATAGTTTCGCAGTTTTCCTCCAGGCAAATGCAGGGATGGAACCTAACTTAAGGCCACGGCCGCTTCCTTCCCTCTTCCTTGTCTATCCCTTCCAATCTTCCCATCCTAAACACAAGTCCCCTGTTCAGCATAGCAGTTGCGGCCACCTGGGCGAGGTACTGGTCATCCTTCCCAGTTGTATCACCCGACCCGAAGTCTCACGCTCCAGGACGCTGCCCTTGAGGGGGTAGAGGTGGGATCCCTCGTTGAGTCCGAGGGAAAACCAACCTTGGAGGGGTAAACAGATTAAGAAAGAAAGAAAGAAAGAAAGAAAGAAAGAAAGAAAGAAAGAAAGAAAGAAAGAAAGAAGATAAATACCCGAAATAGAAACGGAAATCTAAGATGAAAATGCTAACTACTTTGAGACACTCCGTAGTTTTGTCCTAGTCTACAGAGAATTCGTGAAATGATAATGTCCCATTTTGCTGTTCGAAGTACAAAAAGGCACACAGCAATACATATTCGAATATTTCCAAACACAGTTTAAGAAAAGCAAATCACTACACAATTAAATGATGGAAAAAGATCTGTGGGAAGACGGAGAAATTCCTGGCTGAAAGACTTGCGGCATGATATGGACATACGTCGATAGAAATCTTCCGTGCTGCCGTTTCGGGTGTAATCATAATCAATTGGATCGCCAACCTTCGGAGGGAGACGGCGTCATAAGAAGAAGACACAATTAAAAAACTAATTAGTGCACACATCAACATTCTTGTTTAGGACGAAGTTACGGCGAGAAATCATTTTGAGGCACTCATTACATTTGTTCTTGTTTGCAGAAAATTTATGTTCGAAGTATGAAAAAGCGCTCAAATATTCCAAGATTTGTAAACACAATTTTGAAAAATCAAATCACCAACACTGCATAATAAAAAATAAACTGATTAGCGCATAACTATCAGCTCTCAATATCAAGCCAACAAACACCTCAATTGCGAACACATTGCCATCATTTACGACAGCAAAACAATATAAATAAACTGAAAATGCGGTAATTTCCGGTTTACAGCTTCCTGTCAGTGACTTAGGAGGCCAGCGCTCCAGCGGCATTATGGTGAAACTTTCCAGTTACAGCTGGGCTTCACCAAATACTTTAATACACCAATACCGGACGGCTCTATCTCAACAGCATTGGGCGGAGTGCGAACAGCGACGGTGGTGACATCTAGCGTGCAGGTGTGACAAGCCCAGGAACTGCATACTTAACTATGCTACAGTTGAGAGGAATGCATCTACACACATTGGAAATATTTTTGTTAAAATAACTGAACAATCATAATAATTAAGAATTAAAATTTAAAATATGAAATGCCTCCTTCATAAACTCCAAACGAGCACTGCGTTAGCCGTGCCTTTCGCTATGTCTTAAAAATTAAAATCAGAATTTCTTTGAGTATCCGCCTAGCCTCTGGGAGGAATATTCACCTACTACTCTCTTCTCTTCTTTCTAGACTTTTCCCAGTTACCTCGGGCAGCACTTTGTGTAGACTTAGCCTAATTTTCCGGCCGGATACCTTTCCTAACACCAACCCTATGTGGAAGGATATATGTATTTACTATTGCGTGTTTCTGTGGTTGTTTTTCGTGTGATATGTTGTATATATTTGAAGAGGCATATGAATACGAAGACAAACCCATAGACCCCGATCTACACGAATTAACAGAAGAGATTTAAATCTCCGACTCAGCCGGGAATCGTACCAGGGCCCTTTGAACCGAAGGCCAGTGCGCTGACCATTCCGTGGTGGTGATTATTATTTTAAGAGGAAGTATAACTGGCCAAACATCCTCTCAGAAGGGAAATGGAAGAGGACCAAAACTCCGAAGAATGAAGGTATCATCAAAAGAAAGAGAAGGGCCACGAAGCGCTAACCATTCAACCAAAGCGCCAGAGGAGGCAGATACCTTAACAATATCCATGGTTTATGAAGATTTCGGGAAAGAGAAGGTGTAATTAAGGAACAGGAGTTTTGGTCCATTGTTTCTTCTTCTTCTTCCCCTTTTCATTTTTCTTCTTCTTCTTCTTCCTCTTCTTCGGTACCTGGCCAATCTTCCCGAACTCTACAGAAGAACTCACCACAAGCTGCTGTCTCAACTTTGCCGGACTTTGAATGTTCTGTTTCACCTCTGAAGACAGAAATACTAATCTGTATATATACAGGCTGAAGCGTAATTCGCGCACTCGGGCGTCGCAGTGCGACTCCTCACATGCCAGCAATAAAAAAATGTCTCTTACAAAATTTCATCTTGCGAGTATATCCGGCAGAAAAACGACGTTGAAGAGTAGCAATCTGGCAACACTGTAACCACATGTAGGGTAACTACCTCTGTCAGCAGAAGTTAGTCGTACTGTACAGTTGATGCAATGGATAAAGTTTTGGGTTAGAATGCAGGAGGTCGAGTGGTCGATCCTGGGTTGAGGCGTGTGTTTTTTATTTCGTAAATGTAGTCCAGGTGGTATGGTATCTGGCACCTTAATCGTCAACAGCGATTGCAGTGGGTCCTCTAGAAACCATTTGCACTTACATACTACGATCCTAGAAATGGACGAACAATCGTTTTCATTGGTCAGCTTTGAAAGGCGTCCTTTCCACGTGGTGGGCGTGAATTTATTCGCACCACTTCATCTACTAGATGTGAAACCTGTTTTCTTTGTACCCTCCTCCAGTAGTCCCATAGATTAGTCATCATCATCATCATCTGTTTACCCTCCAGGGTCGGCTTTTTCCCTCGGACACAGCGAGGGATCCCACCTCTACCGCCTCAAGGGCAGTGTCCTGGAGCTTCAGACTCTTGGTCGGGGATACAACGGGGGGGAGAATGACCAGTACCTCGCCCAGGCGGCCTCACCTGCTATGCTGAACAGGGGCCTTGTGGAGGGATGGGAAGATTGGAAGGGATAGGCAAGGAAGAGGGAAGGAAGCCTTATGTTAGGTACCATCCCGGCATTCGCCTGGAGGAGAAGTGGGAAACCACGGAAAACCACTTTCAGGATGGCTGAGGTGGGAATCGAACCCACCTCTACTCAGTTGACCTCCCGAGGCTGAGTGGACCCCGTTCCAGCCCTCATACCACTTTTCAAATTTCGTGGCAGAGCCGGGAATCGAACCCGGGCCTCCGTGGGTGGCAGCTAATCACGCTAACCACTACACCACAGAGGCGGACCCCACAGATTAGTACCAACTATTATTCTTGCCTCGTTCAGGTCCATTACATTTCGTTAGGGCCTTACGTTACCAGTAGGCCTAGCAACGTGCTCTGCGAATAATGTCCAAACTCGGTTACAATTTGTATGTGTTATCACCATGGTCCCAATAATTCTGCTTTTTAACATTGCGTCTGGTAACCGCATGCTGTTTAGTACGTATCTCAATGTATTATTATTATTATTATTATTATTATTATTATTATTATTATTATTATTATTATTATTATTATTATTATGTTGTAAATGTAGGATACATGTGACCTCAGAAACGGTGTCTTACTGTATTACAGTAGGTAATGTCAGATGGAAATTAGCAAATAAAAAATGCACCTCAACCCAGGATCGAACCATCGACCTCCTGCATGCCAACCAAAAACTCTACCCACTGCACCAACTGTACAGCACGACCTGAACGTGCTGACAGCGGTAGTTACCCTACATATGGTTACAGTGTTGCCAGATTGCTACTCTTTAACATCCGTTTTCTACTGGATATACTCGCAAGACGAAATTTTGTAAGAGACATTTTTTTATTGCTGGCATGTGAGGAGTCGCGCTGCGACGCCCGAGTGCGCGAATTACGCTTCACCCTGTCTAATACATATTGGGGTTACGTGAGTGACCTACGATGTGCCTGACATTTAAGAAGTGTTCATAATTTCCTAAAGTCTCTTTCACATATTTATGCATGAAGAATTACACTACATGCGTATTAAATTAGTTGGACTGGTGCTCAAGCCTATGAAAATAATACACTGAAATAATTTTCTTACGCCGAGGTGAGTGGCTCATACGGTTGAGGCGCTTGCCTTCTGATCCGAATTTGGCAGGTTCGATCCTGGCTCAGTCCGATGGTATTTGTAGGTGCTCAAATACGCCAGCCTCGTGCAGACAGATTAACTGCCACGTAAAAAGATTTTTGTGGGATGGAATTCCGGTACGTCGGCGTATCCCAAAAAGTAGTTAGTGGGGCGTAAAGAAAATTATTATTATTATTATTATTATTATTATTATTATTATTATTATTATTATCTTACAGTAAAAAGAGCCAACTGGATTCGAAACTCATGGTCTTCAATTTTCAATTTCGAGACTACCACGTTAACCACTACGCTACAGGCCCACACGTTGAAAACGAAATTTATGGTAGCCTACTATTTAACAATGTGAACCCTTAAGTTTGAGTGTACTAGAGTTCCATATTTGTAAATGTTATTGGTTTTACGTCCCACCAATATTTCAGTAGAGTATCTTATTGATTTCTTAATGTAAGGGGCATCGAATGTAACGTCAATATAGATGCGAGGTCCTTACTTTTTCTAATACTTGCGGTCCTGATCAGTTCCCATACCATTATCTTGTTCGTTAATTTGTTCAGCGCATAACGCTTTTCTTGGAATATAAGCTTAACTGCAATGTAAGATTATTTAATGACAAAAACTGATACATTATAAACAACACGCCAAAGCGCCAAGAATCATACAGATGGCAATATGTTACTGAAGAGTTAGTCACACCAAGCCATGTAGGTAGCAGCACTATCGACTTTCTCGCTGAAAACTGCAAGCTGTCCGTTAATATCATATTGAAGTATATGGCTTCACAAGCGATTGTCAAGGCCGGTATAAGGAACGCAGTGAGTGATCCAGTCGGCCGTATTAAAGGAAAATGAACATTGATGTACCCGTGCTGTAGGAATGTATGTTTGCAACACATATTTACCCACTCCTAGGGTAAGATATATTTAGGGTGATTGTGTGATATGTTTGTAGTTTATTAACGGTTTTCGCGCTATCTTTTGGCGTGCTATCACTATAGCTGTACGAATTGTAGAATCCTCATAGCCTACTGTAGATGCATCCTGTTATCTGTTTTCTTTATTACTTACAACAATAGTAATATTTTATCTCATTCCGTCTATAAATTAGTTTCGATCCGCTTGGTTATTTTGTAGTTTGATGATGATGCTTGTTGTTTAAAGGGTCCTAACATTCAGGTCAACGGTCCCTATATTTTGTAGTTTATCAATATAATTTATACTAACTAAGCAGAGTGGATGCCTTTGCTGGCGAGATGTAGTGTTTACAGTGCACTATGTCTTCTGGTATGGGTTATATCAAATTTGTTACTTTCATTGACCTGTCACAGTCTCACCCTTGGCTTTGACAATATGAAAGTGACTGAGGTATGAGTGATGCTAGTAATACCATTCCTTATGCAGCCAGTCCCTGTTATGAATGGTGTGAAAATATCGCTCATAGGGTCAGTTGGTGCATACATTTCAGTGGGCTTGGCAGACTGATATGTAAGAGCAACTGCTGGCTCGGTGAGGAAAGCAACGGGAAACTACCTCACTCCTCGTTTCCCTAGTACGCCTCTTCAGTGACGCCTAGGCTATTTATGACAGCTGTTGGCGAAGCTGCAGAGGATCAAACCAGCCTTCGGGCTGATTACCCAACATACATACATACAAGCAGAGTGGCCTTCAGCTCAACAGCAGCTAGTTTTGCTAGCCTTGCAGCTCTGCAGTCGGGAGGCGGAGGGTCTGGTTCCCACCGTCGGTTAACCTGAGAATGATTTACCGTTATCATTCTCCTGCACTAAGAAAAATGCCGGGACATATATTTGTATAGGATACACGGGCGCCAACCCCTCACCTTCTCCGCATCTTAAATCAAGGCTTCAAATCACCTTGACCTGAGAAAGTCCGTAACCCTCTAGAAGGCCCGCCTTACTCCATCAGGAAACAGAATACAAACGTTTACTAATAGTAAGAAAGTATATGTTGTTTCTTCATCTACTTCTGACCTAAAGCACCAAGACTACCATTAGTTTTGTTTTATGACAGCGATTGGACAGCGACGAATAGTGTGGTGGTACTGTCAATACTGTGATAATATTCTTGTAGAGCCAAGTCATGTACACAATATGCACAATGTGGGAATGTGAGTAAAGTGTTATAAACGGTGCATTGCTTTGTTCCAAAATGTACTTCAAACAGTGCAAAGAAAGAAAAATTTGTAACATTCCAGCTGTTCCTTACTGATCCAAACTTACTAGAGAAGTGGAAAATTGCAATTTCCAGGCAAGGCAAAAATAAACTAGATCTTTTATGGTTACCAACAAGACCGTCGAAAATGTATAGCAAGCATTTCCTTGAATCAGACTTTAGTGTTAGACCCACAAAGAGGCTTCTTCCAAATAAAATATTCATCCCTATTTATTGGTTGCCCCACTCATAAACAAATATGTGCCAAAAGCAGAAGTGATATTACCCAGGAGTTGATTCATCTAAACCAGAAAGAATACAATCAATGGCAACTTTATCACGGGGATACTCCTTAACCTCCTATGACAAAAGTAGCAACCCCAGTATCCACCCCAACTCCACAAGACCGGGCGAGTTGGCCGTGCGCGTAGAAGCCCACGGCTGTGAGCTTGCATCCGGGAGATAGTAGGTTCGAATCCCACTATCGGCAGCCCTGAAGATGGTTTTCCGTGGTTTCCCATTTTCACACCAGGCAAATGCTGGGGTTGTACCTTAATTAAGGCCACGGCCGCTTCCTTCCAACTCCTAGACCTTTCCTATCCCATCGTCGCCATAAGACCTATCTGTGTCGGTGCGACGTAAAGCCCCTAGCAAAAAAAAAAATACTCCAAAAGCATCCCGAAGAGCTAAATACAAGAGAAACAGAAGAAAATTGAGGAAGTAAATTGATAGATTTAAGAAAGTAATTTATAGGCTTCTATATAATCGAAAGAATGAAAAGCCAAGAAGAATGTGAAAACAAAATTACAGAAGAAAGTAAATGAAATTGTGAAAAAAATGCCTGTCATGGCGATTTAAATTAACTATTTATTGTAGATTATCTAGACCCGTATGGAAAGAAAGCTGTTAAAATTTGTGAGACTACTTTTTAAAAACCAGTTTTTGGCATAGAAAAGCGCCAAATGATTACTACAATTTAATTAGGTGGTTGCTTAAAACTTTCACACAGGACTACATTAAAAAAGAACCTTAGCTACACAAATGGAGAGACTGGAACATCTTGAAAATTTAAACGATTCTTAAAAATATTATAGCCGGCCCCGTGGTGTACGGTTAGCGTGCCTGCCTCTTACCCGGAGGCCCCGGATTCGATTGCCGGCCAGGTCAGGGATTTTTACCTGGACCTGAGGGCTGGTTCGAGGTCCACTCAGCCTACGTGATTAGAATTGAGGAGTTATCTGACGGTGAGATAGCGACCCCGGTCTAGAAAGCCAAGAATAACGGCTGAGAGGATTCGTCGTGCTGACCACACGACACCTCGTAATCTCCAGGCCTTCGGGCTGAGCAGCGGTCGCTTGTTAGACCAAGGCCCTTCAAGGGCTGTAGTGCCATGGGGTTTGGGGGGGGGGAGGGTCTTAAAATATTATAGACTGGCAGGTGCGAAATAAGTATTATATGATTTAAACCGATTCATTTTTATAAACGTTTCACTTTCTTATAGTATGTTTATGAGTTTATCAGGCGAATATCAATATACTTGTGTTCTTTCCATTTAAGAGCATTGTGTAGGTAGCCCATAAGGATGATCTAGCGGCGTATTTCTAAATTCTCCGCGACCCTATCAGCTGGCCAACATTTCCAGGCCTTGTATATCACGTATGCAACAGTTATACCAAGGTCGTCTATAATATCTCAGGCCGTAATAACAAAACCAAAATGGCGGAAGTCAGTGAGAATTAGCTGCCGACTGTCCAATATACAAAGGACACTAGGAAAGTTTTGCAATACGCAAAAACGGTTGGCTGGACACCCCCGTTATGGTGAGGGATGAAAGAGGGGTGGAAACCGGTCTAGAAGACAGCAAGGCGCGGCCTTCACACCAGTGGGATTGAAAGCAAGTTATTATCCGCTACAATTTTGCTCGTGGATTAACTGTTGACCAGTGCCTGGAGGAAATGACTCCTGTGCTGGGAAAAGACTGTCCGCATCGGACAACAATTTTCCCCTGGTATAAAGAGTTCCATAGGGGAAATTTTGGGGTTGAAGACGATCCTCGTTCTGTGCGTCCATCTGAATCAGTGACTGAGGATATTGCAGCAAGAGAGGCAGTTGACATATCGACAGGTAGAAGAGACCCTCCACATCCCTGCACCAGCTATTCATACAATTCTACACGACCATCTCCATGTTAGAAAGGTTTGCTCCCTTTGGGTGCCCCATTCACTTTCAGAGGAACAAAGGGCACATCGAGTGAAATGGTGCCGAGAAATGCTAAAGCAGTTTGAAAATGGGACTTCGCGTAACGTCAATAGCATCGTTACAGGTGACGAAACTTGGCTTTATTATTACGATGTCCCAATAAAATCCCAGAACAAGGTGTTGCTGTTTGAAGATGAGGGTACTCCTGTGACTGTGCGAAAGTCAAGGTCAGTGAAGAAAAGGATGATCGCAGTATTCTTCACTAAACGGGGCATCCTAACTCTGGTTGTGTTAGAAACCCAAATGACAGTTACTGCGAAGTGGTACAGTGAGACTTGTCTGCTTCATGTCATCCAGGCTCTCAAGCGGCTCCGTCCAAGGTCACGGCTCAACACTTGGATCTTACATCACGACAATGCTCCAGCACATCGTGCTAATGTAACAATGGATTTTCTTGCCAGATCAGGGTTGACTGTGCTTGATCACCCGCCATACAGTTCTGATCTTGTCCCATGTGACTTCGCACTCTTCCCAGAGGTTAAGATGAAGCTGAAAGGGCGGCGTTTTGCATCCGACGAGGAGCTTCTGGCAGCATGGGATCAAGAGTGTGAAAATGTAACCAAAGAAAAGTGGCAGAGTTGGTTCAGTGTCTGGTTTCGACGTATGGAGAAGTGTATTGAGTGTGGTGGAAAGTATTTTGAAAAAGTCTAAAGCGTTCAATCACATTGCAAAACCTTCCTAGTGCCCTTTGTT
This sequence comes from Anabrus simplex, assembly GCF_040414725.1. Classification (NCBI taxonomy): domain Eukaryota; kingdom Metazoa; phylum Arthropoda; class Insecta; order Orthoptera; family Tettigoniidae; genus Anabrus; species Anabrus simplex. Next base: position 146,703,781 of record NC_090265.1, on the reverse strand, counting down.
TGGGCGTCATCTAAATAACTGCATTTAGACAGGAATTCTTTCCATATTAGATTCCTTCGTTCCAGGAACTCCAAGTTCAATGTTAGAAACATGTAATTTGTACACAATAATTGGAATGATGCACAGTAAACAGGTAGTAGGTTACTAAAGAATGTATTCATTTGGTTAATTAGCATTGTTTAAAATATCAGCTACACAACAATGACAACGAAACATGTAAGTAAATAAATAAATAAATACTATATTCAATAGATGCATTTTTCTCTACCAAAGTACTTTGCCTAAACAAGCAGTTACAAAAATATTCAGACATAATTGATAGAAAATTTAAAGTAATTATGCGGGTATATAGGTACATCCTCTATTTAGATATTAAATTAAGAAAATGGATAGTACCCTCAGAAATTACAGTACCCTCGTTTTGTAACAATTCAAATGCCACAATTATTTCATGATAAATGTTCATAGCTAGAACAACTTTCCGCCTCTTGATAGCATTGGGATACAAGGTTTTCCTGGTTAAATTTTGAACAAGCTCTTACGAACCTGTTGGATCAATTGTGTACATGATGTTAGTATTTTGTAATGACTGATAGGCTTCTGAATATGAGTAAGAAATTATAGCAGTCCATACCAGAAGCTCTGGTGAATACTATGGCCTATTTAAATTGAAATGGATTTTTCCAAAGAAAATTTTTATCTTCCTATCTTCCATCCATATTACAATGAAGAATCAAGGCATCCTCTAAAATATTCTCTAGGATTTATATTCTATTGGAGTTGGAAATATGTTCCTCATTGTCTTTCGAAAGATGACTTAACAAATTGTACAGCTTATCTCACCTATTACACTTGAGATCCCCGTTTCCTCCTCACTGCAACATCCACTAACGCCTCGGTTGGCACACACATATCTTCTCATAAATCACCTTCACATTTAAGGAACTCCACACTCCAAAACACGCATTCATTGACGGATATCACTGAAACTACCACCATCATATACCTTAATTTACAAAAAACGTTAGCCTTGATTACTACGTTAAATGGAACGATCTGTTTGTTCTGAAGTCATCAAAAGTACTGTGGATATAAAATACTGTTCACAGTAGTTAGCGAAACTCAACTCGTCTCCCTGGAATTGTACAATTCAAGGATGGATCACGGAAGAGAAGAGATGGAGGCTCGCTGCATGGTGATACTATTTTTTGTTGTTAGTTCACGAGAGTGCCCATCCGAGCGTTGTTAGTTCGCCACTAGGGAGATTCGTTAGTTGCTGCCATCTGCTGAAGGAAATGTATGTTTGTTGTTTCTTCCATTGGTTTGCGCGCATCCTGACTCTTGACAAAAACCCGTTGGTCTAACTCATCGGGGGTGTTTTGCAGATAGCCTCTCGAAAGGAGTCAGCCATTGGTCACATTGTTGCCGTCCGCGATTCATTTAAAATATTATACTGTTTACTTAGGATCCATTAGCGGCGTGAAGTTGGCTATAACGTCTAAATGCGTTGAATTATGGGAGCGGCGGCAAATTTATCAAATGCATACACAGGAAATGAGTGTTCAGCGGGCGTTTGTGAGTAATGAAGAAATATTCTTCTGTGTTTGGTTATAAAAGTAAGTCTCTTCTGGGAGCAGGATAGTAGGATTTTAGCGCTGATGATGAACAAACCCCTCCTCTACAAACATTTTTAGGTAACATTAATATACAGTATCTCATCTCGTCAAGTAATATTTTACATAATCATGCCCCCGTCCTAGAATGCTACGCACTAGAATATTCACCAATTTTCTTAAATAAATCTTCCCTAACTACAAATATTGGTTCGACATATTTAATGGTATGTTCTTTGACTTCGAAGTTTGCTGGTTTATATTCCTTATCTTATTTATCTTATTTATTTTTCCCTTAAAGCTTTATATTCATGAAATCTGCAACAGTATCATTTCATTTACGACATTGTATGCAGCACGAACGGACCTTTTTGGGAGAAGTAACAGCCATTATAGCATAAAAATAATAATATACACAATTTTACATAGCCTACACTACATATTTTAATATATACCCTTCTAACAGTACACTATATACGTTAAAGAGCGTGAATTTCCCCAGTACATACTACTTTAAACACCGTCGAAATAACATGGTTTCCCTCTATACACAATGCAAACGTTGCCATGTGCAATTTACACGTCACTTACGCGGTCGCGCCATTTCCCTCTCAATCGGTAGTAGCATTTAGGTCTGACCAAGACCGACTCCAATCCTCAGATCGTAATATTAAAAAAAACATGGCGACCGAAGTAGCCGTACTGCTGGTATTTGGCTAACACGAAAATATCACGTACATTTTATACAAACGGCGATAATTTAACATGATAAATGTAACATTATAAGATATAAGAGACCTATCCACAAACCTTTCACAAGCCTTGGATGAGATAAAGGTGTAGTCAATAATTTCCCATTTCTCACATCATACATGCTGGTCGTCCATTCAATCTCATGAGTTTGAAATGGAGCTCGCACACCTACAACACAGGGCTCCATTTCAAGGACTTCCCTCAATATCTGTCTCAACCTAATTCCTCGATAACACTCTACACTAGTTCACTTTCCTCCACCGAGTGGCTGTGCGTGACGTGTGTTACATCGATTATTAATGAAAATTAGTGGCGTAAATTTACGGCCTGCAAGGCCTGCAATGCCGGTGGGCCAGGCGATTAAGGGACCCGCAGACTTCCCTAGGAAAGTAAATGCATGGTTCTGGCTGCAGTTCAAAAGGCGTTACGCCAACGGAGAAGCCTGTTGTGTTGTGAAAGCTGGTTCACAACCTACTGCTCTGGCCTCTGCTACTGCCAATGCTCACCCCCTGATCAGTAGAGATGGTAGCCTAAGGGTTAGCAAATTAAAGTCCAACTTTGTGGCTAAATGGATAGAATGCTTGCCTTTGACACCGGTTGAATTCTTAGAATCAACCCCGTCATACTTTTAATTACCCTGCTCGATGACCGGGTGTTTATGACGTCTTCGATATTCATTTCATCCTCATTAGGTCACCATGAAGCCTATACAGATGCCATTAAATATTATTATTATTATTATTATTATTATTATTATTATTATTATTATTATTATTATTAGGTTATTATTATTAAATAAAAATATTCACCTTTACGGCGGTCGTACCTATCGTTCACTGGTTAATTAGCTTCCTCGGGACATCAGTGAGGGTGTCCGACCCATGATCATGGGTTCGATTCCAACCAACAAAAGAGAACACTAAACCTGATTGATTGCATTTCATTTCATCATATCTACCAATAAAAAGAAAAATACGTGGATTCTATAACAGCAGCCCTGCAGTGTCTTCCAACTAGGATGTAGAAGGAAACGGGAGTGAAATACCAACACTCTGTTATCTATAGAATTAAATCAGAAGTATGTAGTGAGGAAGTATATACGATGGGTAACGCATGGTTGATAGTTAGCAGTGGCGATCTGATGGACCGAAGCCTAGAACACCTATTCCCCCCAGACGCCGCTCTATCCGATATACAGCAGCAAGCCACTCGGGGCGAGAGTCTGGACTGCAATATCAGTCTCCGATGCCTTGCTCTCAGAATTACGTGCGACGTTTTTTCTCACTGCTTTCAAGTTTTGGAAATGGAACAATGTGCCAGAAGCTTACATTATAACGTGCTTTAGACTTCCATCATTCTCAACTGAGGTTTGGGCTTCACTGATAGCCTTGGTAGCCCTCAGTATACGCCACTGATTGCATGTCAAACTTACTGGTCTGTAATTTTCAGCTTTATGTCTTTCACTCTTTCCTTTATACACAATACCTTACATGCCTTCATAATTTAGGCCCTATAAGTTTTTCCAGAATATTACTATACCCATAACAGTAGTTTTTAGGCAGTGACATCTATGAGAGAATGTCCAAACTTCTTGATAAATAATAAACAAAAACACGTCGAAATTCACACAGTGACATCTTCAGAGGAAAGGTTTAAGTAGGCCCAGTTTTAAGTTCATTGTTTCTCCTGTAGAGGAGTACTTTAAGGCGGAAAATTCAAATGTTCGGCGTAGAGGTGTACCAACCGGTACAAACCCCCCCCCCCCCAAATGTCCTTCCAAGGGGTGACACAGAAGAATTTTTAAAATTATCATTATTTGAGGAAAATTTCTAATTCCTTGCAAATAGATTTGTGGAAGAATATGGAAGAGACATTAATAGTAGAAAAAGAATTTCCAACAACGTTTAACGTTGATTTGTAGAAGAATTTTGAAGAACGTTCAGAAAAAAATGTTCAGTCTTCTTTCTTTTTGAAGTAGAAAACTAGATAAGTCCAGCTTTAGAGTGTCTTTGTTGCCGTAGAATGCCCAATACGTGTTCATAATTTTGACGGCAAGACAAGCCACCGCTGCCGATGTCCAGTCGAGGTCGCCCGGACCACTGAAGTACCCTCAGATACACCTCTCCCGCTATTATGAGAGGGGTAGTCGTCGTGAAGGACGCCGCAGGTCAGAAGTGTGTGTACAGTCCCCAGATGAATTGGCGGTAGGTACGCCGCACTTCAGCCTTTGCCGGGAGATGGACTCCGGCGCGCCGTACACAGGTTGACATCACGGGAGTGGAGTGGGCCCGTACCCCACCTCGGTGGCGGTACGGCGACAAACGGCTGCGGGGCACTGAAACAGTAAGATCTCGGCGGCAGAATTTGTTGGTGACTTATGACTTTAGGGTACGATCTTTGTTGGTGAAACTGAGGGCCGGGCGGCGTGGAAGGTTTTAGCCACTAGTGTGGTTTTGCAGGAGACGGGGGCTTGGTAATGGCTGCAAAGGAAAAGGACAGCAGAAAAACCGGAGGGAAAGGTCGTACATTCCACTCATACACACAGGGAAATTAATTCATAGGACAAAAGGCCTTAAAATAAAACAAAAAATATAACCTTCTAAGCTCCTACAAAATGTTAATGACTAAGTTATCAAGGATATTACACAGGTTTTATCTGTGAGATATGGACCCTAAAGATCCTCTCGGTGGCTGGATTGCTCACCAACAATGAAACAGGAGTTAGGAAATCTAAAATGATGCACGGCCCATGAAATCTGGGAGCAAGCTTGCCCGTGGGGACAAAGTTTTTAACCATGACTAGACCTCCTACTTTTAAATTGGTGGGCCTCCGTCCACGATCATATTTTTCCCTAACCTTTTCATGAGAAACTTTAAGATTGGCCTTAGCCTTCTTCCATAGATCTCTAATATTATCGGGATCTATTGTCTCAGGTAGAATATCACTAAGAGACCAAAGGTTAGAGAGCGGCGTGTTAGGTACAAATTTAAACATCAACGAAGCTGGAGTGAACTTACAGTATGAGATTCATGAACCGCCGAATTCAAAGCGAAGGCCCACCAATGCAGGGATGTAACCCACCTGGAATGATCATCATGATGAAAGGCAATAAGAGCCGATCTCAGATTACGATTGACCCGCTCAGCCAGAGATGGTTGGGGATAATACGCCGAAGTAGTTACGTGAGAGATGGACAGATCAAAACAGAATTTACGGAAGACATTGGAGGTAAAGGCTTTAGCATTATCAGAAACTAAGTATTGGCACGGACCAAAAAAGGCAAAGATGGTATTTAAACAAGAAATGGTAGACTGAGCGGTAGCCAATTTAGTCAGAAATAACCAGGGAAATCTTGTGAAACCATCTACACACACAAGAATGAATTTGTTGGCATTCCCCTCTGATTGGGGGAAGGGTCCTACGTAGTCGATATGAGGCGTTCCATGGGGCGCGACGCTTGATGAGAAGGTAATAGCCCTAGCTTAGTGGACAAGGTGGGCTTACTAAGCAAAGAAGATTTACAAGCTTTTACCAATTCACGAATTTCACCGTCCATACCTTTCCAAATGAACAATTCCCGGATCTTTTCTCGGGTTTTGAAGATGCCTAAATGCCCCCTAATGGGGTCTCATGGTAGTACTTGAAGATCATGGGTACAAAAACAGCTGGAACCACAACTTTCATCTTCTTATCATGCCCCGACGGGCAACATAAAACCCCATTCCTCAATACATAAGGGACGACAGGTTCCCCAGAAGAAAGGGTTTCTATGATAGGAGCCAGCGTCGGATCTTCACATTGATATTTTTCAATATCCTTAAAAAACACGGGGGCATCAGTTAGAATGGCATTTACACCAAGAGGTATGGGTTCGGGAAGAGAAGAACTGGCTTAGTACGTCCGCCACAACATTTTCAGACCCTCTTATATGCCTAACATCAAACTGGTAGGCAGAAATTCTGATGGCCCAGCGGGCTATACGGCCAGTACGACGCGACCTAGCTAAGACCCAACTTATGGCTTGGTTATCTGTTTCCAAGTCGAACTTGATGTGTTCCAGATAGAGGCGGAACTTCTCTAGCGCAAATAAGACTGCCAAACCTTCAAGTTCATAGATGGAATACTTGGCTTCTTCAGCCGATAGAGTCCTAGATGCATAGACGATGGGTCGCCTCCCTAGTTCAGTCTCTTGAAGAAGCACAGCAGCCACCGCCGACGACGACGCGTCGGTTTGAACAGTGAATTTCTTCGAGAAATCAGGCATAGCAAGGACAGGGGCGTCACAAAAAACTAATTTCAGGTCTTCGAAAGCGGCTTGTTGAGAAGGCCCCCACTCAAATTTGACGCCTTTCCTACGAAGTAAGTTCAAGGGCGCCGCTCTGTTAGCGAAGTTGGGAATAAATTTCCTGAAGAAATTCACCATGCCTATGAATCTGGCAATACCTTTGATGTCCTTAGGAGGTTTGAAATCACGGATGGCCTGTGTTCTGGAATGATCAATGGAAACACCATCGGGCGACACAATATGCCCTAGAAATGACATGGAAGGCTTAGCGAAAAGAACCTTAGCTAACTTCACAGTTAACCCTGCCTTACGAAGGCGATTGAGGAGCTCTTTCAAAAGATCTATATGTTCTTCAAAGGTCTCAGAAAATACGACGACATCATCAAGATAATGGTATAAGTACTAGAATTTAATGTCGGAGAAGACCCTATCTAGCAGTCTCGTTAGCACGGCTGCCACCGTGGCGAGCCCGAAAGGGACGCGGTTATACTCATACAAGTTCCAATCCGTGGCAAAAGCTGTGAGATGTTTGGATTTCTCAGCTAGAGGGATCTGATTATAAGCCTGATTAAGGTCTAAGATGGTGAAGAACTTAGCTTTCCGAAACCATGAGAAACAAGAGTGAAGGTCGGGAAAAGGCACAGACTGTAACACCACCTTCCGATTTAAAGCCCTATAATCAATCACAGGCCTGAAGCCGCCTTGGGGTTTCGGAACTAGGAAAATAGGCGATGAATACGCCGATTTAGAGGGTCGAATTATACCATCTTTTAGCATTTGATCTATGATCTCCTTCAGAGCCTTCATTTTAGGAGGAGATAGCCTATAAGGTGGAAACCTAACGGGGACTGAATCCGTAACCTCAATCTTGTATTCGATAAGGTCAGTAACACCAAGAGTATCAGAAAAAACATCAGGAAATGACTGACACAACTTACGAATACTCACAGCCTGCTCCTCAGGTAGATGTCTAAGGTCTACCAACATCTCATCCTGGGTAGGCGAAACAGATGAACATGACACAGAATTTCATTTTAAGAAGGGAATTTTTCAATTATTGGCAAACTCGAAGGTACATGACTTGCTCTGAATGTCGAGCACTAGACCAGTAAAAGACATGAAATCCGCTCCCAATATATTGGTGCAAGACAAATGCTTAGCCACAAACAGTTTAACTTTCCAAGTAAATTTAGCAATCCTAATTTTGGCAAAGATGAAACCTAAAATTTCTAATGGAGACGTGTTAGCCGAAACGCATTGAACCGAAGACGAACAACAATCAGAAAATTTACTGACAGGCCTTAATTTGAAATACCATTCAGCCGAAATAATGGACCACGCACTCCCAGAATCTAATAGAGCAGTAAGCGGTTCGTTATTCAACTCAATTTTGAGAAATGGTAGAAGTGCGGGCGTTTCCGCCGCAATCCTAAGACATTCTTTGGGCCCTTCTAATGATAAATTAGAAGAGCCCTGACTTTTTCCTGAGCTTTCGTCGGGTTTAACAGGGGCTGAGCCTGAAGAAGGTGAGCACGCCGACTCAGCCGATGCCACTAGTCATTTTTGATTATTGGCGTGGTGGACGTTGCACCAGAAGTTGAGCAGGAGGGGGTGCTATTAGTATTAGGGCAATTCTTGGCTATATGGGAAAACGAGCCGCATTTAAAACAGCCTTCGGATGACCCTGCTCCATTCTTTGTCCCGCTGGATTTGATCAAAGGGCACTTGTTCCGGAGATGACCTACGGACCCACAAGCATAACATTTGCGGGTTATGGAAGTTCGGCGAGGTGGAGGCCGAAAATTACTCGAAGACGGAGGGGGCTCCCTAGGGACACGTAATGTGTCGGCATACCTAACTCCTTCGGCTGAGACAGCCATAGCTTCTAACTCAGCAAAAATTTGCGGGCGAGACGCAAAACACAAGTATGACCTGTATGGTGGGGAAATGCCTTCCACAATGGCCTGCACAATTTGATATTCAGGGAAATGAAGAGCAAATACCCTAGTGTGGAATTTAATGTCTTGGATGAAGTCGGCAAGATTTTCATCCAGTCGCTGTACTCTATAATAATACTTTTGTATTAATGAAGACCTTGCTCCAGCCGGAATAAAATTTGCCAGAAGGTGTGCATGAAAATCTTGAATGGATGATTGTTCAGATATGGCTCTTACTATTTTGTCTGAGAGGACACCAATAGAATAAGGGTAAATAATCTGTAGAATTTGAGAAGGGGAAAGAGGAAACACTAGAGCGTGATCTTGAAATTTAACTAAAAACCTTAAGAATGCAATGATATTATAAGTGGAGTTAATGGAGAACTTAGAATACCCCTAAGCAACATCGGTAAAGGATGAAGCAACTACTGAACCCAGGTGACATAGTAGGTAAAGGCCTAGGGGCGGAGAAGCTTCAGAGACAGCATTATTCAAAAAGAAAGGTGGAATTGAAGTACAACGATCAGACTCCTTTCCTAATGGGGCAGACTTCTGTTGAGTAGCCGCAGATGTCCTACTTTCTTCCCCTTAGGAAGAATTCCCCTCATTAGCTATGTGTACCACAGAGGCTTGGTAAGTTTTGGGAGTAGCAAACACAGATAACAATTGACTAACCCTACTGGACATTATATAAAGGTGTTCAACAAGAGCACTAGCCTCCTTACCCAGAACGTCGTTTAACTTAAGAGACAATAGGTCACTAACTCTATGGTAAAAATGGAACAGTCTAGCTTGTACTCTTTTAAGTTGATTTGGAGATGGATCACTTACTTAAAAAAACCAACTACGGATGCTAGCTCAGTAGTATTGTCAGTGATCGTGGAGAGAGCCTCATCAATATCTGTCTCACCCAAGGCTGGGATACTAATTGGCAATCCAAGGGATTCTTTAAGCTTGGTGGTATCGGCCGCAACCGTGCCTCCAGATTGAACATTTCTAATGGTTAATTCATAAATCAGTTCCTCCTTGCACAAATAGCCGGGATGGAGGACTTCGCGAGAGCCGGACATGATGGCAAAAGGTTGACAAATTTAGAAATTTGGAAAAAGAAAATTCCAGCAACTGAGAAAATTGTTAGAGTACGAATCAAAGATTAAGTTTAGCCGTCAAAAGGGGCGAAATTGAGACCCATTCAACCACGCTCTGCTACCACTTCTTACCGTGATTGGTGGATCAGCAGAGGTGAAAGAAGGTGCTGGGGTGAATGGGTCTAACTACTTTGTCAAGAAAGAATTTAAACAGAAATGGAAGGTTATATTTTTTGAACAGCAACAAGTTAACAAATTCTCACTTTGTGAGATAACAATTACATAGCAAATTAAAAACAAGATTCAGAAAAGAAAAAATTCAAGATTTTAAATTATTAACACATTTCGGCTACAAGCCCTTAGTTTTACCATTTTTGAGTGGTAGCTCAAAACCCAAATTTGTTTCAAGTGCAGAAATACCCTAATACTCGGAGCCCTTGCTCCTCATTACAATATCAGGCCTCCTAGAGGCACGTTTACAATACATAAAAGAGCTGACCCGCTCTCAATTTTTCGAGCCTATTAAAGGCCATACCAGCCTTTACAATTAATTGCCCTCAAGGCATAACTTACAAAATGAAACGGGGATATCTTGTATCCAACCTACTGGGCCTTAGCAGAAAAAGAACGGGTTAAGTAAATGGCCCGACATACAAAAGGAATGGAGGCGTGAATTTGCACTCCTAGACGAAACTTCTTAAAACCTAAAAGGCACTAGCCCGATGAAGCAGGGACAATTCCCAAACTATGGAGGTGACCCGTATAAGAAAGAAATCTGAATATTACGGAAGAAAAGAAATTCAGTTACCAAAACGTAGTCACCTCAAACCAAAATGAAGGGGAGCTCGAGAGGGTAAATCACTCTCTATCCCCGAATTACAGTTACAAATTTACTTACGTTTTTACATAAGCTGGTAGAAATTTACATATTTGTAGAGATGGGTTACATGGTAAAGGTTTCGGACCTTTCCCGCGGGTTAAACTGCTGAGCTAGCAAGAAATAAAGATGTTAATCGGCCATTACCTTACTGAAGACCTGCTGCCTGATGGAAGAGGCGCTACCCGCCTCCTGCGTCACGTCCACACTCTTAGTTAGATGTTGATGAAGTGGCCGAGAGACAAGAAAATCAGCAGTATATAAACCCTCGGGGAACGTTCGAGACCTTTTCATGAATAATCAAGCCACACCCTCTTACTCTATTGGTCAGTCTTGAAGGTACACACAAAATCGAAGAAGAAAGACACGATTGGTCAAAAATTAATTACAGGAATTCTGAATTGGCTAAGTTCAAAACCGGCGGAAAGAAAAGATTAATATTGCCAACCCACAAATGAAAGAATGAAATTTAGTTAAAAAATGTATGAGTACAAAATTTCTTCAAGAAAGTTCCTTCACTTCGCACCAGGATGCATAATCATAGTTTTTGGGCAGTGACATCTATGAGAGAATGTCCAAACTTCTTTATAAATAGTAAACAAAAGCACGTCGAAATTCACACAGTGACATCTTCAGAGGAAAGGTTTAAGTAGGTCCAGTTTTAAGTTCACTGTTTTTCCTGTAGAGGAGTACTTTAAGGCGGAAAATTCAAATGTGCGGCGTAGAGGTGTACCACCCGGTACAATTATTATTGATTGTTGCGTGATGGAAAGATGGGTGAATATCTGTATGTGCTTCTTATGATGTATTCGTAAGTAATTAATTATATGCGTCGCTAGAAGTTGAGCTAGAATATTTTTCTAGTACCCGTATATTGATATACAGCTTTATCAAACCAATTCGTCGACTTGTAGAGAAATTAATTGTAGATAAGTGTTTGATCCATGAGGATTATAGGTTATAAATCGCTTTCAAAGAACATACGACATCAAAGACAGGGTCCTTCGCCGCCGCGACTTAGTCACGGCCCGTTAGATTTCTTTCTTGCATGATGACGGAGGCAGAAGTTCAGAGGGATCTGGAAGAGTTCTCTCTCTCTCATGTCAGAATAGCAGTTCAAACGTAGTTGAATGTGCCAGCTTTGGAACACAGGATATGACGCAAGTACCTAATGGGAGGAGGAGTGAGGAAATTATAATGGACGAACAGTGTAAGGAGGAGGAACATCTTGAGTTCGCTAGGGCATTGGTGAAAAACCATTTTGGATATTCCGCTTAAGAATATAGAAAGATGTCGGAAGATGGAAATTCAGAATGGCTTATGAAAATTGGAGAAAGATCTCGATGCCTGAGCAGCATGCAGGACATCATGGAAAAGAGCTAGAGAAAATCTAAAACAGGAACAAACGACCGTAGAGATGAATGAATTGTCTGCGACATCACTAGTGACAAACGGGGAGGAGAAAGAGAGGAGAAATGGGTAAAGGTTGCCTACAAGAAAAACAAGAAGAAGGAAATGAAGGAGGATAAAGATATTCAACCTTTAACGGATGAGGTGGATTCTGACAGAACGGAGGTCATTAATAGTGGGGGAAAACAAGATAAACGGGCCCATTTAACACCAAGGGATCGCTCAGATTTCTTATCAAACAAACAAACAAACGCATGTGATCTGTCCATGTCTCGTAATACATTACGAAGCAAGAAGCGTTCAGCGTATTGGTGGACCAAAGAAATTGCTGACCAGAGAAGACGTTGTCTGAATCTTAGTCGGAAGGCACAGAGAGCACGAGTCAGCCAAGAAGACACCTCACTCACAGCTGAGTATAAGTCGGCGAAGATAGAACTGAGAAATGCTATTAAAAGAGTAAATTCGACAAATGATGGAAAATGACTAAGGAAGTGGATGACGATCCGTAGAGTTTAGGATACAAGATCGTTATGAAGAAGGTAATTTGCAGATGTTCTGAATGGTATTCGGAGTAAAATAAAACCGGAAGACAGCGGTGTGAGCATTCGATCTATTCGTAAAACAGGGGCGATTCTTCTCGAGTTTAATAAAGCCACACAAAACGAGAACAGGGACAATTTGAATAAGTCTTTGAGAGATGTCCTTGGAACGGATGGCGATGTGAAGACTTTGACTCCCCGCACTACCTTCGGGACATGGACAGTATCACCACTGTTTTAGATGTAGAAGAAGCTGTAAGACAGGATCTTCAGAATTTCTAAGGAGAACTGAGTCTCATTTAATAATCCGAACAGCAGAGGGCAAAAGATTGCTATTGTTGAGATAGAGGACAAGGAGGCTCAGAAATTTTTGTTAAAATTAAAATAGGATGGTTGGATTGTAGAATTCTAAAAAGGATAATGGTACCTCGCTGCTTTCAGTGTCTACATATGGGCATCATGCACGAAACTGCAAACGTGCCGATAGTAGAAAACTTTGTTTTAAGTGCCGGGCATAGGGAGGTAGGTCGCGAAGCAAATCCGAGATGCATAATTTGCACAGACATTAACGTTGACGAAGCTAATCGAAGTCATGTTCTTGGCTCAAGAGCCTGCACATTGTTTCATGAAGCTCTCGAAGAGGCTAAAACTAGTAGTAAATGATGCAGGTTATTCAGGAAAATATGCAAAGGAGTAGATCTGGCAATGACCTTTTGACGCAGATGACCTTTGAGATAGGAGTAGACATACACTACGTGATCAAAAGTATTCGGACACACCCAAAAACATACGTTTATCACCTTAGGTGCATTGTGCTGCCACCTACTGCCAAGTACTCCATAGTAGCGACCTCTGTAGTCATTAGACATCGTGAGAGAGCAGAATGGGGCGCTCCGCGAAACTCACGGACTTCGAACGTGGTCAGGTGATTGGGTGTCACTTGTGTAAGAAGTCTGTACGCGAGATTTCCACACTCCTAAACATCCCTAGGTCCACTTTTTCTGATGTGATAGTGAAGTGGAAACGTGAAGGGACACGTACAGCACGAAAGCGTACAGGCCGACCTCGTCTGTTGACTGACAGAGACCGCCGACATTTGAACAGGGTCGTAAAGTGTAATAGGCAGGCATCTATCCAGACCGTCACACAGGAATTCCAACTTGCATCAGGATTCACTCCAAGTACTGTGACAGTTCGGCGGGAGGTGAAAAAACTTGGATTTCATGGTCGAGCGGCTGCCCATAAGCCACACATCACGCAGGTCAATGCCAAACAACGCCTCGCTTGGTGTAAGGAGCTAAAAAACATTGGACGATTGAACAGTGAAAAAATGTTGTGTGGAGTGACGAATCACGGTACACTACCTCTCCTTAGTGCAGCGCTCCGTGAAGAATGGGCTGCCATTCCCCAATCAATCTTCCATCACCTTATTGAGCGTATGCCTGCGAGAGTGGAAGCTGTCATCAAGGCTAAGGGTGGGCCAACACCATATTGAATTACAGCATTACCGATGGAGGGCGCCACGAACCAGTACGTCATGTTCAGCCAGGTGTCCGGATACTTTTGATCACATAGTGTATTTCTTCTTAGTGAATATTATCAAGACAGGGACCACCTAGGATGGTTCGTGGATAATTTTGGGACCGCTGCAATTTGGATACCAGATATGGGTAAATGACCAGTATCAAACCAAGGATGCGGAGATGGTTTTGTTTGGGCCCGTACTGGCAGACATACTTTTGTGAGCTGTTATTTTACTCCAAATGAGTCAGTATTTGATTTTCAAGCTAAGCTGGACGCCTAGCAGATATATTACAAGCCCAAGCACTAGAATAGGGTATATCACAGTACGACTCTAGAGGGCGCCGAACTATGGAGATGGACGCTAGATTGGGTTTCATGGTCACTAATATTGGAAATGTGCCTACCTTTCGACGACCGGGCTGTAGGGAAACTATACCGGACGTGACTTTTGTACCTGAGGACATCGTGTCGAAAATCAGTGACTGACAGGTGATTGAAGAATACACGGAAAGCGATCACCATTACATTAATTTTCATGTCCTTCATAAAACTCCACAGGTGAATACTACATCGTATAAACCAACACGTGGAATATAGAAAGTATGGACAGAGAGATATTTCTTGCTGTGTTAAGAAATGCAATGAATTTGTTGTTAAGAAATGTGTTGAACTCAACATGCAGCTTATTTGGAGAGCATGTGATCTGTCCATGACTCGCAGTACATTACGAAACAAGAAGCGTTCAGCGTATTGGTGGACCAAAGAAATTGCTGACCAGTGAAGACGTTGTCTGCAACTTAGTCGGAAGGCACAGAGAGCTCGAGTCAGCCAAGAAGACACCTCACTCACAGCTGAGTATAAGTCGGCGAAGAAAGAACTGAGAAATGCTATTAAAAAGACTAAAGTCGAAAAAAATAGTGGAAAATGGCCAAGGAAGTGGATGACGACCCATAGGGTTTAGGATACAAGATCGTTATGAAGAAACTTGGAAGTTTCTCGAATCCGATCCTGGGCTCAAATGCAATGAAGGATATTGTAGATACATTATCCCCAGATCATCCTGATAGGTCTGACGATCATGATGATGATGATGACATCACAGATGATGTACCACGTTTTACACCAGAAGAATTGACGAGAGCGATTAGCTCCCTTAGAAATAAAAAGGCCCCAGGACCAGATGGTTTTCCAGCAGAGATACTAAAGCTGATAGCAGATTTCTGCCCACATCTACTATTGAAAATGTACAATAGCTGCCTGCTATCGAGGGTGTTTAGTGTTCGCTGGAAAACTGCTCGGCCAGTTTTAATAAGCAAAGGGAAATCTGTGGGCTACAGGCCTTTATGTATGCTGGACATCGCTGGGAAAGAATTAGAGAAACTTCTGCAGCCAAGAATACTTTTAGCATTTCAACTATCAGGGGACCTCTCTGATCGTCAACATGGTTTTCGAGGAGGACTTTCGACACTCAATGCAGTGTGGGAAGTGTTGAATACAGCGAAAAGTACACAAATTGGTAATCATTACTCTCTAAAAGTGACACTTCTTGTGGCTCTGGAGGTCAAGAACCCTTTCAACTCGATAAGGTGGAGTGACAGGTTGGAAGCGCTTCAAAAAACTTTCAAACTACAAGAGTATCTCATGCGCATAATGAGAAATTATTTGAAAGTTCGTACTCTAGTATATCACACAGGAGATGGGCAGAGAGTGAAACGGCCCACAGCTGGTCCAGCACAAGGGCCCATCCTTGGCCCAAATTTGTGGAACATTGTGTATGATGGATTGTTGAGGTTAGAGATGCCGGAAGACACGATGCTGGTGAGCTATGCTGATGATATAGCTGTTTATATAGAAGCTCGAAATTTGGAGTTGGCTCAGTTTAAGCTAAATCAAGTGATGCAACGGGTGAAAGATTAGATGGCGAATCACACATTACAACTGGCAGATCATCAAACAGAGACAAGAAAAAAGGATTACGACCGTTATTCCAATGTGTATTGGACAAACAGAAATCGAAACTTCTAGAAGTATAAAGTACCTCGGCGTGACACTTGATACCAAACTTACATTTTGGGATCATATCGAACGGGTGACAGGTAAGGCGGTGAAAACAGGGATTGCGAAGTCTAGCAAACGACGACTTCTGATGTCGATAGTTCACTCGACACTTCTATATGGTGCTGAATTCTAGGCTGAATCAGTGAAGTTTGAGAAATACCGGCGAAGAATAGCTGCGGTACAGCGGAGATCAACTTTGCGTATTACAAGCGCATATCGCACAGTATCCGAACCTGCGGTTCTTTCGATAGCAGCGGTAGCACCGATTAATTTACTTGCCTTAGAGAGACAAAAAGTCTGGCGAACTCAAGGGGAGCTCGGAAAGAAGCATTTTAAGGAGCTAGCTTATAGGCAACAAATGGAACGATGGTAGCAAAGATGGGAGGAAGATCCTCGATGAAAATGGACTAAGCGGCTGATACCATGTTTAGCGGAATGGGTTGCACGAGCTCATGGTGAGGTTAACTTTTATCTTACGCAGCTCTTGACGGGTCACGGATACTTCCGGAAATTTCTACACAGAGTAGGTAGAGCAAGTGATTCGGCGTGTATTTATTGCAGTGATGTAGACGATGTACTTCACATACTTTTTGTATGTTATCATTGGTCAACACAGAGAAGATGTTTAGAAACTGGGCAAGGAGAATTGTCGTCAGAAACTATTGTGCAGGTGATGCTACGAAACCAAGAATCTTGGGATCAGGTAGCAGTATATGTAGAAGGCATCCTGCGTCAGAAAAAGAGGGATTTGAATGCTCACGAACGGCAGTAAAGGAAAAATAAAGGAGGAAGAAACCTGAGAAATTACAAGAAAATACAATGCGAGAGCGGTTCCGGGACGGAGATATACATCTTGGGAAAAGGGTGTGTGGATTTTAGTGAATAGGAATCTCACACGTTTGTGGAGTGCGGACCCTCACAAGTGTTTCATGAAAGATTTCCCACACTCCCACGTAAAACGATTATTATTATTATTATTATTATTATTATTATTATTATTATTATTATTATTATTATTATTATTATTATTATTATTATTATTATTCACAGGGGGTGTGGAATAAGAAGTGGCAGAGCCTGAGGGCTGGACAAAGGAGATGTAAACTAATTCATCATCAATTAGAATTTGTACAAGAGGGAGCTCAGTTTCCTTCATTATTATTTATTTTAGTTCTTCCCTTTTCCTTTTTCCTTTTCTCAAATCTTTGGTTAACAATTAACTGTAAGACAGAATCTAAATACCTTATTTTAGGAAATAATAGATCCTTGGTGACATGACCAGTTACAATAATCTAATGTGACATACGAGCCCAGAAAAACAGGGGCTAAGCCCATTCTTAGCTGCAACTAGGGACAGCAAAATTAAAGCAAAATTACTGTTGTATGTATGTCTCACTGGGGTGGAATTTTATTGCAGTTATATTTTGATTGTGTTTAATTGTGTTTTATCTACTATTAATGACGGTAGTATTAATTATGACTCTAATGTATACTAATTGGTTTAGTGTAAGTGGTTCCCAATTTATGGACATTTTAGTTAATTATCTTATTTATTTATTTATTTATTTATTTATTTATTTATTTATTTATTTATTTATTTATTTATTTATTTATTTATTTATTTATTTATTTATTTATTTATTTATTTATTTAATTTCAAGTTCAAGCTTGTAGTAAAGTTACAAATGACCTCCAAGTGTCCGGCTCAATGGCTAAATGGTTAGCGTGCTGGCCTTTGGCCACGGGGGTCCCAGGTTCGATTCTCGGCAGGGTAGGGAATTTTAACCATAATTGGTTAATTTCCCTGGCACGGGGGCTTGGTATATGTGTTGTCATCATCATCATTTCATCCTCATTACGATGCGCAGGTCGCCTACGGGTGTCAATTCAAAAGACCTGCACCTGGCGAGCCAAACCCGTCCTGGGATCTCCCGGCACTATACGCAAGTATTAAATAACAGTTACAACACTTTGTCACACGAACCATACTGTAATTTGCAGCAGCTTACCGCACTCTCCACAGGCACTCATTATTAGGAATGAGATTTTGCCTATTTGCATATTTATCCTGTGTACAGAATCTTAGGCTTTTAATTAAGGAATAAATCCGTTTAAGGCTCTTTTAAGAATTAATGTTTTATTATGCCTATAAATGCCCATTTCAGGGGTTTGTGTTATTTGGAGTATGATATTGCCAATTCAAAGCCTTTTTACAGTCTTTTAAAGAAGCCAGTATTATTCCAAAGCATTATATTCTAATTGGTGTGGTCAACAGAGTTATTTTCTCATTTTTCAACATCTGCTTACACCACTAACAATAAGGATAATTCTCTGAAGTCTCCAGAAATAGCCCTTTGATAATTTCCTTCAGAACTAACAAGGAACAATTGTACCTCGAAATTTTCCACCTTTGCCACTGCCTAAGGGTACGTCCAAGATGCACGCTGGTTTTTTGAGTCAGACAGTCGGCGCTGAATGTCTGACTCCGAGTGGCAGGTGGGATGTGGCCATTATGAAAGCTGGTTGTCAGCGCAGACAGAGCTGCCACAAAAGAAAAGATATGAAATACAACTGATCAGTGTAGCATGAAACTAACAAGAGAACAGGCTGCAGCTCTATTTCTGCTAAGTGACAATGTTACAACCAAGTTAAAACGAATGAGAAGTGATATACATCCAATAAATGAATTAAGATATATTTACGGGGAGTACAAACACCTTTTTCCACAGTTACTTGTCGACGAAAACAGATTTTTGAATATTTCAGAATGAGTTCGGATACGTGTTGTTTTATTTTGTTATTTACGAAGAACTGGGCGAATTACCACACTCAACACGAAAATCAACAGCCTGCGCGGCAGGTTGTCTGAAACCAGAATGAACGAATCATTCCGGTAAATATCTGAGTCAGACTACCAGTGCGCAGGCTTCCTGCGCGCAGGTGCATTATGGCCAGTGCCGCTTAAAAACACAGGACATACTTATGTCGACTCGGCGCCGACTGTCTGACTCAGAAAACCAGCGTGCATCTTGGACGTACCCTAAGATGATGTGTGAGAACAAATCAATATCGAACTATTTTGTACATACCCATATCCCCTACCTCCCTTACGTTGAGAATTGTTGGTAGCTTTGTCTTGAGATCGCGATGAAATGTGTTCAGCAATGCCTAAAGGAAAATATTCCAAGTCGGAGTGACTGAAGCAGCGGATCACTGGATATCCCAACTTCTATACATATGGAAGGGTAGTCTTCTGGCTAGCTTGCAGTAGGGAGGTAAGTTCATTTGTCCCTTTTATATTCGTGGACTACGACTGCATTTCGTTGTAGAATGTATAGGCCTATTAATTTATGTAGTGTAGCAAGTTGCCTTTTTTGCAACGCTGGAAAAGCCGTGAATTTTCACAAATTTATATCGCTAAAAAGTTAATAATCGTATTACTGGACGAAAAGCTAGAACGCTATCTCAAAAGCACCGCAATGGTCTCTTCTCACAAAGTGGATGAAAATTAAAAGTCGGTATTTTGAACTGTGTTCATTTCCTGTGGAAATGACATAAAATTTGAAAGCAATGTTTAAAACTTTCGCGTGTAACTTTCAACACCGCTGTGTCTAGAATCTAATGAACTCTACAAATTACTGCCAAATTATAATTGAAAAATATTTAAGGACATGTTTCCATGTAAATTATGAATTAATTACCTTGTTCCCACTTTATAATTTAATACTTCTGGGAACATTATCCTCTCTAATAGTTTTTTCTTTTCTTTTTTTTTTTTTATGAAACAATTGCATGTATGCTAAACATTATTGTCAGCCCAACGATAGAAATAGAAAGTTAAGGTATAGGAACATTGTAACTTAAGTCATTTTTTTTTATTTTTCATATCGAACGTGGAAAAATACCACATTGGTCAGCACAAAACTACAACGATGCATCTGAAACGAGTGCAGAGGACTATATCAACGCAGCCTCTTTAACACACTGCTGTGGACAGTGACCAGCAACAGTTTAGTTCAGATCTGTGTGCTGCAATGGTGGGAGGCAATATCCCACCCTGGTGCATCTAGCATTTAAGAGGAGCCAAAAGCCATGTCGTGTCCAACAGTTCGATCAGATTTGGCGTTCCTGAAGACAAATTTCAGCAAGCTGCCGGAAGCCACCACAAAGTTGGAAAGGAGTGGCATCCCCATTGTGGAGTCCATTAGGGTTGTGGAAAACGTTAGGGAAGTATTGAGTAAACATTTTGGAAGGTGGTCGCTGTCAGGGAAGAGTTTGATAAGGCCCTGCGACAAAATACAAGTTGGAAAGAGATAGTAAAAGTAGCCAACATGCTACAAAGGTGAGGTAGGTGAAGCAGTAGACATAAAACCAGATCAATCAATCAATCAATCAATCAATCAATCAATCAATCAATCAATCAATCAATCAATCAATCAATCAATCAATCAATCAATCAGTCAATCGATCAGTCCTGATCTGCATTTTGGCAGTCGTCCAGGTGGCAGATTCCCTATCTTGTTTTCCTAGCCTTTTCTTAAATGATTTCAATGACATTGGAAACGTATTGAACATCTCCCTTGGTAAGTTATTCCAATCCCTAACTCCCCTTCCTATAAATGAATATTTGCCCCAATTTTTCCTCTTGAATTCCAACTTTATCTTCATATTGTGATCTTTCCTACTTTTAAAGACGCCACTCAAACTTATTCGTCTACCGATGTCATTCCACGCCACTTCTCCGCTGACAGCTCGGAACATACCACTTAATCGAGCAACTCGTCTTTTATCTCCCAGTTCTTAAATATTGAATTATAACTAATTTTTCATGCCTATTATGGTCGCATATACACAATTGTGACTATTTGCGTGACTATTTTGGCTATTTTAGTACCTAGGTTATATGCCTGCCCATTTTAACCGTTTTTGGTGCGTAAACCTATAAATCTTGACCCTACTCATTATACAGCTGAATGGTAGAAATGCTTCTTGTTCACGTTTCTTTTCAATAAGCATGTTTAAAATTGTCTTACGGCAAACGCAAATGCTAAAGTATTATTATTTATAGCAATGAATTAGTCAAAAATCACTGGACAAGTTGGCCGTGCGGTTAGGGGCGCATAGCTGTGAGCTTGCATCGAGGAGATGGTGGGCTCGAATCCCACTGTCGGCAGTCCTGAAGATGGTTTTCCGTGGTTTCCTATTTTCACACCAGGCAAATGCTGGGGCTGTACCTTAATTAAGGCCACGGCCGTTTCCTTCCCACTCCTAGTCCTTTCCTATCCCATCGTCGCCATAAAGCCTATCTGTGTCTGTGCGACGTAAAACAAACTGTAAAAAAAAATCACCACTACCATCACCACCGCACTCTAAAACATAATTCCGTTTGTTATTATTTATATATTTCGGAAGTGGAAATTATTTATATTCTTTGCTCATCTGTCTTGTTATTAATGAGTCTGTGGCCAGTTGATAATGAGTTCCTTTCACGGTTAAGTTGGGAGCTTAGCATTGCCTGGAGAACATTTCTAAAGTTTGATGTAAGCGTGTGTTCGTTAGCCTGTCGTCAGACGCGCGACTTGTTGCACAAGTATGTTGAAATAATGCCAGCTAGGGGTTACTCGGTCGGAAACCCAAGTTCCCAACTTAAGTATTATCCGCACACTTTATCTTGGTGCATTTGTGTACGGGGGTGAGGAGTAAGGAGGGAGCTGTCCCGGTATCGATAGTGCTGCCTGGTGCTGCCAACTGAATGAAAATAAAATCTGAATTGAATCGAGAATATGATCGATCGATATGAAATTTCTAAACCGTTATCATCTTAAGCCAACAACTATGTCATATACACATTGTATAACATTATAAAACATTTCTCGATGCGAATCTTGTTCCTAGCTTGAATTCTATACTTTGGCTTTGTTGTGTAAACAGCAACAGTACTAGTACGTAAAGTGTACGCCAGATGTCGCACAACGATGCTTAAGCGATTCATAGTTTGTGTTTCAAAGGGTGCCAGTACGAATCTCGAAGATCGCCGAGGTCGACCGATTCAGCACTAGGGTGTAAATGCACCAAGATAAAGTGTGCGGATAATAGGTTCTTCTGTGAAATCAATCCTTTTAGTTGCCTAACGTTCGATTCTTGGTAGTGGAAGAATCATAGCAGAATGATGAACAAATAATTACTGAATAGTTAGATAAAATAATTATACGCACTTCCGTTTTGTAGCCTATTCCATCTACAAACCTCGAAAAATGTTTTGCACCACCTGGACTGCAGAGGAACTGCCGCAGATACGGCCAAACAAAATATATCGATGGCTTTCTTTCAAAACTTCATATGTCCCAATACTCTTCTTACATATTACATTCCTTAAAATTCGTCACGCCTCCCAGCCACATATTTATATGCAGTCCATCACAATTATTTCCGTTGTGTTCACTTTCCTATGTGAATGTGTAAAGAAAAATGGACCTTACCGTACTGTAGTGTAGAGATTTTGTTTACGCACTCCTACAGTATAGTGTATTTTAAGGTTTATTTTCCACTAGCTGATTTACCCGTGCTTCGCTACGGGATTCTCAGAATGATTGACTGTCTTTGTGGTTTTCTATCTGAAGTCAACATAGGTCATTACAATGCACGTCAGTAGGAATGCAGCGATTAAAAACAATGATATATAAAATACTCCATCACATGAAAAACCGCACATTTTCTCACTTTTAACGAACACTACTACAATGCCGATATAACAGTACAAAGTCCCAGTGCTGGAATGACCAGGCCGCAGACAGCCCTGAACACTCCTCTGCCATTGTTTATGTAAGTGAGCACACTGCTCATTCCAATCAGTGCCACAGTGTAGGGATTGAATAGCTCGAATGCTATGATGAACCAGTGTGTTACGCACCAGCAGTATCAGAAAATTTATGAACCACAGGAATCGCATGCTAAAGAAGAAAGTTATCTAACTCCCCACCTACTTCCCGCCAATATTCAGGTAGGCTGTTATACTCGGTACGACCGGGCGAGTAGGCCGTGCGGTTAGGGGAGCGCAGCTGTGAGCTTGCATCCGGGAAATAGTGGATTTGAACCCTACAGTCGGCAGTCCTGAAGATGGATTTCCGTGGTTTCCAGTTTTCACACCAGGCAAATACAGGGGCTAAACCTTAATCAAGGCCACGGCCGCTTCCTTCCCACTCCCAGCCCATTCCTATCCCATCGTCACCATAAGACCTATCTGTGTCGGTGCGACGTAAAGCAAATTTTAAAAAAATACTTGGTACGCAAAAGTAATCCCATCTATCGGAAATGAGTGGCAACACAAGACACAAAGCATATTATCACAACAAACAATGGCCAATGTCATGTTATTGTTGATGAATTTTATGAGCTTTCTATATTGTAGGCCTCCACATTTAGTTTTCTTTCGACTCTGTGACATTAGGGTGTCTTATAAAATTATTTATAGCGTAGATTGTAGTTCCTTATTCCCCAACATTACATACCAATTTTCATTAAATTCTGTTCACCCATTTTTTCGTGACTCGGCGCTGATATGGACTTAAGCAACAAAAATCCAAATTCATGAATATCTCTGTTATCATAGCCGGTACGGTAAAATGTATAAGACATAAATGATCGGAAATTTAATACTATATAACTTTAGTTATGTAGTATTTATCGACAGGACCACTAATAACATAAATATTTAAGAATTACATTTTAGACCTTCGCCTGAACTACCATTGCACTCAGCGTGAATAAAATTATTTATAGCCTAGATTGTAGTGGCCCATTCTCCAACTTTGCATACCAATTTTCATTAAGATAGGGCCATTAATAACATAAATATTTGAAAATTAAATTGTAGGCCTTCCCCTAAGCTACTATTTTTATCAGCGTGAACAAAATTATTCATGACCTAGATTGTAGCGACTTATTCCCAGACTTTGCATACCGATTTTCCTTATATTTAGCCGTTTTCTAGTGATGCGTGTACATACAGACAGACAGACAGAAATTACGGAAAATCAAAAAGTACATTTCCTTGTTACTGTGGACACGGCCGATACAGAAATATCACCCTTTTTAAATTCTGAGCAATGTACAGACAAAACTCTTATTATATATATATATATATATATATATATATATATATATATATAGATAGATAGATAGATAGATAGATAGATAGATAGATAGATAGATAGATAGATTACACACTAGCAGAGGAAAGTGTACACAACGAAAATTATTCTGATGGAGTGTATATAAATACGTGGCTGGGAGGCGTGACCAGCCTTAAGGAATCTAATAGGTAGGAAGAGCATTGGGACATACGAGGTTTTAAAAGAAAGCCATCAATATGGAGGGAACATACATACCTTCTGTCATGAAAAATATGTAATATGATTGTTTTGAAAATCACACAGAAACCTAACAAAAACACGATGCACTTTTTGGCAAATTGCATCAGTCTACCAAATCTGGAAATCGCAATCTGCGTATTATGGTGTTGTAACAGTCCATGCTTTGAGACATACTTGGATCACTCGTGGCGTGCTATTTATTTGGCGGTTGAGGTTGTCCTGCTCTAACAGTTCCACTACTCGTACCGGGCGAGTTGGCCGTGCGCGTAGAGCAGGGCCTCTCAGGGTGCATGCGCTTGTTGCATGCACTGTGCACGGTGCAAAAGACGACTTCGCTTGGTTGACCAGAGTACAGGCCCCCACTCCTCGATTTGGAGCAATAGCGCGGTCTCTCTCTTTCCCCACGCCTGTCTCGCTCGCTCCCCCTGTCTCCCTCTTCCTCACTTGGTGCGTAGCACTCTAAATCCGAGCCGAATTGAGCCGAATTGAGCCGAGTTGAGCCGAGTAGCCCAGAGACGAACCGTTGATCCGAGCTGTGCCGAGCGGGAGCGATGCACAGTGCACGGAGCTCTTACGCCTCGATTTGCCCGCGTGAGATTTTGGGCGTTTGAGAAGCCCTGGCGTAGAGGCTCGCGGCTGTGAGCTTGCATCCGGGACATAGAGGGTTCGAATCCCACTGTCGGCAGCCCTGAAGATGGTTTTCCGTGGTGCCCCATTTTCTCACGAGGCCCTTAACCCTCTGTGGACAGAATTATGAATCGATCGACAAAATTATTGTGCTTTATTTGTGTTCCTTAAGGGCCACAATAAACATATTTTGATTAAAAAAATCATTAAGTCATGTTTATGTCCGCCTCTGTGGTGTAGTGGTTAACATGATTAGCTGCCACCCCCGGAGGACCGGGTTCGATTCCCGGCTCTGCCACGAAATTTGAAAAGTGGTACGAGGGCTGGAACGGGGTCCACTCAGCCTCGGGAGGTCAATTGAGTAGAGGTGGGTTCGATTCCCACCTCACCCATCCTGGAAGTGGTTTTCCGTGGTTTCCCACTTCTTTTCCAGGCAAATACCGGGATGGTACCTAACTTAAGGCCACGGCCGCTTCCTTCCCTCTTCCTTGTCTGTCCCATGCAATCCTCCCATCCCTCCACCAGGCCCCTGTTCAGCATAGCAGGTGAGGCCGCCTGGGCGAGGTACTGGTCATTCTCCCCAGTTGTATCCCCCGACCAAGAGTCTGAATCTCCAGGACACTGCCCTTGAGGCACCAGAGGTGGGATCCCTCGCTGAGTCCGAGGGAAAAACCGACCCTGGAGGGTAAACAGATTAAGAAGAAGAAGATAAAGAAGTCATGTTTATATAATGTATTTTGCTGCGTTACATATTTGTCACAGTAGGCATTTTCGGGTACAGACGAATTTAATGTTGGTCTATGAATAATTATATCATTTTCTTCGTAATCGCAGTCGTAATCTGCTTACCCTCCAGGGTCGATTTTTCCCTCGGACTTAGCGAGGGATCCCACCTCTACCGCCTCAAGGGCAGTGTCCTGGAGCTTCAGACTTACATATGAAAATATATGAATGGGAATTTTTGACGTGTACAGTTTTTATTCTTTGTGAAATTCCAGAAAACAATTCCTTTCTTTTCCGATGCACAAATGAACATATTTCTCATAGATAATTGAGGGACTTCCCTTACTGTTCAGCATTTTGCATCTGCCTAGTTCTTGATCTTTGTGAAAGTCCAGAAAACAGTTCCTTTTCTTTTCTATGCACAAATGAACATTACACTTCTGACACACAACTGAGGGACTTCCTTAGCAATTTGGCATTTTGCATCTGCCTCTCTTCTCAGACACAATAGGCCATTGTCCAACATTGTCCTGACGAACAACCTTTTCGGGAATTGGCTTAGATGCATGCCCTGTTTTCTTCTTCTTTGCATATTCAGAATCCACATTGATGGTCTTCCCCTTGTACCATTACGTTACAGTCGAGGCGATCCTACTCGCAGAGATATAGCGGACAAAATGGCGTGCGCCGGCTTCATGCGACATGAACACATATGAACTGTCACCAAGAGGCAAGTTAATCCCAGTTTAGAAGGCGGAGACGTATGAAAGACCATCGGAAAAGAGTTTCATGCTGGAACAACTATTGTCTCAAGAAATCATTGAATTCAATTAATTCTTAACTGCCTTGAGAAAGAAGATCGCATTTAAAAAAAGTACCGTAATCCACTTGGAAGCACGAAGACGTCGATTAACGTACAGGAAGAGAACTGTGAAGAAGTAATATAAATGCGAGCGAAGAATTCAATCATTTTCGGTTCAAGATTAAGTCGAGACGAGGAGAAACATATACATTTCTGTTTAAAAATATTGGAGAGAAAGGAACTTACGGACCGGTGCAAGATTGAGAAGAAAGGGCGAATTATAGTACTCTAAGTGGCTGAATATAATCGAGAATAGCAGAAATAAAAACTAGAAGCATCAGCCAACGTGCAGGAAAAGATATATTTAATGAGAATAAGCAGCATTTAAAACCTTATAAAGCATAATTTCAAGACATAATAGGAAAATACTAGCAATTATTTATATCTATTAAAAGGCCCGAAATGAAAGAATTAACTATGTATTCTGCCCGAATAATGTTATTTTCTTCTTGCATGAACACCTGTACTATGATGAAAACCACTTAAGCCGATAGAGGAAGACTGCCCAAGCTACTATGACGAAGACCGAGACTGCGAAGCCCAGTGACCGGCTGTGACGTGTCCGGAGATGGAATCCAATTACTCAGAGATGGCATAGCATACGAGCAGGATCCAGCAGCAGACCCATTCGAAACGAGATAAGTAATAAGTTTCCGATGTACATATTAAAATTATTAGTAGTTGATGAAATAAATTAGATGGAATGAAGAATTACCTATAAACGGATTATATGTGCCAAATTGTGAATGTCAATGCTAGATCTTAAGCAGTTAACCGTGTGTGTGTGCCAATTTAAGTAGCAGATACTCATAATGAAATTACAGGTTATTGTCAACAACTGTGAAGTGTGTATATTGATGTCAACGTACCAATCTACACGGAAAGATTATTTAGCAATGAACTAGGGGAGACTGAGTTGAATATCTATGAATTGCAGAGTATAACCTAGTAATTGAACAAACCAAATCGACAGACATGGTCACAATGATTATATTATATGAAAAGATGGATTATATTGGAAATATGCGTTTATTAAGAAGAATATGTCGTCGTGGGAATATCAAACCGTAACAAATATGATATTTAGAGGAAGTGAAATGAGAATAGATGTATTCAGTTGGGTTATTAAGAAGAGGTTTATGAGAAATGTGTAGTAATGAGAGTAATGAGATGTATTGTTTGTTTCATCGTAAGATTAAATGAAGGAAGTTCTTGTTACGGTTTAATGTGTTAGATATTGGTAATGCATGATGAATAAGATGCAGGATATGAGGTTAGGTCATGTTGATGTGAACAAAGAGTTACAGACCAGCTGATATAATGTTGATTGGTAAAATAACATGAAAAATGATGCATAGGTATTGAGTTTCAGATACTTATTGGTGTAGATGTAGGGATATTAAGAATTATCGCCCTGCAGAACATGAATGTCTCCCAATTAAACTGTACATTGACTAATTGAATTACGTCGGAGTATTGGCACAGCGGTAGATGAAGTGAGAGTATAATGCAGTAATAGTAGCACATATAAATATAATTGAATGCCAAAACTGCACAGTTAGTAGTGATAGGTTATTTTATGAGAGGCACTTATTGATTAAATACGATTTCCACTGTCATGTATAAATTGATATGACAATGCCTAGTTAGTATTTACTGTAATAGTATTTTAGAGTGTGGTGATAGTCAAATGCCACAATGAGGAAACTTGTTAATTATCTCGTATCTCGAAAAATGAACACGAATACCCAAATATAAAGAATCCCCCACTTCCTACCCATAATAAAGAATATGACCTTATGAAATATTTACCTAATGAACTATATGGGTGCGAAATGGTGGAATTAACTAATTCAGTGAAGCATTAATGACAAATAATGAATGAAAGAATGTAAAAGACCCAATTCCAACTATGTCGAGCGAAAGATCTATGTATTTAATATAAATGTTTATCATATTTTTCATTTTCTTTTCTCTACGACGTACATTTCAATTTTATCTTCTTTCGTACAGTATTAGCATGCTAATAAATTAGTGTTAAGATTATTTCTGAGTTTTATTTTGAAAAATAGATAATGATATGTAGCTGTAAGGTAATATAACTAATAATAACAGGAATTATTGAGATGACATGATGAATGGTATGGTGTATTGCTAGAATATGGGTGTTAAATGATATTTATGCACATGCTCTTACTCTTCAACGGGACATACGATAATATTAACATATACAGAGAAGTAATATCATTCATTCTGTTTCCTAGTTTTATTAACATTTTACAAAGTTGATACTTTGAAGAAGTGGCAAACAGGAAGAAAAGCGCCATTGATTGACTGTCAAAAGCTATCCAATAACCAGTATTGCAAGCCCAGTCCACTGGGGGAGAGCGACTGCTATTCCTGAAGTGACGCACTATTTTTTCCTCGGCCGGGCGACTACTCATCTCGATCTTATCACCTCGCCGAGACCAAGAAAGCAAAATTGGCTGGCACCACGAAGGAGGTCGGCCTTCCTATCATGCTCCTTACCTGCGTCGCTCGTTCTGTCCCTCTTGAGCTGACAGACTTCACCATCGCCACCGCCCTCAGTCGATCCGGAGTCTCTTCTGCTCTTCGGCTTCTCAACAGCTCCAACTACCAACCGTCCGCCGATGTCCTGCTTTACTGCCGCATATCTTCTGATGTCTCTACCCTTCTGCAACATGGCGCCCGTATCGGTGATTTCGACTACTACGTAGAACCCACTTCGGAGAGCCTTCGTGCACAGCTTCTGGATGGCGAATCGCCTTTGCCTATCACCACTGCTCGCCACACCGCGACTCCACCACTTCCCTACACTTCACCCCCGCCAATCGTGTCCTCCACACCTACTACTACTCCTCTTACCACTGCCATTACTACTTTCGGCCATACCTCCTCCCCGTCCCTAGTTACTACGACTATGTCTCATCCCTCCTCTCTCATGACGTCATCTCTTCCTTTCCCTCCCTCCACTCATCTTACCCCAACTTTGAATACTGCACTTCCACCGTCCACCGAGGGACGTACATCTCCAGCTCCGGTTGAGAACTTGGACACACCACCCTCTAACGGCACTTCTACCTACAGCTGCGAAGACTGTGGTGTGGACTCCAGCATAACACCAGCTACCATCATCCAGGACCTTCGCCGTACAGGGATTCCCGTGCAACGCGTCTTCCGGATATTCAATGAGGATGGTCCAACTTATCTCATACGGCTTCATCTCCCTACGCTGGAAGACACAGAACGCCTCATTGCCAACGACATCAACCTCCATGGCCGACACCATAGAATCGAACCCTCCCGCTCACCTCCTCACACTTCTCCCCATCCCCCACCACATCGTAGTCGTCCCCGGCCTGCCACACCTGCCTCCCCACCTCGTTTTTCACTTCCCCCTTATCCACCCCACCTGACTCTAGTTTCTTCACACCCCCACCGTCCTTTGACATCCTTCGTCTCATCCTTACCTCCCTGTTTCACTTCTCCTCCTTTTACCATACCATAGCCCTTCACCTCTTTCCCTCTAACTTAGACTAAAACCATTACGCTTATTGTCATTGCTATTTGTAGTTATGTCTTGTTATTCTTAATAAAGCATTTCATATTAATTAGCCCAGAGGTCGCATCCCCCCCCCCCACTTCTCCTTATTTCAACACAGCTTCACCCCTCTCCTTCCTTGAACGCTTCTCCTCATCCCCGTCTCCTCTCCTGGCCAGAGAGAGGGCGTAACCCTCTAGGTGGCCCGCCGCACCCCTTCAGGGTGGGGAATGAAAACTTTTCGCACGCACGCACACAGTCCACTAGTCCAGATCGTCGGTAGATGCAGAGTGGGTCTCGGCCCACAAGTGGCCACGGCTACTCCCTGGTTCAACAGCTCTGCACTCCGACCGGCCAACCGAGCAGAGGAGGGGTGGCCACGGCTCCAACGTGGCTCTCCGCCTCTGCATTCGGGAGACGGGACAGGGCTGGACCTCACAGCTGGCCCCAACCATCGGCTGTCCAGAGAATGATTTCCCGTCGTTTTCCATTCTCCTACACTGGTCAGCTGAATTTGTCTAGTGGTTCGTGAGGGTATGAATTTTAATGACACCCACTTACCAGGAGAGATAATTTTCTTAAACGGTATGTTTTATACCATTTGTTTATTATTATTATTACTATTATTATTGTACCGGGAGGTACACCCCAAAGCCGCGCATTTAAATCTAGCGCCTAAAAAACCCCTCTATTGGTGAAACAGTGAAACTGAAACTACACCTACTTAGAACTTTACTCAGAAGATGTCACCACAGAAATCTGATGTAATTTTGTTATTGTGAAGTTTCCTGTACTGTGTGAATTTCTACTTGTTTTGTTTGCCATTTATCAAGAAGTTTGGACATTCCCCCATAGATGACACTACCAAAAAACTATGATCATGCACCCTGGTGCGAAGTGAAAGAACTTTTGATTTAAGGAAGTTTTGTATTCATAAGTTTTCTTTTTACTAATTGATGTTCATTTATTTTTGGGTTGGCAATATTTATCTTTTCTTTCCGCCAGTTTTGAATCCAACCAATCAATAATTTCTGTAATTAGTTTTCTTCTTCTTCGATTTTTAGTGTAACTTTTAAATTAACCAATAAAAATTAAAGGGTGTGGCTAGTTTAATCTTGAATGGTCTCGAAGTTTCCCCGAGGGTTTATAAACTGCAGATTTTTACGTCTCTTGGCCAATTGATCGTCATCTTTCTGAGTGTGTGTGTCAAAGCAGGAGGCGGGCGGCCTCTTCGTCAGCTGCTAGAACTAGGTTGGGTACTGGATATCTCTGTGTAATAAGATTTCTATTTGTAAATAGTGCCTCGTAAGGCCAGAGATTATTAGAGTTTCATGCTATGTTGCCTTGAGTAGGCTTGGGAAACTGAGAGCACGTTAGCTCTGTTTCAAGTGTTGTAAAAGTGCCCCTGGGAGGCCTGACATTGTAATTTCGGGAGCAAGTACTCCATGTAGTGAGGGATTTCTGCCCTTGAGTAAATTTGTGCTCTTTGTAAATTTGAGCTAGGAGCTCAGGAAAAGTGAAGCGAGGGCTTGAAGCCCATGGTCTGTTAAAACCACTAATCTTGGATTTTTCCCAATCTTGTTTAATGTTTGCTACTTGTACCTGTAAAAATTGTGAAGTTGGAAATTGTTGAAAATATAATCTTCAGTTTAAGTTTTTTAAATTCAATTCTTGACATTGTAGTTAGACCCATTCATTCCGGCACCTTCTTTCACCTCTGCGATCCACGATAAACCACGGATCAATTATTATTATTATTATTATTATTATTATTATTATTATTATTATTATTATTATTATTATTATTATTATTATTATTATTATTATTATTTAGTGGGGCCATATAGGACCACGTTAAGTCTTGTTACATTTGGCAGTTTGCTTCGCTTTCTTCTAAGCCCAGAATTCCCTCATTCTCTGTGAGTGGACCATCTTGCGCTCCTCTGTCCAGATGGCACCTTACCTTTTTCTGCTAAATTAATGTACTTTTTACATTTTTCTGCTAAATTAATGTATTTTGTAGCTGTTTTCTGCTAATGTCTTCTTTTCGGTTGCTTGTCTCGGTTTAGCCCATTCGTCGTATCTTTTTGCGGAAGAGATCTCTATTGAAGGCGTCTTCGGGTTTTATATGCAGCATTTGGAGGTCTTCCTTGGTGTTCATAAACCAGGGCATTGAGATTTTGAGTCTGGAGTAAAAAAAGTGAAACATCTGTTTTGTCAGCCTGTTTCCGTCCATTCGTTTGAGATGACCGTAATATGGTGCCCGTCTCTTACGGATTGTTTCTGTAATTTTCTTTGTTTTACTGTACACTTCTTTGTTGGATTTTTTATTATTTATTTTATTTATTTATTTTATTATTTATTTATTTTTTAAGCAGGAGTCAAGCAACAGAAACTGTACTTGTCATCACGTTATACCAATATCTATTCTTAAAGAGTGAACATCTAGCTGATTGTCCTGAACTCACAAGGAGTTCGCCTTTGATCTTCGTGGTGCGAACTATTGTAATCACTGTATTGTCTCATTTTTTCAATGATACCCTTGCGAAGACTTTACCAAATACACTCTATACATCGTTTGCAGGGGAGGGGGGGGGGAGTGAAAATGTTTTCATTTCGTACCCTATGTCGGTTACGCAGTCTCTCAGGCCAAGGAGATTTGTGTTGGTGATGTGATGTATGGAGAAGGTGAGGTAGGTGCGGCCGTGGTTTATAAGGGAACTGTCCTAGCTTTTACTTTAGTGCAGGAGAATGGAAAACGACGGAAAACCATTCTTCGGACTGCCGACTGTTGAGACCAACCCCTCACCGCTTCCTGAATGTAGAGCTTCAAAGCTAGCTAAAACTAGCTACTGTTAAGCCGAAATCTGCTCTGTACGGTATATAGATCGTGCTCTCTGCACCTCCCTGTATATTCACGCTCTGTCGTTCTCCTATAGCAGTAGCGGCCGACCCTTAATCCCCACTCACAATGCAAACGTAAGGTAACGTAAACTTAAAATTAACGTTAACTTAGAAGTTAGCGGCCATGTTATCTGATGGAACCATTCACAATGCGCCGACGTAAACTTAACTGCGAGTCCGTTAAAATTAAGGGATTGCAAACTCCAAGCTCTTGCAGTTAATTTTACGTTAGGTTTAAGAACCAGCCAATCAGAGCAGACGTAAACATTGTATTTTGTGCGCGATATAATGACTTCTTTCGACTAAACACTTGTAATTCTCTTTCAACATAATATTTGCGTGTATGTATGATAAAAGGAAAAAAAGAATTACAAAGACACTGTACCGAAAAAGAATATGTGGAAGTAAATATGCTGTAGCAATGAAATCTAACGGTAAATGGCAGGAGACAAGCTCGCAGCGCTGTCGACCGGACGAGGGACAATCCCTGTCATAGATAAAACAGTGTCCCTGTATATTTCTTAATATTATGACAGGCTACTAGTTTACGAAAACGATAGCATCCAGACATCTCATCGGAGAGTAATAGCTAGGCGCATAGATGTCGGTAAAGGAGACCTTACACTTCTTTTTATTAGGAAAGGGGAATCAAATAGAGAAAATTTAAGATAAACTTCAATATTATAAACAAGTGGTCCGCCTATTCAATACAATTTATAATTTATTATATTAGTGCATGTTTCGAACTCTAAGGGTCTGACTGGTCAGCGTACTGGCGTTCGGTTCAGAGGGTCCCGGGTTCGATTCCCGGCCAGGTCGGGGATTTTAACCTTCGTTGGTTAATTCCAGTGGCTCGGGGGCTGGGTGTTTGTGCTGACCCCAACATCCCTGCAACTCGCACACCACACTTAACACTATTCTCCACCACAACAACACGCAGTTACCTACACATGGCAGATGCCGCCCACCCTCGTCAGAGGGTCTGCCTTACAAGGGCTGCACCCGGCTAGAAATAGCCACACGAAAAAAACAAAAAGAACCCTAAGGGACTCCGTGGCTCAGGAGGCAGCGCGCCGGCCTCTCACCGCTGGGTTCCGTGGTTCAAATTCCGGTCATTCCATGTGAGATTTGTGCTGGACAATGCGGAGGCGGAACAGGGTTTTCTCCGGGTACTTCGGTTTTCCCTGTCATATTTCATTCAAACAACACTCACCAATATCATTTCATTTCAACTGTCATTCATGAATCATTGCCCCAGAGGAGTGCGACAGGCTTCGGCAGCCGGCACAATTCCTATCCTTGCCGCTAGACGGGGGCTTCATTCATTTCATTCCTGACCCGGTCGAATGACTGGAAACAGGCTGTGGATTTTCATTAATAGCTCATGATGTCCCTTAGGGGTCAAAACATGTACTAATATAATAAATTATACTTAATAGGTGGACCACTTGTTTATAATATTTAAGTTTATCTTAAATATTATCTATTTGATATATAGGCCTAGTCAATAGGGATTATTATTATTATTATTATTATTATTATTATTATTATTATTATTACTGAGTTATCCGTGGTAGTTAGAGGTGAAAGAAGGTGCTGGGATGAACAGGTCTCAACTTACGAAATTAAAATTAATTTAAAATTTAACAAGGTTATATTTTCTTTTCAAGATCAAGAAATAACAAATATAACAGGTACTCAGTAGCCTAGCAACAAATCGAAAATGTACAATTACAGTGTTACAGGATTTGGGCTCCGAGAGCCAGACACATAATTCTTGAGCAATTAGCCCAACTTTAGCCAGATACCAGGTTTGACAAAGGGGCAGAAATCCCCAATCATGCCCAGGAGCACTTGCTCCCTATTACTCAGAAAAGCCTCCTCGAGGCACACCGAAACCAAAATTAAGAAAGAGCAACCCGCTCCCAAAGTTCAAGCCCATCAAAGGCCACACCAGACTCCACATTCAAGCTGTCCTCCAAGTACAATAGCACAGGGGTAAAAATACCCAACCTACTGAGGCCTATTCTATAAAGAAACAGGACAATTACATGGCCTCCAAAATACCAACTTGAGAGGAGGCGTACTTGCACTCCTAATACACTTTATTAAAACCTAATTTGGCCCTAGGCCGCTTATGCAAGGGCTAATCCCATTCCACGGAGGTGACACGATAGAAAACTTTATGACATTACGAGAAGAAGGGAAACAGTTATGAAAACGTAGTCACCTCAAAACAACATGAGTGGGAGCTCGAGAGGGTTAGGCACTCTCTATCCCAATTTGTAGTTTAAAGAAACAGAATTTATGCCAAGAGTCTATTACATTTTAGAGGAAGGTTACATGGTAAAAGGTATCGAACCTGCCCCGAGAGTTAAACTGCTGAGCTAGCAAGAAAAGAAGTTATAAAAAGGCCATTACCTTATTGATGAACTGCTGCCCGACGAAAGAGGCGCTTCCCGCCCCCTGCTACATAATTTACACTATGATAGATGTTACTGAAGTGGCACGGAGACCCCAAAATCAGCAGTTTATATACCCTCGCGGAACATTCGAGACCTTTCATGAATGAGAACACCCGCCCACAAGCTTTTTATTGGATGACCAAAAGAGTACATGTCCAAGCTGAAGAAGAAAACCAGGATTGGTGGAAAATTAATTACAGAAAATTATGATTGGCCAGTTTCAAAACTGGCGGAAAGAAAGGGTTAACATTGCCAACTTAAACAAAAGCTGAAAGGAATTTAATAAGGAACAAACTTATAAATACTAAATTTCTTCAAAAAAGGGTTCCCTCACTTCGCACTAGGGTGCACAATTGTAGTCCTTCAGTAATGCCATCTAGAAGAGAATGTTCACACTTCTTACTACAGGCAAAACAAAAATACATCGAAAACAACACAGTTCAGAACACTTCAAAATTTACAAGTAGTGACATCTTCTGAAAAACTTGAGAATTAACACTGTAGTTAAAGTTCAGGCTTCCTCCAGTAGAGGAGTTTCAACTGGCGCAAAGTTTGAATTAGCGGAGCGGAGGTGTACCGTCCGGTACAATTATTATTATTATTATTATTATTATTATTATTATTATTATTATTATTATTATTATTATTATTATTATTATTATTATTATTATTGTACCGGGCGGTACACCTCTACACCGTTTATTTAAAAGTTGCGCCAGTTGAAACTCCTCTTCTGGAGGAAGGTTGAACTTTATCTATTCTATTAATTCTCTACTTTCTCAGAAGATGTCACCACGTGGAAAATTTTGAGTTTTTGAACTGTGTCACTTTTGATGTGTTTTTGTTTAGCTTGAAGTAAGAAGTGTGAACTTTCTCTTCTAGAGGACACTACTGAAGATCAACAATAGTGCAACCTAGTGCGGAGTCAAAGAACTATTTTGTTGAAGAAATTTTTATTTCAAATGTTTGTTCTTTGTTAAATTTCTTTCTGTTATTGTTTAAGTTGGCTGTATACCCCTCTTTTTCCCCTTGTTTTAGATTTATCCAATCCCGAATTTCTTTTAGTAATTTCTGACCAATCAGATGTATCTTCCCCCAACTTGAATCGATTGCGGGGTCCTATCCAATAAAAACATTGTGGGCGGGTGTTTTCATTCCCCTAACGCCTAGAAACTTCCGCGAGAGTATATAAACTGCTGATTTTGGGGTCTCCGGGCCACTTCTGTTCCATCTTTCAGTGTATTAAGTACATAGCAGGAGGCGGGAAGCGCCTCTTTCTTCTTCAGCCGTTCAACACCAGGTAATGGCCTATTAATAACTTCTTTTCTTGCTAGGTTGGCAGTTTAACACTCGCGGCGGGTTCGAAGCATTTCCATCATGTAACCTTTTCCTAAAATGTAATTACTCTTTTCATCTTTTTCTTGTAAAGCTACATATTGGGATAGAGAGTGCTACCCTCTCGAGCTCCCACTCACATTTGTTTTGAGGTGAACTTATTTTCTCAAACTATTCTTCGTTTATGTAATGTAAAGTGTTCTTCTCTAAGTCACCTCTGTAGTATGGGATTAGCCCTTGCGTTAGTGGCCCAGAGCCAGATTAGGTTTTAAAAACAAAGTGTATTAGGAGTGCAAGTTCGCCTCCTCTCAAATTGTTATTTTAGAGGTCATGTAATCAACCTTCTTTTCATGTAATAGACCTCAGTAGGTTGGGTATTTTACCCCTGTGAATACGTCCTTAGAGGACAGCTTGAAGGTAGAGTTTGGTGTGGCCTTGTGATAGGCTTACAATTTTGAGAGCGGATCGCTCTTTGAAATTTGTTTCTGTATGCCTCGTGCAGGCTTTATGTGTAATGTTTGGAGCCAGTGCTCCTGGGCATGAATGGGGCTTTCTGCCCCTTGGCTAAAATTTTTTTGGAGTAAGGCGGGGCTGATGGCCCAAGAGTTATGAAGTAAGGGCACTGAGCCCGAATCCAGTAATATTGTACCTACATTTTTGCTACTCTGTACCTGTTATGATTGTTATCTCTTGTTTTTGAAAAGAAAATATAACCTAGTTAAATTTTAAATTAATTTTACATTGCACGTTAAATTCGTAGCTTGAAACCCATTCACACCCGCACCTTCTTTCACCTCTACCTACCACGGATATCTCCGTAACAAGTGGTAGCAGAGCGTGGTTGAATGGGTCTCAATTTAGCCCCTTTTGACGGCTAAACATTGCTTTAATTCGAACTCTAACAATTTTCTCAGTTGCTGGAATTTTTTGAGTTTTTTTTTAAATTGTTCTGTCATCATGTCCGGCCCTCGCGATGTTCTCCTCCTTAACTATTTGCGCAAAGAGGAGTTGATATACGAGTTAACTATCAGAAACGTTCAATCTGGAGGCACGGTTGCAATAGACACTAACAAGCTTAGAGAGTCCCTTGATTTGCCCATTTCCATCCCCAATTTGGGAGAGAAAGAAATTGACGACTCTCTTTCCGCGATCACGGAGAATATTACTGGGCTAGCTTCCGTAGTTAGTTTTTTTGATGAAAATGATCCGTCTCCTAACCAAATTAAGCGTGTGCAAGGCAGATTATATCACTTTTCAAATAGAGTTAATGATCTGTTGTCTCTGAAGGTGAATGACGTTCAGAGGAAGCAAGCTAATACGCTCCTTGAAACTATCTCTGAATTGTCTAGTAAAGTCACTCAATTGTTAACTGGGGAAGTTCCTCCCAAATCTGATCAGCCCACCATAGTGAATGTAAGTAGTGAGGAAGAACCTGCTAAGGGAGAAGGCAATAGGATAACCGTTGCTGCTCAAACTATCTCTGCCCCATTGGACAACGAGTCTGAACGCCGCACATCGTTGAACAATGTACGTGCTGAATTAACTTCCTTGCCATTGAAACCTTTACCTACTATGTCGCCTGGGTTCAGTAGCTTGCCTCATCCATTGGCAATGTTGCTTAGAGGTATCTCTAAGTTTTCCGTCAACACCACCAGTGATGTAATTTCATTTTTAAGATTTCTAGTGGAATTTCAGGATCATGCTCTTGTTTTTTCTCTTTCGCCATGTCAAATTTTGCAAATTATCTATCCGTATGCTATTGGTATTCTCTCTGATAAAATCGTAAGAGCCATTGCCGAGCAATCATCTATTGAGGATTTCCATGCCCATTTGCTAGCTAACTTCATCCCGGCTAGGGCCAGGTCCTCCCTGATTCAGAAGTACTATTATCGGGTACAGCGCTTGGATGAAAACCTGGCAGACTTCATCCAAGATATTAAGTTTTATACTAGGGTGTTTGCTCTCCACTTCCCTGAGGATCAGATCGTGCAAGCTATTATCGAAGGGATTTCACCACCCTACAGGTCATATTTGTGTTTCGCGGCGTGCCCGCAAACCTTCTCTGAACTGGAAGCATTAGCCGTCTCTGCGGAAGGAGTTAGGTATGCCGATTCCTTGCGTGTGGCAAAAGAACCCCCGCCTTCTTTTAGTAATACTCGGCTTCCACCTCGCCGATCAGTCACCCCTCGTAAATGTTATGCTTGCGGGTCGCCTGACCATCTGCGCAATAAGTGTCCTCTGATCAAGTCTAGTAGAGCAAATAATGGAGCTGGTTCATCACAAGGCTGTTTTAAGTGTGGGGCCTTCTCACATATCGCCAAAAATTGCCCAAACTCAAATAGCACCCCCTCCTGCTCAACTTCTGGTGCCAATTCCACCTATGCCAATAATAAAAAGTGACTAGTGGCATCGGTTGAGTCGACTAATCCATCTTCCCGAGACTCAGCCCCTAGTAAACAGGTTGTAAATGCAGAGAACAATCAGCCTTCAAATTCATCTTTTGAATGCCCTAAAGAATGTCTTAGGATTGCGGCGGATACCCCCGCACCTGTTCCTTTTCTTAAGATTGAGTTAAATAACGAGCCTATAACAGCTCTTTTAGATTCAGGCAGTGTTTGTTCGATTATTTCGGCTGAATGGTATTCTAAATTGAAATCTGTTTGTAAACTACCTGACCATGTCTCAGCTCTTATTCAATATGTTTCGGCTAATTCATCGCCATTAGAAATTCTAGGTTCCGTACTGGTCAAAATTCGTATTTTTAAATTTACATGGAAAATCAAACTGTTTGTGGCTAAGCACTTGTCTTGCCCCATCATATTGGGAGCGGACTTCATTTCTCACACTGGTCTGGTGCTCGATCTCCAGAGTAGGTCGTGCACATTCAAATTTGCGTCCAATTGTAGAATTCCCTTGTTAAAGTGTAATTCTGTATCATGTTCATCTATTTCGCCTACCCAGGATGAGATGTTGTTAGACCTTAGACATCTACCTGAGGAGCAGGCTGATAGTATTCGGAAACTGTGTCAGTCGTTTCCCGAGGTGTTCTCTGATACTCTTGGTGTTACTGACCTTATTGAATACAAAATTGAGGTCACGGATTCGATTTCTGTCCGTTTTCCACCGTATAGGCTATCTCCACCTAAAATGAAGGCTCTGAAAGAAATCATCGATCAGATGTTGAAGGATGGTATTATTAGGCCCTCTAAGTCAGCGTATTCTTCGCCTATTTTTCTAGTCCCGAAACCCCAAGGAGGCTTCAGGCCTGTCATTGATTACAGGGCTCTCAATCGGAAGGTGGTGTTGCAATCTGTGCCCCTTCCCGACCTTCATTCTTGCTTTTCATGGTTTCGTAAGGCCAAGTTCTTCACCATCTTGGACTTGAATCAGGCCTATAATCAAATTCCCCTTGCCGAAGAGTCTAAACATCTTACAGCGTTTGCCACGGACTGGAACTTATACGAATACAACCGCGTGCCTTTCGGGCTCCCCACGGGGGCAGCTGTGCTCACTAGGCTACTAGATAGGGTCTTTTCCGACATCAAATTTGAGTACTTATATCACTACTTGGATGATGTCGTCGTATTTTCCGAGACTTTTGAAGAACATCTAGATCATCTGCGAGAAGTTCTGAATCGCCTTCGTAAGGCTGGGTTAACTGTCAAGTTGTCCAAGGTTGCCTTTGCTAAGCCCTCTATGTCATTCCTAGGGCATATTGTGTCACCCGATGGGGTAGCTGTCGATCATTCTAGAACACAGGCCATCCGTGATTTTAAACCTCCTAAGGACATCAAAGGTATCGCTAGATTCATTGGTATGGTGAATTTCTTCAGGAAGTTTATTCCTAACTTCGCTAATAGAGCGGCGCCCTTAAACCTTCTTCGTAGGAAAGGCATCAAATTCGAGTGGGGACCTTCTCAACAAGCCGCTTTCGAAGATCTTAAATTAGCTCTCTGTAATGCCCCTGTACTTGCTATGCCTGATTTCTCGAAGAAGTTCATCGTCCAAACGGATGCGTCGTCGTCAGCTGTAGCTGCAGTCCTTCTTCAAGAGACTGAACTAGGGAGGCGACCCATCGCCTATGCGTCTAGGACATTGTCGGCTCAAGAAGCCAAGTATTCCATCTATGAGCTCGAAGGTTTGGCAGTCTTATTTGCCTTAGAAAAGTTCCGTCTCTATCTGGAACACGTTAAATTCGACCTGGAGACAGATAATCAAGCCTTAAGCTGGGTCTTAGGTAGGCCGCGTCGTACTGGTCGTATAGCCCGCTGGGCTATTCGTATTTCCGCCTTCCAGTTTGATGTTAGACATATCAGAGGTACCGAAAATGTTGTTGCTGATGGACTCAGCCGTATGTTTCATAACGACGTAGAGACCCACGAACCGGTCGACAGTTCATCACCTTCTGAGTCCATACTATCTGGTGTTAATGCCATCTTAACAGATGCTCCCATGCTTTTTAGGGATATTGAGAAATACCAACGTGAAGATCCTACGCTGGCTCCGATAATGGAAACCCTTTCTTCTGGGGAACATGTCGTCCCTTATGTTCTGAGGAATGGTGTTTTATGTTGCCCTTCGAGGCATGATAAGTTGATGAAAGTTGTTGTTCCAGCGGTTCTTGTACCTATGATCTTCAAATACTATCATGAGACCCCATTGGGGGGGCATCTTGGAATCTTTAAAACTCGTGAAAAGATTCGTGAAATGTTCATATGGAAAGGTATGGACGGTGAAATTCGGGAACTTGTAAAAGCTTGTAAATCTTGTTTGATCAGTAAACCCACCATGTCCACTAAAGTAGGCCTTTTGTCTTCTCATCAAGTGTCGCGCCCCATGGAACGCCTGTATATTGATTATGTGGGACCCTTCCCCCAGTCAAAGGGTAATGCCAACAAGTTCATCTTTGTGTGTGT
This sequence comes from Anabrus simplex, assembly GCF_040414725.1. Lineage (NCBI taxonomy): Eukaryota > Metazoa > Arthropoda > Insecta > Orthoptera > Tettigoniidae > Anabrus > Anabrus simplex. The sequence continues at coordinate 146,661,930 of NC_090265.1, read as the reverse complement.
AGATGGTTTTGCAAGATTTTCCTGGTTATTTCCGACTAAGCTGGCTACCGCTCAGTCAACCATTACTTGCTTAAATTCTATTTTCGCTTCTTTTGGTCCGTGCCAATACATTGTATCTGATAATGCTAAGGCTTTTACATCTAATTTATTTCGTAAATTCTGTTTTGACTTGTCCATCTCTCATGCAACTACTTCCGCTTATTACCCTCAACCATCTCTGGCTGAACGGGTTAACCGTAATCTCAGGTCCGCACTTATTGCCTATCATCATGAAGATCATTCTAGGTGGGACACGTCCCTGCATTGGTTAGCTTTTGCTTTGAATTCGGCGGTCCATGAATCACACAAATTTACTCCAGCTTTTTTGATGTTCAAGTTTGTTCCCAACTCGCCGCTCTCTAACCTCTGGTCTTTGAATGACATTCTACCCGAGACAATAGATCCGGATAACATTAAAGATCTTTGGAAGAAGGCTAAAGCCAATCTTAAAGTGTCTCATGAAAAGGTTAGGGAAAGGTATGATCGTGGACGGAGAACCACCACTTTGAAGGTAGGTGACCAGGTTATGGTCAAAAATTTTGTTCCCGCGGGCAAGCTTGCCCCCAGATTTCATGGGCCTTGTATCATTCTCGATTTTCTTACGCCGGTTACCTTATTGCTAAGTAATCCAGCCACCGAGAGGATATTTAGAGTTCACCTGTCCCAGGTGAAACCGGTGTAATTTCTGTGTTAACTTGCTTCATATTATTTTGAAAGGATATGAAGGTTATATTTTTTTGAGTTTCACTTTTAAGGCATTCTGCCCCTTCTGTAATATTTTGGTTTTAGATGTAAGCCTTGTGTAAAACCTGCCCCGACCCGTTAAACTGCCATCCTGTTCTTGCCACGGCCATTACCACGCTCCCGTCTCCTGCTCCACCTTACACTGTGGCTTCATAATAGTAAATGCCATGGATATCTACACGCCGCTGGCCCCTCAACCTCTCCACAAGCCTGTACCCTCAAAGAAGATGATAGTCCAACACAATTCTGCCGCCTAGCTTTAATGTTTCAGCGCCCCCGCAGCCGCGCAGCGCCGTGCAGCGACTGGGGAGGGGGATGGGCCCCCTCCTCTCCAGCGAGGACGACATGTGAACGGCGAGCCGGAGCTCTCCTCCCGGCCAAGGCTGATGTGCGGCGCACGACCTGCTACATGCCCGCAGCCTGTATCTGTTCACCGCGGGCGCGGCGTACTTCAACACCTCTGCTCCCCTCATAGTGCGGGCGAGCGGTATCTCAGGGTACTTGAGGGGTCCGAGCGGCCTCCGTTGGACGCAAGCTGCAACGGCCGGTCTGGCCATCCGACTCAATCTACATCAACTACATGGACAGTCACCATAAGCAATAACTACACTTGAGAATTCAACAACAATATTTGGTGGACATTGCAAAATTTTTCTTCACCTTTAAGTATTAAAAGTTTATCTTCAGAAATTCAAATTCTACAAACATAAAGACTTTCATTCACCTGCAACAACAACATTTTGAAACTGAATTAAGAAATCTTGTAAATGCTTCTGCTATCTATCTTCGTATCAACATCATTACTTGGACTTTGTTTCAAACTGATTTCATGTGTCACCCCTGGAGGAACTTTTGGGGGGGGGGAGGTCTGTACCGGGCGGTACACCTCTACACCGTTTATTTAAAAGTTGCGCCAGTTGAAACTCCTCTTCTGGAGGAAGGTTGAACTTTATCTATTCTATTAATTCTCTACTTTCTCAGAAGATGTCACCACGTGGAAAATTTTGAGTTTTTGAACTGTGTCACTTTTGATGTGTTTTTGTTTAGCTTGAAGTAAGAAGTGTGAACTTTCTCTTCTAGAGGACACTACTGAAGATCAACAATAGTGCAACCTAGTGCGGAGTCAAAGAACTATTTTGTTGAAGAAATTTTTATTTCAAATGTTTGTTCTTTGTTAAATTTCTTTCTGTTATTGTTTAAGTTGGCTGTATACCCCTCTTTTTCCCCTTGTTTTAGATTTATCCAATCCCGAATTTCTTTTAGTAATTTCTGACCAATCAGATGTATCTTCCCCCAACTTGAATCGATTGCGGGGTCCTATCCAATAAAAACATTGTGGGCGGGTGTTTTCATTCCCCTAACGCCTAGAAACTTCCGCGAGAGTATATAAACTGCTGATTTTGGGGTCTCCGGGCCACTTCTGTTCCATCTTTCAGTGTATTAAGTACATAGCAGGAGGCGGGAAGCGCCTCTTTCTTCTTCAGCCGTTCAACACCAGGTAATGGCCTATTAATAACTTCTTTTCTTGCTAGGTTGGCAGTTTAACACTCGCGGCGGGTTCGAAGCATTTCCATCATGTAACCTTTTCCTAAAATGTAATTACTCTTTTCATCTTTTTCTTGTAAAGCTACATATTGGGATAGAGAGTGCTACCCTCTCGAGCTCCCACTCACATTTGTTTTGAGGTGAACTTATTTTCTCAAACTATTCTTCGTTTATGTAATGTAAAGTGTTCTTCTCTAAGTCACCTCTGTAGTATGGGATTAGCCCTTGCGTTAGTGGCCCAGAGCCAGATTAGGTTTTAAAAACAAAGTGTATTAGGAGTGCAAGTTCGCCTCCTCTCAAATTGTTATTTTAGAGGTCATGTAATCAACCTTCTTTTCATGTAATAGACCTCAGTAGGTTGGGTATTTTACCCCTGTGAATACGTCCTTAGAGGACAGCTTGAAGGTAGAGTTTGGTGTGGCCTTGTGATAGGCTTACAATTTTGAGAGCGGATCGCTCTTTGAAATTTGTTTCTGTATGCCTCGTGCAGGCTTTATGTGTAATGTTTGGAGCCAGTGCTCCTGGGCATGAATGGGGCTTTCTGCCCCTTGGCTAAAATTTTTTTGGAGTAAGGCGGGGCTGATGGCCCAAGAGTTATGAAGTAAGGGCACTGAGCCCGAATCCAGTAATATTGTACCTACATTTTTGCTACTCTGTACCTGTTATGATTGTTATCTCTTGTTTTTGAAAAGAAAATATAACCTAGTTAAATTTTAAATTAATTTTACATTGCACGTTAAATTCGTAGCTTGAAACCCATTCACACCCGCACCTTCTTTCACCTCTACCTACCACGGATATCTCCGTAACAATTATTATTATTATTATTATTATTATTAGAAATGAAGCTGTTAAAGCTTGTTACATGTAAGGGAAATCAAATCGTAAGATAGGTTTAAACAGTTCAGGTTTAATCCGCATGTACAAAACGAACTGATGAGGATCATTTCTTTTAGTAGATTACCGAAATCGCCCTGAGATAACCTTCTTTGATTCAAGTGATGACCCCATTTTCTGCACCGTTGTTTTGTTCTCCTTTCCATGTACACAGCTCCCAGGAGCAAAGCAAGAGGTGTTTGAAGTAATGCGAATTCCGCTACCACGTTGTTTGATTCCATTGAGATATTAAAATATAAAACTGCGAGATAGCCTAAAACCCGACTTCCGTGCTAATAATATGGCAGTGTTTTGATTGGCTGCTGTGTACTCTTTACGTTCCTGTTACGTTCCTCCGTTGTGAATACCACAAATTTTACGTTAATTTTACGGTTACGTTACGTCGTTAAGTTTACGGTTACGTTTGCATTGTGAATGGGACCTTCTGGACTCCCGAAGGGCGACCTCCCTAAAGAACCAAAACGTTCTTTTATTTTCTCACGATATTTGAAGCCAAGCATTGGACTCGAATAATGTTAAGAAAATTACATTACATTGTCAAACTGTAAATTATTATCATCAGTAAGGAAGACTGACATTCAGCACGCAGTTCATTTGTAAATGTTTTCAGGTTGAAGATAAGGCACGGACTCTAGAGCTTCCATCCGAGAATATAGTGTCGATGAAGGGGTTGAGCTGTAAGGGGGGAAGCACACTGATGGACGGTTTCTGGGGGTAGGAAGGGTGCGGGGAGCGGCTTTCACTTGGGCAGAGTCCGCAGCAGTATAGCAGTAAAGATGTCCGTACTAACTCCTATACGAGCATGCGCCAGCCAAATCTCCATGCTCAAATGCAATAAAATGAAATACCGGTAATAATTTATGACCTTGTTTGTACTATTATTTATATTTTAAGAAGAAACATACTAAATAATTATATTGAAATGTAACATTTGAGACCAGGAGTTTTGATGCTAGTAACGCCATTCTTTACACAGCCATTTCCTGTGATGAATGGCGTGAAAGCGGCACTCGTAGGGTCAGGTGATGCATGCATTTCAGTGGGCTTGGCAGACTGCTAGACAACAGCACTTTCTGGCTGGATAAGGAAAACTACTGGAGACTACACTATTACTCATTTCCCTGGTTTGCTTCTTCGGTGACACCTAGGCTATGTATGACAGCTAATTGAGCTGTTGGGGATCCAATCAGCCTTTGGGCTGAGAACTCAACATGCATGCCTCTGTACATCAATCAGAGGCATAACATATATGATAGGGCCAACCTGCAGGGAACAAAATTGGGTCCCTCAAAGAAATTGTATAAAACCTAGCAAGAACACGTAGCCTACATTTAATTCCAGCAGATATAACCATAACGTTAATGAAATCTAGATCCATTTAATATATACAAAGGACTTACTATATTATAACAAAACTAATTAATTTATTCATATGTTTTGTTTTTAAAATTACATATTTTGTAGGGATTGAAATACAACATAAATCTATGTTTTGATTTTTTAAAGTTTTCTCTGCTCACATTAGATTCCAAAGAAACTGGGCCACGCGGTGTACTTTCTGGAATGGAAAGGCACTGACGATTTCAATAACATCGGTGGATTTCGATGTTAAGGAGGCTGAGTTCACTGAGTCTGTCTTTTTTTTTTTTTTGCTAGGGGCTTTACGTCGCACCGACACAGATAGGTCTTATGGCGACGATGGGATAGGAGAGGCCTAGGAGTTGGAAGTAAGCGGCCGTGGCCTTAATTAAGGTACAGCCCCAGCATTTGCCTGGTGTGAAAATGGGAAACCACGGAAAACCATCTTCAGGGCTGCCGATAGTGGGATTCGAACCTACTATCTCCCGGATGCAAGCTCACAGCCGCGCGCCTCTACGCGCACGGCCAACTCGCCCGGTGAGTCTCTCTTTGGTCATACAATTTCGCAGTTTCGAAAATGATCGTTTTGCGGAAGAAAGAGTAACAGGAATAACTAGGTCTAAAGTATGATATTTGATACCAGTTTGAATTGGCTTTTCTTATAATAGCTTGGCGCAAGTTTTTTTAAGAGAGCGTATTGCTCTGCAGCCATATGCAACCACTTGACAATTGCTGTACACGAATTGTAAAAAGAACATTTATTTCGGCCAATTCCACAACATCAGGATTTCGCCTTTCTCATGCAGAGTGGCATTTGGGTAAATTTATTTATTTATTTATTTATTTATTTATTTATTTATTTATTTATTTATTTATTTATTTATTTATTTATTTATTTATTTATTTATTTATTTACTAGCTGATGTACCCGTGCTTCGCTACGGGATTCTCAGAAAGACTGACTTTGTGGTTTTCCTAACCTAAAATCAACAACATAGGTCATTACAAAAACGTAAGTATGAATGTAGCGATTAAAAGCAATGCTATCATATAAAATACTCGATCAAATGGAAAGCCGCACGTTTTATCACTTTTAACGAACAGTGCTGCGGTTAGATTGCGGTGCCAATCTAATAGTCCAAAGTTCCAGAGCTGGGATAACCAGGCTGCAGATTGCCATGAACACTCATCTGCCATTATTCCGCTAAATATGCACACTGTTCATTCCAATCAGTGCCTCAGAGTAGGGATTGAATAGCCCGAATGCTATGATGATCCAGTGTGTTACATACCAGTAGTTTCAGAAAATTTATAAACCAGGGGAATGGCATGCTAAAGAAGAAAGTTATCTAACTCCCCAGCTACTTCCCATCAATATTCAGACAGGCTGTTACACTCTGTACGACTGGACGAGTTGACCGTGTGGTTAGCGGTGCGCAGCTGTGAGCTTGCATCCGAGAGATAGTGGATTCGAACCCCATTGTCGGCAGCGCTGAAGATGGTATTCCGTGGTTTCCCACTTTCACACCAGTCAGATGCTGGGCCTGTACCTTAATTAAGGCCTAAGGCACTCCTAGCCCTTTCCTATCCCACCGTGCCATAAAACCTATCTATGTCGGTGCGACGTAAATCAAATAAAAAATACTCTGTACGCAGCAGTAATCCTATCTACAGGAGATGAGGGGCAACAGAAGACACAAAGCACATCACGACAAACAATGGTCAATGTAATGTTATTGTTGATCAATGTTATGAGCTTTCTATATTGTAGGCCTTCACATTTAGTTTTCTTTCGACTCTGTGATTTGTAAAATATTTTATACCATAAACTGTAGTTTCTTATTCTCCGACTTTACATACCGATTTTCATTAAATATTGTTTACCCATTTTCTCGTTACTCGGCGCTGATATGGACTTAGTAACAAAAATCCAAATTCATGAATATCTTTGTGATCATAGCCAGTACGATAACAATGTATAAGAGATGAATAATAGGAAATTTAATACTATATAACCTTAGTTATGTAGCATTCATCGATTACACCTCTAATAAGAAATATTTGAGAATTACATTTTAGGCCTTCCCCTAAACTACCATTTCACTTAGCGTGAATAAAATAATTTACAGCCTAGACTATAGAGACTTATTTCCTGACTTTGCATACCGATTTTCATCAAGATAGGACTACTAATAACAACAATATTTGAGAATTAAATTTTAGGCCTTCCCCTAAACTACCATTTTCTCAGCGTGAATACAATTATTGATAGCCTAGATTGTAGCAACTTGTTCCCCAACTTTGCATGCCCATTTTCTTTAAAATACGACCACTAATAACATAAATAGTTGAGAATTCAATTTTAGGCCTTCCCCTAAACTACCATTTCACTCAGCGTGAGTAAAATGATTTATAGCCTAGATTGTAGAGGCTCATCCCCCGACTTCACATACCGATTTTCATTAAATTCTCTTCAACCGTTTTCTCGCGATGCGTGTACATACATACAGACAGACAGACAGACAGAGAGACAGAAATTACGTAAAAGTAAAAAGTGCATTTTCTTGTTACTATGGACATGACCGATACAGAAATATCATTATTCTCAAATTCTGAGCAATGTACAGACAAAACTCTTATTTTATTTATTTATTTATTTATTTATTTATTTATTTATTTATTTATTTATTTATTTATTTATTTATTGCAGAAAAGTCTGCGCACCCCTTAATCCTCGGACCCGCCCACACTGGAGGCCTTGCAGGCCCTAACATTACGCCACTGACATTAGCATTCATAGGGCCTACCCTTTCCTTTCTACACCAAGATATTTAAAGAGAAGAATACCGTAGTTTGCGTGTACCAACACTTTTCTGGAAAATAAATTGGCTTATAATCATTTAAAACTCGCACATTCTATAATATATTCAGCTGCGATGATCCATAACAATATTTTGCATGCGTGGGACACACGTGATAATATGATAGCCATCTCACTGGTGATTTGAGCCAGAGGACATCCTTTTGTGGGATAAATTACATTACGACGTGGTCTTATGAGCTGCTTTTCTGTTACTATTTTAAGAACTTAAACATAAATTTTATCGGATGAAACGTGTGGCTTTACCATTCTTTTGTATTTTTATTGCATGGGCTTTTTCGTTCTTAGTTTTCAGGACCAGTAACACACGTAAATAGAAGACGATCATTTCCGTCATCATTGAGAACATTTAAGTAGTCCTTCCACTTACTGAGTTAGTCTACCCCAAAGGCAGTTTTATTATTAACATCCCCCAAAATTTGACCAAAGCGATTTCGGTTTAGACCAGTCATTTGTGCCCATGTGCGCCGCGAGCACCCTTCCACTCCTCCCCTACTCCCCCCCCCCCCCCCCCCCCCCCCCCGCGAACTCAAAGGGTTCATGAAAAAGGAAGGTTGAAAGTGGCAAAATCCGCAAGAAAAATAGCTCGTGTATTGTATAATAATTTGTTCAATAAAACAAATCAATGCGTACATGTAATACTAATGTATGCAGAATTACTTTGAGTCCATTTTATTCAATGTAACAGAAGTAATTGCATAGACATTAATGAATATTCAATAAAAATATAGTCCATTTGAAAACGAATGAACGTTGGAACAAGTTAGCATTCTTGGTCGCTGTTCAGATTTGATTGTCAATGAATTCAGTCTTCTCTTGCACTATCTTCCTATGAACTCTGAGCATGCATAGTTCACTTCGCCTTCCGTCTCCCACCGTAGACCGATTCCAAGTCTTGACACGCCGTAATATATTGGATGTGCGTTCGACATTACATGTTTTCATGCATTCCACTGGGCTTGGCAAACTGACATGTAACAGCAACTTCTGGCTCATTCCTCATTTCCCCAGTATGCCTCTTCAGTGACGCTTAGGCCATCTATGTAGGCTGATGGTGGAGCTGTTGAGAATCAAACCAGCCTCCTGGCTGAGTACTCAGCATACATCACTGGCAGAGTCAGGCTAATCTTGACGACCTCTGCTGCAACTGGGTAGGACGGTGTCGCTTGGCAGATTAAACTGACTTGCTCAGGGGATTCATTTGGAGTTTCCTTCATATTTGCAGAAGTCACACCACGTGGCAGATTCAGTCATAAATTTGGTATTTTAACAACCATTATATCGGCCCGTTTTTACTTCAGTTTAGCAAACAGTAAATAATTTAGTAAAGCGGGCTAGGAGTGGAAAGAAAGTGACTGTGGTCTTGAGAAAGGTGCCATCCCCGGTATTTGCCTGGAATTGAAAGGGAAAATCACGGAAAACCATTTCGACGATAGCCGACGGGGGATTCGAAACAAACATTCCCCCGAATAGAGCCAGAAATAGCCGTGTCGCAAAACACTGGCCTAAACTGTTCGTTATAAAATGCATTAAAAACACGTCAACACGTCATTCTAACTCCACCTTAGAAAATCCTCGGACACCCTGATTTCTACCTCACCCCCATCCCCCAAGACTGGCCGGAAGTGCAACCCCCTGAAAGTAATTCCGCCGGTGCCCACGTGTCTGTTACTTCTTACGCGAACTAACGTAAATGTGTTTCCTGTCAGATATCCGCTGCTCCTATGCGTCTTAGCCGTAGGAGAAAGAGGAAGAGGTCTGACCTTTCAAAACTATAAAATAATAAGGTAGCACCAGAGGAAAGGGAAAAGTCAACAAACCCGAGAAATTTAATAACTCACTACACGCCGCAATCCTAATACCTTCGGATTCGGTACAGAGCAAATACTGACCAAGAAAGGCTGAATAGGGAAGACGAAAGAAAATAATGTAGCACAAGAAGGTGAAATCAACGCCAGGTTCTGCCATGCTCTGTTCTTCACTTCACGCTCATAAAATAATAGTGAACCGGTTGGGCAATTGTTTCTTCAGGTGTTTAAAATATTAACTGTTGTACAAAATACTCGGTGCGTATAGCAAAATATACACTGAAGTTCTACTGGAAAACATCTACAGTATAAAATTGTGAAGTTACGGTTTCGTACAGTGTGAAATATGGACCGTCAAGAAAGACAAACGTCGCATTAATGCCTTTGACATGTGGTGATCGCGTAGAATGTCACGTCTAGATTGAAAAAGAACGAATGTGTCCAATTATTGAAGAAGTGGATATCGTGAAGTGTGGCTTTTTCCGTATCAGTGAAATAATCCTTCAGTTCTTAGGGCTCACTCTATGGAGGAATAGTCAATATTTAAAGAAATTCATTATACAGTTCAAATTTTGAAAATAGCACATTTCGAGGAGAAGGGAATCAATCAATCAATCAATCAATCAATCAATCAATCAATCAATCAATCAATCAATCAATCCATTATCATTGATCTGAATTTAGGGCAGTCAGCCACGTGGCAGATTCCCTGTTAATTGCTTACCTAGTCATTTCTTAAATAATTTCAAAGAAGTTGGAAATTTATCAAACCTCTTCTTGGTAACACTTCATCCTACAAACGAATATTTGCCCCACTTTATCCCCTTGATTCCCAACTTTATCTTCATATTGCGATCATTCCTACTTTTAAAAACACAACCTTATTCGTCTACTAATGTTATTCTACGCCACCTCTCCACGGACAGCTTAATACATACTGCTTAGTCGAGCAGCTCGCCTTCTTACTTCAAAGTCTGCTCAGCCCAAAGTTTGTAACATTTTCGTAACACTACTTTAGTCGGAAATAAACGAGAACAATCGTGTTGCTTCACTTTGGAATTTTTCCAGTTCTAGAATCAAGTAATCCTAGTGAGGATCCCATAGACTGGAACCGTATTCTGATATTGTGATAACCGACTAAGTGGTTGTGCGGTTTAGTAGGTCTCGTAGCTATCAGCTTGCATTCGGGAGATAGTAGGTTCGAATCCCACTGTCGGCAGCCCTAAAGATGGTTTTTCGTGGTTTCCCATTTTCACACCAGGCTGTACCTTAATTAAGGCCACGGTCACTTCCTTCCCACTCCTAGCCCTTTCTTATCCCATCATCGCCATAATGCCTATCTGTGTCGGTGCGACGTAAAGCAGATAGTAAAATAATAATATTGTGATCTTATCAGTGACTTATATGCCCTCTCCTTTACATCCTTACTACAACCCGTAAATACCCTCATAACCATATGAGGAGATCTGTAACCTTTTTTGTAATACCGTTTATGCGATTACCCCGATTAAGATCTTTCCTTATAGGCCTATTAACACCTAAGTATTTACAGTGATCCCAATGAGGTACTTTCATCCCATCAACACAATAATAAAAAGTGAGAAGTATTTCTCTCTTGGTGAAATTCACAACCTGACTTTTCACCTACCAAGCGAACGCTCTTCAGTCCCTACGAGGTGTCTTTTTGCAGTCGCTCACAATCCTGTAACTTATTTATTACTCTATACAGCACATCATCCCCCCAAAACTGATCTCTAATTCCAGTGCTTCACTCATATCATTTATATATAAGGTCCAACAATACTGCCTTGAGGAACTCCCCTCTTAATCATTACATGTTCATTACAGAATTATTGTCCGACTCGTTGGCCGAATGGTCAGCGTACTGGCCTTCGGTTCAGAGGGTCCCGGGTTCGATTCCCGGCCGGGTCGGGGATTTTAACCTTAATTGGTTCATTCTAATGGTCCGGGGGCTGGGTGTTTGTGCTGTCCCCAACATCCCTGCAACTCACACACCACACATAACACTATCCTCCACCACAATAACACGCAGTTACCTTCAAATAGCAGATGCCGCCCACCCTCATCGGAGGGTCTGCCTTACAAGGGCTGCACTCGGCTAGAAATAGCCACACGAAATTAATTACAGAATTATTAGATATATATCATTAGCTTATGTCTTCAGCTTGTCGTGAGGAAAGTAGAAGATAGCTGTGGATGTCAAAGTCTCATCAAATATACAGTTCTGCAAGGTCAAAACAGAAAAGAGTAAATCGACTGCACAATAATAATAATAATAATAATAATAATAATGCTTGTTGTTTAAAGGGGCCTAACATCGAAGGTCATCGGCCCAATAATAATAATAATAATAATAATAATAATAATTCCCAAGGGGCCATTGGCCTACCAAGCGACCGCTGTACAGTCCGAAGGCCTGCAGATTACGAAATGTCCTGAGATGAACACGACGAATCGTTCCGACCGTTATTCTTGGCATTGGAGACCGAAGCATTTGACCGAAGCGACTATCTCACCGTTAGATAGCTCTTCAATTGTAATCATATAGGCTGAATGAACCTCTAACCAGCTCTCAGGTGGAGATCAAAACACTACTTTAGTCGGAAGTCAACGAGAACAATTGTGTTGCTTCACTTTGGAATTTTTCCAGTTCTAGAATCAAATAATCCAAATAATCAAATAATAACAATAAGAAGAAGAAGCTCTGGTATAGTGGTCTAGTCAGTCAACTCCTAGCTAGAGAGTTATGAATTTTATCCCGGAAAATCCGCGAGGAATTTTTAATGAGGACATGGCCACAGATGGGAAAATAATGATAATTTCACGGAATTTTTGAGAATATTTGTATGGGGCTGATGATACATATGTTAGGCCCTTTTAAACAACAAGCAACAAACATCAATATTTGTATGGAATTCCAGTTTTGACGAATTCATTTACGAGTCTATACAGTATGTAGTCACAGAAACTGAGTGGGAACTTAGTTTACTTAAGTGGTGACGAAGTAAAGGGACCGTAGATTTCTTCAACATCCGTGCACAGTAACATTTGGTGGCTAAGCTGTGTTTTATTCCCGACATTTCTAAAGGTTGTTGTTGTTGTTGTTGTTGTGATTGTTGTGATTATCAACCCATTGTCGATATTTCTTCCAACTCACTCCAGGTAATCAGTTTCAAGTCTCGCCGGGCTGAGTGGCTCAGACGGTTAAGGCGCTGACCTTCTAACCCTAACTTGGCAGGTTCGATCCTGGCTCAGTCCGGTGGTATTTGAAGGTGCTCAAATACGACAGCCCCGTGTCGGTAGATTTACTGGCACGTAAAAGAACTCCTGCGGGACTAAATTCCGGCACCTCGGTGTCTCCGAAGACCTTAAAAAATAGTTAGTGGGACGTAAAGCAAGTAACATTATTATTATTATTATTATTATTATTATTATTATTAGTTTCAAGTCTCAGTGATCATTTACATTGTTGGCCATAGATCATACAACAAAGACAGCACGAACATATGCGACGATAAACTTCCCTATTTTATATGTTTTTCGCATACAAATTGCGTTTGTTAACGTGATAACACGTAGCTGGGATCGAGAAGTTGGAGAGACAGTCCCAGCATGGGCGTAATTAGGGATGGTAAGGGGTGTCAGTTACCCCCTCCCCAGTGTTTTGAAGGAAAACTAATTTCCGCAATATTATACAACAGTTTTACAAGACTTTCCCATGAATATGTTTATTTTAGCTCAATGAAACGAGCATGCAAAATTGAATCGCTTTATAGTGTTGATGGAAATAATTGCTCTTATTATTCAATTTTACCTTCTCTGCTCAATTCTAATTAAAATGTTGCTAATAAGTTCCGAATAAAATGCTGACGGGTGGGCGCCGAACACCACAGACAACGGGTTGCGTCCCTACACGACTGTACCGACGATTAGACGTTCAGAGGCAGCTACCGTACGCGTATTTCCGAGCTGTGGAGACACATTTTTGGTTATGTTGCAATGTATTGTTTGTCTTTTGCATCTTTCGTAGTTATACTTAATGGCTGTCCTATTGACATAAATATGTCTTATGGCTGAAGGTCATAATCAATCTCATCTGAAATTAGCGATACAAAATATGTAACGCGATGTTACCTAGCAACCGTGCAAGCTATGTCTTACAGCTGGCGGTCATCTGAGGTGGTGGTGATGGTGGTTGTGGGGATTATTGTTTTAAGAGGAAGTACAACTAGGCAACCATCCTCTATATAACGCTAATCAGAGGGAAAAAATGGAAGAGGTCCGACACTTCGAAAAATGAAGATATCGGCCAAAGAAAGACAAGGGCCACGAAGGGCGTGAAAATGAAAGACTCCCTAGCCCTCGCAACCTAATAGCGTCCGGGTCGGAAAAGAACAAGAGTTGACGAAGAGAGATCGGATAGGATAGATGAAAGTGAGGAGCCTCGCACAAGTAAGTGGAAGCAATGTCAGGACTCAGCTGGGGGGCCCGTGGTCGCCAACCCACGCTCCAAAGTTCAGAGCCCCTGGGGCCCCTTTTAGTCGCCTCTTACGACAGGCAGGGGACACCGTGTGTGTTATTCTACCGCCCCCACCCGCAGGGGGGAGCGGTCATCTGAAACATTACAGATAATTATTTGATTCTCCCAAAGGAAATTTAACACCATTTTTTGTTGAATTCTTTGCTATTATTTATGGGTAAACTGCTAATTGCTTAATTGCTAAATCAAACCCTCTACATGTTTTTATCTTAGGTTTAATATGTGCCAGTTTGCATTCATGTTTATTACAAAGGTTTAGGTCAAAACTGTATGTAGAAACATTTTTTCCATACTTCATTAATACTATCAATTTGTCCGACTCGTTGGCTGAACGGTCAGCGTACTGGCCTTCGGTTCAGAGGGTCCCGGGTTCGATTCCCGGCCGGGTCGGGAATTTTAACCTTAATTGGTTAATTCCAATGGCACGGGGGCTGGGTGTATGTGTTGTCTTCATCATCATTTCATCCTCATCACGACGCGCAGGTCACCTATGAGTGGCAAATAGAAAGACCTGCACCTGGCGAGCCGAACCCGTCCTGGGATATCCCGGCACTAAAAGCCATACGACATTTCACTATTAATTTTACTTACAAATAAGCTCCAAACCAAACCAAACCCCATGGCACTACAGCCCTTGAAGGGCCTTGGCCTACCAAGCGACCGCTGCTCAGCCCGTAGGCCTGCAGGTTACGAGGTGTCGTGTGGTCAACACGACGAATCCTCTCGGCCGTTATTCTTGGCTTTCTAGACCGGGGCCGCTATCTCACCGTCAGATAGCTCCTCAATTCTAATCACGTAGGCTGAGTGGACCTCGAACCAGCCCTCAGGTCCAGGTAAAAATCCCTGACCTGGCCGGGAATCGAACCCGGGGCCTCCGGGTAAGAGGTAGGCACGCTACCCCTACACCACGGGGCCGGCTTACAAATGAGCTCACCGGACAAAAAAAATAGTCACCCCTGGAGAAATCATTACAAGCATTATTTAACACCGTGTAACTCTGCCTCTGGACTTGATGATCGCCTGGATTCTGTTAGGAAGTGAGTCCACAAGGTTGTGCAGGTACGTCGCATCCAGGTTAAACCTCTCGATGAGAATGTGATCGCGCAAATATCGCGGATGCTGATGTCGGCGTTTTAGCCCAACACGTCCCACAGATTTCCAATGGGGTTCAAGTCAGATGACTTTGCAGGCCATACGAGATGTAATAGGGTGGGGGAGTGTTCATAAAACCGGTCACATATGCGTCCAGCCCGATGAACTTTGCTGTTGTCATCTTAAAAAAATCGGGGTATCAATAGCATACTCATCATTCAGACGTTGACTGAAAGGCAACACCTGATCAAATAAACATGCTGGTTCAAGTTAGTAGTCACCTCACTGAGCGGGGATAATCCATGTTACGAAAAAAGAAAACCCAAAATATCACAGAGCCACCTCCGGCTTGAACCTGACCTTGCACACATCCAGGATGAAATGCTTCATTTGGCCTTCGGTGCAATCGACGACGTGCGTCATTGGAATATAGGCATGAACGTGATTCGTCAGACCACATTACTTTTCGCCAGTCAGCTACTGTCCACGTTAGATGATTTCTAGCCCACGGAAGACGCGCGGGTTTATGTGCCTGTGGGAACAATGAGTCTTGTGAGGTGACCGACTACAAATGCTCATTTCATGCATGTTCTCTCGCTAACAGGTTGGGATGATTTTGATTCACAAGCCGCGAAACGCGTCTCCGGTCCCTCTCAGTCAGGATCTTTTTCTGACCACAATTCTGACGTCATGTTTCGTGGCCACGTGTAGTACACCACTGCTTGTAGACACATTGCATAGTCCGCTGCAAAACATCAACAAATCCAGCAACTTTACGCACCGTATGGTCATGAACCCGACCAAACACGATTTCCCCCTTTTGCCATTCTGCCATAACCTTACATCTGCTCCCCCTGTGGGTGGGGGCGGTAGAATAACACCCACGGTATCCCCTGCCTGTCGTAAGAGGCGACTAAAAGGGGCCTCAGGGGCTCTGAACTTTGGAGCGTGGGTTGGCGACCACGAGGTCCTAAGCTGAGTCCTGGCATTGCTTCCACTTACTTGTGTCAGGCTCCTCACTTTCATCTATCCTATCCGACCTCCCTTGGTCAACTCTTGTTATTTTCTGACCCCGACGCTATTAGGTTTGCGAGGGCGAGGGAGTCTTTCATTTTCACGCCATTCGTGGCCCTTGTCTTCCTTTGGCCGATATCTTCATTTTTCGAAGTGTCGGATCCCTTCCATTTTTTCCCTCTGATTAGTGTTATATAGAGGATGGTTGCCTAGTTGTACTTCCTCTTAAAACAATAATCACCACCACCACCTTACATCTGCCCATGTTGACGTTGACTGTCCACTTGAAACATCAATGTCTCACTTATCGCTACTGCCATATGATCACGTAGAGGCAGTGCGCGTGCGGTTGAGCACGGGACTCGTTCACTGCACCATCTGTACAGTTTTAACGATCCATCTGTGCGTACACACTAAGGTTACTAATTTTTTGTCCAGTGAGCTTAAGTAGGTCTATAATATTTGTCAGATAATTTCGAAGCCATTCTGTTGGCTCTACAAAAAACTTCACGGACTGAACCTGGCAATGGCGGACAAGCCAGTGAACTGCTATAAAGTTATGGCGGATTTCAACTTTTTATTTCATTTACTTTAACTCTGTAGAGTCCGGTTCCATGGCTAAATGGTTAGCGTGCTGGCCTTTGATCATAGGGGTCCAGGGTTCGATTCCCGGCAGGGTCAGGAATTTTAACCATAACTGGTTAATTCACCTGGCATGGGGACTGGGTGCATGTGCCGTTTTCATCATTTTACCCTCATCACCCCGCTCAGGTCAGCTATGGGCGTCAAATCAAAAGACCTGCACCAGTCCTCTCCGGATGCCACACGACATTTCAACTCAGAGGAGTTATAACGCAATGTGACCTGTTACCAAAGGCTCTATAGTCCAACATTGTGATCCACAATGTTGTAAAATCAATGAAGAACAAGACCCTTGAAGTTTTACGATCTTTTAGAACTGAAGAGTGTTTTACTCGCTTCTTCTTCGTAATATTATTATTATTATTATTATTATTATTATTATTATTATTATTATTATTATTATTATTATTATTATTATTATTATTATTATTATTATTATTGTGTACCGGGCGGTACACCTCCGCGCCGCTAATTCAAACGTTGCGCCAGTTGAAACTCCTCTACTGGAGGAAGCCTGAACTTTAACAACCATGTTAATTCTAAAGTTTCTTAGAAGATGTCGCTATTGTAAATTTTGAAGAGTTCTGAACTGTGTCTTTTTCGATTTATATTTGTTTTCTCTGTAGTGAGAAGTGTGAACATTCTCTTCTAGATGGCACTACTGAAGAACTACAATTGTGCACCCTGGTGCGAAGTGAAGGAACT